>NC_140989.1:350371732-350991732 GCF_052327205.1 Somniosus microcephalus
CCGCAATCTCCGAATCTCCCCCCGCCATCACCAAATATCCCCCCTGCAATCTCCGAATCTCCCCCCCGCAATCTCCAAATCTAGCCCCCGCAACCTCAGAAACTCCCGCCGCAATCACCCATCCTCACCGCAATCTCCGAATCTCCCCCCGCAATCTCCGAATCTCCCCTCGCAATCTCCGAAGCTCCCCTCGCAATCTCAGAATCTCCCCCGCAATCTCCGAAACTCCCCCCGCAATCTCCGAATCTCCCCCCGCAATCTCCGAATCTCCCCCCGCAATCTCCGAATCTCCCCCGCAATCTCCGAATCTCCCCCGCAATCTCTGAATCTCCCACCCGCAATCTCCGAATCTCCCCCCCCGCAATCTCCGAATCTCCCCCACCCCCGCAATCTCGGAATCTCCCCCCCGCAATGTCCGAATCTCCCCCCCCGCAATGTCCGAATCTCCCCCTCCACAATGTCCGAATCTCCCCTCCGCAATGTCCGAATCTCCCCCTCCGCAATGTCCGAATCTCCCCCTCCGCAATCTCCGAATCTCCCCCCCGCAATGTCCGAATCTCCCCCGCAATCTCCAAATCTCCCCCCCGCAATCTCCGAATCTCCCCTCGCAATCTCCGAATCTCCCCTCCCGCAATCTCCGAATCTCCACCCAGCAATCTCCGAATCTCCCCCCCCGCAATCTCCGAATCTCCCCCCGCAATCTCCGAATTTCCCCCGCAATCTCCGAATCTCCTTCCGCAATCTCCGAATCTCCCCCCGCAATCTCTGAATCTCCCCCCGCAATCTCCGAATCTCCCCCCGCAATCTCCGAATCTCCCCCCGCAGTCTCCGAATCTCCCCCCGCAATCACCGAACGTACCCCCCCGCAATCTCCGAATCTCCCCCCCGCAATCTCCGAATCTCCCCCCCGCAATCTCCGAATCTCCCCCCGCAATCTCCGAATCTCCCCCCGCAATCTCCGAATCTCCCCCCGCCATCTCCGAACCTCCCCCCGCAATCTCCGAATCTCCCCCCCGCAATCTCCGAATCTCCCCCCCAACGCCATCTCCGAATCTCCCCCCCCGCAATCTCCAAATCTCCCCCCCCCGCAATCTCCGAATCTACCCCCCCTCGCAATCTCAGAATCTCCCCCCACAATCTCCCATGCTCCCCGCAATCTCCGAATCTCCCCCCCGCAATCTCTGAATCTCCCTTCGCAGTCTCCGAATCTCCCCTCGCAATCTCCGAATCTCCCCCCCCCTCCGCAATCTCCGAATATCCCCCCCGCAATGTCCGAATCTCCCCCCCCCGGCAATGTCCGAATCTCCCCCCACCCCGCAATCTCCAAATCTCCCCCACCGCAATCTCCGAATCTACCCCCCTTGCAATCTCAGAATCTCCCCCCACAATCTCCCATTCTCCCCGCAATGTCAGAATCTCCACACCGCAATCTCTGAATCTCCCCTCGCAGTCTCCGAATCTCCCCTCGCAATCTCCGAATCTCCCCTCGAAATCTCCGAATCTCCCCCGCCATCTCCGAATCTCCCCCGCAATCTCCGAAACTCTCCCCCCGCAATCTCCGAATCTCTCCCCCCGCAATCTCCGAATCTCCCCCCCCGCAATCTCCGAATCTCCCCCCCCGCAACCTCAGAATCTCCCCCCTCGCAATCTCAGAATCTCCCCCCGCAATCTCCCATCCTCCCCGTTATCTCCCATCCTCCCCGCAATCTCCGAATCTCCCCCCGCAATCTCCGAATCTCCCCCCGCAATCTCTGAATCTCCCCTCGCAATCTCTGAATCTCCCCTCGCAATCTCTGAATCTCCCCCGCAATCTCTGAATCTCCCCCGCAATCTCTGAATCTCCCCCGCAATCTCTGAATCTACCCCGCATTCTCCGAATGTCCCCCCCCGCAATCTCCGAATCTCCCCCCTCGCAATCTCCGAATCTTCCCCCCCCGCAATCTCCGAATCTCCCCCCCCGCAGTCTCCAAATCTCCCCCTCCGCAATCTCCGAATCTCCCCCCTCGCAATCTCCGAATCTCCCCCCGCAATCTCCGAATCTCCCCCCCGCAATCTCTGAATCTTCCCCCGCAATCTCTGAATCTCTCCCCCCGCAATCTCCGAATCTCCCCCCCCGCAATCTCCGAATCTCCCCCCCTCGCAATCTCCGAATCTCCCCCTGCAATCTCCGAATCTCCCCCACTCGCAATCTCCAAACCTCCCCCCTCGCAATCTCCGAATCTCCCCCCGCAATCTCTGAATCTCTCCCCCCGCAATCTCCGAATCTCTCCCCCCGCAATCTCTGAATCTCCCCCCTCGCATTCTCCGAATCTCCCTCCCCTAGCAATCTCCGAATCTCCCCCCCCACAATGTCTGAATCTCCCCCCCCGCAATGTCCGAATCTCCCCCTCCGCAATGTCCGAATCTCCCCTTCGCAATCTCCGAATCTACCCCCCGCAATGTCCTAATCTTCCCCCGCAATCTCCGAATCTCCCCCCGCAATCTCCAAATCTCCCCCCCGCAATCTCCGAATCTCCCCCCCGCAATCTCCGAATCTCCCCCCCCGCAATCTCCGAATCTTCCCCCCGCAATCTCTGAATCTCCCCCCCGCAATCTCCGAATCTCCCCCCGCAATCACCGAATATCCCCCCTGCAATCTCTGAATCTCCCCCCCCGCAATCTCTGAATCTCCCCCCCGCAATCTCCAAATCTCCCCCCCTCGCAATCTCACAATCTCCCCCCGCAATCACCCATCCTCCCCGCAATCTCCGAATCTCCCCCCCGCAATCTCTGAATCTCCCCTCGCAATCTCCGAATCTCCCCTCGCAATCTCCGAATCTCCCCGCAATCTCCGAATCTCCCCCCGCAATCTCCGAATCTCCCACCGCAATCTCCGAATCTCTCCCGCAATCACCGAATCGCCCTCCGCAATCTCCAAATCTCCCCCCGCAATCTCCGAATTTCCCCCCGCAATCTCCGAATCTCCCCCCCGCAATCTGCGAACCTCCCCCCCCGCAATCTCCGAATCTCCCCCACCCACGCAATGTCCGAATCTCCCCCCCTCCGCAATGCTCGAATCTCCCCCCCGCAATGTCCGAATCTTCCCCCGCAATCTCCGAATCTCCCCCCGCAATCTCCGAATCTCCCCCCCGCAATCTCCGAATCTCGGAATCTCCCCCCCGCAATCTCCGAATCTCCCCCCCGCAATCTCCGAATCTCCCCCCGCCATCACCAAATTTCCCCCTTGCAATCTCCGAATCTCCCCCCCGCAATCTCCAAATCTCCCCCCCCGCAATCTCCGAATCTCCCCCCTCGCAATCTCAGAATCTCCCCCCGCAATCACCCATCCTCCCCGCAATCTCCGAATCTCCCCCCCGCAATCTCCGAATCTCCCCTCGCAATCTCCGAATCTCCCCTCGCAATCTCCGAATCTCCCCCGCAATCTCCGAAACTCCCCCCGCAATCTCCGAATCTCCCCTCGCAATCTCCGAATCTCCCCCCGCAATCTCCGAATCTCCCCCCGCAATCTCCGAATCTCCCCCCGCAATCTCCGAATCTCCCCCCGCAATCTCTGAATCTCCCTCCCGCAATCTCCGAATCTCCCCCCCGCAATCTCCGAATCTCCCCCACCCCCGCAAACTCGGAATCTCCCCCCCGCAATGTCCGAATCTCCCCCCCGCAATGTCCGAAGCTCCCCCTCCGCAATGTCCGAATCTCCCCCTCCGCAATGTCTGAATCTCCCCCTCTGCAATGTCTGAATCTCCCCCTCCGCAATCTCCAAATCTCCCCCCCGCAATGTCCGAATCTCCCCCGCAATCTCCGAATCTCCCCCCCGCAATCTCCGAATCTCCCCTCGCAATCTCCGAATCTCCCCTCCCGCAATCTCTGAATCTCCCCCCCGCAATCTCCGACTCTCCCCCCCGCAATCTCCGAATCTCCCCCCTAATCTCCGAATCTCCCCCCCGCAATCTCCGAATCTACCCCCCGCAATCTCCAAATCTCCCCCCGCAATCTCCGAACCTCCCCCCACCGCAATCTCCGAATCTCCCCCCCGCAATCTCCGAATCTCCCCCCCCGCAATCTCCGAATCTCCCCCCGCAATCTCCGAATCTCCCCCCGCAATCTCCGAATCTCCCCCCGCAATCTCCGAACCTCCCCCCCCGCAATCTCCGAATCTCCCCCCCGCAATCTCCGAATCTCCCCCCCCGCAATCTCCGAATCTCCCCCCCCCGCAATCTCCAAATCTCCCCCCCCGCAATCTCCGAATCTACCCCCCCTCGCAATCTCAGACTCTCCCCCCACAATCTCCCATGCTCCCCGCAATCTCCGAATCTCCCCCCCGCAATCTCTGAATCTCCGCTCGCAGTCTCCGAATCTCCCCTCGCAATCTCCAAATCTCCCCTCGCAATCTCCGAATCTCCCCCGCAATCTCCGAATCTCTCCCCCCGCAATCTCCGAATCTCTCCCCCCGCAATCTCCGAATCTCCCTCCCCGCAATCTCCGAATCTCCCCCCCCCCGCAATCTCCGAATCTCGCCCCCTCACAATCTCAGAATCTCCCCCCGCAATCTCCCATCCTCCCCGCAATCTCCCATCCTCCCCGCAATCTCCAAATCTCCCCCCGCAATCTCTGAATCTCCCCTCGCAATCTCTGAATCTCCCCTCGCAATCTCTGAATCTCCCCCGCAATCTCTGAATCTCCCCCGCAATCTCTGAATCTCCCCCGCAATCTCTGAATCTCCCCCGCAATCTCTGAATCTCCCCCCCGCAATCTCTGAATCTTCCCCCCTGCAATCTCCAAATCTCCCCCCCCACAATCTCCGAATCTCCCCCCCCTCGCAATCTCCGAATCTCCCCCCGCAATCTCCGAATCTCCCCCCCGCAATCTCTGAATCTTCCCCCGCAATCTCTGAATCTCTCCCCCCGCAATCTCCGAATCTCCCCCCCCGCAATCTCCGAATCTCCCCCCTCGCAATCTCCGAATCTCCCCCTGCAATCTCCGAATCTCCCCCACTCGCAATCTCCGAATCTCCCCCACTCGCAATCTCCAAACCTCCCCCCCTCGCAATCTCCGAATCTCCCCCCGCAATCTCTGAATCTCTCCCCCCGCAATCTCCGAATCTCTCCCCCCGCAATCTCCGAATCTCCCCCCTCGCATTCTCCGAATCTCCCTCCCCTAGCAATCTCCAAATCTCCCTCCCGCAATCTCCGAATCTTCCCCCGCAATCTCCGAATCTCCCTCCCCCACCCCCACAATGTCAGACTTACCTGACATTCGCTCCCCAGCTGCTTTGCCGCCCAACAGACAGCTAACCTGTCAATCTGGCTGGCGAGTGGGTGAGAAACCTGTTGAAAAATTTTAAAGGCGCTCTGCCATTAAATTCAGCAGGACGTGCTCCCCCAGCCGAAAATCCTTCCCCCTGCTCTCTTCCCGACCCTGAGTAAATATCGGGGCCATAGATTCCAACACTGCCTTATTGTGTCCTCAAGACATCTCAAAATAAATCACAACCAATGAATTACTTTTGAAGTGCAGTTTCTGTTGTCTAAACAAATGCGGCAGACAGTTGCTCCTAGCAAGGTCTTATAAACACAAAGAGGGGCATGACCAGTTAGTCTGGTTTATTTTTGCTGATGTTGCATGAGGCGGATATGTAGGCCAGTCCATGCGAAAAGTGCTGTGGGGTTTTTTTTTCCCAACCACCTTTACAGGCTCCGCTGCTTTTATACATTTCTCAGTACATACCCCATAGTTCTCATTGGCGAGATGGAATCATAAGCAAAGTATGACCACGGTATCAGAGCATGTAAGCAATTAATGTACTGGGTAGAAATTGACGTGAAAAGCGAAGCTATAAAACAGTATAGAGGCAATTTTGCAAGGCTCTACTGCTGGTGTGAAGCTTTGCTAGATGTGAATGAAAAGAAAGACTTGCATTTATATAGCGCCTTTCACGACTACCGGACGTCTCAAAGCGCTTTACAGCCAATGAAGTACTTTTGAAGTGGAGTCACTGTTGTAATGTGGCAGCCAATTTGTGCACAGCAAGGTCCCACAAACAGCAATGTGATAATGACCAGATAATCTGTTTTTGTTATGTTGGTTGAGGGATAAATATTAGCCAGGACACCAGGGATACCTCCCACTCTCTTCATCGAAATAGTGCCATGGGGTCTTTTACATCCTCCTGAGAGAGCCTTGGTTTAACATCTCATCCGAAAAACGGTACCTCTGACAGTGCAGCGCTCCCTCAGCACTGTACTGGAGTGTCAACCTAGCTTTGTGTGTTCAAGTCCCTGGAGTGGGACTATGAACCCACAACTTTCTGACTCAGGCGAGTGTGCTACCAAAGGAGCCACAGCTGACACTACTTTGTGAGCAGAGATAGTGCCGTAACATTATCGCCCTGGTTTTCCTACTCGCAGCTAGCAAAGCTTCGTGTCGGCAGCAGAACCTTTCAAAATCACTCCTTTATATCGAGGCTGCAAATGATTAATCAGTCTCTTGCAGTTTTTGACAGTCTGTATCCTTTACAATAAAACTGAAGGTCAAGAGTTACCATTTATCTAATCAACTATGTGATTTCAGCAGCAATAGGATGGTTAGCAGAAAAATTAAGCTTGGACTCGACTAGCTACTGGATGGTCAATGAATCAAATTCGTACGTGTTTGAGCTTTGAAAGGAAAAAAGTTTAGATATTCTTTTGTTAACAGTGCTGCATTATACAGTATAGTTGTTTGCAACCCTTGTTTGTTAAGACATTATCCATTGCATTGGCGTTTGTTCAGTGCAAAAAGTGCTGAATGTGTCTGGCTGAATAAACAAAAATCAAACCATGTGCCAGTCTAATTAATCACAATTCAACACCAAAATGTATACAAACAAAAGCTCTGTAGCATAGCTGCAGAATAGTTTTATTGTGAGAACATTCCAATATGTAATGCTGCCTTTGTGCTGCAGGTGCCAGTTACTGACACTAGTACCTGGTTCAGAACAGTATGAGTTGACAGCACTGAGTTATATTCCCACTTGCATTGTTCTGTACTCGAGGCAGAGCAGAATGGTTGGACTGCTTTGGTGGTGCTTTACAGAAAGGGACAAATTGTAGTGTGTTGCATGCTGCCCAATATCGCCACTGGATCAGGAATATTCATTTGTTAAAAATTCTTTTATGGGATGTGGGCATTGCTGGCAAGGCCAGCATTTATTGCCCATCCCTAGTTGCCCTTGAGAAGGTGGTGGTGAGCCGCCTTCTTGAACCGCTGCAGTCCGTGTGGTGACGGTACTCCCACAGTGCTATTAGGTAGGGAGTTCCAAGATTTTGACCCACCGACGATGAAGGAACGGTGATATACTTCCAAGTCAGGATGGTGTGTGACTTGGAGGAGAACTTGGAGGTGGTGGTGTTCCCATGCGCCTGCTGCCCTTGTCCTTCTAGGTGGAAGAGGTCGCGGGTTTGGGAGGTGCTGCCGAAGAAGCCTTGGCGATTTGCTGCAGTACATCTTGTAGATGGTACACACTGCAGCCACAGTATGCTGGTGGTGGAGGGAGTGAATGTTTAAGGAGGTTGATGGGGTGCCAATCAAGCGGGCTGCTTTGTCCTGGATGGTGGCGAGCTTTTTGAGTGTTGTTGGAGCTACACTCATCCAGGCAAGTGGAGAGTATTCCATCACACTCCTGACTTGTGCCTTGTAGATGGTGGAAAGGCTTTGGGGAGTCAGGAGGTGAGAAGTGAGACACTCATCGCAGAATACCTAGCCTCTGACCTGCTTTTGTTGCCACAGTATTTATGTGGCTGGTCCAGTTAAGTTTCTGGTCAATGGTGACCCCAAGGATGTTGATGGTGGGGGATTTGGTGATGGTAATGCCGTTCAATGTCAAGGGGCGGTGGTTAGACTCTCACTTGTTGGAGATGGTCATTGCCTGGCACTTGTGTGGCGCGAATGTTACCTGCCACCTATCAGCCCAAGTCTGAACGTTGTCCAGGTCTTGTTGCATGCGGGCATAGACTGCTTCATTATCTGAGGAGTTGCGAATGGCACTGAACACTGTGCAGTCATCAGCGAACATCCCCACATCTGACCTTATGATGGAGGGATTGTCATTGATGAAGCAGCTGAAGATGGTTGGGCCTAGGATACTGCCCTGAGGAACTCCTGCAGCGATGTCCTGGGGCTGAGATGATTGACCTTCAACCACGACAACCATCTTCCTTTGTGCTAGGTATGACTCCAGCCAGTGGAGATTCTTTCCCCGATTCCCATTGACTTCAGTTTTACTAGGGCTTCTTGATGCCACACTCGGTCAAATGCTGCCTTGATGTCAAGGGCAGTCACTCTCACCTCGCTTCTGGAATTCAGCGCCTTTGTCCATGTTTGGACCAAGGAGCTGAATGTTGAAGAAAAGATGCAGCAAGACAGGCTCGAGGAAGAGAATAAAGGGGAACGGGAACCCCCCCCCCCCGACCCCGATGCACACTAGCCACTGTCCCAGATGGCAGCGATCAATGATCTTCTTGCTCCAATGTCTCTACACATCCTTTGCTGCAAACAAAAGGACGAGGTGCAGAATTTTGCACTTACGTTTTAACTAAAATACCCTGGGGGTTTTTTTTTGCTTACAAGTTGCTTTTATAACATGCTATTATGGGCAAAACAATTTAGCCTATAAATTACTGATATTAGCAGATGGACAAAATAGAAAGCACGAACCAACTTGCATTTATATAGTGCCTTTTTACGACCTCAGGACGTCCCAAAGTGCTTCACAGCCAATGAAGTACTTTTTGAAGTGTGGTCACTTGTTGTAATGTAGGAAATGCGGCAGCCAATTTTGAGCACACGCAGCAACGTCCCACAGGCAGCAAAGTGATAATTACCAGATAATCTGTTTTTTAGTGGTATTGGTTGAGGGATAAACATTGGCCAGAAGACCAGGGTCAATTCCATTGTCCTTCTTCGCAATAGTGCCAAGGGATCTTTTACATCCACCTGTCATTGAAACGATGCCATTCATATTGGCAACTGTAATTTTTGGCTATAAATTAAGTAAATACAGACTGGAAACAATTTTTGGTGTGTATTAATGTAAGAAAGTGCATCTGCAATACGTTTATGGTGATGCACTGCTTTGCTTTCTCCTCATTCTTCATGATACAGTGTACCGTGATCTTTCTCTTGTACTACTCCTTCTGATGCCTTGGTGGGGGATTCCTGAGAGGCCTCCTGAGGGCCTGCCTGTCTCAACATGTTGCGGAGTCAGCTCGACCTGCCTGTGTGCAGCCATGGAGGCCTGTATGCTGTGCAGTACTTCTCATGTCAGTTGCCTCGAGGTAGATCCTGGCAAGGAAGTGATGGCCACTTCAAAGACACCTGCTTGTTTGTGTGCTTCAGCGTGCATGCTACTACTGAAAGTTCAAGTCGCACTCCTGAATTGAGATGAATCTAGGCTGAAACCGTGCAATGCTAAGGCAATGCTGCATTATCAGAAGCGCTGTTCTTCAATGAGATGTTAAACTGAGGTCCTGTCTGCCTGTTCAAGTGGATGTTAAATATTCCATGGGATTATTGAAGAAGAGCAAGGTGCACTCCCAGTGTCCTGGCCAACAAAGTCATTCATTGTATGTGAAGAGCTTTAGGATACCCTGAGAATTACGATAAGGTGTTTATTAATGCAAGTTTCTATCTCTTTTACTGGACGCAGGATTGTAACTGTAGCCACTGATTTCCATGTGCAGAGTTCGTTGCAGTGTTCCTACACAATGACTGACGCTATTGTGTGTCTAAGCTGGTAAAACCAGCCTTTAATGCATATTGGACCTCAACATCATGAGTGAGAGCATTTCTTAAGAGTGGCTCCAATTGTGCTTGTAGCCTGCATGCTTGAAGTCCATCCTGCAATTGCCCAATTGATTGGTAGAATCAACAGCCCTATCCACACTAGCATGCAGCTTCAAGTGCAATGAGGCAAGTAATTGGCTCACCAGTTCATATTCATAAAAGATCCTTCATGTCATTGGCCCTGCAAAGTCAGGATCACAAAGACGTTCAGCAGAGCCTGTGGGAAAGCTCTATCTTCCCATGGCAACAGCTAGACCTTCTTCACTCGCCACTCTACCCCTTCCTCACCTGTGACCAGAGACTCGCCTTTATTGCCAGGTGAAACTCACTAATACCCTCAGCAGTTTGCATGCCTACTTCAACTGATGTAAAGTGCTGAGGTGGGATGGGCAGGCCAGGCTTTCTCCTCTTGGGCTTGAGGCCTGTCTATTAAAAATGGCATTGGATGTTGTTCCGCACTCTGATGTTGCAATAATAGTACATGCTTCCAATCTGATGAGAATGAAAATCATTGCCATAGTGAACCTAGACAATTATCATTGTGTAAGCCTGCATTGTTGCCTCCACAGGCTCTGTATGCTTCTCTCAGGCTGTGACAGCCAGAATGGCCTGCTTGAGATTTTTCTGTCATGTGCTACCACTAGCCTCACCAGGGTGCTGCCTACTGAAGGTTCTCTGCAAAGAACCGTATGCGTTGCTTCAGATGTAAAGGCTGCATAGTCACGTATATATTGCCAGGGATAGTAGAATCAATGTGAGATGCCTTGTTAGCTGAAAAGGAAAAAGCAGTGTGAGCAATTATGTGTCATCAGTTCTATTTGTGCATAAAGACAGTTAGTGGACAGTATTTCTCAGTTAGTCAGCAAGTCTGCCTTTTCTTTTATACTTCAAATCCAGCAAGGTACTGGCTAAATTCAACTTAATAGTGCTCTTATGTAAATCTATTCAGGCAACCTCCTTGGACAGGCATTTTTACCACTGGAAGATAATCTGCACTCATACACAGTAATGTAAAAGTCATTAACAATCATACCATGTACAGCAATGTAAAGTTATTGCCCGTCATACAGCGTGGCATAATTGACAGTGATCCTTATTACTAACCTTGGCACTTTGCTTCTTCTACATAACCCTCCAAACACATAGGCTGTGGAAACAGTGTAGACCTCCTGCGCGATTGTCTTTCTTACCTGCTGGATCCTCTGATTCTTGATGGGTTGGTATCTGATCAGTAGGGGGCATTTCTCTATCCTTCATCCGTCCACACTAATTTGGAGGGTCCTCTCAGTAAAACAGGCTTTTCTAAGCCTTACCTCCTGTGGTAAACCACTGTTATACCTGCCTGTGTGTGTGTTTGTATTCCACTGTGTACATGTCTGTACATGCCTCGGCTGACTCCTCCCACGAGTCCAGGTATAAAGGTGACTGCTCCACAGTCCCTCTGTATTCTGGACTGGTCGACCACTCGAGGCACACCTTCATTCTCTTGTTAATAAAAGCCTATTAGTTACTCGCTTAACCTCAGTCTTTTGAGTAATTGATAGCGCATCACCTCCTTCATCAGCACACACATTTTTGCACCCACAGCTGTAAAGGTGGTCTGAGAATTATTAATAGTTCTTACGAGCCTGTTAAAGGGGTGAAAGGGTGAAAACCTAAAATAATGGTGCCGAATCACCCTTTACCCCACCCCACCTCAACAGGCATGTAAAAGCTATAATTTGGTTGCTCAGTAATATGTTAGTTGTAACCTACATCACAACAGTGACTACACCTCAAAATTACTTGATTGGCTTGAAAGCGCTTTGAAAGGCACTATATAAATGCAAGTTCTTTCTCTTCTTTCTGAGCATAGCTGAGCTCTAACGATGCACTATAGGCAAACCTATGCATTGCAGCAAGTGCCTTAAAAAGAAGAAAAATTAATTCCCATATAACAGATAATCAGTGTGCCAAGAGCAAATTAAATCCCATGCTTCCGTGGTCGTCTTGTGTTTGGAATTCATGCTTATTGGGACTTTTATTGCCGGCAGACTTTCATCTAATCTTTCTATGCTGGAGTTTAATTGTCATCACATAGGTGAAAGGGCAATGCTCTAACACAGTGTCAACCAGCTCTATGTTTGTAAGCTGTTTAAAAAGGTTGAGCTATCACTACTTGAGCCCAGACTCGGCCTATGCTACACACTGTTGCTGGGCAGCTCACAAACTTCAGCGAAGCAACTATAAAAATACTTCCCAGTTGTAAATGTGCCCTGTCAACGCTGCATCTCCAAATTTTCAAGGAGAACAATTCTACAGCGCTGAGTATCATCAAGGACAGGGATGTATCCTTTTATCGATGTGTCTACTGCTACACAATAATCCTCAGTTAAGGGCCTTCTTCATAGAGCCCAGGAGACCAACATTTCATCTAACCAGAAGTGAAGTGGGCAATTTCCTCTGACATGAGACAGGGCAAACTTAGATGGTGTCAAGACTTGGTCGAAGATTACGTATGGATTGCCCGTAGTGCGTTCTTGAAGCTCAGGCGTGTTACAATTAACACACTGCTGAAAAACCAATCCAAAAAAACCTCTGAAATAATGTTGCTGAATCGCCTGTTAACCTCCTTACCCTGTGACTGGTTATTGCTATCCTGGTCCAGGGTTAACTTTGTAAGATATCTTTCTTTGTTGTGGTTATCTTTAGACCTGCGCTGTTACACTACCTATCTATAATATATTAATATTTTTACATCTGTGTGCACTTGCAGTTGTCCATTTTTCTCACACTTTTGTGTCAACCTTTTGCACTGTAAACATGGACATTGGAATTTATAATCTTTTCCATTATAAATTCCTATGTCCACATTTATAATGGAGAACAGCCAGGTTAAATGTGTTGTGCTGTAATGACACCCTCTCACCAGTGGTGGCACTGTAGGGCCTCAGTATTGCAGTTCCCAGTTCTTCATCCTGGATTGAAACAAGAACTTGAAATTAAATGGCACCTTTCACAACCAAAGTGCTTTACAGCCAATGGAGTACTTATAAGTGTAGTCACTGTTGTAATGTAGGGAAATGCAGCAAGGTCCTACAAACAGCAACGAGATATTGGCCCGTATTTTCTGATGCCTATGGGTGGGTACGCGCTGTGTACACACCCGTAGCAACGTCAGAAGTGCCGGTTTCAGGCATGCGAAGTGCATACGCTGAAAACCGGCATTTCCGATCTGTCAAGAATGATCTTGACAGATCGCACGCCTGCCCTGGAGAAAGGCCTCCGTGGGTGGACAGTTTTGCTTTCTGCACAACCTCCGCCCGCTGAAATCACTTAAAAATCTTACGCCTGGTAAAAGCCTGGTAAGGCCTGCTTTTACCAGCATAAGAGTTTAAAAAAAGTTAAAAAAATAAAAAAAATTTCCACTCATTTATAATTTAAAAATACTTTATAAAAAAAAGTAAGTTTATTTTTAGCCCTGTAAAAAACTTTAATTATTTTTTTCAAAAATTTAAATTTTTGTTTAAAATATTTAATTTAATGTAATTTTAACTCATTTAAAAAATGTGATGTTTTTTAGTTATTTATTTAATGTTTTAGCGTCTTTTTTCAGTGATCCCCATTCATATTTTTGACAGGTCTATCTGTCAGAAGTATGAAGGGAGATTCCCTTCTTTCGTTGGCTCGCCTGGCCCAAGTGATCCCAGGGATGCCTGCGAACCGCCTGCACCCCTGGGATACGTGGGTCCTGCGCATTTTGACTTTGGAAAGGCCCAGGATCGGAAATGGCCGCACCTCGGGAGCCCTCGGGTAAGGGCCTAGGTTTTTTCTCCCGATAGGAGGCATCTGCACACAGGAAGCCTCCTATCGGAAATTATGGGCCAATGACCAGATAATCTGTTTTAATGATATTTGGTTAAGGGATAAATAATAGACAAATAGATAAAGAACTCCCCTGCTCTTCTGTGAATAGTGCCATGGGATCTTCTATGTCCACCTGAGAGGTCAGAGGGGACCTCGGTTTAACACCTCTGGGGGCCGTGCCTTCAGCTGCCTCGGCCTTAAGCTCTGGAATTCCCTCCCTAAACCTCTCCGCAGGATTATGGGGAAAGAGCTGGGGTAAAATGGTACATCTTCCCTTAGGCTCGGTCTAGATGGGTAAAAGGAGTTCACAGTCCGATTCCATCCTAAGTGGACAGAAAATCTCGCATGGTTAATTTAAATGCATTATTATTTTTAAATGAACCACTTGCACTTTATGTATGAGGGCACTTCAGGCCTGCCTGTAGACGGCCGGCTGGGACATCGAATAAGACACAAAAGTGGCGGAGGTATAACGAGGTAGATCTCTGTTCAATTTTCCCACCCCTGATTGCCTGCTCCACTCTGACACCATCAGCCATGATGACTGGATAATTGGCTCTACTGGTTCTCTTTGTGCATTTCAATTCATAGAATCATGGTTACAGCACGGAAGAAGGTCATTCGGCCCGTCGAGCCCGTGCCGACTCTCAGCTAGTCCCACTCCCCCGCCCTTTTCCCGTAGCCCTGCAAATGTTTTTCCTTCAGATACTTATCCAACTCCCTTTTGAAAGCTAAGATTGAGTCTGCCTCCACCACCCTTTCAGACAGTGCATTCCAGATCTTAACCAATCACTGCGTGTAAAGGTTTTTTCTTATGCCGCCTTTGGTTCTTCTGCCAATCACCTTAAATCTGTGTCCTCTGGTTCTCAACCCTTTCGCCAATGGGAACGTTTTTTCTCCATCTACCCTGTTCAGACCCCTCATGATTTTGAACACCTCTATAAAATCTCCTCTCAATCTTCTCTGCTCCAAGGAGAACAACTCTGGCTTCTCCAGTCTATCAACGTAACTGAAGTCCCTCGTCCCTGGAATCATTCTCGTAAATCTTTTCTGCACCCTCTCTAAAGCCATCACATCCTTCCTAAAGTGCGGTGCCCAGAATTGGACACAGTACTCCAGCTGGGGCCAGTGTTTTATACAGGTTCATCATAATTTCCACACTTTTGTACTCTACACCTCTATTTATGAAGCCCAGGGTCCCGTAAGCCTTTTTAACTGCTTTCTCAACCTGCCCTGCCACCTTCAACGATTTGTGCACACATACCCCTAGGTCTCTCTGTTCATGCACCCCCTTTAGGATTGTACCATTTTGTTTATATGTCCTCTCCTCATTCTTTCTACCAAAATGTATCACTTCACACTTTTCTGCTATACTTCCAAGTTTTGTGTCATCTGCAAATTTTGAAATTGTGCCCTGTACACTCACATCCAAGTCATTAATATATATCAAGAAAAGCAGTGATCCTAGAACCGACCCCTGGGGAACCCCACTGTATACCTTCCTCCAGTCCGAAAAACAACCATTCACCACTACTCTCTGTTTCCTGTCACTTAGCCAATTCCGTATCCATGCTGCCACTGTCCCTTTTATTCCATGGGCTTCAACTTTGCTGGCAAGCCTGTTATGTGGCATCTTATCGAACGCCTTTTGGAAATCCATGTACACTACATCAACCGCATTACCCTCATCAACCCTCTCTCTTACCTTATCAAAGAACTCAATCAAGTTGGTTAAACACGATTTGTCTTTAACAAATCCGTGCTGGCTTTCCTTAATTAATCCACACTGTCCAAGTGACTGTTAATTTTGTCCCTGATTACTGTTTCTAAAAGCTTCCCCACTACCGAGGTTAAACTGACTGGCCTGTAGTTGCTGGGTTTATCTTTACACCCTTTTTTAAACAATGGTGTAACATTTACAATTCTCCAGTCCTCTGGCACCATCCCCGTATCTATGGAGGATTGGAATATTATGACCAGTACCTCTGCGATTTCCGCCCTCAATTCCCTGAGCATCCTTGGGATGCATCCCACCCGCTCCTGGTGATTTATCTACTTTAAATACAGCCAGCCTTTCTAATACCTCTTCTTTATCAATTTTTATCCTATCAAGTATCTCCACTACCTCCTCCTTCACTATATCTATGGCAGCATCCTCTTCCTTGGTGAAGATAGATGCAAAGTACTCAATTACTACCTCAGCCATACCCTCTGCCTCCATGCATAGGTCTCCTTTTTGGTCCCTAATCAGCCCCAGCCCCCCTCGTACTACCCGTTTACTATTTATATGCCTATAGAAGACTTTTGGATTACCTTTTATGTTGGTTGCCATTCTATTCTCATACCCTCTCTTTGCCCCTCTTATTTTCTTTTTCACTTCTCTGACCTTAGCCTGATTCTCAGATATATTTGCAACCTGACATCTGTTAGACACGCTCTTTTTCTGCTTCATCATATTCTCCATCTCTTTCGTCATCCAGGGAGCCCTGACTTTAGTTATCCTGCCTTTCCCCCTAGTGGGAATGTGCCTCAACTGTACCTGAAATATTTCCTCTTTAAAGGCAGCCCATTGTTCCATTACAGTTTTACCTGTCAATCTTTGATTCCAGTTTACCCGGGCCAGATCTGTTCTCATCCCACTGAAACTGGCCTTCCCTGGTTAAACATTTTTACTCTAGATTGCTCCCTGTCCTTTTCCATAGCTAATGTAAACCTTATGATACTATGATCACTGTTCCCTAAGTGTTCACCTACTGACAGTTGCTCCACTTCCCCAGAACCAGATCCAGCAACGCCTCCTCCCTCATCGGGCCGGAAACATACTGATCAAGAAAGTTCTCCTGAGCACACTTCAGAAATTCTTCCCCTTCTCTGCCCTTTACACTATTATGATCCCAGTCTATATTAGGATAGTTGAAGTCCCCCATTATCACTACTCTATAGTTCTTGCACCTCTCTGTAATTTCTCTGCAAATTTGCTCCTCCATATCTCTCCCACTATCTGGTGGTCTATAGAATACACCTAGTAGTTTAATGGCACCTCTATTATTTCTTAACTCTAGCTATATAGATTCTGTCCTTGACCCCTCCAGGACATCCTCCCTCTCCAGCACTGTAACATTCTCCGTGACCAATACTGCCACACCACCTCCTATCTTTCCTGAACACCTTATAACCAGGACTATTTAATACCCAATCCTGCCCTTTTTTGAGCCAGGTCTCAGTTATTGCCACAACATCATATTCCCATGTGACTATTTGTGCCTGCAGCTCACTTACCTTGTTTACTGCACTTCGTGGATTCACATAAATACACTTAAACCCATCTTAGACCATCCTGTAGTCTCTCTTAGTTTGACCCCACCTAATACCTTACTTTTTCTTGCTTTAGTGCTCTCTGCCTCTCCCAATACCTTGAGCGCTTCCTGGTGCCCATCGCCCTGCCAAATTAGTTTAAACCCTCTCCAACAGCATTAGCAAACCTCCCCGTGAGGATTTTGGTTCCGGTTCTGTTGAGGTGCAACCTGTCCGGCCTGTACAGGTTCCACCTCCCGCAGAACCAGTCCCAATGCCCCAGAAATCTGAAGCCCTCCCTCCTGCACCATTTCTCCAACCACTCATTCATCTGCTGTATCCTCCTATTTCTATATTCACTCACGCATAACACCGGGAATAATCCAGAGATTACTACCTTTGAGGTCCTACTTTTTAATCTCTTTCCTAGCTCCCTAAAACCTGCCTGCAGGACCTCATCCCTCTTTCTACCTATGTCGTTGGTACCAATATGGACTATGGCCTCTGGCTGTTAACATAAATACATAACAAATAAGAGCGGGAGTAGGCCATACGGCCCCTCGAGCCTGCTCTGCCATTCAGTAAGATCATGGCTGATCATCGACCTCAACTCCACTTTCCCGCCCGATTTCCATATCCCTTGATTCCCCTAGAGTCCAAAAATCTATCTGTCTCAGCCTTGAATATACTCAAAGACTCAGCATCCATAGCCCTCTGGGGCAGAGAATTCCAAAGATTCACAACCCTCTGAGTGAAGAAATTCCTCCTCATCTCAGTCTTAAATGGCCGACCCCTTATCCTGAGACTATGCCCCCTAGTTCTAGACACTCCAGCCAGGGGAAACAACCTCTCAGCATCTACCCTGTCAATCCCCCTCAGGATCTTGTATATTTCAATGAGATCACCTCTCATTCTTCTAAACTCCAGAGAGTATCGGCCCATTCTACACAATCTCTCATCATAGGACAGCCCTCTCATCCCAGGAATCAATCGAGTGAACCTTCGTTGCACCGCCTGCAAGGCAAGTATATCCTTCCTTAGATAAGGAGACCAAAACTGTGCACAGTACTCCAGGTGTGGTCTCACCAAGGCCCTGTAGCAAGACTTCCTTACTCTTATACTCCAACCCCCTTGCAATAATGGCCAACATGCCATTTGCCTTCCTTATTGCTTGCTGTACCTGCATGCTAGCTTTCTGTGTTTCTTGCACGAGGACACCCAAATCTCTCTGAACACCAACATTTGAAAGTTTCTCACCATTTAAAAAATATTCTGTTTTTCTATTCTTCCTACCAAAGTGAATAACCTCACATTTCCCTACATCATACTCCATCTGCCACCTTACTGCCCACTCACTTAGTCTATCTATATCCCTTTGCAGACTGTTTGGCCGCAATTTTGCCGGTCCTCAGAGTGCGGGATTGGAGGCGGGACCGCTGTCAATATCGCAAAGATTGATAGCGGGCAGGAAACCCGCTGTCAACCCGCCTCCAATCAATCTTTCCAAGTGTCGGGTCCCCGATTTGTGCATGGACCCGACACCTAGTGGCGGGAAGAAGATTATAGCCATTTACCTGGCTGTTAACAGGTACTTGATACTTGTTAACAGGCTCTTTTTCAATTTTGCCACTTCTGCCTCGGGCTCCCCAATGTCCGGACACCACGCCAGGTAAGTGTGGCGTGTTGTGAGCCTGCTGTAATGTTTCTACATTGATGACAGCTGCAGAAGTGGTGTGAAGGATCCAATGGTGCACTGACGAGTTTCAGAGGTAAGAAAATGTTGGGAAAATCATTTTTAATGTATTTACTCTTTTCTGTAGGTAACAAGTTTTGAATTGGCTGTCTAGTCCCACCTCATTGGGAGAACCTCTGTCACCAGTGACAGATCGCTTCTGTTACCGCACCTGCAGCTGCCATCTGTTCTAGCCTAAGGAGGGAGTCACTGGAGAGCCTGGGTGCAAGAGCTCACCTGTGAACAGTCATTGTCAGTATTTGCAGCACCTCAATGCTGTCAAACACTGAGAAATGAGCTGTCAAAGAAAAATTG
Source organism: Somniosus microcephalus (assembly GCF_052327205.1). Taxonomy (NCBI): domain Eukaryota; kingdom Metazoa; phylum Chordata; class Chondrichthyes; order Squaliformes; family Somniosidae; genus Somniosus; species Somniosus microcephalus. The sequence continues at coordinate 350,390,739 of NC_140989.1, forward strand.
TGCGTGGTCCCTTTAAGAAAATCGGCAGATGACGCGTCATCAAATTATATCATTTGACCGGCTTCATCTTAATTGGCCGGCAAGCCCGCAGGGTGGGCTTAACAAGGCCAATCGATGTAAAATCACGTCCGTTGGCCGGATGCAGTTGGGGGCGGGACTGGAACCCGGAAACCAGCTGACCCGCTCCCAAGCCGCATCCATTTGCAAAATCGGAGCCTTTGTGTTCTCCTCACAGCTTACTGTCCCACCTAGCTTTGTATCATCAGCAAACTTGGATACTTTACACTCGGTCCCTTCATCTAGGTCATTAATATAGATTGTAAATAGCTGAGGCCCCAATACTGATCCTTGCGGCACCCCACTAGTTACAGCCTGCCAACCTGAGAAAGATCCATTTATCCCTACTCTCTGTTTTCTGTCCGTTAACCAATCCTCTATCCATGCGACTATATTACCCCCAACCCTATGAGCCCTAATCTTGTGTAATAACCTTTTATGTGGCACCTTATCGAATGCCTTTTGGAAATCCAAATATACTACATCCACTGGTTCCCCTTTATCTACCCTGCTAGTTACATCCTCAAAAAGCTCTAATAAATTTGTCAAAAACGATTTCCCTTTCATAAAACCATGTTGACTCTGCCTAATCATGTTATGATTTTCTAAGTGCCCTGATACCACTTCCTTAACAATGGTTTCCAGCATTTTCCCAACGACTGATGTCAGGCTAACTGGCCTGTAGTTCCCTGTTTTTTTCTCTCCCTCCTTTCTTGAATAGCGGTGTTACATTTGCGACCTTCCAATCTGCGTTCATCCTTCCCCCTCAGAATGTTCTGCAGCCGCTCAGGGACATCCTTAACCCTGGCACCAGGGAGGCAACATACCATCCTGGAGTCACGTCTGCAGCCGCAGACACACCTGTCTGCTCCCCTAACTATCGAATCCCCTACCACTATTGCTCTCCCACTCTTCTTCCTCCCCCGTTGTACAGCTGAGCCATCCATGGTGCTGTGGACTTGGCTCTGGCTGCACTCCCCAGAGGAACCATGACCCTCACCGGTACTCAGAACACAATACTGTTTGGAGAGTGAGATGCACTCGGGGGACTCCTGCACTACCTGCCTGATCCTGCTCTTCTGTCTGGTGATCACCCATTCCCTCTCTGCCTGTGCACTCCTTAGCTGTGGGGTGACCATCTCCTGAAACGTGCTATCCACGTAGCTCTCAGCCTCACGGATGCACCGCAGTGACGCCAGCTGCTGCTTAAGCTCCGAAACCCAGAGCTCGAGCTCCTCCAGCTGACGACACCTCCTGCACATGTGGTTGTCCAGGACATGGGAAGCGTCCTGGATTTCCCACATGGCACAGGATGTGCATTCCGTGGGACTGAGGCGCCCTGCCATGCCTCTATTTAATAGGCTATTAACTAACTTACAGAAATAAACTTAAGACTAAGGGGGAAAAATTCGGTATCGACCATTTTGGGGTGCTAACTTTAGCACCCGGTCCTAATTAGCGCCAGTGACTGCGAAATTGAGTTTTAGCGCCCCAAGGGAGAAGTGGAGCGCTAAATCAAGCGCTCCACTTCCTTCTTAGGGCGCTAACGTCGGAGAACGGGGCGGAGAGTTCAGCAGCGCTGCACACTGGGCCGTGCAGCGCCGCCACATTCAAAGGCTCCTCCCCTCCCTTAAAGGGAAGGGCCATCGCTGCAGGCTCTGCAATTTAAAAAGTACCTACCTGGACCACCAAGGCAGCCGTAATCCCGTGTGATCAGCCCGGCACTCAGTTTGCTGTGCGCAAATTGGCTGCTGCGTTTCCTACATTACAACAGTGACTACACTTCACAAAAGTACTTCATTGGCTGTAAAGCGCTTTGGGATGACTGGTGGTTGTGGAAAAAGGTGCTATATAAATGCAAGCCTGTCTTTCTTTCTAAAAAGATTCAGGATCCGGGACTAAACTTCCATCAGCATGAGTCATTGAAATTGTTCAACATCAGAGAAACTGGCAAATAGATGAAGGTAATTTTATTGTGGACCAACAAGCAGATCTGCAACACGTGCAAAACCACTGCTACCTAATCCTGTGATCTGAAGGATACAGTCATTTGGCCTAATTAAACTGCTGATGAAGCAGCTGCTGCTATAAATATTATTACATTTACTCGGTAAAAGGATAATACAAGTTGAAAACTAATACTTAACGCACGCAGGGCATAATTCTCTTATTTAACAGTGCATTGGTATGGGTGTCAATGATTTGTGCTTTGCGATGCCTCGAGGTACTGTTTATGTTAGTCAGGTTGACACCGCAGAATAAATATTAATGAAATTGTTAGTATTGATTTCCTCTGTGCTTTTGCATTGGCACGCTCGGGTTTTAGAGGGGCGCCAGAGAGGAAATGGCCTAGTATCGCACAGCATCAATCCTGAGGCGTTTTTGTGAATAACTAAAAAAGGATGTGGGGGGCACAGGGAAATTGAAAAAACATTTTTTTAGATATCTGCCCCTTGTGGTTACCATACTGCACAATACTCAGCTCCATTGTGGAATATTTGCAGTATAACTTTGTAAAATAAATGTGGACATTTATTATCTTTGTTTAATAAAAATATACATTAAAAAAAAAATGCAGCCCATTCTCAAGAACTGTACAGCATGATATTTCCAGCAGGACGCCATCTTAAATGAAATATATTTGAGCTTTCCCTATCTGGCTGCTGCACTAATTCTGTCTGTACCCTTTGTGGTGAGATGCTTCACGAACAGATGCCTTCTGGCAAATGGAATGGCAGAATAAGGACATTTATTTGCATCTTAGCAAAATATGTTTGTACAGCAAAGTGTGATGCAAATGTATTTAGCCCATATCATTAGAGATGAAATGCAGTGAATTATGAAGTAGTGATTCAATCAAGTAGTCTGATGTCATGAACTGCAAGAACAAATTTGCAGTGTTAAGGTCAGCAAAGCTGCAAGGGTGAAGTGTTAAACTGACTGTCAGATAATTAAGATGTCTAATTCATTTTGCAAAATATGTTTATAAGAATATAAGAAATAAGAGCAGGATTAGGCCATATGGCCCCCGAGCCTGCTCCTCCATTCAATAAGATCATGGCTGATCTTCAACCTCAACGCCACTTTCCCGCCCGATCTCCATATCCCTTGATTTCCCTAGAGTCCAAAAATCTATCTATCTATACTCAAAGACTCAGCATCCACAGCCCTCTGGGGCAGAGAATTCCAAGGATCCACAACCCTCTGAGTGAAGAAATTCCTCCTCATCTCGGTCTTAAATGGCCTACCCCTTATCCTGAGACTATGCCCCCTAGTTCTAGACACTCCAGCCAGGGGAAACAACGTCTCAGCATCTACCCTGTCAATCCCCTTCAGAATCTTGTATGTTTCAATAAGATCACCTCTCATTCTTCTAAACTCCAGAGAGTATCGGCCCATTCTACACAATCTCTCATCATAGGACAGCCCTCTCATCCCAGGAATCAATCTAGTGAACTTTCGTTGCACCGCCTCCAAGGCAAATATATCCTTCCTTAGGTAAGGAGACCAAAACTGTGAATGTTACTGCCAGAGTGATCAGCAGTCATTCTGATTGGAGGCACCCACCAAGACGTCACAAACTCTATTTGCAGGCCTTGACACACCTACCTGGCAATGACCACAGGGAATTGTCTTCACATAGCGTGGATCAGCAGAGAGCCAGATGTGGACCAATGGCACCTGCAAGAAGTACACCTGCAGCTACCATACGGCATAGGGCATCCAATGGCAGCAGTGTGGTTAGCTGTGGCCTGAAACTTGGCTTGCATTCCTTGAAGGCACGCTGGCATGCTGACCTTTGGGGATGGTCGCTATGAAGAGGCTCAGAGGGCCACCCTACTTGCAAGTGTTATAGAGTCATAATGGCACAGAAGGAGGCGATTCTGCCCATCGAGCCCGTGCCAGCTCTCTATACAGTCCCATTCCCCCGCTCTATTCCCGTAGCCCTGCAAGCTTATTTCCCTCAAGTGCCTATCCAGTCTCCCGTTGAAAACATTGAGTGTCTCCACTTCCACCACTTCCGTCGGCAGCGAGTTCCAGGTCCTCACCACTCGCTGCGTAAAAAAGTTTTTCCTCACATCCCCCCTGTATCTCTTGCCCAAAACCTTAAATCTGTGTCACCTAGTCCTTGTACCATCAACTAGTGGGAACTGTAAGGGGTTTCTTTTTTTTACTCTCCAGAGAGATTCTGTAGATCGCAGAGGTTACTCTCTCTCAGAGGCCTCTCTCTCTCTCTCTCTCTCTTTTACACAGAAAAACCTTGAGTGGTTCGACCCACTCACCCCTTAGATTCTAGACACTGGACTTAGGTGCAGGAACTACAATGTAGAGAATACTCTTATAGACCAGGTTTAATGAAACAAAATGATATTTTATTGCATAAGGAAAAACAAATCAAATGCAAGTAAATAAGAGGGTACATGGGAGGGAAAAACAAATCATAACAATACAGTACTAACTAAAATGGATACAGGCATATTACACCTTACAAAGATCATCATAAAATGGGGAAACACACGGAACATCGAGGGACAACAACTCATGTTAATTATACCCAAAATGCCCACCCCCTTAATCCTATCTAGATCTGATTGTGAAGGGCCAGAAACATGCTCACCAGTCCAATTGGAAAAAGTATAGCGTTTTGAAGTCTTGCGTTTTGATCCTTTCAGGCGTCCTGTCTCCACGTGGTTCGTGGAGCCCCAGCGAGCTGCGCCACACCTCTCTCCTGAGGTGGGGGTCGGGGACGGCTGGACACCGGCTGGCCTGGATGTCGGCGGGGTCGGGGATCGTCTGCTTGACCCCGGTCATAGGAGCCTCGGGCTGGCCCTCATTTTCCTGCAGCTTTCTTCTGTAGTTTTTATTTGTCTCTTCGGTAGGGCTACGGCCCTTTTCGTCTCGTCAACGGCCCGGGGTGGGTCGATGACCTCCCGACGGTTACCTCGGGGCGGGATGCAGACTTAGAACTACCTTCTTGATGGCTGCCTGGTTTTCTTCTTCTTCCCCTCCAATGATGGAGCCACGCTGATCTTCTTCCAGGCAGCCCCTCTCTGCCAAGCTCCCCAAAGCTGATCAACTGAACCAGCTCATAACCTTCATTAAGCTTTTTTTTTCCTACCCGGGTGTCTCCCAATTATACTTCTCAGCAGAAGCCCTTATCTCGTGCCAAATCAGGTTAGTCTTTTGTTTTAATTTTGGCGGGCTGGTTGCACAACGGGGTAGTTATTATATTTTAAACTGTTCTTGGATGGCCGGTAATGGGCCATCTCTGGTCTGGAATGACCTTCATTGTTTTTAATGTCCTGGTGATGTCCTTAACGGGTCCTTGATGCTCTTCTCATGAATGTGTAACTGTTTTCCTTTGTCTGGGTAAACATTTAGATGTCCTTTATCTACAGGCCGATCTGGTTGGATCTGCATCCAATCTATATGTATATAAGTGTACGTGTCTGGTTTCGTTTCCTCAGAAGCGGCTTCCAGAACCTACTGTGGGTTGAATCCACAAAGCTGTCTGAGGACTGCAGGAACCATTTTAAAGTGTCCCAATAAGTTGGTCATGGGGTCTGGCGGCCATTTTGAATGCCCCTTTTTCCTGGGCTTCTTTTAAAACAGTCTTTAAAATCATGGCCCCTTCTGCCATTCGACCCTTATTAATACAATATCAATTTTGCAAATCTTACAGAACTGCCTTTCCCTGTCTATCATGCAGCACCACCTTCACTTCAGCAGCTATCAAACAGGTGTTTGAGTGCTGGTGTGCTCCGTTACAGTGTTAGCCATGGCTCAATTGGTAGCACTCTTGCTAGGTTGCTAGGTCAGAAGATTGTGGGTTCAGGTCCCACGCCAGAGACTTGACATAATTAGAGCTGGCGCTTCTGTGCAGTACTGAGGGAGTGCTGCACTGATGGAGGTGCCGACTTTTGGATGAGACATTAAACCGAGGCCCTGTCTGCCCTCTCAAGTGGCCGTAAAAGATCCCTCGGCACTATTTGAAGAAGAGCTGGGGCGTTCTCCTGGTGTCCTGGCCAATATTTGTCTCTCAGCCAACGCATAAACAGATGCAAAAGCAAAATACTGCGGATGCTGGAAATCTGAAATGAAAACAGAAAATGCTGGAAACATTCCACGGGTCAGGCAGGCAGCATCTGTGGAGAGAGAAACAAAATTAACATGTCAGGTCAATGACCTTTCATCAAAACTGGAAAAAGTTAGAGGTTTTAAACAAATACCCCAAAGTAAGCTTCGCACAAATGTATCTCAATCTCTGTGTCGAGAATTTCGGGTTTTCCGACATTCAATTCAAATCAATGAAGTATAGTGGGGAATTCCTAACGCGAGCTGCTGTGATGTCAATAAGTGGTCTAAGCAGCCAATCAAAGCACAGAATTCTCACAGGTAGCAAACAAGTGGGTAAACCCTTAAAATTCTAGCATTTAAAAAAAATGTTAGAGTGAGCAAAACAAAGATTGGGCCTCTCACATGGGGAAAAGGCAAACCTGAAAGAAAGATGAACAAACTTTTTTTTTAAAGTTGCTTAAAAACTTTAATTTTTATTAAAATGGATAAATTTCACAGTGCACAAAATTAAAATGATTTTTAACAGGCCCATAACCTTTGTTTAGTAGTCAATACGCTGTTAAAACCACAGTTACACCTAATCCCTTTGGGCCTAACTTTTAGTGGGGAATTTAACAGCGTAATTACTGCGGAAGAGCCGAAGATTTTGTCAGTTTCCCTGATTTGAGAGATTACACTGATTGCCGGCTCTTTGGGGGTGGGGGAGGGGACACAGCGCAGCCTGTGTCGGAGCAGTGAATGGCGGACTGCAACTTCAGGATTTCCGCAAGCGCATACGGCAAATCCTGAAAGTTGCAGTCAGTTTCAAAGGCGAAATGACGACGAACGCTGCCACAAATTCCAGGCCAACATATCATGCTTTCAGTGGCACTGCATCAAAGAAGGCATGCCAAGCCGATCAGGCATCCTTCAGATTTGCAAAAAAAAATGCTAATAGGCTACCAAACCCAATCACACAGGATAATCTAAATAACATGGTGCATGTTATGAGTTCTGCCATGCCCTGCAACTCGAGACAACTCGCATCCCAGACTAATACAAAAGCAAAATGCTGCGGTTGCTGGAAATCTGAAATTAAAAACAAACAGGAAGTGCTGGGAATACTCAGCAGGTCAGGCAGCATCTGTGAAGAGAGAAACAGAGTTAACGTTTCAAGTCGATGACCTTTTGTCAGAACTGGCGAAAGGTCACAGACCTGAAACATTGGCCGCGAGTTTGGCACAAGAGGCGGGTTGGAGTCGGGTTGGCTGGTGGGCGGGTTCCGGTCCCGCTGCCGGTTTCAGCCGCTCCCAAAAAACAATTTTGATTTAACTGGGCTCATTAAGCCCGCTGTGCGCGCCACCCGGCCCAATCAGTGGGTTCGGGTCTGTTGCTCGCCTCTGCTGACATCATCGATTCAGTTGTTTTTAAGAGGTCCATGTAGCCTTTGCATTTCATTTCCTTTGTGCTGCTCCTGAAAACAGCCCACTGCAACATGGCTGCTGCAAGATGTGAGGCTGCTCCTCGTTTTGATGATGACTCCCTCCATGCTCTTGTGGTGGGAGTAAGAGGACGCAAGGAGGTTCTGTGCCCTCCTGATGGCCGGAGGAAGCCTCCTCAGCAGACAAAAACAGCCTGGCTGCAAATTGCTGAGGAGGTAAGCGCAAGGTCCTTGTGTTCACGCACCTGGGTGCAGTGCCGAAAATGGTTCAATGATCTGCTACGCTCAGCAAACGTGAGTATAACATCACACTTACCTTCAATCTGCTTTCCATCTGTTCTCATCACCAGCACTCTGCATTGTCAGCCTAGAAGCCCTCACTGATGACGACCCTGCCCTATTGGCATCTTGGCAATCTGGAAGGAAGTGTTTCTTCTGTGGAGGTGCATTCCACTATAGGAAATTTTGTCCTGCTCGTAATGCAACCTGCAGTCATTGCAGTAAGAAAGGTCACTTTTCTAAGGTATGCCAGTCAGCCTCTGTTTGTAAGAAAGGCCACTTTTCTACGATATATCAGTCAAGAGCCCCTGTTAGTTTTGCAGCTGCTATCTATAAAAATGCTCCTCCCCCAAGAGCCACTACTAAAGTTACAGCTGCTATCTATAAAACTGCTCCTCACCCAAGAGCCACTACTAAGGTTACAACTGTCGAGGGTAAAACTACTCCTCCTCCCATCACAGCTATTTTTCCCCAAAGCCTATCCCATGCAGCCACAAAGGTTTCGGTAAATGGACACATTTTGAGTGCACTAATCGACTCATGCAGCTCTGACAGCTTCATCAGTGAGCAGGCTGTCAGTAAGTTAAAACTGCGTATTTACCCCTCGGACAGGGAAATTGCAATGGCTCTGACGACACTGACCACCAACTCTTCCGGCTTTTGTCTTGTCGACCTTATTCTCAATGGCTGCACTTATTCCTCCACCCGGCTCGGGGTGCTCAAAAACCTATGCAGTGATGTGCTCCTGGAACAGGGTTTCCAGAAACAACACAAAAGACTCACTTTTGAGTTTGGAGGGTCAAAACCGGAGCTTACTATTTCCAAAGTACCATTTTGTGCACTTTTGGTGGCTTTGCTCGACGAGCCCTCCTTGTTTGCCAATCTTTCTCCCCGATGTAAGCCCATAGTCACTAAATCACGATGTTTCAGCCAAGATGATCTATCCTTTATCGAGGCAGAGATCTCTCGCCTTCTAGCTGACGGTATCATTGAGCCATGTTCATTTTTCTGGCGGGCTCAAGTCGTCGTTGTTAAAAATCCTCTGAAGCAACACAAGAAACGTCTTTGCATCGATTACTCGCAAACTATTAACCAGTATACCGACCTGGATGCCTACCCACTACCACACATCGATGACATGGTCAATAACTTTGCCAACTACAAGGTATTTTCAACTTTTGACTTAAAGAGCGCATACCATCAAGTACCGTTAAAGGACTCTGACAAAATGTATGCGGTCTGTGAGGCCAATGGTCGGCTTTACCAGTTTTGTCGCCTTCCATTTGGGGTCACCAATGGGGTGGCCGTCTTTCAATGGGCAACAGATAGCCTAGTCAAACAGGAGAACTTAACGGACACTTTTCCATATCTGGATAATATCACCATTGCTGGTCATGACCAGAAGGAGCATGCTGCCAACCTCCAGAAAATTGTTGACGTTCTCCGTCATTGCAACTTAACCTTAAATGAGTCCAAATCTGTGAAATCAGTACCATCAGTCAGCATCCTTGGCTATTGGGTGGGCAATGGTGTCATCAAACTGGATCCAGAGCAACTTCATCCACTTCAGGAGCTCCCTCCTCCTATGAATCTCAGCTCTCTTCGTTGGGCCCTCGGCATGTTCGCCTATTATGCGAAGTGGATACCCCACTTTTCCAACAAGATCCAGCCCCTGCTTCACGTGAAGTCATTTCCGTTGAAGGCAACGGCTATTTCAGCTTTCGACCCCTTCAAGCAACAACTGGAAAAAGCCACGCTTCGTTCCATTGATGAAAATCTCCCTTTCGTGGTTGAGTGCGATGCATCGGATGTGGCGATCTCGGCTACCTTGAATCAAGGTGGTCGACCCGTTGCATTTCTGTCCAGAACTTTGCAAGGTAGCGAGCTCCATTATCCTCCTGTCGAGAAGAAGGCTACGGCTATCATCGAAGCAGTACGTAAATGGAGTCATTTTCTCGCTCGTCGCCATTTCACGCTTATAACCGATCAGCGCTCCGTGGCATTTATGCTGGATAACCGGAAATGCACTAACATCAAGAATAACAAAATACAGCTCTGGAGGATGGAATTGGCCGCCTTTGGCTACACCATACATTATCGACCCGGTAAAGAGAATGTGGCCCCGGACACCCTCACGCGTGCATTCTGTGCTTCCATGTCAACTTCGACTCTTACGGATCTTCATACTGACTTATGCCATCCTGGCGTTACCCGTATGTTACACTTTGTGCAATCTAAAAATCTCCCATTTTCTATGGAAAACGTGAGAAGAACATGCTCCACTTGTAGAATTTGCGTGGAATTAAAACCGCAATTCTTCCGTCCGTCAGATGGCTCGCTCATACATGCTACACAGCCTATGCAGTGACTCAGCATTGACTTTAAGGGGCCACTGCCTTCCTCAACGTGAAACACCTACTTACTTACTATGGTGGACGAATATTCACGCTTTCCCTTTGCTTTCCCCTGTCCCAATATGCTTACTTCCACAGTGATCAAATGCCTTGATCAGGTCTTTTCCCTTTGCGGTACGGCCAATTTCATCCACTCTGATTGGGGTCCCTCCTTCATGTCAAGCGAACTCAAAAGTTATCTTTCCCAACGGGGAATCGCCACAAGTAGAATGACACCGTATCATCCTATTGGAAACGGACAGGTTGAGAGATACGACGCTATCATTTGGAACACTATTCGTCTTGCACTGAGGTCACACAACCTATCAGATCAGCAGTGGGAAACTATGCTCCCTGATGCATTGCATTCCATCAGGTCTCTTCCTACATCCACCAACGCTACTCCTCATGAACGATTCTTCGGGTTCCAGCATCGCTCCACTCATGGGACGTCCCTACCATCATGGTTGGCAGCTCCTGGCCCCATGCTGCTCCGAAGATTTGTCCGATCCTCTAAGAGTGATCCCCTCGTCGACGAAGTGGAACTGACAGATGTCAATGTCATGTACGCATACGTGCGGTACCCTGATGGCCGGGAATCCGCAGTGTCACTCCGGCATCTGGCTCCCTGCCCAACCGGTCCCACGGACCCAATCGATAGTGGGACCCGTATCAATGACGCCGATACCCTGCGCTCCTCTGAGGATGACGCCCTACCCGGGACATCAAGGGATCTGCCAGCTATTCTGCCGGATCAACCCGTGGAACAGAGTGCTCCCCGCGGGATGGCCACCCGCAGCCAGGACGCCGGTCAGTCACTGACTACTGGGCAGGGTGAAGCCAGCTCTGCGCCTGTGGGGGCCCGCACCCGGAGCCATGATCTCCCCAGTCCCCCTCAGGTCGATCAAGGCGACACGGACTCTGCCAGCCTGCTGGTATGAACGAAGTGACCCAGGGACCAAAACACGGTCCGAGGAGACGTGCCTTCCGGCCACCAATGGAGATCCAAATGACTGCGTCTATTTTCAGTCCGACTAATTCGGTAGAAAGAAGCTGCCAGACTTCCAATCTTTCAGGCGGGAAGAATGACCTAAATCGTGTCATTCATGTAGAAATGACTTATGAAATATACTGGGCGGCCTGCTGGTGGTGCTGTCCAGGGAGAGTATAAATACTCGGGCACGGGCCCAGCTTGCTCGGACATTTTGTAAACAGGAACTAGTGAAGGATAACTAGACTTCCATGTTGTGAAACAGTCGATTAAAGCCTTGTTTAATACTCTGACCAAGTGCCTAGTAGTTTTCTTACGTCACCCCTCACACTCGCTCTCACTGTTATGCAATGACAACATCTAACAACGCATAGGGAGGCACCTTGGTATTGCCACCTCACTCCATCTTTGTCTCCCTCTAAGCTTCTATGTTATGGATTCTTCACACTCACTCCATCATTCTTGCTGAAATTCCACTTGTGTCCCTCCTTGCAGGAAAAGAGAGCCCACAATAAGAGGGAGAGAATGAGGACAGGAGGAGGCCCACCATCCCTGGCCACTTTAACAAACACTGAGGAGGCTGCTGACGACATCGTCGGAGGTGCAGAGGAGCTGGAAATGGGGGACAGAGAGACGGGCACAGTAGAGCAAGCTGGTGACAGAATAGATTTGTAACCCTCTCATTTAGATTTCATGAGTGACTGATATGGCATCTGATGCTCATACAGATTGAGTTCTGATCATCTGCACAATAGGATGTTTCTGGTTCCTAAATATCACATGTCTAACTCATGCCTTTATTCCCCCACAGGAGCATCGAGAGCCCCCCTCCCCACTGTCCAGAAGGAAGAGCCAGATGACTCCTCAGAGGAACCTGGAGTCTCTGAGGGTGCAGCGCCACCAGAAATCAGTGCACCCAGCACCAGCGTAGAGATGCACACCTCGGTGGGTCCATCACGACATAGAGTAGTGTTGTCACCTGGTGTATCACAGCTCACAAGTGAGCATCAGCAGATGGTGGAGACAGTGACAGCAGTGGAGACTCCTCATCGGAGGTCGCAGGACACTCCTAGCTCTGCTCAGCTGCATGTAGACGCTGTGCCTCTGGGGCCATCCAGAAAGAGAGCGGTGCTGGAACTTCAGGAACAAGTGCAAGAGCCTCTGACAGGGTTTGCATCCACGGTAACAGCGAGTGTGCAGAGAATGGAGGAGTCCATCTCTAACAAAAGCAGTGCCATGTTGGAGGCAATGGCGAATTAACGTGCTGCCATGGGGAGGGTGTCAACCTCCATGGAGGACATAAATCGCCAGACTCAACAGAGCATGGTGACTCTTCTAAATAGCTGGTCTGCTATGGAGGATAGATGGGCATCTATTGAGGAGAGGCACCAGAGGTACATGGATGACCCCATTATGAGGGCTGTCAGTACAGAGACGGGTCCTCAGGGGCCCACTGATGTGCAGCAAGGTGCTCTCCAGCTATTTGCTAGCAGTGAAGTGCGGGTGACCCATGAGAGGGATGTTGGCGGTCGATAACAAGGAAGTGTGGGCTCCTCTCCAAGTGCTCACATGACCATGCCGCTGTGGAGCCCTCCATCAGTGCCCCAGATTCCGCACCCAACTGAGATGGCCGTCTCAGCCCCTGCACAGCCACAGGAAGAGCAGACTGTTGCGGAGCCCTCCCAGGCTCCCAAACCCAGAGGACATCCGTCTAAGCAGGCACAGCATAGAAGTGAGCAAGGTGCCTCTACATCTGCTGAAGTCACAGCGGAAGCACCACGTAGAAGCATGCGTAAGAGAAAGTCAACACGCAAATAGTCACAAGGGTAGTCACTTGAGTGTTTTCTTATTTTACAAAGTAAAGTTTGTAATCCTGATTGTAACTTTATTAAACAAAAGTGATGGCAAAGAATCCAAAATTTGCTTATGTGTGCTCAGAAATGGAAGTTGCACAGTGAGGGGTCAGGGCGCCTTTCATGTGTAATGATGGTGGTGAGAGTGATAGGAAATCCCAGTTTATTGTACAGATGATGTATGGTGTGTTAAGAAGGTCGTCCAGACATTCATTTCCATGTGCCGGCCACATGTGGTTGATGCGTAAACTTACATGAATCTGGCATGGATGAGTGCATCCCTTGCCTCACGGCCAGCAATGTGGTCGCGTGCTGGTAGAATTGGCACATTCGCCCCCGCAAGGTGTCCCTCATCTGCCGCCTCCTCCTCCTCATCCTCCTCCTCTTCTGAGGAGGCTGTGTGCTGAGCCACTTGTTCCTCAGGCAGCGGTAAGCCACGCTGCTGTGTGATGTTGAGCAGGACTCAGCAGACAACAATGATTCTGGAGACCCTGGTTGGGGCGTACTGTAGGGCTCCACCAGATCTGTCAAGGCATCTGATTCGTATTTTGAGCAAGCCGATGGTTTGCTCAGTGATGCATCTGGTGGAAATGTGGCTCACATTGTACCGCTCCTCAGCTTCTTTGGATGGCCTCTTCATCAGTGTCATTAGCCACTTTTTCAGGAGCTAGCCCTTGTCTCCAAGTAGCCATCCGGAAAGTTGGGTTGGCAGATTGAAGAGCTGAGGCACAGTAGACTGGCGCAGGATGAACGAGTCATGGCAACTGCCAGGGTACCTGGCGCAAACATGCATAATGTTCTTCCTGTGGTTACACAGCAGCTGGATGTTAAAGGAGCGGAAGCTCTTGCGGTTGACAAATACAGCTGGGTTGTGATGGGGTGCCCTAATGGCCACATGTATACAGTCTACGATGCCCTGCACCCTTGGGAAGCCTGCCATATTTGCAAAGCCAACTGTGCGCGCAGTTACACTTGCTTCATCCGTGGAGAAGTGGATGTAATTGTGCGCCTTTGCAAAGATGGCATCGGTAACCTGCGCAATGCAAGTGTGTGTGGCTGACTGGGAGATGCCGCTGATGTCTGCTGATGATCCCTGGAAGGACCCTGAAGCAAAGAAGTTGAGTGCGGTGGTGTCTTTGACAGCCACTGGTAAGGGGTGTCCACCCGCTCCTCTGGGCTGCAGGTGTTGGTGCAGCATTGTGCAGATGTCAGCGACTACCTCTTGCGAAAGTCTCAGCCTCCTTTGGCACTGCCTCTCACTCATGTTGAGGAAGCTCAACCTCGGCCTGTAAACCCTGTGTTGGGGGTATCTCCTGCAGCGCGGTGTAGCCCTGCGCTGATGCCCTCTGCCCTGTGCAGCATCAGGTGGGTGAGGAGGAGGTTGGCGCTCCTGTTGTTGCTGCTGCTGTTGTGCCTGGTTCTGCTGCTGCCACGGCTGATCTTCCTCCGAATCTGAGGACCAGGATGAGAGGATATAAGTGGTTCCCATCCCGCTGGTATATATCTCAATTGAGGAAGAGATGTTATAAGCGCTCAGTCAATGTGGCCAGAGGGTCCTCCAAGGAGGTCAAAGTGCATGTTGATCTTAGCTTAAACACTGACAAGCTCAATAGACCTGCAAAAAGTGTTCCAAAACCTCAAAGCACAAAGTTCTGTCATCTGAAAGTCAGCCATGTTGCACCTCCGCTTTTAAGCTGCACAACCAGCTGGTCTGTTTGTCGCACGACGGGCAACACGCTGAAAATTTGTTAAAATGGGAAGAGCCAGTTAAAAAGGTATTATCTAGGCAGTTAACAGCCTTAAGTGCCTCTCCCGCTGTCAATCATTTTGATTTTGACTCCCGACCCGCCTCCCGACTCGCCCTCTGAGTGCCGGCAAATTCGCGGCCATTAGCTCTGTTTCTCTCTCCACAGATGCTGCCTGAGCTGCTGAGTATTTCCAGCACTTTCTGTTTTTTATTTCACATCCCAAACTGCTTGACGATAGTTTGCTGATATGGAGGTCAGTGGTTGTTGATCCAACTGTTCTATCCTACACTCCGAATGCTTTGGTGCATTTCCCTTTACAGATAAGGGCAGTGTGGATTCAGACTTGGTGAGTTGACCCATACAGATTGTTTCCTGCAGTGCATTCTGTCTCCCATCATGCCCTTGCATATTAAGCTGTGATTTCCACTTTCCACACCTGAGCCTGGCGTTTCGTGGTGCAGCCTCCAAGGGATGCATCCCTCACCCTATCCAAACTCAGAGAGGAAGGAAGAAAACGTGGCAGCAAAATTTCACACAGCAAGCTCCCACAAACAGCAATGTGATAAAGACCAGATAATCTGCTGATTGAGGGATAAGTGCACCGAGAAGACTGCTCTTCTTCAAACTGGTGCCATGGGATCTTTTACAAGGGATCTTCGACCAGCCACACAAATACTGTGGCTACAAGAGCAGGTCAGAGGCTGGGTATTCTGTGGCAAGTGTCTCACCTCCTGACCCCCAAAGCTTGTCCACCATCTATTAGTCACAAGTAAGGAGTGTGATGGAATACTCTCCACTTGCCTGGATGAGTGCAGCTCCAGCAACACTCAAGAAGCTCGACACCATCCAGGACAAAGCAGCCCGCTTGATCGGCACCCCATCCACCACCTTAAACATTCACTCCCTCTACCACCGGCGTACCGTGGCTGCAGTGTGTACCATCTACAAGATGCACTGCAGCAACTTGCCAAGGCTTCTTCGGCAGCACCTCCCAAACCCGCGACCTCTACCACCTAGAAGGGCAAGGGCAGCAGGCGCATGGGAACACCACCACCTCCAAGTTCCCCTCCAAGTCACACACCATCCTGACTTCGAAATACATCACCGATCCTTCATCGCCGCTGGGTCAAAATCCTGGAACTCCCTCCCTAACAGCACTGTGGGAGTACCCTCACCACACGGACTGCAGCGGTTCAAGGCGGCGGCTCACCACCACCTTCTCAAGGGCAATTAGGGATGGGCAATAAATGCTGGCCTTGTCAGCGATGCCCACATCTCAGGAACGAATACATTTTAAAAATCTGTTGATTGAGGGATAAGCACCCCAAGAAGACTGCTCTTCTTCAAAATGGTGCCATGGGATCTTTTACATCCACCTGAGAGAGCAGACGGGCCCTCGGTTTAACATCTTACCTGAAAAATTGCTCTCCCTGAGTACTTCACTCGGGTGTCTGCCTAGATTTTATGCTCAAGCCTCTGGAGTGGGACTAAAACTCACAACCTTTTGACTGAGAAGCGAGAGTGCTACCAACTGAGCCCCGTTTCTCTCAGGGGTAAAGTGACTTTCTTAATGTGGATGGATCCCCGTGCCATTTTCAACAAGGGGAGGAATATCCTGCAACATCTTGCTGCAGCATTAATGGTGCCATTGTACTCACTTATCTCTTAAGAAATCTAAAGTTGAGGGTAAGTGACATTTCGCAAACCTGTGAACCTGACTCCGGCAGAATGTGATCCTGGCACACAATGTACGCCTGCACAATGCAGGTAAAACTTAGCACTGGGGACAATGGAGGTGGAACTTGTAACGATCAAAAACATGTCATTCTATAGTGGACACTAGGTGGAGCCGTAGAGCTGTGTAGAGCTGTATATAGCTGTATGTATTAAGACTACACTACCCAACTGTATATATATTAAGACTACATTATCCATGAGGCTAGGCTACCCACAAGGCAGCAGTCAAGATGGAAGCCTCTACAAGATGCTGTACAAGTCCACATGTGCTCAATAAAGTAACTAGCAAAAGCTAGCTGTGTTCATAATAAGAATGTCAATTTATTAATGAACATAACATGGTACCAGGGTGGTGAAGATCTGCTGAAAATTGTGAAAACGACATGGAGAATTTGAAGCCACCAGAGCGTTTGAATCTCACAGAAAAAATCGACTACAATTGGCAGACTTTTAAACAACAATTCGAACTCTACATTGCAGCCATCGGATTCGGTACGAAGCCAGACGCAAGGAAGATAGCGTTGCTGCTTACGGTTGCAGGCCCACAGGCAATAGAGGTATTTAACACATTTGTATTTAATCCAGCGGAGAACAGAGAAAAATTAGAAGATGTGCTAAAAAAATTTGATGCACATTGCTCTCCCAAAAAGAATGAGACGTATGAAAGGTACATCTTCCGTTCTCGGACACAGCAACAAAATGAGACTTTTGATAGCTTTATAACTGATCTGAAACTGAAAGCACAGACATGTAATTTCTCTGAGCTCAAAGCATCCATGATTCGTGACCAGATTGTGTTTGGTATTCATGATAAAAAAGTCAGGGAACGTCTGTTGAGAGAAACCGAACTAAATTTGGAAAATGCAGTGAAAATATGCCAAGCCAGTGAGCTAGCTCGAAAGCACGCGAAGACTTTCAGTGAAATCAATAATGATGCGATTGTAATGAGTGATAATGCTGCTGTCGGTGCTGTGTCCTACAAGGGGAAGAAACATGGGCAGAACAGAAATGAAAAGCAATCGGAGGATGAAATTTTTAATTGTAAACGCTGTGGTTACAAACACCAGTTAAAACAATGCCCAGCATTTGGAAAAATGTGCGCAAAGTGTAATGGAAAGAATCACTTTGCCAAACAATGCTTTTCGAAAGTAAAAACAACGAAAGGGCAACAAGTTAATGTGATTGAGGACACTGATTTAAGTGAGACATTTTTTGTAGGAATGGTGTCATGTGACGATATCAAAAAAGATACAGAAAATGTGCAGCCCTCAGAAATGGACAATGCTGAACATAAAGTCAATGCAATAAAAGTGGACAAATGGATGATCCCACTGCAGATAAATGGAGCATTAGTTACATTGAAACTGGACACTGGGGCAAAAGCAAACTTAATCAGTATGAGTGACATAAAAAATATGAAAGAAAAGCCCAAAATACAGAAAAAGTCAGTACTACTGAAGAGCTATAATGGACAGAAAATAGATAGCTTAGGTGTATGCAGACTTAAAGTGACAGTCAAAGACAAAGTGCATCATCTCATGTTTTCTGTTGTGGCTGAAAGACTTGATTCGATACTAGGTGACAAAGCTTGTGAAGACTTAGAACTGGTCAAGAGAGTCTACCGTATAAACTGTGCCATAAGCAGACCAGATGACTCAGGTGATGAAGCAGAGAGCCCATCAAGGATGAAAAGGCCAAAGGGTATCCATGTCTTCAAAAAGCCTAGTTTTTCCAAGAAGAAAGAAAAAGGCTTTAAGTTCAAAGAGAAGCCAAAGGAAGAAAAGCACAAAGAGGAAAAACACAAGGAGAAAAAGTCCAAAGATATAACTGCAGCAGATGTTGTTAAGCAGTGGAAAGAGAAAAAGAAAAAGAAGAAGCCTGCACCAGAGCAGGAAGCAGTTCCGGTGGATACTCCTTCTTCCCTCAGGCCAATCTTTGGTGTTCCATTAGCCGAGGCTGCTGAGAGGACTATGCTGTATGATGGGATCCAGCTGCCAGCAGCTTTTCGAGAGTGCATTGACTACATTGAGAGTTATGGCATGAAGAGTGAAGGAAACACTGAAACCCTCTCCAAGCAAAGATCGCAAGGAGACCTCGATCTATACAAGGGCAGATTGATGACAATGCCGCAACTGCATCTTGTCATTCACCACCAGAACAATCTCATGAAGACACATCAGACTTACCCGTGTTGAGAAGATCCACACGTGAAGTAAAAAAAGCCTGATAGACTTAATCTCTGAGTACAATGTAAAGCTTTGAAAATGTGTTGACTGTTTTGAAAATGTTTATGTTTATAGAGCACTAACAAAAGTGTTACTGATATTATCTTGATTGTTTTCTTGAAAGTTGATTGATACTGATTTTGTTAAACCTCAAAGAAAGGGGGATGTAACGATCAAAAACATGTCATTCTATAGTGGACACTAGGTGGAGCTGTAGAGCTGTGTAGAGCTGTATATAGCTGTATGTATTAAGACTACACTACCCAGCTGTATATATATTAAGACTACATTACCCATGAGGCTAGGCTACCCACAAGGCAGCAGTCAAGATGGAAGCCTCTACAAGATGCTGTACAAGTCCACGTGCTCAATAAAAGGTCTAGCAAAAGCTAGCTGTGTTCATAATAAGAATGTCAATTTATTAATGAACATAACAGAACTGTCATGGTGTCTGGTGGGTGACATCCTCCTACTAGTTCTGCCTCTTCTGATGAGATGCAAACGCAAGAAGCACCTGCTCCCACGTTGCAGAGAGTGGAGGAGTCGGCGGAATGGGGGGTCCAGTCCCAAATTCCGGCTCCCTCGCTCGTCCCGATTGCTCTGTTGCCGGGCCAGAGATTTCTGGCCCTTTGTCATTTACATTCTTGCCAGTGCAGCTCTGTTTTTTTTAACCATATACCAACCCATATGTCCTGTGCTGCCACTTTTAATCTTATTGTAACACCTTTTGTTTTCTTTGAGTCACTTCCTCACTTTGTATATGTGTGTAATCTGCCCCATGTGAAATGCCCTGGCCCTCCACGGCGGGGCTCCGGCGAATTCACAGTGCACCGTGCCTAAACTGATTCTTCTCTGCACAACTCCATGGCTGGATTGGTGAACTGACATTTATACTGGTCAGTGGCTCATCAACTACCTGACGAGTGATAAAGCATCATTATTGCAGGTGAGTGAAGAGTGCAGTTTACTCTTTCTTTTAACTAACCAAATTGCATTCGCAGAAAGCGCAATTAAAAAAAAAATTGCATCTCCGTGAATTCGTTAGCAATTCTTTTATCTCTTCAAAAACAAACCAAGCATTTTCTTCATTTTTTCCTAAAAAAAAAATAGAAATGTCGATCCCCGAGACTCCTGCTGGTACTACTTTCTCTGCCACTATTTCTGTTGTAACTCTTGACTACTCGCAGTTTGATTCATACTTCTCACTTTCATTCCAAGTCATGTAATTATTATCACAACTTGAATGCAGTGTACTGCCATGGAATTAAA
The DNA here is from genome assembly GCF_052327205.1 of Somniosus microcephalus. Classification (NCBI taxonomy): domain Eukaryota; kingdom Metazoa; phylum Chordata; class Chondrichthyes; order Squaliformes; family Somniosidae; genus Somniosus; species Somniosus microcephalus. Next base: position 350,410,789 of record NC_140989.1, read on the forward strand.
AAGCGCTTCAGGTGTCTGATTAATGTGCTGGTTCCAAAATTAGCTCTCTGTCTGCCTCGACTAATGATTGCCCTGTAGTGTGAACAGATTGCCTTCAGTTCATTATTGGGATCCATGGTGAAATCATTCCAGACAATTCTTAATGAAGAATCATGCAATGATTTCATGGTTAGTGGGGTGATAGTAGCAAGAGAAATAGAAATATGTAGTACATTGCACTTCCCTGGCGATATTCTGTTTATACCACAAACATCATCTAAAGGTCAAAATACACTGTTTGTAATTTATGATTTTAAAAAAATGATGAAGGTTCTTCAATACTGCGAAGACTATAAGTAGGAATGGCTATCTTCCTCTGGAGAAAACCTTCTTACTAAATAGTCAAAGATTAATAGAATTGATATATAGTTTTGTATTGGTGCTGTCAATATTAACCTAAGAATTTGCATTCATATAGTGCTTTTTATCCCAAATGTTTCACAGCCAATGAAATCTTCTTTTTAGGCAGTCCCTCAGAACTGAGGATGACTTGCTTCCACACTAAAAATGAGTTCTCAGGTGACTGATGAGCCCAGTGCGGGACCTACAGTTTGTCACAGGTGGGGCAGACGGTAATTGAAGGGACGGGTGGGTGGGGTGCTTGGGTTGACGTGCGCTCCTTCCGCTGTTTGTGCTTGGCTTCCGCTTGCTCCCAGCGAAGACACTCGAGGTGTTCGGCGCCTTCCCGGATGCTTCGCCTCCACTTTGTGCGATCTTGGGTCAGGGATTCTCAGGTGTCGGTGGGGATGTTGCATTTTTTCAAGGAGGCTTTGAGGGTGTAATTGAAGCGTTTCCTCTGCCCACCTAGGGCTCTCTTGCCGTGTCGGAGCTCCAAGTAGAGCGCTTGCTTTGGGAGTCTCATATCGGGCATGTGGACGATGTGGCCCGTCCTTCGGAGCTGATCGAGCATGGTCAAAGCTTCGATGCTGGAGATGTTGGCCTGAGCGAGAATACTGATGTTGGTGCGCCTATCCTGCCGATGGATTTGCAGGATCTTGCGGAGGCAACATTGGTGGTAACTCTCCAGTGCTTTGAGGTGCCTGCTGTACACGGTCCATGTCTTTGAAGCATACAGGAGGGCGGGCATCACTACTGCTCTGTAGACCATGAGCTTGGTGCTGGGAGCTTACTGAGGGTGAGATGGAGCATTGCAGCCAGGAAGATCGAGAAGAGCGTTGGTGCGATGACACAGCCTTGCTTGACCCTGGTCCGTACGTGAATTGGGTCTGTGGTGGATCTGTTGGTCAGGATCACGGCTTGCACATCGTCGTGAAGCAGGCGGAGGATGGTGACAAACACTCCATAATCCCTCACGGTTGACGGTGTCGAAGGCCTTTGTGAGGTCAAGGAAGGCCATGTACAGCGGTTGGTGCTGTTCCCTGCATTTCTCTTGGGGTTGATGCGCGGTGAAGATCATGTCCATTGTGCCCCTTAGTGGGCGGAATCTGATTGCGAATCTTAACGTGTGGTCGCTGTTGCAATGTAGCAAAGCGCGGCAGCCAATCTGCACACAGCAAGGTCTCAAAAACAGCAATAAGATAATTGAACATCTACTCCGTTTTTGGTGGTAGTGGTTGAGGGGTAAATGTTGGCTTGGACAGCTCCCCTGCAGTGGGATCTGAGCAGGCAGATAGGGGCTCAGTTTAACATCTCATCTGAAAGATGGCACCTCTGACAGTGTAGCACTCTCTCTATTGCACTGAAGTGTCAGTTTAGATTATGTGCTCAAATATTCTGGAGTGGGGATTTGACCCCACAACCATCTGACTTAGATGCAAGAGTGCTACCACTGAGCCATGGCTGACACTATGTACAAGAACATTGGCCCCAACACCATCAGGGACCAATTACTGATACGAAGTGAGTGAGAATCTGGATCACAGCTCATCAGGTGTCCCTGTGTTATAAAATCGTAGACGCACAATTAAAAACTCAACACAGGTTTCATTATACACTGTACTAATCTATGCATGGGAACATCTTCCCCACAATTGCTCTTCCACATCTTTTGGACTTGTGCCTAGCTCATCCTCTTCTGGGAAGAAATCTTGGAACTGATTCACCAAATTACAGAATCAGGAATTCCCAGGACATTTGCTATTTGGAAGAATTGGAGCATGTATACTACTCCAAGTTAACTTCAGTTACAGCTCATGATATCCAGGGCAATATGTCCTGACCTAGTGGAGGTACAAAGACTCACCCATTTGTATTTGGAATTTAGTGAAGATAACTACAGTATAGAGGGATTACAAACCTATTTTACTGACGAGGAATTTTGCCAGCTGGCCAAGCATATCAGGATATTGCAGGAAAGCTGTGCAATCCATTAAAATTAATGAATATAAAATCATGGGCAGTGCGCCTGCAATTTTACAAACCATGCAGCTGGTGAGTGAGGGTCCCACCAGTCATAAAATCGGCCTGTTTGTTTTAACTAAGGTAGAATAGCTGGAAAAAAAATCAGGACTCCAAATTGAATTTTGCAGTAGCACACCCTGACTTAAACGTTAAGGCAACATGGAGTCTATCTTTGTGCTGACAACGAGCTGCCATCCTATTAACCCCACGCGGTGAGAAGGACACTACTTGCATGTAGTTCTCACTTGGTTCTCATAGTCTTATCACTCCTGTGAACATTTATCATAAATCAGGATGGGTTATTGGTTATCACTACCTGCTGCCAATTTCTTACTGATATGGTGCAGCCCTGTCTTTTCCCCAATAGATGACAAAAGCAGATAATCTATACTTCAAGTATCGATTTTTGCCCACTGTTTTAAGGTAATTACCTTTGCACGTGCGTCCCTGCACATCTGTTTTGGGGAGTTAATCTCATTTCTAGGCCTTGGCAGCTTGTTTACCCCAGAGCTGATGTGTTCCTATCCTACCACGTGCTTCCATTTCTGTAACAGTTTCCACCTTCGGCCTTACCTCACTCCTACTGCCCATTAAACTCTTAGCAACACTCTCGTTACCTTTTAGATTCAACTTTTCCGGAGCTCGCCTTGCCAGTCTTCCGAGCTCCACACTTCACAAACTCCAACTGTCCCCCGGAGCACAAATTCAAAACCCTCGTCCTCGTTTACAAATTCCTCCATGGCTTTGCCCCAGCCTATCTCTGCAACCTCATCCGATCTTTGATCCTCCGACTCTGGCCTGTAATGTATGCATGCAGAAACAGTTCACATTTTACTGTACTGTCACTGAAGCAAAGTATTACTTGCCTAAAATTAGGGAAATGGAAGGTTGTCTCTGTTACATTGTTATAGTATCACATCGTTAAATGGAACTACTTTGGTATGGAACTACTTTGGTATGGTGTAGTTATATTGCTATGTGGCACACTGTGCATGGGCAGTGCACAGTGCAGCGTCGGACATCTTGTATCACTCCGCACCATGCGGCACACACAAAAAAAGCAAAAATACAGCTAAGTAAAAGCAGTAACTAAAATGAGCTAAAAGTGTCTGTATTATTTATAGTATAAGAACACAAGGAGACACAACATGGTGGCAGCGGTATAAGTGAGTACAAAATTGTGCTATACAAACTATGAATAAGACGAAAAGTGATTTTATGAGCTGATTGAGAGTGAATCGTACGGGAAACTAAAATGACGCAAATGCAACCCCTCATGAACTGGGAAGCCGACGATATAGTAGAAGCATTCCACAAGTTCAAACAGAAATGTGAGCTTACATTCAAAAGCTTCCTGAAGGGTACTACCAACGAGGAAAAGGTTAGTTACATTCTGTTGTGGACAGGAGAAAAAGGTCTAGATTTGTATAATAGCTGGAGTTTGACTGAAGAGGAAAAGGAAAACCCTGTGACAATTTTTGATAAATTCAGCAACCATCTAGAGCCTAAATCCAATCACCGTATACACAGATACAAATTCCAGAGTCTAAGACAGGAACCTGGTGAAACAGCTGACAATTTTCTGACAAGTCTGAGAAATGAAGCCAGCAAGTGTAAATTTAAGGAAATGGAGGAAAGGCTTGTGGACCAGCTGATATGGGGGTCAGCGCATGTAGAGGTACAAAAAGCTCTGATAGGAAAAGAAAAGCTCAGAATAACAGAGGCTATAGATACTGCGAGAGCTCATGAAGCCATGAAGCAGCAAATGAAAACGCTGATTTCTCAAACGGCTGACATGCGGACGGCTTCTGAGACGGACAATAGAGTGGATGCAGTGAGAGAAAAGTACAACACACAAAGACATGCACATGACAACGGGGGAAACATGTGCAGAAATTGTGGAAGACTGCACGATTACACAGACAAGAGGAAATGTCCAGCATATGGAACAAGCTGCAATGCATGTGGCAAACTAAACCACTGGGAAAAGAGGTGTAGAACGAAGAAAGAAGGAACATACATCAAAAACAAAGGTGGACAGCAGAACCAGAGAAAGAAACACAATATCCATGCCATGGATGAGCAGGATGGTGATGATCACGACAATGCACTAAACATCGAAATCATAAAGATACAGCTTCACGAGATGTCAAGAGTGGAAAATACTCCGAGGAGAGAATAGCACACCATCATCCAAATCAAAAAAAAGGTCAAAAGTCGGCCCACAACCATCAACTTAAAGTTGAAGCTGGACACGGGCTCAGAGCAACATTCTCCCATTGAGACTGTACCAGCAGATCTTTCCCGAAAACCTGAGAGAAGATGGCTACCGGAAAAATGGTTGTTTAAAGGCAAGTAATGTCACGCTGACAGCATACGGGGGGAGTGAGATTAAACAACTCGGAATAACCTTTATCAAAGGGACACATAAAAGAAAGAACATCAACTGCATGTTCTATGTCACCGACACTGAGGGGCCAGCGATCCTGGGATTAAACAGCTGCGAGAAGTTGAGATTGATCTCAGTGCATCACGAGCTGACGGAAATGCCACTGAAGATAGACAGCAACACCCCACTGGAGAACTGCCCACAAATCAAGAGTAAAAAAGACTTGATAGACATGTATCTAGAATGTTTCGATGATACAGTGGGATGTTTCGGCGATTTCCAATACCACATCACCATCGATCCAGAGGTAAAGCCGTTATCCATGCTCCACGAAAAGTACCCATTGAGCTGAAGACAAAGCTTGAAAGAGAGCTAAAGGAGATGGAAGAAAAGGGAGTGATCGTAAAGGTCACTGAACCCACAGACTGGGTAAACTCAATTGTGGTACGAGAAAAGCCAAACGGGCGTCTCAGAATATGTTTGGACCCCAAAGATCTAAGCCAGGCGATAAAGAGGGACCACTATCCCACTCCAACGCTAGAAGAGATTACGCCATCACTGGCAGGAGCCAAGGTTTTCTCAAAACTAGATGCCAGAAATGGATATTGGAACGTGAAGTTGGATGAGGAATCAACAACACTGACATCATTCAACACACCATTTGGGCGTTACAAATTCCTGCGGCTACCATTCGGGCTAAAGGTCAGTCAAGATATCTTTCAACAGAAAATAGACGAGACATACAGAGGCTGTGAAGGAGCTGTAGGAATAGCTGATGATATTCAGATCTATGGAGCAGATGAAAGAGACCATGACACGCACCTACATGAGGCCATGGAGTGTACCAGGAAGGCTGGCATCAAGTTAAATGCAGATAAGTGCATAGTTAAAGTCAAGGAATGCCAATTCTTCGGTATGATTTATACACCAGAGGGAGTCAAGCCAAATCCAGAGAAGATTGCGGCGATTGCTGAAATGAAACCACCCAAAGACAAGAAAGAGCTGAGGAGTTACCTCGGCTTGGTCCAATACATGAGTTCTTTCATCCCACACATGTCGGAACATACAACAAATCTCAGCGAGCTATTGAAAGAAGATGCCGAATACCAGTGGTCTGAATCACACGAAAGGAATTTCAAACAACTTAAAGAACTGTTGTGCAAAGAAACAAGTCTGTCATATTATGACAGAAGAAAACCAGTCACTCTGCAATAAGACGCTTCTACCAGAGGACTAGGGGCAGCTCTGGTGCAGGAAGGAAAGCCGATAGCTTTCGCATCAAAGGCCTTGACGTCAGCCGAGACGAGATACGCCAACATAGAAAAAGAACTATTAGCAGTAGTGTACGGATGCGAGAAATTCCTTACATACCTATATGGCAGGTGATTTACAATAGAGAGTGACCATCGTCCACTAGAACAGATCTATAAGAAGAATCTGTGCAAAGCGCCTGCAAGACTGCAAAGGCTACTTCTAAGGATCCAAAGCTATGACTTCACGCTTAAATATAAGCCAGGAAAGGAAATGGTGCTAGCAGATGCGTTGTCTCGATTGTCACCATATGAGAAACACGAGGTGGAGGGCCTAACAGTAAAAATCCACCACCTAGTGAATGTTACCCCTACAAAGCTCAGTCAAATCAGAGATGAGACTAGCAAAGATGAGGAGTTGCAACTACTCACACAAAAAGTAATACAGGGGTGGCCGGAGAGAATAGACATTCTTATTATGAACACAGCTAGCTTTTGCTAGGCACTTTTATTGAGCACATGTGGACTAGGTACAGTATATGTAGAGGCTTCCATCTTGACTGCTGCCTTGTGGGTAGCCTAGTGCCTCATGGGTAATGTAGTCTTAATATACATACAGCTGGATAGTGTAGTCTTATACATACAGCTATATACAGCTCTACACAGCTCTACGGCTCCACCTAGTGCCCACTATAGAATGACATGTTATTGATCATTACAGTACAGGCGACAATTCGTCAATACTGGATGATTAAAGACGATATTGCAGTAGAAGATGGTATTCTCCTTGCTGGATCAAGGATCTTCGTGCCAAAGACGATGCAGACACAACTTTTCCATCTCATACATGAAGGCCACATGGGAATGGAGAAATGCAAGCTGAGAGCCAGATCAGCTGTATACTGGATAGGCATGTACAAAAATATCGAACAGATGGTCTCTGCATGTGGTATATGCCAGAAATACAGAAATGCACAACAGAAAGAGGAGATGATACCTAGTGAAATACCGTCAAGACCATGGCACACTGTTGGGGCAGATCTCTTCATGTGCAATCAAGAATGGTATCTCATAGTGGCAGATTACTATTCCAAGTTTCCTTTTGTGAGACGGATGAAAGACTTGAGAGCCACAACTACCACCAGGATTGCAAAGAGCTTGTTTGCTGAACAAGGAGTCCCGGAAAAGGTAATCTGTGACAATGGAACCCAGTTCACATCGAGTGAATTCAGAGCTCTGGCAGAAAAGTATGGGTTCAAAATAGTAACCTCATCCCCACATTTCCCAAGGGGACACGGGTTCATCGAAAGACAGATCCAGACTGTCAAGAGAACTCTCATCAAAAGTAGTGAGATGGGGGAAGACCAAGACCTTGCCCTCCTATCACTCAGATCAACACCACTGAAAGCAGACATGAAATCACCTGCGGAATTGCTGAATGGGAGGAAGTTTAAGACTACACTACCAGCAAAAAATACATCCTCCCCAGGACCAGGAGGACTTCAGACAAAAGCTGGCAGAAGCACAAATCGTAGGAAGCAAACATTACGATAAACATGCAAAGACGCTACCAGAATTGCTGAATGGACAATCAGTGCATGTGCAAGACCCGGTGTTGAAAACCTGGAATCCAGCCAAGGTCATTGGAAAAGCTGATACTCCAAGATCCTACTTCGTAGAGACTGAACCTGGTAACCAATACAGACGGAACAGACTCCACATCAGACCTTCACCTGAACTGGATAAGCAGCAGACAACATCAGCAACATTGACAACACCAGCTACCACAAGCAGTACAACACCAGAAACAAGCGCTACAAATCAAACAACCACGAGCATGCACACTCCAACTCCAAAGGCAACAGCAACAACAACAACGAGAGCGGAACACACCAAAACACCGCAGAGAGGAATGGTCACCACCAAATCCATAAGATGGAGGGACAACATCCAACCACCTGAGCGATATCGTGAATAAAAAAAAACTCACGATTCTTTGTAGTTGATAATAATAGTTTAGATATAATATTTGTTAATTTAAATTGTTAAATTTCATGTTTTAGTTTTTTGAGAAAGAGGGATGTTACATTGTTATAGTATCACATCGTTAAATGGAACTACTTTGGTATGGAACTAGTTTGGTATGGTGTAGTTATATTGCTATGTGGCACACTGTGCACGGGCAGTGCACAGTGCAGCGTCGGACATCTTGTATCACTCCGCACCATGCGGCAGCACACAAAAAAAGCAAAAATACAGCTAAGTAAAAGCTAAAAACTAAAATGAGCTGAAAGTGTCTATTATTTATAGTATAAGAACACAAGGAGACACAACAGTCTCTAAGTGGAAACTGAAACAAAGCAAATTGTTTGTGCACCCCCTCCCCCCCAATCTCCACTTCATCATGACTAGACGAGCCTTCAGTCATCTTGACTGCACTCTCTGAACCTCACTCCCTAAACATCTGTGCGTTATTCTTTCCGTGCCTTCAAAAGCCGCCTCAAGACCTTTTCAACCATACTTTTAGTAATCTCTTCTGACTCTTCCATTATTTCTTCATGATAGTGAGATAGATAGATCTTTGGACTCACGGGGAATCAAGGGATATGGAGATTGGGCGGGAAAGTGGAGTTGAAGTCGCTGATCAGCCATGATCTTATGTTCATGTCTGTTTCTCCTCTGTGAAGCTTCTTGAGATGGTTTTTCCAGCAGAGGCATATTATAGATATGTCATTGTTGTTGTATATGAAAAAGTAATTACTACAATACATGGGCAATGAGGGAGGCGTTAACTTCCATAACAAAGGGTAAGCCCCAACATTCTTCTCCCCACATTAATGAAGCTATTTCCAATATTTTACTTTCCTCTTTAAACCTACTCTGTGTGACCGTGATTAAGTTAGAGCTTGAAGGAAGAAAGAGCAGTCCTTCATTTATTAATTGCTGTATGGCATGGGGACCAAGGGATATCCTAAGATAATACGCAGCTCTTTAGCGTGCATTCTTCACCCCTCAACATTTAAATGATTCCGTTGTTTTTAGGCTATCACTTTTCTGAATGTGTTCTTTGTTCTGTTTTTTTTACACAGGTGTTTGCACTGGTGGCCTCCTGCATATATGGTCCACTAGTCACATAAATCTGAAGCAGTGGTTGCACTGTGTCTGCTCCAGACAATGATTTATCTGGCTATGGCATTGAATCTGGGAGACACTTCTCTAATATCAGATGGCAAGGATCAACCCTTTCTCTCCATTAATTTTAGGACTGCTTCAGAAGGTTGATGAAGAACCTATTGGTGATAAATTGTCCACAGACTGACTGGCTACAGCAGGTGGTAATCGCTCTTCTTCTTAGGTTACCTTTGACGCCGTCAAGTTCCTTCTATAACCACTCTGTCAATATGTTCTGACAAAGAGAAAGTTGCCTTCCTTTCAGCCAGATATTGTCTCTTCTCTTGTGGCTGTCTTAATATCAGTTCTCTGCTTCAGAAGTCCAATATTCCTGGGATTGATCCTCATTATTGTGACTTAGACCAAGGGCAGAATGGACCCCTTTGATATGGAGATTAATCTGATCAGCGAGTTGTTACAGGGAATCATTCTGTTGCTCTCCAGACCCTATGGATTCTCCGAATCCTGGTGTTATTCCTATGATTCTTGTACCCTAATTAGGTCTTGTCACCATCTGTTACAGTAAAAACTCCACTTTTGGTTCTAATCTAAATAACCATTTTGAGCCTTCTGAGCTGCTTTTCATTTGTGATACAGAAAAAAGGAAAGACTTGCATCAGATACAGCGCCTTTCACGACCTCAGGACGTCCCAAAGCGCTTTGCAGCCAGTGCAGCATTTTTGAAGTGCAGTCACTGAGTGAGCCCTTCAGTTCTGCCCCAGAGAAGCTCACAAAGGATACCACCAGTTTTGGTTTGTTTCGCATTTGGCAAGTCTGCTCTAGCGCTGTTGGCACATTTGTTGTGAATTCATCCTGCACTGGTGTCCAGTTTGGCAGGCATACTGCCACCTCAACGTTGATAACAGTGTCTCTATCAGCTGACTTTTTTTTGCGGGTTTGAGGAGAAATGTTTAAATGAAGAAGAGCAGAACTGTTGATTCGAAATCAGTAGAAATGAATCATCTAAGCCACCTTAGCCCCGATTCTAACTCTGGGCAGGGGCAAAGGTGGGCGGCAAACCATCCTAACCTCAGCAGCATGAGGCCCGAGAGATTTTAACTCTTGGTCTCACCTTCATGCCTTGACCAGTTTCCCCACCGAAACCAACAGGAAGTGGCAGCTGGCTGGCAGATGGGGTCATAATATTAGGCGGCAGGAGGCACAAACTCAGGCGGTCCGGGCACTCAGGTAAGTCAATCGGGGCGGGGCCAGGGGAGCTCAGGGAAGCTTCTCCTGGCCCTGCAAGGAAAGTAAAAAGACTTCTTTGGGCCTCTTCTGGCCCAAAAGCCTCTCCCTGCTAGGCTGGCCTCACAGGAAAGCCACAACTCTTTCCCTGCTCAGGCCCGCAGTTAAAATAGCAGTCAGGCTGCGATGACGTCATCAGAGCCCCATCTGCATATTCAATGAAGGACCACCCACCCCCCGGTTTCCGATGAGTGCCCTTCTCGCCTGTGCAGAAGCGCAGTTTAAACTTGTAGCCTGCGGGATCAGTGTGGGATTTCAGTGGGTGAGTCCCATGGTGATCTTAACTGCCTGCCTACCCATTTTCCGTTGGTGACCAGGGTTAAAATTGCCCCTTTTTTTGAGGAAGAGAGAGTTGATTGAACAGGCAATCCACCTGCCCATTTAGTGCCTTTGAGATTCTTTTTTCCTGCCTACGCAGTGGATCTGGGATTGGGTCCCCTCCTCCACTTGCTCATTTCTCGGCCTTGTTCTCTCAGTGATGTAAAGAGCAGTTTGGAGCTAGGTTATATAAGCATTCCCAGAGACAATAAAAGCCGCCTAACCTTAGCTTATTGATACTCCTTGTGACTGCGAGAGGGAGATCATGAGGAAGCAGCAGTAACAGTGGAGAGATAGGTAGAAGTGGGCAGGAGAAGATTTTCAAGCAGTAGTGGGATTTGACATTGAAGGACCAAAGAGATGGCTATCAGGTGCAGTCACAACAGGCTAGAAAGTCATGTTGGCGTTATTAGCATTTGAATATGATAGTCCCCAAATATTTTAAACAGATTAATACTTCTGTTAAAATAGTGATAGAGGAATGTCATGCAAACACATTAAGGACTGTCTGCTGATACTACCAATTATAACTTCTAGCTGAAAATGTCAAAATATCCAGTAATCAATAAGAGTAGCTGAAGAATTGCGACATATGTGTGTTTGTGTGTTAAGTTGGGCAATGTAGTAGTTTTGACAAAGAGCAGTGATTTTCAGTAATCTCATAATAAACTTTTCCACTCATTCCATTCTGTACTGTTACCTTCCTAATGATGCAAATATCAAATATGGTGGTTGAATAAGTCAATATCTTACTGCAAAAGTACCATGCAAAACTTAACTTTCTCTCATCTTCTATCATTCTATCCCTTTTGTGAGTTGGGGAAAATCAAAATCCAAGTGACAAAACTTGGCAGTGGTAGCACAATACAGAAACCCAAAGGGCAGAAGAAAAGATATGTATTACACAAAAATCAAAGCTGGTTTCAGATATGCATTACAAGGCCTGCAACACCATTTCAGAGATTCCTTGGAAGGGACGATAAATAACTCACGATGCAATGTGCTGTGCTTTTTGATATTATTTCATTGTGCACTTCCAACCACATACCTTTCTATTTCTGACAACACAGTACCAGTATTGTGATTTGATTTGTTTACATAGTATAAACCTGTCACTTGCAGCCATCAGCATCACTTAACATCGCAGCACAAGAACCTGAAAATAGACAAGTCATTGGTGGAAGATGTCATTGCCGTGAATTTTGGCACCATAGCAGCAGCAGTTCAGGCTGGTTTTGGGAAGAAGATGGCGGCAGCCTCACTTACGGCACGCCCGCGCCGGTTGCCATCTTGGTGACAGCGATAGCGTGGGCGGGGTGTGCGTGTGCCGGCAGTATGCAGAGTAAGCAGATTGTGACCTCAGTCAGCATGTAAGGCTGATTTTTTTTTTCATTCGTTCATGGGATGTGAGCTTCGCTGGCAAGGCCAGCATTTATTGCCCATCCCTAATTTCCCTTGAGAAGGTGGTGGTGAGCCGCCATCTTGAACTGCTGCAGTCCGTGTGGTGAAGGTACTCCCACAGTGCTGTTCGGGAGGGAGTTCCAGGATGTTGACCCAGCGACAATGAAGGAATGGCGATATATTTCCAAGTCAGGATGCTGTGTGACTTGGAGGGGAACGTGCAGGTGATGGTGTTCCCATGCACCTCCTGCCCTTATCCTTCTAGGCAGTAGTGGCCGCGAGTTTGGGAGATGGTGTCGAAGAAGCCTGGGCAAGTTGTTGCAGTGCATCTTGTACACACTGCAGACATGGGGTGCCGGTGGTGGAGGGTGTGAATGTTTAAGGTGGTGGATGGGGTGCCAAATCAAGCGGGCTGCTTCATCCTGGATGGTGTCAAGCTTCTTGAGTGTTGTTGGAGCTGCACTCATCCAGGCAAGTGTAAAGTATTCTATCACACTCCTAACATGTGCCTTGTAGATGGTGGAAAGAAGGTCAGGAGGTGAGTCACTTGCCGCTGAATACCCATCCTCTGACCTGCTCTTGTTGCCACAGTATTTATGTGGCTGGTCCAGTGACGTTTCTGGTCAATGGTGATCCCCTAGGATGTTAATGGTGGGGGATTCAGCAATGGTAATGCCATTGAATGTCAAGGGGAGGTGGTTAGATTCTCTCTTGTTGGAGATGGTCATTGCCTGGCACTTGTGTAGCGCGAATGTTACCTGCCACTTATCAGCCCAAGCCTGAATGTCGTCCAGGTCTTGCTGCATGTGGGCACGGACTGCTTCATTATCTGAGGAGTTGAACACTGTGCAATCATCAGCAAACATCCCCACTTCTTGTTAAATCCGTGAATCTTAAGGTATGGTGTTCTTCAATAAATAGACGGAGACTGCAGATTAACAATCAACAGGTGTTTACTGGATGAGGGTAGTCTAAAGACTAACAGTACAGATCCCTACACAGGGTTTATAGACAGGTGTGGTCACTGCCGGTACTACAGTATACAGGAGCTGTAAAAGTAGTTCTCTCTTAAAGGTACATACACTACAATTCCTCCCCTTTTAGATTAACAGTACCATAACATTCAAATAACAGTTAACACTTTTAACATGCACATTAACTGAAATAGTCCATTTATAGATTCAGTCTTTGGGGCGGCTTCCTGATCCTTTCTGGATAGCGCCTTTCCTGAGTGTCTTGTTCTTGGTGCGGAGGCGATTCTGGCCCCCTGTTGTCGGTTAGTTCATCAGCTTCTGAAGCTACTGTTTTTGGGGTAGATGCTACCGGTATGTCGGGTTCATCACCAGGTACGCGAGACATGGGGTTGGCTCGTTCCTGTGACGCTAGGATCTGGTCAACATGGCGTCTCACAATGTTCTCCCCAACATCCACTGTGTACATTATGTGGTAAACCACTGTTATAGTTATCACTGTATATTGTTCTCACTGTCACATCACTACACGAGGTCACCTCTTGTCGCACTGTTATACCTGGGCTGACCACCTCCGACTCCGCCCATTACCTGCCCAGGTATAAAGGTAGCTGACTGGCTAGTATTCCTCCCTGTTGGATCGGATCACCCACGAGGGTGGGCTCTGTTATTTAGCCAATAAAAACCTTCAGTTACGTTCTTAACTCGTCGCCTTTTATTGGACTAATTGATAGGCATATCAATTTTATTGACTAAATTTTAAAGATGTCTGATAATGAACAGCAACAGCAAGGAGCTCACCCAGCAGCACAGCAACAGCAGCCTCCAGACAACGGGCCACACCAGCCGGCTTGGCTGCAAGCCTTGAAACCACCATACCTGGATCTAAACCCACAGGCACCAAACGCAGCCCTCAACTTCAAACACTGGCTGGACTGCTTCGAATCCTACCTGGAAGAATCCGGCGCCCCGCAGAGATCCAAACTAAGACTTCTGAACGCCCAAGCGAGCCCGAGAGTATACGCACTCATACAGGACACGACTACGTACGAGGCCGCTATCAACCTACTGAAACAGCAGTACCGCAGCCCGGTAAATTACATGTACACCAGGCACCTCCTAAGATCCCGCCCGCAACAGCCAGGAGAGTCTGTAGCTGAATTTTTACGGGCGCTAAGAGCACTCGGCAGGAACTGTGACTTTAAAGCGGTGACGGCTGTTGAAAATACGGAAGATAATATCCGCGATGCCTTTGTGAAAGGCCTACGGTCCGACTACTCACGGCAAAGACTGCTTGAAGCTAAAGACCTCGACCTGGACAAAGCTGAAGCCCTCGCTCTCTCCCTGGAGGTGGCCCATCAGGACCAGGAGGCGTTTTCCAGGTACTGCTCGCGACCCTGGGACTCGGGCCCGACCCCTACCGCAATACCCTTCGCAGCGCCGCCCCCGGGACCTACCTCAGCGTCGGCGTCCCGGACCCGACCGGGCCCGCCACCCCCGGTACCGGCTCCGACATCGGGCACCCGCGATCGGGCCGCCGGCTGCTTCTTTTGCGGCCAGGAGAAGCACCCGAGGTCGCGCTGCCCAGCCAGGAACTCTACCTGCACAACCTGCAGGAAGAAAGGCCACTTCTCTAAGGCCTGCAGGAGCGGATCTTCAGAGGCCAGCAGTGCCTCATGCGAACTGTGGGGGCGGCCATCTTCTTTCACGGCAACTGAGGCCAGTATCCCCACACGTGAGTCATGGGGGCGGCCATCTTTGATCAAGGCAACCGACCCCAATAGTGCCTCATGTGAGTTATGGGGGCAGCCATCTTCTCCGCCATTTTGTCCTACCTCGTGGGAGACGCCATTTTACACACCACGCCCGACTGCCACCGGGCCCCCGGACCCGACGACCGCCTCGCCCGCAGACGACAACGACTCGCTTACCTACACGCTAGCCTCCGTCACTCTGGATCAAGCCCGCCCACACCACCTGTCCAAGTCGATGATGGACATCAAAGTAAACGGCCACGCCACGACCTGCCTGTTCGACAGCGGAAGCACGGAGAGCTTCATCCACCCAGACACGGTGAGCCACTACTCCCTCCCTGTCCTGCCAACGCGCAACCGAATCTCGATGGCATCGAGGTCCCACGCCACGAACATTAGCGGCTACTGTGCTGTGACCTTGTCGGTTAAGGGTACAGAGTATAAAAACTTTAAACTCCTCGTCCTCCCCCAGCTCTGCGCTGCCGTCCTACTAGGGCTGGACTTCCAATCCCACCTCCAAAGTGTAACCCTAGCATACGGTGGACCCCTCCCCCCACTCACAGTCGACAACCAGCGAAGGTTAAACCGCCCACCGCGTAACACCTGCAGCCTATCCACCCTCAAGGTGCCGCCACCTTCCCTGTTCGCTAACCTCACCCCCGACTGCAAACCCGTCGCTACCAAGAGCAGGCGGTACAGCGCTGGGGACAGAGCTTTCATTAGCTCTGAGGTGCAGCGTCTCCTGAAGGAGGGCATCATCGAGGGGAGCAACAGCCCCTGGCGTGCCCAGGTCGTGGTCGTTAAGACCGGCGATAAAAATCGCCTGGTCATCGACTACAGCCAGACCATAAACAGATACACCCAGCTGGACGCATACCCCCTTCCCCGCATATCTGACATGGTCAATCAGATTGCACAATACCGCGTATTCTCGACCATCGACCTTAAGTCGGCCTACCACCAACTCCCTATCCACCCCGAGGACCGCCAGTACACCGCCTTCGAGGCGAATGGGCGCCTATACCACTTCCTTAGGGTCCCCTTCGGTGTCACCAACGGGGTCTCGGTCTTCCAAAGGGAGATGGACCGGATGGTTGACCAGAACGGACTGCAGGCCACATTCCCCTACCTAGATAACGTCACCATCTGCGGCCGCGACCGGCAGGACCACGACGTGAATCTGGAGAAATTCCTCCGTACGGCCCAACGGCTGAACCTCACCTACAATAAGGAGAAATGCGTGTTTAACACAGCGCGCCTTGCCATCCTTGGCTGTGTAGTAGAGAACGGAGTCATCGGCCCCGACCCCGAAAGAATGCGCCCCCTCATGGAGCTACCCCTCCCCCACTGTCCAAAAGCACTTAGGAGAACCCTGGGGCTTTTCGCCTACTATGCCCAATGGGTACCCAATTATGCGGACAAAGCCAGACCCCTCCTGAAAACCACATCCTTCCCCCTCACGGAAGAGGCGTGCGCGGCCTTCTCCCTCATTAAGGGAGACATAGCCAAGGCCACAATGCACGCAGTGGATGAGTCAATCCCCTTCCAAGTGGAGAGCGATGCATCCGACTTCGCCCTAGCCGCTACCCTTAACCAGGAGGGTAGGCCGGTAGCCTTCTTCTCAAGGACCCTACAGGGCCCCGAGACCCGACACTCGTCGGTCGAGAAGGAAGCCCAGGCAATTGTGGAGGCAGTACGGCGCTGGAGGCACTACTTGGCAGGCAAACGATTTACCCTCCTCACCGACCAACGCTCGGTTGCCTTCATGTTTAATAACAAGCTGAGGGGCAAGATCAAGAACGACAAAATCTTGAGGTGGAGAATCGAGCTTTCCACCTATGATTATGAGATCTTGTACCGGCCCGGTAAACTGAACGACCCCCCTGATGCTCTTTCACGCATTACATGCGCCAGCGCGCAAAGTGATAGACTTCAGACCCTCCACAATGACCTCTGCCACCCCGGAGTCACCAGACTCTACCATTTCATTAAGGCCCGCAACCTGCCATACTCCATCGAGGAGGTCAGGACCATGACCAGGAACTGCCAGATCTGTGCTGAGTGCAAACCGCACTTCTATAAGCCGGACAGAGCAAGCCTGATCAAGGCCACCCGCCCCTTCGAGCGTCTGAGCATCGACTTCAAGGGGCCCCTACCGTCATCCGACCGTAATGTGTACTTCCTCAACATCGTTGATGAGTACTCCCGTTTCCCCTTTGCCTTCCCCTGCCCAGACATGACCAGTAACACGGTCATTAAATGCCTGAACAAACTCTTCGCCTTGTTCGGGTTCCCGAACTATATACATAGTGACCGGGGCGCCTCCTTCATGAGCGAGGAACTCCGTCAGTTCCTATTGGAGAGGGGTATTGCAGCAAGCAGGACCACCAGCTACAACCCCCGAGGGAACGGCCAGGTGGAAAGAGAGAACGCGACGGTATGGAAGGCCACCCTCTTAGCCTTAAAGTCTAAGGGCCTCCCAACCTCCCGCTGGCAAGAGGTCCTCCCGATTGCGCTGCACTCCATCCGGTCACTACTTTGCACTGCCATTAACACCACCCCCCATGCCCGAATGTTTGTCTTCCCCAGGAAGTCGACTACGGGAACCACCCTACCCACCTGGCTGACCTCTCCGGGACCCGTCTTGCTGCGAAAGCACGTGAGGGCCCATAAAATGGACCCCCTGGTCGAGAAGGTGAACCTCCTGCACGCCAACCCCCAGTACGCCTATGTGGCTTACCCAGACGGACGGGAGGACACTGTCTCCTTACGAGACCTCGCACCCTCACCCCCCCCTCCCAACCCCCCGAGTCCAGCCGAGGTAGACGGCATGCCGGAACCCCACGAGCCTTTGCCGACTACGCAGACACCAGCTTTAACACCGGATAATGTAACACCGCCGCTGCGACGATCGGAGAGGCTAACGAAGCCTCCGGACAGACTGACATACCAGAGCTGGTAATACACTTCACCCCGCCGGACTCTAATCTAAACAAGGGGTGAATGTGGTAAACCACTGTTATAGTTATCACTGTATATTGTTCTCACTGTCACATCACTACACGAGGTCGCCTCTTGTCGCACTGTTATACCTGGGCTGACCACCTCCGACTCCGCCCATTACCTGCCCAGGTATAAAGGTAGCTGACTGGCTAGTATTCCTCCCTGTTGGATCGGATCACCCACGAGGGTGGGCTCTGTTATTTAGCCAATAAAAACCTTCAGTTACGTTCTTAACTCGTCGCCTTTTATTGGACTAATTGATAGGCATATCACATTAGTGGCCCCTGCCGTGTGCATATCGTTCCGGGTTGCCATTTCTCTGTTCGGTAGTCGCGGGCCAAGACTGTTTGTCCTACATTGAAGCTCCTTGTCGGCTTCTCATTGATGTGCTGGAATTGCTTATTCTCAACATTTCTTCGCACATTTGGTCTGAGCAAATCCAGACGAGATCTCAACCTTCGGTTAAAGAACATCATGGCCGGGGTCTGGTTGGTAACTGTATGTGTCGCACTTCTGTAGGCTAACAGTAAATTGTCCACCTTATGCTGCAGTGGAATGTCGCCATCGCACATGGCCCTTACTGCCTTTTTAAAGGTTTGTACGAACCTCTCAGCCAATCCATTTGTGGCTGGATGATACGGGGCGGATGTGTAATGCCTTACCCCATTCCTTCTCATAAATTTCCGGAACTCTTCGGACACAAACTGTGGTCCGTTATCAGAGCAAATCTGCCCTGGCAAGCCGTTCCTGGCAAATATGGTCCGTAGGACTGCAATCGTTTTCTCCGTAGTGGTGGAGGACATTTTGATCACCTCAGGCCATTTCGAGTGCGCATCCACTGCTATTAAGAACATTGAGTCCATGAATGGACCAGCAAAATCAATATGCACCCGTTGCCATGGAGAGGAGGGCCACTCCCATGGGTGTAGAGGGGCATGTGGTGGTGCATTTTGGACCTTCTGGCATCCTGAGCAGCTCTTTGTTAGGTCCTCGATTTGTTGATCAATCCCCGGCCACCACACATAAGCCCTAGCAAGGCTTTTCATTTTCACCCCTCCCAGATGGCCTTCGTGAAGCTCATTGAGCACTCTCTCCCTTAACTTGGGTGGAATTACCACTTGGTATCCACACATCACTGTCCCCTGGCATACTGACAGCTGTTCTCTTCTGGATGAGAATGCTGGCAACAGTGAGTCACCATGTGTTGGCCATCCCTTCACCGTCAAATCATATACCCGAGACAGTGTCGGATCATTTCGGGTCTCCTTCTCTATATCCGCGTTAGTTACTGGCAAGCGTTCAATTATGGTTGAATAAAATATTTCGACAGGGTCCACTGCTGGTACTTCCTCCACAGTAGGCAGTGGCAGGCGTGATAGCCCATCAGCGTTTCCATGCTGTTTCGTGCCCTTATACTCTATTTCATATTGGTTCGCCCCTAGAAAAAGGGACCACCTTTGTAGCCGTTGCGCAGTCATCACCGGAACGCCCTTCTTTGGATTAAAGATGGAGACACGTGGTTGGTGGTCAGTCAGCAAGGTGAACTTCTGCCTGTGCAGATAGTGGTTGAACTTTTTCACTCCCCATACTAGGCTGAGGGCCTCCCTGTCCATCTTGGTGTAGTTGCGCTCGGCTGAGGCTAGTGACCGAGACGCAAAGGCTACTGGCCTCTCCAACCGATCTGGAAATTTGTGCGGCAGCACCGCTCCAATACCATAGGGTGATGGTGTGGAGATGCCAGAGTTGGACTGGGGTGGACAAATGTAAGAAGTCACACAACACCAGGTTATAGTCCAACAGCTTTATTTGAAATCACAAGCTTTCGGAGCGCTGCTCCTTCTTCAGGTGAAGTGGAGAAATGCATAAAGACACAGCTTATATAGTCAGAGAATCATGTCAGATGTTTACAGGTAACCTTTCCAACTGCCATTTATCACACCTCGGCAGAGAGATAATCACAGCAGTCAAAGGTGTGAATGGTGTGATGCATCACATGCCAACCGAATTGGTAGTGCTGGGTTGAAATGAGCCAACACCTCTTTTGATGTGATCAATTCTTTGCACTTCTGGAAAGCTTGTTTACATTCGTCATTCCACTTCCATGGTACCCCTGTTTGCAGTAGGGTGTTCAGTGGGTGTAATACTGTAGACAAATTTGGTAAGAACTTATGGTAGTAGTTCACCAGCCCGAGGAACGACCTCAGTTGTGACACATTTTCCGGTGCTGGAGCCTTGACTACTGCCTCAATCTTTTCAGGGGACTTATGTAACCCCTCTTCATCAATAACGTGGCCACAATACGAGATCTGCTTCTGGAAAAACTCGCATTTGTGGCGATTAGCTCGTAGCCCATATTCCTTCAATCTAGTGAGCACCTGCTCCAGGTTGGCGAGGTGATCACTGTCATTTTCGCCCGTGACCAGGATGTCGTCCAAATAACACTGGGTCCCTGGAATCCCTTGCAGGACTTGATCCATTGCCCTTTGCCAAATAGCCGGAGCTGATGCTACCCCGAACACCAGCCGGTTGTATTGGTAGAGACCTTTGTGAGTGTTGATCGTGAGGTATTGTTTCGAGGCTTCTTCTACCTCCATTTGCAGGTACGCCTGGGCCAGATCAATCTTAGTGAAGCGTTTTCCTCCAGATAGCGAGGCGAAAATATCTTCAATCCGCGGAAGCGGATATTGTACCGTGTGAAGGACTGGGTTCACTGTCACCTTAAAGTCCCCACAGATGCGAACCTTCTTTGGTTCCCCAGGCGTATTACTCAACGACCTCTTCATTACAGGAACAATGGGTGTAGCCCACGCACTCCAGTCCACTTTGGACAGTACTCCTGAACATTCCAAACCTTCCAACTCTGCTTCGACGGCTGGGCGGATCGCATAAGGCACCGGTCTGGCCTTAAAAAACTTTGGGCTTGCATTTTCCTCTATTTTAATCGTCGCTGTTATGCCCTTTAGTGTTCCGAGTCCCTCCTGGAACACTTCTTGTACGTCATTTAGCATTTTTGACAGTCGTCCAGGTGTGACGTCGTCAACCTTTTTGGCCTCTACCGTCAGTGCCTGTATGGAATGCCAATCTAACTATATCTTC
This sequence comes from Somniosus microcephalus, assembly GCF_052327205.1. Lineage (NCBI taxonomy): Eukaryota > Metazoa > Chordata > Chondrichthyes > Squaliformes > Somniosidae > Somniosus > Somniosus microcephalus. The sequence continues at coordinate 350,431,787 of NC_140989.1, forward strand.
CGGATCCATTCACGTCCTAGTAGTGGTGGTCCTCCATCTGGCAATACATATAGGTCCATTTTTGGTGTTTCCTGGCCGTTGTATATAACGTTCACCCTTATTTTTCCTTTGGGGTAGACTTTTTGCCCCGTGTACTTCTTCAAGACAATCTCTGTATCTCTCAAGGGTATATGTGAGAATAGCCGCTTGTAGTCCCTTCGGTTTATGACTGTTAGGGCTGATCCTGTGTCCAATTCCATTTTCACTTGGACTCCGTCTATCTTGAGCGTGACCCAGATAGTTTGGTGATCCTCCATTTTGTTTACATTATGTAGTTTCAGACAACCCAGCTCCTTGCTTCCGGAGTCTGTATCACTTTTCTGTTTGTCTGAACTACTCTCCGTCACCTTATGTACCTTTTTGTACTTCTCCTGTGGAGATTTCTTGCTGCTGGTTTTCTTCCCCGACCTGCAGACTCTTGCTATGTGTCCTGCTTTTCCACACTGTCTGCACACTTGGTCCTTGAACCAACAATCCTTCTGGTCGTGTGTTGTTCTGCCGCAGTGATAACACTTCCCTGCTCCATATGACATTTCATTGGTGCCATATTCTTGCGGTCTCCGTTGTATCTCTGCAGCGCCCCGTGCGGCTGCTTCGTGTGATACTGCCATGCTGAAAGCCTTGTCCAGCGTAAGATCCTTTTCTGATAGAAGCCGTTTCTGGGTTCCTTCACTTTGAAGCCCACACACAAACTTGTCCCTTAAAGTATCTGCTAGTCCCATTCCAAACTGGCAGCATTTCGATAGCTTGCGCAGTTCCGTTAAATACTCAGCATTACTTTCGTCTTTATGCTGGTTCCTTTTGTGAAACTTAAATCTTTCTGCTATCAGCAGCAGTGTGGGGCTTAAGTGGTCCTGTAGGATTTCCACTATGCTTTTGAAATCCTTATCCACTGGCTTCTCTGGGGTTACTAGGTTTCGCAGTAAGCCATACGTTTTTGCACCCATGGAATTCAACAAAACCAGTGCTTTCCTGCCATCTGGCACTTCATTCGCCTTGCAGTACACCTCAATGCGTTCCACATATGTCGCCCAATCTTCGACTTCATTGTCGAACGCTGTGACACTGCCACTCTTCGGCATCCCTGGGTGTGGTTAGACTGGCTAAAATGGCATCTCCCGCGCTCTCCCTTCTTCTCCGCTGGCTCAAAATGGCGTCTCCCGCACTTCCTTTTCTTCCCGCGCTCGCCCTTCTTCTCCGCTGTGGCTTCAAAAATGGCGTCTCCCGCGCTTCCTTTCTTCCCTCGCGGACGCTGCTCAGCCCTTGAGCCCTGGCTGTGCTCTGCGCGTTCTCCTGTGCGCCTCTCTCGTTGCCGCTGCTCGGTCCAGAACCCCGGCTGTGCTTGACCCTCTCTCTCTTTTTGTTTTCCGTCGACGCCGCTCGGTCTTCAACCCCCGGCTGCGCCCTATGCGCTTTACCCTCTCTCTTACCCCGTCGACGCTGCTCGGCCTTTTCTGTGCCGTTGGTCGGCTCCAGCCGCCGCTGTCCGGGAAGGGTCTGCGCTGTACCTGTTGCCAGCCTGTTGCTGGATCGTCGTGGCTGGAGAACCAAGCCCAGCTCTCAACAGCCTCCCCTGCGATGCTCACTCTCTGCCGGATGACTGGGCGGTTGCTCGTGGTCGACGCCCGTGCTTCTGGCCTCGACTTTCTTCCACTGTCCTCCAGGAGCGAATCCCTGGGAGGAAATGCAGAGTTGCAGGTAGGTTCGAATCGACCTCGTTGCCACTGTTACATCCGTGAATCTTAAGGTATGGTGTTCTTCAATAAATAGACGGAGACTGCAGATTAACAATCAACAGGTGTTTACTGGATGAGGGTAGTCTAAAGACTAACAGTACAGATCCCTACACAGGGTTTATTTACAGTTGTGGTCACTGCCGGTACTACAGTAAACAGGAGCTGTAAAAGTAGTTCTCTCTTAAAGGTACATACACTACACTTCTGACTTTATGATTGTGGTAAACCACTGTATTGTATATTGCCACCTCTGGGTGGCGCTGTGTATGGAGGCATGCCTCAGCTGACTCCACCCACCACTGTGTGGGTTTCGTTCAGACTTGTTCAGTCACTCACGAAGAAGCATGGTCTCTTCTTAGCTAATAAAAGCCTTATTCATCTCTTCTTTCGACTCGTCATCTCTTCTTCGACTCATCACCTTTTATGAAGTAATTGATAAGCGTATCAATTTTATTAGCTAAAAGTTAAATGGCGACACCTGAGGAGCAACAACAGCAACGGATACAGCAGACATTGCTGAGAGCCCTCAGACCACCACGCCTGGACCTCGACCCTCAAGAGGTGGGTGCATCAGCCAAGTTTGAACACTGGCTGAGCTGCTTTGAATCCTTCCTCGCAATCTCACAGGTTACAGAGGAGGATCACAAACTGAAAATTTTGACCGCCCAGGTGAGCCATCAAGTATATATGCTAATCCGGGACTCTAATACGTACGTGGCAGCCCTCGAGCTACTAAAAGGGCAATATACGCGCCCAGTGAACACAATTTACGCCCGACACCTCTTGGGATCCCGCAGGCAGCAACTGGGAGAATTGGTAGGGGCATTTGCACGGGCACTACTGGCACTCTGCAGAGACTGCGATTGTAAAGCGGTAACGGCTGTGGAGCACGCGCAGGGACTCGCCTGTGATGCCTTCGTCAGGGGCCTCCAGTCAGACCACACCCGGCAGAGACTGCTAGAAAGCAAGGAACCCGACCTGAAGACGGCCATTGCCCTTGCGCTCTCGTTAGAGGAGGCCCACCGAAACCTCGAGGCATACCCCCGTAACGGCGCCGAGACATGGCAATCGAAACCGTGGGACACGGGACCGCCGCCCCCGGCACCAACCGCTGCAGCGACCCAACCGAGACAGCAGCCTCCGGTAAGAACTGCTTCGATGCCCAGTAACCAGGCCCAAAAATGCTATATCTGTGGCCAGTTAAAACATCCCAGAGCGCACTGCCCAGCTAAGACAGCTACCTGCTCGGGCTGCGGGAAGAAAGGCCATTACGCTAACGCCTGCAAGGGGAAGCCAGCCAGCAGTGCAGCGTGCGGGCCGTGGGAGCAGCCATCTTATCCGCCATTTTGTGTACCCCCGGCCGCATGGCATCCGCCGCCATCGTATCCAACGCACTCAACCGCCATTTCGTCACCGGAACCGACCACCGTCTCGGCGGATGACTATAGTGACTCACTAAGCCACATACTGGCCTCCGTGACGCTGGATCAAGCCCTCCCTCACCATCTATCCAGCTCCATGATGGATATCGCGGTAAACGGCCGCGCCACCAGTTGCCTGATCGACAGCGGGAGCACAGAGAGTTTCGTCCACCCCGACACGGTACGTAGCCACTCCCTCACGATTCTGCCAACGCACCATCGCATTTCTATGGCGTCCAAGTCCCAGTCAATGGACATCAGCGGCTACTGTGTGGTGACCCTGTCAGTAGGGGGCACTGAATATAAAAAATTTAAACTGCTAGTCCTGCCCCGTCTTTGCGCTGCCGTCCTGCTAGGGTTGGATTTTCAGTGCCACCTTAAGAGTGTCACACTAGCATACGGCGGACCCCTCCCCCCACTCACAGTCTGCAACCAACAACTTTTAAATCGCCCGCTGCAAACCACCTGCAGCCTTTCCACATTAAAAGTCCCCCCCCCTCCCCTGTTCGCTAACCTCACCCGCGACTGTAAACCCATCGCTACCAAAAGCAGGCGGTACAGTGCCGGGGACAGAGCTTTTATCAGCTCTGAGGTGGAGCGGCTATTGAAGGAGGGCATTATCGAAGGTAGCACTAGCCCCTGGCGAGCCCAGGTTGTAGTCGTTAAAACCACTGCAAAACGCCGCATGGTAATCGACTACAGCCAAACCATAAACCGGTACACCCAGCTGGACGCGTACCCCCTCCCTCGCATATCTGATATGGTCAATCAGATTGCGCAATACAAAGTATTCTCCACCATCGACCTTAAGTCAGCGTACCACCAGCTGCCCATCCGCCATGAGGACCGCCAGTATACTGCCTTCGAGGCAAACGGCCGCCTCTACCACTTCCTTAGGGTCCCCTTCGGCGTCACCAACGGGGTTTCGGTCTTCCAAAGGGAGATGGACCGAATGGTTGACCAGAACGCGCTGCGGGCAACCTTCCCCTATTTGGATAACGTCACCATCTGCGGCCACGACCAGCAGGACCACGACGTTAATCTAGCAAATTTCCTCCGTACGGCCCAACGGCTGAACCTAACGTACAATAAGGAAAAATGTATGTTTCACACCAAGCGCCTGGCCATCCTCGGCTGCGTGGTGGAGAACGGAGTCATCGGGCCCGACCCCGACAGAATGCGCCCCCTAATGGAGCTACCCCTTCCCCACTGCCAAAAAGCACTGAAGAGATGCCTGGGGTTTTTCTCCTACTACGCCCAGTGGGTGCCCCTCTATGCAGACAAAGCCAGGCCCCTCATCAAAGCCACCTCCTTCCCCCTGACACCAGAGGCGTGTGCAGCCTTCACTCTTATCAAGAACGATATCGCGAAGGCCGCAATGCACGCGGTGGATGAGTCCATCCCCTTCCAAGTGGAGAGCGATGCCTCCGACTTCGCCCTAGCCGCGACCCTTAACCAGGCGGGCAGACCCGTGGCCTTTTTCTCAAGGACCCTCCAGGGCCCCGAGACGAGACACTCCTCCGTCGAAAAGGAGGCCCAGGCTATTGTAGAAGCGGTGCGTCACTGGAGGCATTACCTGGCCGGGAAACGATTTACCCTGCTCACTGACCAGCGTTCAGTAGCTTTTATGTTTAATAATAAGCAGAGGGGTAAAATCAAGAACGACAAGATCTTGAGGTGGAGAATCGAACTCTCCACCTACAATTATGATATCTTGTATCGGCCAGGGAAACTCAATGAGCCCCCAGATGCCCTATCACGTGGTACATGCGCCAACGCGCAGAGTGATAGGCTGCAGTCCCTCCACAATGACCTCTGCCACCCGGGGGTCACCAGGTTTTTCCATTTTATCAAATCCCGTAACCTGCCCTACTCCATCGAGGAGGTCAGGACCATGACCAAGAGCTGCCAAATCTGCGCCGAGTGCAAACCGCACTTCTATAGGCCGGACAGAGCAAGCCTGATCAAGGCCACCCGCCCCTTCGAACGCCTGAGCGTCGATTTTAAAGGGCCCCTCCCCTCCGCTGACCGCAATGTGTACTTCCTCAACATAGTTGATGAGTACTCCCGTTTCCCCTTTGCCATCCCTTGCCCAGACATGACCAGTACCACGGTCATCAAGTGTCTGAATGACATCTTCGCTCTGTTCGGGTTCCCCAGCTATATACATAGCGACAGGGGCTCATCGTTCATGAGCGACGAACTTCGGCAGTACCTGCTAACAAGAGGTATCGCCACGAGCAGGACCACCAGTTACAACCCCCGGGGGAATGGCCAGGTGGAAAGGGAGAACGCGACGGTTTGGAAGGCAGTCCTCTTAGCACTAAAATCTAAGGGCCTTCCGACCTCCCGCTGGCAGGAGGTCCTCCCTGCAGCGCTCCACTCCATTCGGTCACTGCTTTGTACTGCCACTAATGCGACCCCTCATGAGAAAATGTTCGTTTTCCCCCGGAAGTCTACATCGGGAACCTCGCTACCGGCATGGTTGACTTCTCCTGGGCCCGTCCTACTGCGGAGGCACGTGAGGACGCATAAAACGGACCCCCTGGTCGAGCGGGTGCACCTCCTACACGCCAACCCCCAGTATGCCTGGGTGACATACCCAGACGGGCGGGAGGACACGGTCTCCATACGAGATCTCGCACCCTCGGGTACCCCTGAATTACCACCGTTATCCCCCTTACCACCGTTATCCCCCTTACCACTGTTATCCCCCACCACCCCTCCCAACCCAACCCCTGCAGATGGCATGCCAAAGCCCCAGGAATCTTCGCCAACCACCCAGACACCAGACCCGACGTCGGATGCTGCAACACCACCGCCGCCACCACGACGATCAGGACGTCAGACAAGGCCTCCTGATAGACTTAACTTGTAGTACCCTTCACCCCGCCGGACTTCACATTAAACAAGGGGTGAATGTGGTAAACCACTGTATTGTATATTGCCACCTCTGGGTGGCGCTGTGTATGGAGGCATGCCTCAGCTGACTCCACCCACCACTGTGTGGGTTTCGTTCAGACTTGTTCAGTCACTCACGAAGAAGCATGGTCTCTTCTTAGCTAATAAAAGCCTTATTCATCTCTTCTTTCGACTCGTCATCTCTTCTTCGACTCATCACCTTTTATGAAGTAATTGATAAGCGTATCAATGATGGAGGGAAGATCATTGATGAAGCAGCTGAAGGTGGTTGGGCCTAAGACACTGCCCTAAGGAAATCCTGCAGCGATGTCCTGGGGCTGAGATGATTGGTCTCCAACAATCACAACCACCTTCCATTGTGCTAGGTACGACTCCAGCCAGTGGAGTTTTTTCCCCTTGATTCCTATTGACTTCAATTTTACTAGGGCTCCTTGATGCCACACTCGGTCAAATGCTGCCTTGATATCAAGGGCAGTCACTCTCCCCTCCTTTTCAGCTCCTTTGTCCATAGAATAGAATCGTAGAATCATAGAAATTTACAGCATGGAAGGAGGCCATTTCGGCCCATCATGTCCGCGCCGGCCAACAAAGAGCTATCCAGCCTAATCCCACTTTCCAGCTCTTAGTCCGTAGCCTTGTAAGTTACGGCACTTCAAATGCACATCCAAGCACTTTTTAAATGTGGTGAGGGTCTCTGCCTCTACCACCCTTTCAGGCAGTAAGTTCCAGACTCCCACCACCCTCTGGGTGAAAAGAATTCTCCTCAAATCCCCTCAAAACCTTCCCCCAATTACTTTAAATCCATGTTTGGACCAAGGCTGTAATGATGTCTGGAACCGATTGTGGTAAACATAGAAACATAGAAGATAGGAGCAGGAGTAGGCCATTCAGCCCCTCGAGCCTGTTCTGCCATTTAATGAAATCATGGCTGATCATCCAAATTCAGTTCCCTGTCCCTGTTTTCTCCCCATATCCCTTGATCCCTTTAGCCTTAAGAAATATATCCAACTCCTTCTTGAATATATTTAATGAATTGGCCTCAACTGCCTTCTGTGGTAGAGAATTCCACTGGTTCACCACTCTCTGGGTGAAGAAATTCCTCCTCATCTCAGTCCTAAATGGCTTACCCCTTATTCTTAGACTTTGACCCCTGGTTCTGGACTCCCCCGCCATCGGGGCATCCTTCCTGTATCTAGTCTGTGTAGTCCTGTTGGAATTTTATAAGATTCAATGAGATCCCGCCTCATTCTTCTAAACTCTAGCGAATATAAGCCTAATCGACCCAATCTCTCCTCATACGTCATTCCTGCCATCCCAGGTATCAGGCTGAACCTAAACCTCATGGCAGAACCTAAACTGAGCATCGGTGAGCAGGTTATTGGTCATTAAGCGCACTGTCGGTGACACCTTCCATCACTTTGCTGATGATTGAAAGTAGACTGATGGGGCGGTAATTGGTCTGATTGGATTTGTCCTGTTTTTGTGGACAGGACATACCTGGGCAATTTTCCACATTGTCGGGTAGGTGCCAGTGATGTAGCTATACTGGAACAGCTTGGCTAGTCCTGGAGCACAAATCTTCAGCCGGGATGTTGTCAGGACCTTTGCTGTATCCAGTGCGCTCAGCTGTTTCTTGATATCACATGGAGTGAATTGAATTGACTGAAGACTGGCTTCTGTGATGGTGGGGACCTCGGGGGAGACCAATATGGATCATGCACTCTGCACTTCTAGCTGAAGATGGTTGCGAATGCTTCAGCCTTGTCTTTTGCACTCAGGTTCACCGTCGTTGAGGATGGGGATGTTGATGGAGTCTCCTCCTCCCGTTAGTTGTTTAACTGTCCACCACCATTCATGTCTGGATGTGGCATGACTGCAGAGCTTTGATTATGGGATCACTTAGCTCTGTCTATAGCATACTGCTTCCACTGTTTAGCATACACATGATCCGGTAGTGTAGCTTCACCAGGTTGGCACCTCATTTTTAGGTACGCCTGCTGCTGCTCCTGGCATGCTCTTCTGCACTCCTCATTCAACCAGGGTTGGTCCCCTGGCTCGATGGTAATAGTAGAGTGAGGGATATGCTGGGCCATGGGGTTACAGATTCTGGTGGTATAGAGTTCTGCTGCTGCTGTTGGTCTACAGTGCCTCATGGATTGGCACCCCATCGCCCGCTTGATTGGCACTCCATCCACCACCTTAAACATTCACTCCCTGCACCGCCGGCACACCGTGGCTGCAGTGTGTACCATCTCCAAGATGCACAGCAGCAACTCGCCAAGGCTTCTTCAACAGCACCTCCCAAACCCGTGACCTCTACCACCTAGAAGGACAAGGGCAGCAGGCACATGGGAACACCAGCACCTGCAAGTTCCCCTCCAAGTCACACACCATCCTGACTTAGAAGTATATCGCCGTTCCTTCATCGCTGCTGGGTCAAAATCCTGGAACTCCCTCCCGAACAGCACCGTGGGAGTACCTTCACCACACGGACTGCAGCGGTTGAAGAAGGCGGCTCACCACCACCTTCTCGAGGACAATTAGGGATGGGCGATAAATGCTGGCCATGCCAGCGACGCCCACATCCCATGAACGAATTTTAAAAAATGCATTCACAGGTTTGAGCTGCTAAATCATGACGCATGGTCTGCCATTTTTGACATCGCCATTCCAAACGACGACCTCTCCTAAACACGCACAGCTAAATGTGCAATCAGAGGGACCCCCCCCCCCCCCCCCACCAGCGCTATTTAAAGGGATACATCCAACTTGCAGGTAAGTTGATTTTTTTCCCCTTGTACTGGCTCTTGCAGAGTTTGTATGAATACTGGCTTGCTGCAAGATGTTTTTAACGTTGTTAAAGTGTGCAGGGAGTGTGGCTGGAAGGCCTCTGAGCACACCTCCCGCTCCCAGTCATGGGGGCTCGACTTGCAGCCCCCCTCTTGCTGCAGTATGACAAGGAGATGGAGCAGAGGCAGCAAAAAGAAGCTGCTCGCAGAGGGAAAACGGGGAGGGCTTTCAGCAGGAGGCCTTGCCCACCGAGTGTCTTCAGTGTGCACTTCTCCTCCCTGCACTTAAGCCAGGAGCAGTGTATTCGGCGGCTCCGCTTCACCAAGGAGATGGTCACAGAACTCTGCCACCTCCTGGAACCAGACCTGTAGCCTCAGAGCAGGGCGATGACGGCTCTGCCAGTGGCCGTTAAGGTGACCGTGGCCCTGAAATTTTTCACCAGTTGATCCTTCCAGGCTGGAACAGGCGACATAGCAAACATCTCCCAGTTCGACATCCATTGCTGCATCCAGGAGGTCACAGAGACTCTGTACTCCTGGAGAAGGGCCTTCATTGTCTTCTCTCTGAACAGAGAAAAGCAGGAGCAGTGCGTATGTGGCTTTGAAAGGATAACGGGCTTCCCCATGGTTCACGGACGTCATCGACTGCATACACGTGGCTTTGTGGGCACCACATATGAATGCTGAGATGCACCGTAACCGCAAAGGCTACCACTCACTTAATGTGCAGTTGATGTGCGACCACGCCCAGCACATCATAGAAACATAGAAGATAGGAGCAGGAGTAGGCCATTCGGCCCTTCGAGCCTGCTCCGCCATTCAATGAGATCATGGCTGATCATTGAAATTCAGTACCCTGTCCCTGCCTTCTCCCCATATCCCTTGATCCCTTTAGCCTTAAGAAATATGTCCAACTCGTTCTTGAATATATTTAATGAACTGGCCTCCACCGCCCTCTGTGGCAGAGAATTCCACAGGTTCACCACTCTCTGGGTGAAGAAATTCCTCCTCATTTCAGTCCTAAATGTCCTACCCCTTATCCTTAGACTATGACCCCTGGTTCTGGACTCCCCGACCATCGGGAACATCCTTCCAGCATCTAGTCTGTCCAGGCCTGACAGAATTTTATAGGTTTCGATGAGATCCCCTCTCAATCTTCTAAACTCCAGTGAGTATAAGCCCAATCGACACAATCTTTCCTCATACGTCATTCCTGCCATCCCAGGTATCAGCCTGGTGAATCTTCATTGCACTCCTTCCATAGCAAGAATGTCCTTCCTCAGATAAGGCGACCAAAACTGCACACAATACTCAAGGTGCAGTCTCACCAAGGCCCTGTACAACTGTAGCAAGACATCCTTGTTCCTGTACTCGAACCCTCTTGCTACGAAGGCCAACATATCATTTGCCTTCTTAACCGCCTACTGCACCTGCATGCTTACCTTCAGCGACTGGTGCACAAGAACACCCAGGTCTCTTTGCACTTCTCCTTCTCCCAATCTATTGCCATTCAAATAATAATGTGCCTTCCTGTTTTTGCCACCAAAGTGGATAACCTCACATTTATCCACATTATAGTGCATTTGCCATGTTTCTGCCCAATCACCTAACCTGTCCAAATCGTACTGGAGTTTCATGACATCCTCCTCGCATAATGGTGAATGCCCGCTATCCTGGCAGCAGTCATGATATCCTCATCCTGCGCCAGTCCAGTGTGCCAGCAATCTCCCAGCCACCACGTCGAACCCAAGGGCGGCTGCCGGCTGCTCGGAGATGAGGGCTATCCGCTCTACACATGGCTCATGACTCCCCGCTGCAACCCCACCACTCATGGCCAGCAATCACATAATGACAGCCATGCTGCCATAAGGAACCTCCTCTAGCAGACCATTGGGGTGCTGAAGCAATGGTTCTGCTGCCTTGATCATGCGGAAGGAGCTCTCCAGTACTCACCAGAGTGGGTGTCCCAATGTGTGGTGGTTTGCTGCATCCTCCACAACTTGGCCATCATGAGGGTGCAGCCATTGCTACCTTGGGTTCTGCAACCACCTCAGGAGGAGGAGGATGAAGAGGAAAAGGAGGAGGAGGAGGAAGGGAGGAGACGGCCTGCAAGTTCCCGTTCTGGAAGGGCTGTCCGCGAGCGCATCATCAGACTCCGGTTCCCCTTAATGAAACCCCATATCCTGTTGCTCAACACTTCCCCACCTTACCATCCCTCTATCACAGAACATCATAGCATTCTCTTGGGCACAATGCTGAAATGAAAGCCACCACAAAACAAACAATCCAAACAAAGTTTATAATTGATTAATTCCAATATTACATTACAAAGTCAACTAATCACCCTTGTGCATTCCCTTAGTGTCTGTCTTTCGTGTTCCTTTGCCTACTCTAGTGTTCCTACGCAGTGCTCCCCCAGTGGCTACAGTATGGCTGGTGGAAGGCTGCTGACACTCCATGGGGGAAGACTGCAGATGGCCTTGCAGGACAATCTCGAGCAGCTCTGGGCCAAGAAGGCCCGGCAGTAGACTGCACCACCTCGGCATGGGCAGCAGCTGTCTGGGCTGGCTGACAGGCAACTGCAATGGCACTGGCGGAGCGGTGCCTCAGCATTCCTAGTCACCTGTTGAAGGACAGATTGCTGGACTGCTGTGACACCCTGCAAGCCCCTTTCCACACTCAGAAACCAAGCCATTATGGCAGCAGTCTGAGCTTGCATGGCAGCAAGCTGAACCTGCATGAAAGTAGTCTGAGCTTCCACTGTAGCACTCAGACGTCGAGTCACTTCTGCCTGTGCTGCAATGGAAGCTGCGACATCGCCCATCACACCCAGCATCATGGTTGGGTCCACCAGTGCTCTAATGGAGTTGCCTATCATTTCCATCCTGGAAATCATGGATTCCAAGCTCTGCGCAAAGCCCCGTGCAATGTTGGAGCCAAACTCCTCCATGCTGCTCGACAGTGACAAGAGGCTTTCTGGCAGGCCTGCATTTCTGTGTGCATGCTCATCGCCCTTCTTCTGAAGGCCGCCCCATCGAAGTCCTGAGTCCTGTGCAGCAGAACTCGTGCATGAACTCGCCCTCCGGGGAACTGGCACCTGCACCACCCTTTCCCCCTGGCCTGGCTGCAGCCCACTCGTGCCCAGTGACTCACCATGCAGATACCGCCTCGATACTACCCTCTTAAGTTTGCGCAGTGCCATTTTCTGAGCTGGTGCCTGGGAGTGTCAGATCGAGTGACATTTCCTCTTCTTCATCACTCTACTTCTTCCTGAACAGGCTGAGCTGGTGACAGTTCTTGGGTATCTGAAAGGAGAAAGGCACAAGGGTTGGGTTGTGGTGAGGGGAGGGAGGAAAGTAAGATGTGTATGCTTGCACCATCAGCAGCTTGTAAGTGAGAACAGAACCTATCATGGTTGAATAGCTGGCATTGAGTGTAAGGTGTGAGATGTGGGTGAGAGGCTTGCAACAGTGGTTAGTGTGTGAGGGTGAGGTGAAGCTATGATTGTAAGAACATAAGAACAAAAGAAATAGGAGCAGGAGTAGGCCATATGGCCCCTCGAGCCATTCAATAGGATCATGGCTGATCATCGACCTCAACTCCACTTTCCTGCACTATCCCCATATCCCTTGATTCCCCTAGAGTCCAAAAATCTATCTATCTCAGCCTTGAATATACTCAAAGACTCAGCCCTCTGGGGCAGAGAATTCCAAAGATTCACAACCCTCTGAGTGAAGGAATTCCTCCTCATCTCAGTCTTAAATGGCCGACCCCTTATCCTGAGACTATGCCCCCTAGTTCCAGACTCTCCAGCTGGGGGAAGGTATGAGTCGTGATTGCTAGAGATTGTTGGTCGGTGAGTGATGGGGGTGTGGTGCATTGAGCAGTGTGTGAGGCCAGTGGTGCAGTTGGTGGGATATGGCATTTGACGATGCACTCACTCACCTTGACCTCACACCTTGACCACTCATGTGAGATCATTGAACCATATCCTGGGAGAAAGACTGGTGGCACTGGTGGCTTCCGCGATCTCCTCCCACTTCATTCGAACAGAGTGTCTGGATGGCCCCCTGGCCCCCTGTGGGTAGAGGACCTGTCTCCTCCTATAGACTCCGTGCACCAATGCCTCCAGTGCTGCATCAGAGAACCGAGGTGCCCTTGCACTGCTTTGTTGAGACACAGCTCCAGTCAGAATGAGGTACTTGTCTCACAAAGCACCTCCCCTTTAAGAAGTGCAGACAGCCTTTCACGCAGCAGGTAACCTTTAAATACAGAGGTTGGGCCCCATATTGAGCACTGAGCCAATCAGCAGCGTGATTAGCGCTGGGCTCAGCGCCACAATCATGTTAACGAGCAGGCAGCACGAATTTCGCGAGGTGCCTGCACTACTTTCAACAGGTGCGGCGGATTGCGCATCGCGATCCCCGCGCCCGCTTTCGGGTCTTATCCAATTTAGTCCCCCCTCTGTTCACCAGCTTCATGAAAGTGTGAAGACATGTATAAAGAAATTCCGCTCCGAATAGCAAACGGGAAATCTCTCTTCCCAATATGATAAGTTTTACTATTGAAAATGCCTTTTGTAAGTATAAAATAATGATGTTAGGTAAATAATTAAAAAAGAAAGTATTGGGGTACAATTGACTTAATTGTTTGTACTTTATAGAGCTACTGAACCCCTTGATAGGATACGTTCACACTTCACAAGCTTAGGGTCAGCGCAAAGCCGAAACCACTTTGCATCAATGCTACACTTGGAGCATAAACGGCTGCTAAGGCACAAACTGGCTCTGAAGTAAAATGGAGTGAGATTATCTCCTTCAGGTAGTCTCACTTAGCTTGGTACGAGTGTCAGATTGGGCCCTGATGCTGGACTTCGACTGCATTTACACTGTAATTACAGCATGGGAGCAAAGACAACCCACTTTGCACCACCGATACCACAGTTGTAGCGTGAATGTGCCCTCAATGTCTTGAAATCCTGTCCCGCTGATCTATAATCCTGTCTTAAAATGAAGCTCAGTCCAATTTATAACTGAATTTGTGATTCAGGGCCACCTGTTGATGTGAACAGTTTTTATTTGCGCCCTGTTATGTACCTGGTAATTGTCGGCCTGCTAATCAATCAGATGCTCAGTAAGTGCATGTTTTAAAGCCACGCCTCCATGATTTTGTTGACAGATAATGAATTACAGTATAGAGAAAAACAGAAACCTTTTGCGGAAAGAGGAATTTCACCCTTTGAAACTAACAACTGCATGCATCGGATACCAATATAACTGACGTAACTATAATCAGCTCTCATTATTTTTATCCAATTTGGTTGGCTGTCACTATCTCAGGGTCTAATTTTCCATTTATTAATTTTAATGGTCGAAAAACCATGGGACGCGCATCCTCAATTTCTCAACAGCAATGTGGATTTGGGAATTCAGCCCTTTGAGGTAGGGTCCAATATGGATGTCCTATTCTTTGTAAAAGAGCATGTTTAGAACCAGCAAATGAAGTCAAATGAGTGAAAAAGTTCTCTGATACAAGTAGCAAATGATTTGAATTAATTGTTAATCTTTCATCACTGGCTTTATTGATCATTTTCACTTGCTATGCAAATCTTGAATGCCCATATATGCTTTTTGATGTAATAAAACTCACTACGCACTTGGTTTGAGTAGAAAGCAAGGCTTTAATCAACTTGTTTCAGAACATGGAGCTCTAGTTGCACTTCACTAGTTCCTGTCTTACAAAATGCCCCTGGCAAGCTGGGCCCACGCCCGACTATTTATACTCCTTGGACGGCGCCACCAGCTGGCCGTCCAGTGTTATTTCATGAGTCGTTTCTTCATGATGATGAGATTTATAACACTTTTATTATACTATTTAAATCTTGGTTAGGTACAAATGTCAGCATCTCTTTTTTTCTTGGTTAGCTGACTCTCTGACGCATGCAAAGACCGAGTTTGCAAACCAAGCTACCAAATTGTTGGTCTGATATGGTGTGCATAATATTATATCTCTCTAGTGACAAATTCAGCTCACCAAGGAGCTTAGACACAGGCTGGCAAAAGCCAAAGCTTGCACAAGACTATTACTGGAAGTTACCCATTTAACTCCACACAATTTACCAGCACAGAACACTGGTAAGCTTTCCGCTGCTTGCCCAGCCAGGATCATTCTTCTCGTTTGGGCATTGGCTTGCAGGTTTGTGTGGTGCTTGAAAGAAAGAAAGACTTGCATTTATATAGCGCCTTTCACAACCACTGGACATCTCAAAGCACTTTACAGCCAATGCAGTACTTTTCGAGTGTAGTCACTGTTGTAATGTGGGTAACACGGCAGCTAATTAGCGATGAGCTAGCTCCCACAAACAGCAATGTGATGATGACCAGATAATCTGTTTTTGTCATGTTGGTTGAGGGATAAATATTGGCCAGGACACCGGGGAGAACTCCCCTGCTCTTCTTTGAAATAGTGCCTTGGGATCTTTTACGTCCACCTGAGAGAGCAGACGGGGCCTCGGTTTAATGTTTCATCTGAAAGACGATATCTCCGACAGTGCAGCGCCCTCAGCACTGCACTGGAGTGTCAGCCTAGATTTATGTGCTCAAGTCCCTGGAGTGGGACTATGAACCTACAACCTTCTGACTCAGAGGCGAGTGTGCTACCCACTGAGCCACAGCTGACACTAAGGAAGAATCAGTGTTGTGGAGGTTCTGCGAGGGGTGCAATCAGCAAAATGTCCCCCGAGTGATCTATTATTCTGTCTTAAAGTGAAGCTCAGTCCATTTTATAACTGAATCTGCGATGAAAGGCCACCTGTTGATGTGAACAATTTTTATTTGTGTCTTGTATGTAATTGATAATTGTCAGCCTGCTAATAAATTACATGCTCAGTAAGTGCATGTTTTAAAGCCTGACCCAGCCTGATGCTGGGCACTCCACCGATTTGGCCGCGGTCAAGTTACAGCCAAGTTTCCGCATAAACTCATTAGCATAAGCCCATCGTAATCGATTCGTGACTGGATCTCGTCATTCTCCAGCATCACAAAGAGGAGTGGGATTGCCAACCGAACGATTTAATGTTCTTGGTCTTACTTTTTAATTGGCTTTAATTGACTGCTGGGCCACTACACTCTTCAATTAACTAATTACAGCAGCAGAGCACTTCAATTGGCTGCTGGTCCCGGGTCTGATGTAACAAGGGCAGATCAATTGACTGAATTTTAACTGAATTTAAAGTAATTGCAGCAGTAGCTACAGACCTGGGTCAGGCTTCAATTGGCTGCTTGTCACTGCAGGTACAGGTGATTAAGGACGGATTCAGGTGGCCACAGGTACCCGAGAATCTGGGCGCAATGTAATGAACACCCCCGAACGAGCAGAAACCTGCCACTTTGACCTCGGGATGTGGCCAGTTTTGTGGGCAGGGACGGCTTTGGGCGAATGGACTTTTGAACTAGCGTAAAAGATCATGGACAGTCCAGCACAAAGTTGGTTAAGGGCGCAACTCACTTGTGCTTAAAATTCCGTGACCTTTAGCGCTATTTAATTCTATTCCGCCCAGATTAAGCTGATATCGGGGCAGAAATCATGTGGAGACTCCCGACCAGTAGGTTGTAATGAAGTGTTTACAACTGACATGCCAGCCTATCGTCTCTCTTCTGTTTTCAGATGTTGCGAGGCCTGCTGTTTCTATCCAGCATTTTCTGTTTATATTTCAGATTTACAGCTGCTTCAATTTTTTCTCATAATTTTTCATCATATAGCAGATACCTACTGTGAAATAATTCAATATCTGAATCTTGAAAAATCCCTTGTGATACATGCAAGATACTTGATAAACTTTCACTTGCTTCGATCAGAGTGCTTATAATGTCACTGCATATTGCACAATTACTTTTTGCCAACTCAGCTTCTATAGGCAGGGCCAAACTCTGTTTGATCAAACAGTGGAACTTGTTAAGTTCAGCAAATATCATAATGAATTGTTGGATGTATAAACTGGGTTTATTTCATAAGCGTGAAAGATTTGCAATGTGTGAATGTTGCAGACACAACTGAATGTGAGTTCTTCAGTGAATGATGTAAAGACAATAATGGGCGATGCTGTATCATTTTATCCTGTGAACTGTGTTGATTTATTTTGTCGATTTTTGTGTTCATTAATATGAAATATCAGTGAGAGGAAGAAAATATGAAAATAATATTAAGGCCCTTTTGAATAAATTGGCTCCGTCTGGTGAGATAGCCTATTTGTCCCACATCTATTCCAATTCATTTTAAGCATGGTTTATAATGGTCCTGAACAGTTGTGGTAATCTTTTTCCATTGTAAATGCACATTGACATGCGCTCAGAAAGAAGGACGTTAAAAAAGGACACAATGAAAAGTGAATGCATAAAAGATACCATCAGATCACAGTTTTCACCTGCTTCTGAGCAGAGAACATCAATCTGTCTTCATTTAGTGATTATATCATTGCACAAAATAGACCAGTTGAACTGACTAGTAATTAAAATATCCTTATTCTGACACTTTTAAGCATATTTCATTTATTGATGAAAAGGTTAATTCAATTACAGCATCCCTGCAACAAGCATAGATATAATTACTTCCTCATGAAAAGGCTGTACATTTCCTATCATGAAGAGTTGCAAGATGCCTTTTGCAATACTGAGTTCATCTTACTTTTTGTTGTTGCAACCTCTAATCGTCAAATTATTTTTTTAAGTGAGCGATACACAAGACACAAGACTCAGTGGTAGAATTGACAGTTGTCTACTGCTCACATTGTTACGCGTATTTTGACAGTAGCTGACACTTGCATCAATAATTTAGAGAATTTACAAAAAGGTTGAAGAGGTAAAAGCAGTAGCTTTACTGTGGTGAAGCATTCCAAGCTGCTTTTTTTGCAATTTAATATAGCTGTCTAACCATCAGAATTCAAGACTGTGACAAAGTGTAATCTCATTAAAATAAAAAAGTGTTAAGGAAAAAAAAAATAGCCTATTTAAGGTTAGACAACTTACTGCTCCTTCAGCTACAAATTGACAAAAGATGGGTACGAATCCATGGTGGTATCTGTTTCATCTATGCTTGTGTTAGTTAATGATGGTGAAAAACTATACACCCTAGCTGGAAATTAATGAGGGATTCATTTTGACACTTTTATAGTCTTCAAAATACCACCAAATTAAACTCTGCCAATTTACTCCATTTCAAATTGAGCACCATTCTGTGTGCTAAAAATCACTCGGCTCACTGTAACAGTTGGGGGTAAACATGCAGCTAACTAACCCTCTCTCTCTCCCTCCTAGCTTTTGGACAAAGAATATAAAATAGATATGACTTTTGCACTATGGTTATTCATTGGTTTGGTATACCTTGTGATTACTATACCGCAGCTAGTTATGACCCTATTCATTCTCATGTTACTTTATCTGTTTATATTGAAGACAATTTTGAGTAGAGAATCGGGTACTTTTATCTGTGCAGTTATTGATTCTCCAGTAACTGTGAAACCTGTGATTTATACCAGAAATATGTCAACTATTTCATATTATAAATGCAAAACGTCTTGTTTAAACTGTTAAAAAGAAACACTAAGAATAACCTTAAAATCTACATACAAAAATTAAAACCATGCTCAAGTGATTTGTCTTTCTCTTGCTGGAACTAAAAAGAATAAATTCCAGGAAACAGAAACCAAGTACGTAGTTATTTCAAATTAAATAGTGGAGTTGAATTACCAGATCCATTTAAAATCAGTTCTGGGGACCTGGCGACTGAATAAGCACAAGTTCCCTTTTTCTTACATGACATTCTTGAATTTTTGCTACTGTTTTTGGCATCAGATTCTGCACTCCTGCCCATTTGTAGTTAAGGCTAAAGGTTTATGGTGACTGAATAAGTCGAATTCCATTTTTATTACATGGCATTGCAGGGTTTTTATTGGTGTTGTGGGGATAGCGCACAACACTATGTTTCATCCATTTTTCCATGAAAAGTGGTCTTGGCTTTGGGCCCACAAATATTCATTCCTGTTTTTGAAGATTCCAGGAATCTGTGCATGATTTGCATGTTGTATGAGAATGTCCTCTCTCTGACATATATCTGTCTATTTCTATCTCTGTCTGATTTATTATTGCTGAGCCTTCATCAGTAAGACTTACCCATCACTAATATAATTCTCTTCAGTATGAATAAAATGAAGATCACTCATCTTTACTCCACTTCTGCTATCTTATATATCTTTCCTTTCTGTCTAAAAATATTGTACATATATTTGTCCAGAAACTACAGTAATAAGGCACAATAGTGATGGGTGTGCAGGATTTGGAAAAGAGAGTGAACAATAATAGCTAGAAAAATATGTTTTTTTTAATTCGTTGATGGGATGTGGGTGTCACTGGCAAGTCTAGCATTTATTAGCCTGTCCCTAATTGCCCTTGAGAAGGTGGTGGTGAACTGCCTTCTTGAACCGCTGCAGTCCGTGTGGTAACAACTGAGCCATTTCAGAGGGCAGTTAAGAGTCAACCACATTGCTGTGGGTCTGGAGTCACATATCACAGAATCACAGAAACCCCACAGTGCAGATAGAGGCCATTTCGGCCCATCGAGCCTGCACCGACACATATCCCACCCGATCCCCGTAACCCCTACACCAACACATATCCCACCCTATCCCCGTAACCCCACGTATTTAATCCCCCTAACACTAAGGGTCAATTTATCGTAGCCAATCAACCTAACCTGCACATCTTTGGACTGTGGGAGGAAACCGGAGCACCCGGAGTAAACCCATGCAAACACGGGGAGAATGTGCAAACTCCACACAGACAGTCGCCCGAGGCCGGATTCGAACCCGGGTCCCTGGCGCTGTGAGGCAACAGTGCTAACCACTATGCCACCGTGCTGCCATATAGGCCAGACCAGGTAAGGACAGCAGATTTCCTTCCCTAAAGGACATTCCCTAAAGGACATTAGTGAAGCAGAGGGGTTTTTACAACAATCCGGTAGGTTCATGGTCACTAGTTTTTTATTCCAGATTTATTTAATTAACTGAATTTAAATTCACTGCTGCCATGGTGGGATTATGAACTCATGTCTCCAGATTATTAGCCCAGGCCTGCTGGATTACTAGTTCGGTAACATTACCAGTACACAGAATGAAGGAAGTTAAAGATCAACTCAAAGAAAGCAAACATGAAACACACTATTTAATTATGTTGAAGAGCATAAGTTTATTTTCAGTTGTGTGTGATATTTATCTACATTGTTATCATATTGACTGCTTGAACAGCGATGATCAATAACTAAGGTTAATGAAAGTAAAGTGAACAACCAATAAACTGCATTTTCCATACACAGCCCCACTAGTAACTCTAACTGCTAATAACAAATTTAAAATACCATTAAATGGCAAAAATATGAAAACTGGCACCAGCTTCACAATATGCAGCACATTAACTTTGAATGACTATTAGTTTTTAAAAAGGCAAAAACCTAATATATTATACCCACACTGAAATAAATTAAATAGTGCTGGCAATAAAAGGCTAAGATAAAATTAAAAATCAGCTATTTGGTAAGACTAAAAGTTTTTTTTATTCTATATGGCTGCAGAAACAAATTGTACAAGGAAGACATCGCCAGAAATAATTAGTTATTATTGGCACAACTGGCAACGGCTGTCTAAGGTAATAAAGCAGAAACTAATTTTGAATCCATCTGTAAAGAGATAAAAGACATGTTAATGTTTTGGATCCTTCATCAGGACTGAAGTAGTTCAATGCTGCAATGTTCACTTCATAGAATGACAGAGTGCGAAGAAGTACTCCTGACAAGGAGAAAAAGAAAATTGGAGGTGGAATTACCCCAAATGCGCTTATGCCACTGCTGGTGGCAGTTTCAGAGGCCCGGAGGGAGATCCAAAGAAAAGATGAAATAAAACAAATGAATTTGATCAGCACAACTAAGATTAGAACCAGTAACCAACTTTAAAATAGCCCCTGTGTCTTGACCATAATGGTCCAATGTCACACGATGATTTCCTTTGGCTATAATTCCCCATTGGCAGGTTTGCCCCAAATATGATGGCAGCAACAAGCAAGGCAATACGCCACTGCCTATATAAAATCCGTGTCAACAGCTCCTAATGTCTGTCAGCAGGTCTGGAAGAAGCTGAGCGACTCAAAGTAGAGTACAGATGTAAGACTGTATCACTGTACCATGGCAACACATGACATCTACAAATATGAAGGAAAGTTGTACTTGTTAAAGATATATGAAATAATGCTGCACGGACATGGAGAAACGTTGGCACGGATGCAGCAGGTAAGGTCGCCAAAGTGAAAATAGCAGGCGTGTGAAAATTAAGCCATGATGGGAGACGGAATGCACTACAGGAAGGAATTTCCATCAGCCTAATCACTTGTCTTAATCTAAGCTGCTTATGTTTGAAGGAAAGATTGCCACATAATGGCAAGCACTGTGTAGAACAGGTGCGCAAACAATTCACTGCATACATAATCTGCTTCAGAGGCTTGAAGCCTACAGTGCACCTATGGCGCCCAGTGCACCCCATTGCTGGTGGTGAGTGCAAATGGGACTGGGCACTCTGTGCACAAGGCTGACTAGGCTTCCAAACTTTCATGTAAAGCAGGTGGCCGCCTCGTAACGTGGCTGGCACACCTAAGCAGCACTCCAGCTGCACAGTGCCCATTTGGAATGGGCATTCAATGGAAGGCCACCATTATAAATAAGAAAAAAAAATCCTTTGCCACCCCTGTCCCCGTTGTCCACTGCCCTGTGCCTGACCTGCCGCAATGCCTTTCTGCACATCGATGCTGGAAAAACCATCCGGCTATGCAAAGGGGAGCCAGCTGCCCATCGCTGGCTGCTACTGCCTGATATTCTGGTCGTGGGGCTCCTGGTGTATCATTCGAAGCTCACTGCTAGAAAATGACATAAGTAAACAGGGCTTGCATTACCCGACAAACTCAGCTCGGGGAATGGGACTGACTGGATTGCTCTACAGAGAGCCGGAACGGACTCGATGGGCCGAATCACCGCCTCCTTCTGTGCCATTATGACTCTATCTGACTCTATTTGTGCACATGGACATTTGATGCCTGCACAGCGATGGTCTTTTATTTTTTTATTGTTTTTGTCTATTACTTGATTGAGATAAATTTTTACATGAACCGACAATCATTCCACTGATACTTCATCTCTGTGTTTGTTTATCTGTATTTTATATTCTCCCTCCTGCCCTCTCTTTTTCTCATTCCATTAATCATCTTTTTCATCTCTTATTTTTCACTTTCGATGAAGGGTACGAGCCTGCAATGTTCACTGTTCTCTCCACAGGTGTGGTTTGACCTGCTGTGTATTTCCAGCTCTCAGTATTTTTCTTTCAAATAGTGTATCGATGTTGGGAAGTTTGAAGAGCGCAGACATGGGCACCTAATTTGTGTGTAAGTCAATGAACGTGCACTGTTAACTTGAGTTTCCTTGGAAATTTGTTTTGTGGCCACAACTTTGAAGAATTAAGTGCAGCAATAATTGCAGATTTCCGTGCCAGCTACAGAGTTTGCCCTGCAGCAGTATGGGCACGCACGCTGAAAAGTTGTCTGAGTTCTTTCCATACGGACTCAGTCAAATTACAGCAGGTTGAGAGCGAACTCTTTGTGGCATGCCTGCTTTGCCCGCATACTTTGTGCAGTCAGTGCCTAGGGAGTTTTAACTCGCCGTTCTTTCTGAGGTTGCCAAACAGTTTCCTCATCTACTGCCAGTTCCTGAGGTTGTTGGCAACACCGTTGATCTTCCTCCTGCACAGTGCAGACTGTTGTTCTGTGAGGACAACTTCTTATTCAAGGGCTTGTTTCAGGAGCATTTTGAGTGCTGCATCAGAAAATGACGCAGAACTGCTCCTTCTGTTTTCCTCCGAGCCACTCAGTTAATTTAGAAGGGTCCCAGAAATAACTGGCCAAATGACAAGTAGCTTCTCTTTAAATAGCAGCAGCAGCCCTTTAAAGGCTACTGCTGCTCACAAAGCCACTTACCTGCAATCAGCAAGTTCTCAGCATTTGGCTGGATCTGGCCCGCTAATTCAATGGAAATTTTTTAATGGCCTGACCTCGGATGATTGCGTATATTCGGCCTTTCTCATAAACAATGAGCGTAGCACATTTTTCTACGCTCGGCCCTTACATTTCGAGCAGTTCTACATTCTTATTCAATCCCCTATCTTAACTGCATCCAACTTTCAGTGGCAGCCTTGCCTCAAACTGTCAGTGGGTAGCACTCTTGCCTCTGAGTCAGAAGGTTGTGGGTTCAAGCCCCACCCCAGAACTTGATCACATAATCTGTGCTGACACTTCAGTGCAGTAGTGATGGAGTGCTGCACTGTTGGAGGTGCTGTCTTGTGAGGAAGTGCTTAAACCCAGGCCCCTTGTCTGTCCTCTCGGGTGACATAAACGATCCCATGGCACTATTTGAAGAGCAGTGCAGTATTGGGACCTGACCTGCACAAATAGGGACCTTAAAAGATATATGCTCTCTGTTGATGGTAAAACTCCTTGGAACCAAATTTGCACAGTTTGCCATGCCGGCACCTACACCAGGATCACGCCTGCCAGTTCCCTCCAACTGTTAAGAGATAAGGACAGCATTCACTTGGTGTGGCAAATGTCTTCAAGGCATTGTATTTTTTTCCTAATCTAGGAGGATGAGCTCTTGACTGCAGGAACCGTACTCATCTGTTCAGTCACCCTTTCCCATGTAGCCCTGACTGCATCTTGTTGAGGAGGGTGGCCATCACATCCAAAAATGCCATCACTTTGCCATCACTTCCCTCAGCATGACTTCCAGGGTGCTCTCAGAAATGGGGGTTGTCCTCTTTGCCCCCTTGGGCGACCACTGGCTCATCGCAGCATAGTACACAAAAGAGAAATTTCACCATTTTCAGCCAACATTAAGCATAGGAGTTGCTTTGAAAAGCTATGTGTGCACATTTGTGCTTCTGCCCAAGAAATTCCACCCTCCGACCTCTGTGTTCCCAGTGTGTGACACAAATTGCACTCGGAGTGCACCGTTATTGTATAAGTACGAGGAAAACGGAATTCTTGGTTGGTCTGTTGGTATATTGGAAACATGAAAAGAACCATTCATGTACCACTGATGAACAGGTAATAGAATTATAGCCCATTAAATGTATATGAGTATCTTGGAAGGAGATAAGAGAAGAAATAAAAGTAACTATACTCTAATTTGAAGTATACAATTGCTGTTAATGACCTGCAGTGCAGGGTGTCTACATCATCTATGTGCAAGTTAACCTAACAACTTTCAATTTAATATTAATGAGCTGTGCCATTAACTGCAGATACCTCACCTTTAGCATGGCTGGCTTTAATGTCACTGGAATTGAGGTCAGAACACTCCAGTGATGCCTGCCATCACCTTCCTTGCCATAATGAAAAAAGCTGCAATCAACTCAAGGTGCCAACTTTTTCCTTAATATTTTTTCTGCATCGAAGAAAGATTTATTTAAAAAGATTTCTATGTAAAGTTTCCCAATGTCCTTCCATATCAGCGCACTTATAATGTATAATCATCGTGCTTCGTTATGTAGAGGACAAAGGAAACATATGAGGATCTTGTAAAGCTGCAGTATGATTGGGGAGTTCAGAAGGCATGGACAGCAGACAATGTGGATTAGCTAGAGTGCGTATGAGAATGAGTAGGGAGTGCTGAGAGCACTGTGAGTATGATAATGAGTTGGGGAGTACTGAGAACAATGTGAGCATGAGAATGAGTTGGAAGTACTGAGAACACCATGGGTACGAGAATGAGTTAGGAGTACTGAGAGTAGCATAAGTTTGTGAATAAGTTTAGAGTGCTAAAAACACTGAACACGAGAATGCATTGGTAGTGCTGAGATCTCTAGAGGCCCCAAACTTCCTGGAATGAGCGAGGGCATAAGCCATCAATCAAGCCTTTACGAGGCATGGAATTTCTGATGGAGATGATGTCGGCTGGGCTTCTGCTGCAGAAGCAGCCCAGCAAACATTCTGTTGAGTTTCAGGGCCTGCAGCAGAAGCATTCACCCTCCCAATGGTAACTGACAGAATTCTGTTACTTCTGCCTTCCCATCTGGCCTAGAGAATGCGTGGCACTATTTAAAAGGTGCAGTCTGCCAGGAGCCATGCGCCAAGGCAGAAGTATTTGGTTAAATGGACATTGCTCAACTGAGATTGCTTGTGAAGACTCTTGTCCATATCTTGGGACTCACTATAGGTATTGGGAATTCACTGTTCTACTCAGGACAACTTCTACATTCTGCATTACCCTTAGCATTCTACTTCAGCACAATTACTGAGCCAATAGCTGAGTGCTGCACCATGGACCTCTCAATGGGAACCCGACTTTACATGACATATACGCTGGAGGAAGAGGAGCAGCAGGAGGCTGTAAGGGAAGCCATATTAATTAGGCAGCACCAAACGAGAAAAAGACCATCTCGGCATTATCCATCCAGCAGGAAATGTAGATCCAGGTGCACTTTCCAAGACCTTCACAGGAGCTCTGTCTCAGGTGGCTGTGCTTTAGTCTTGAAGCTTTGGAGGAGCTCCATTCATTGCCACATCCATCTGCAACCAAGGTCCACAAAATGCACAGCTCCCACTGTGGCAGCTCTGAACTTTTATGGCACAGGTTCATTCCAAGGAGCCGCGGTGGACTTTGGCCAGATCAGCCAATTTGCTGTGCACTCCACTATGAGGCAAGTCACCAAGGATATCTTTGCCAGGACATCTCAAATTATATAATTTGACAGTGTTCCCAGACAGAGAGGGCCATCAAAAATTTTAGAATTACTAGCCGTTGACTGCATTCATGTGGAACTGTGTGCCCCAAATGTAATCCTTCATATTTTATATGAACTGCAAAGACTTCTGTACCCATTTGCGATGACAATACAGCTTCTTTCATGTGAATTTGCAACATGCTTGGAACTGTCATGATGCTTTTATACTTTTGTCAGTGCAGTTTCTTACCTCTTTTTCCAACAGTAGGAAGAAAAAGGCAAGAACTTCCATGGTTCATGACACCTCTTTGTAGGACCACCAGTGCCACAGAGGAGTGTTACAATGAAGCACACATGAAGAGAAGGATAAGAATTGAACAAGCCATTGGGATGCTCAAAGGAAGCTTCTGGTGTCTGGATAGGTCTGGGGTTGCCTTGCAGCAATACGTGCAGTACCATCTCATGAATTTTCATAGCATGCTGTATGCTTCACAACTTTCCAATCAGGAAAGGACTGATGGTACATGCCCCAGAGGATGCCAGAGAGCCTGATGATGACACTACTGATGATAAAAACTCAGTCTCGAAGAACAGGAAGCAGGTGCAATGGCAAGTGATGCTAGACAGCTGAGAGACAGACTCATTTGGCACACATTCACAGAGGAATAGCATACTAGTATTTGGAAGTCTCAAACATCTGCTTCCTCTCACCATTGCATGCCAGTGTTGCCAGAGATAAAGGGGATCTCAAGGTCTTGCTCTTCAGTAATGATCTCCGCTCTATCCTGGCTGCAGCCTCTGGAAGAAAAGACAACCTATTGTTAATGTTTGTCTGCTGTAGCATCATTCTGTTGTAATCAGCTGCCTTGTGGATCTCTTGTGAGGATTCCGGTAGCTGGTGAGCGAATGAAGAACATAGAAACATTAAATAAGAAAAGATATATGTCTCACAAACCTGCTGAAGGCACAGAGGCTGCCACATCTCCATCCCCAACTTCCAGGCCAGAGTTCAAGCCAATTGCTTCATCATCTTCTTCTGTTAAATATCAGATGTTGCCACATCATCCTCCAATGGCCTGGCATTCCCTGGCATTGTGTGCTGCCCTCTGCAGGAGGAATGCATTGTGCTAATTGGCTGTTGGAGTCACCAGATCGTGCAGTCAGGATTCATGGAATGGATGGGAGGAATGGGCCTAGAATGCCATGCTGCAATGTGCTAGCATGCATTACAGGATGTGAGACAATGTGCTAGCATGGCATTACAGGATGTGAGACAATGTGCTAGCATGGCATTACAGGATGTGAGACAATGTGCTAGCATGGCATTACAGGATGTGAGACAATGTGCTAGCATGGCATTACAGGATGTGAGACAATGTGCTAGCATGCATTACAGGATGTGAGACAATGTGCTAGCATGGCATTACAGGATGTGAGACAATGTGCTAGCATGGCATTACAGGATGTGAGACAATGTGCTAGCATGGCATTACAGGATGTGAGACAATGTGCTAGCATGGCATTACAGGATGTGAGACAATGTGCTAGCATGGCATTACAGGATGTGAGACAATGTGCTAGCATGCATTACAGGATGTGAGACAATGTGCTAGCATGCATTACAGGATGTGAGACAATTGCCAAGTGACTTTGATTCTGGGTCAAGGAAGATGGCGCCAAGTGATACCCCAAAGGGCATTACATGATTATTGTGCTATTTGCTTCTCTGTGATTCAGCTATCTGCCCTGTTATTCATCTGAAAACACTCTTACCTTTGCTGCCTTGATGAGGCAATTAAACTATTTCTGACACTGGAAACCTCCTCTGATTTTGGCGGGAATACGTCTGCTGCACTTACGTTGCCACCTCGGGGACCCAGGAACCTCTAAGCACAGTGAGTATGGGAATGAGTTGGGAGTCTGAGAGCACAGTGAGTATGGGAATGAGTTGGGTGTCTGAGATCACAGTGAGTATGGGAATGAGTTGGGAGTCTGAGAGCACAGTGAGTATGGGAATGTGTTGGGAGTCTGAGGTCACAGTGAGTATGGGAATGAGTTGGGAGTCTGAGAGCACAGTGAGTATGGGAATGTGTTGGGAGTCTGAGATCACAGTGAGTATGGGAATGAGTTGGGAGTCTGAGATCACAGTGAGTATGGGAATGTGTTGGGAGTCTGAGAGCACAGTGAGTATGGGAATGTGTTGGGAGTCTGAGATCACAGTGAGTATGGGAATGAGTTGGGAGGCTGAGATCACAGTGAGTATGGGAATGTGTTGGGAGTCTGAGATCACAGTGAGTATGGGAATGTGTTGGGAGTCTGAGATCACAGTGAGTATGGGAATGAGTTGGGAGTCGGACAGCACAGAGAGTATGGGAATGTGTTGGGAGTCTGAGAGCACAGTGAGTATGGGAACGTGTTGGGAGCCTGAGAGCACAGTGAGTATGGGAACGTGTTGGGAATCTGAGATCACAGTGAGTATGGGAATGTGTTGAGAGTCTGAGATCACAGTGAGTATGGGAATGTGTTGGGAGTCTGAGAGCACAGTGAGTATGGGAATGTGTTGGGAGTCTGAGAGCACAGTGAGTATGGGAATGTGTTGGGAGTCTGAGAGCACAGTGAGTATGGGAATGTGTTGGGAGTCTGAGAGCACAGTGAGTATGGGAATGTGTTGGGAGTCTGCGATCACAGTGAGTATGGGAATGTGTTGGGAGTCTGAGAGCACAGTGAGTATGGGAATGAGTTGGGAGTCTGAGAGCACAGTGAGTATGGGAATGTGTTGGGAGTCTGAGAGCACAGTGAGTATGGGAATGTGTTGGGAGTCTGAGATCACAGTGAGTATGGGAATGTGTTGGGAGTCTGAGATCACAGTGAGTATGGGAATGAGTTGGGAGTCTGAAATCACAGTGAGTATGGGAATGTGTTGGGAGTCTGAGATCACAGTGAGTATGGGAATGTGTTGGGAGTCTGAGAGCACAGTGAGTATGGGAATGTGTTGGGAGTCTGAGATCACAGTGAGTATGGGAATGTGTTGGGAGTCTGAGATCACAGTGAGTATGGGAATGAGTTGGGAGTCTGAGAGCACAGTGAGTATTGGAATGTGTTGGGAGTCTGAGAGCACAGTGAGTATGGGAATGAGTTGGGAGTCTGAGAGCACAGTGAGTATGGGAATGTGTTGGGAGTCTGAGATCACAGTGAGTATGGGAATGTGTTGGGAGTCTGAGATCACAGTGAGTATGGGAATGAGTTGGGAGTCTGAGAGCACAGTGAGTATGGGAATGAGTTGGGAGTCTGAGAGCACAGTGAGTATGGGAATGAGTTGGGAGTCTGAGAGCACAGTGAGTATGGGAATGTGTTGGGAGTCTGAGAGCACAGTGAGTATGGGAATGTGTTGGGAGTCTGAGAGCACAGTGAGTATGGGAATGTGTTGGGAGTCTGAGAGCACAGTGAGTATGGGAATGAGTTGGGAGTCTGAGATCACAGTGAGTATGGGAATGAGTTGGGAGTCTGAGATCACAGTGAGTATGGGAATGTGTTGGGAGTCTGAGAGCACAGTGAGTATGGGAATGAGTTGGGAGTCTGAGATCACAGTGAGTATGGGAATGAGTTGGGAGTCTGAGAGCACAGTGAGTATGGGAATGTGTTGGGAGTCTGAGATCACAGTGAGTATGGGAATGAGTTGGGAGTCTGAGAGCACAGTGAGTATGGGAATGAGTTGGGAGTCTGAGATCACAGTGAGTATGGGAATGTGTTGGGAGTCTGAGAGCACAGTGAGTATGGGAATGAGTTGGGAGTCTGAGATCACAGTGAGTATGGGAATGTGTTGGGAGTCTGAGAGCACAGTGAGTATGGGAATGAGTTGGGAGTCTGAGATCACAGTGAGTATGGGAATGAGTTGGGAGTCTGAGAGCACAGTGAGTATGGGAATGTGTTGGGAGTCTGAGAGCACAGTGAGTATGGGAATGACTTGGGAGTCTGAGATCACAGTGAGTATGGGAATGAGTTGGGAGTCTGAGAGCACAGTGAGTATGGGAATGTGTTGGGAGTCTGCGATCACAGTGAGTATGGGAATGTGTTGGGAGTCTGAGAGCACAGTGAGTATGGGAATGAGTTGGGAGTCTGAGAGCACAGTGAGTATGGGAATGTGTTGGGAGTCTGAGAGTACAGTGAGTATGGGAATGTGTTGGGAGTCTGAGATCACAGTGAGTATGGGAATGTGTTGGGAGTCTGAGATCACAGTGAGTATGGGAATGAGTTGGGAGTCTGAGATCACAGTGAGTATGGGAATGTGTTGGGAGTCTGAGATCACAGTGAGTATGGGAATGTGTTGGGAGTCTGAGAGCACAGTGAGTATGGGAATGTGTTGGGAGTCTGAGATCACAGTGAGTATGGGAATGTGTTGGGAGTCTGAGATCACAGTGAGTATGGGAATGAGTTGGGAGTCTGAGAGCACAGTGAGTATTGGAATGTGTTGGGAGTCTGAGAGCACAGTGAGTATGGGAATGAGTTGGGAGTCTGAGAGCACAGTGAGTATGGGAATGTGTTGGGAGTCTGAGATCACAGTGAGTATGGGAATGTGTTGGGAGTCTGAGATCACAGTGAGTATGGGAATGAGTTGGGAGTCTGAGAGCACAGTGAGTATGGGAATGAGTTGGGAGTCTGAGAGCACAGTGAGTATGGGAATGAGTTGGGAGTCTGAGAGCACAGTGAGTATGGGAATGTGTTGGGAGTCTGAGAGCACAGTGAGTATGGGAATGTGTTGGGAGTCTGAGAGCACAGTGAGTATGGGAATGTGTTGGGAGTCTGAGAGCACAGTGAGTATGGGAATGAGTTGGGAGTCTGAGATCACAGTGAGTATGGGAATGAGTTGGGAGTCTGAGATCACAGTGAGTATGGGAATGAGTTGGGAGTCTGAGAGCACAGTGAGTATGGGAATGTGTTGGGAGTCTGAGAGCACAGTGAGTATGGGAATGACTTGGGAGTCTGAGATCACAGTGAGTATGGGAATGAGTTGGGAGTCTGAGAGCACAGTGCGTATGGGAATGTGCTGGGAGTCTGAGCGCACAGTGAGTATGGGAATGAGTTGGGAGTCTGAGATCACAGTGAGTATGGGAATGAGTTGGGAGTCTGAGATCACATTGAGTATGGGAATGTGTTGGGAGTCTGAGAGCACAGTGAGTATGGGAATGAGTTGGGAGTCTGAGAGCACAGTGAGTATGGGAATGAGTTGGGAGTCTGAGAGCACAGTGAGCATGGGAATGAGTTGGGAGTCTGAGATCACAGTGAGTATGGGAATGAGTTGGGAGTCTGAGATCACAGTGAGTATGGGAATGAGTTGGGAGTCTGAGAGCACAGTGAGTATGGGAATGTGTTGGGAGTCTGAGAGCACAGTGAGTATGGGAATGAGTTGGGAGTCTGAGAGCACAGTGAGTATGGGAATGTGTTGGGAGTCTGAGAGCACAGTGAGTATGGGAATGTGTTGGGAGTCTGAGATCACAGTGAGTATGGGAATGTGTTGGGAGTCTGAGATCACAGTGAGTATGGGAATGTGTTGGGAGTCTGAGAGCACAGTGAGTATGGGAATGAGTTGGGAGTCTGAGAGCACAGTGAGTATGGGAATGTGTTGGGAGTCTGAGAGCACAGTGAGTATGGGAATGTGTTGGGAGTCTGAGATCACAGTGAGTATGGGAATGTGTTGGGAGTCTGAGAGCACAGTGAGTATGGGAATGTGTTGGGAGTCTGAGAGCACAGTGAGTATGGGAATGGGTTGGGAGTCTGAGATCACAGTGAGTATGGGAATGTGTTGGGAGTCTGAGATCACAGTGAGTATGGGAATGAGTTGGGAGTCTGAGATCACAGTGAGTATGGGAATGAGTTGGGAGTCTGAGAGCACAGTGAGTATGGGAATGAGTTGGGAGTCTGAGAACACAGTGAGTATGGGAATGAGTTGGGAGTCTGAGAGCACAGTGAGTATGGGAATGTGTTGGAATCTGAGAGCACAGTGAGTATGGGAATGTGTTGGGAGTCTGAGATCACAGTGAGTATGGGAATGAGTTGGGAGTCTGAGATCACAGTGAGTATGGGAATGAGTTGGGAGTCTGAGATCACAGTGAGCATGGGAATGAGTTGGGAGTCTGAGATCACAGTGAGTATGGGAATGAGTTGGGAGTCTGAGAGCACAGTGAGTATGGGAATGTGTTGGGAGTCTGAGATCACAGTGAGTATGGGAATGTGTTGGGAGTCTGAGAGCACAGTGAGTATGGGAATGTGTTGGGAGTCTGAGATCACAGTGAGTATGGGAATGTGTTGGGAGTCTGAGAGCACAGTGAGTATGGGAATGTGTTGGGAGTCTGAGAGCACAGTGAGTATGGGAATGTGTTGGGAGTCTGAGATCACAGTGAGTATGGGAATGTGTTGGGAGTCTGAGAGCACAGTGCGTATGGGAATGTGTTGAGAGTCTGAGATCACGGTGAGTATGGGAATGAGTTCGGAGTCTGAGATCACGGTGAGTATGGGAATGTGTTGGGAGTCTGAGATCACAGTGAGTATGGGAATGTGTTGGGACTCTGAGGGCACAGTGAGTATGGGAATGTGTTGAGAGTCTGAGATCACAGTGAGTATGGGAATGTGTTGGGAGTCTGAGATCACGGTGAGTATGGGAATGAGTTGGGAGTCTGAGAGCACAGTGAGTATGGGAATGTGTTGGGAGTCTG
This sequence comes from Somniosus microcephalus, assembly GCF_052327205.1. Classification (NCBI taxonomy): domain Eukaryota; kingdom Metazoa; phylum Chordata; class Chondrichthyes; order Squaliformes; family Somniosidae; genus Somniosus; species Somniosus microcephalus. Next base: position 350,464,208 of record NC_140989.1, read on the forward strand.
AGAGCACAGTGAGTATGGGAATGTGTTGGGAGTCTGAGATCACAGTGCGTATGGGAATGTGTTGGGAGTCTGAGATCACAGTGAGTATGGGAATGTGTTGGGAGTCTGAGAGCACAGTGAGTATGGGAATGTGTTGGGAGTCTGAGATCACAGTGAGTATGGGAATGTGTTGGGAGTCTGAGAGCACAGTGAGTATGGGAATGAGTTGGGAGTCTGAGATCACAGTGAGTATGGGAATGTGTTGGGAGTCTGAGAGCACAGTGAGTATGGGAATGAGTTGGGAGTCTGAGATCACAGTGAGTATGGGAATGTGTTGGGAGTCTGAGAGCACAGTGAGTATGGGAATGAGTTGGGAGTCTGAGATCACAGTGAGTATGGGAATGAGTTGGGAGTCTGAGAGCACAGTGAGTATGGGAATGTGTTGGGAGTCTGAGAGCACAGTGAGTATGGGAATGACTTGGGAGTCTGAGATCACAGTGAGTATGGGAATGAGTTGGGAGTCTGAGAGCACAGTGAGTATGGGAATGTGTTGGGAGTCTGCGATCACAGTGAGTATGGGAATGTGTTGGGAGTCTGAGAGCACAGTGAGTATGGGAATGAGTTGGGAGTCTGAGAGCACAGTGAGTATGGGAATGTGTTGGGAGTCTGAGAGTACAGTGAGTATGGGAATGTGTTGGGAGTCTGAGATCACAGTGAGTATGGGAATGTGTTGGGAGTCTGAGATCACAGTGAGTATGGGAATGAGTTGGGAGTCTGAGATCACAGTGAGTATGGGAATGTGTTGGGAGTCTGAGATCACAGTGAGTATGGGAATGTGTTGGGAGTCTGAGAGCACAGTGAGTATGGGAATGTGTTGGGAGTCTGAGATCACAGTGAGTATGGGAATGTGTTGGGAGTCTGAGATCACAGTGAGTATGGGAATGAGTTGGGAGTCTGAGAGCACAGTGAGTATTGGAATGTGTTGGGAGTCTGAGAGCACAGTGAGTATGGGAATGAGTTGGGAGTCTGAGAGCACAGTGAGTATGGGAATGTGTTGGGAGTCTGAGATCACAGTGAGTATGGGAATGTGTTGGGAGTCTGAGATCACAGTGAGTATGGGAATGAGTTGGGAGTCTGAGAGCACAGTGAGTATGGGAATGAGTTGGGAGTCTGAGAGCACAGTGAGTATGGGAATGAGTTGGGAGTCTGAGAGCACAGTGAGTATGGGAATGTGTTGGGAGTCTGAGAGCACAGTGAGTATGGGAATGTGTTGGGAGTCTGAGAGCACAGTGAGTATGGGAATGTGTTGGGAGTCTGAGAGCACAGTGAGTATGGGAATGAGTTGGGAGTCTGAGATCACAGTGAGTATGGGAATGAGTTGGGAGTCTGAGATCACAGTGAGTATGGGAATGAGTTGGGAGTCTGAGAGCACAGTGAGTATGGGAATGTGTTGGGAGTCTGAGAGCACAGTGAGTATGGGAATGACTTGGGAGTCTGAGATCACAGTGAGTATGGGAATGAGTTGGGAGTCTGAGAGCACAGTGCGTATGGGAATGTGTTGGGAGTCTGAGCGCACAGTGAGTATGGGAATGAGTTGGGAGTCTGAGATCACAGTGAGTATGGGAATGAGTTGGGAGTCTGAGATCACATTGAGTATGGGAATGTGTTGGGAGTCTGAGAGCACAGTGAGTATGGGAATGAGTTGGGAGTCTGAGAGCACAGTGAGTATGGGAATGAGTTGGGAGTCTGAGAGCACAGTGAGCATGGGAATGAGTTGGGAGTCTGAGATCACAGTGAGTATGGGAATGAGTTTGGAGTCTGAGATCACAGTGAGTATGGGAATGAGTTGGGAGTCTGAGAGCACAGTGAGTATGGGAATGTGTTGGGAGTCTGAGAGCACAGTGAGTATGGGAATGAGTTGGGAGTCTGAGAGCACAGTGAGTATGGGAATGTGTTGGGAGTCTGAGAGCACAGTGAGTATGGGAATGTGTTGGGAGTCTGAGATCACAGTGAGTATGGGAATGTGTTGGGAGTCTGAGATCACAGTGAGTATGGGAATGTGTTGGGAGTCTGAGAGCACAGTGAGTATGGGAATGAGTTGGGAGTCTGAGAGCACAGTGAGTATGGGAATGTGTTGGGAGTCTGAGAGCACAGTGAGTATGGGAATGTGTTGGGAGTCTGAGATCACAGTGAGTATGGGAATGTGTTGGAAGTCTGAGAGCACAGTGAGTATGGGAATGTGTTGGGAGTCTGAGAGCACAGTGAGTATGGGAATGGGTTGGGAGTCTGAGATCACAGTGAGTATGGGAATGTGTTGGGAGTCTGAGATCACAGTGAGTATGGGAATGAGTTGGGAGTCTGAGATCACAGTGAGTATGGGAATGAGTTGGGAGTCTGAGAGCACAGTGAGTATGGGAATGAGTTGGGAGTCTGAGATCACAGTGAGTATGGGAATGATTTGGGAGTCTGAGAGCACAGTGAGTATGGGAATGTGTTGGAATCTGAGAGCACAGTGAGTATGGGAATGTGTTGGGAGTCTGAGATCACAGTGAGTATGGGAATGAGTTGGGAGTCTGAGATCACAGTGAGTATGGGAATGAGTTGGGAGTCTGAGATCACAGTGAGCATGGGAATGAGTTGGGAGTCTGAGATCACAGTGAGTATGGGAATGAGTTGGGAGTCTGAGAGCACAGTGAGTATGGGAATGTGTTGGGAGTCTGAGATCACAGTGAGTATGGGAATGTGTTGGGAGTCTGAGAGCACAGTGAGTATGGGAATGTGTTGGGAGTCTGAGATCACAGTGAGTATGGGAATGTGTTGGGAGTCTGAGAGCACAGTGAGTATGGGAATGTGTTGGGAGTCTGAGAGCACAGTGAGTATGGGAATGTGTTGGGAGTCTGAGATCACAGTGAGTATGGGAATGTGTTGGGAGTCTGAGAGCACAGTGAGTATGGGAATGTGTTGAGAGTCTGAGATCACGGTGAGTATGGGAATGAGTTCGGAGTCTGAGATCACGGTGAGTATGGGAATGTGTTGGGAGTCTGAGATCACAGTGAGTATGGGAATGTGTTGGGACTCTGAGGGCACAGTGAGTATGGGAATGTGTTGAGAGTCTGAGATCACAGTGAGTATGGGAATGTGTTGGGAGTCTGAGATCACGGTGAGTATGGGAATGAGCTGGGAGTCTGAGAGCACAGTGAGTATGGGAATGTGTTGGGAGTCTGAGAGCACAGTGAGTATGGGAATGTGTTGGGAGTCTGAGATCACAGTGCGTATGGGAATGTGTTGGGAGTCTGAGATCACGGTGAGTATGGGAATGAGCTGGGAGTCTGAGAGCACAGTGAGTATGGGAATGTGTTGGGAGTCTGAGAGCACAGTGAGTATGGGAATGTGTTGGGAGTCTGAGATCACAGTGAGTATGGGAATGTGTTGGGAGTCTGAGAGCACAGTGAGTATGGGAATGTGTTGGGAGTCTGAGATCACAGTGAGTATGGGAATGTGTTGGGAGTCTGAGAGCACAGTGAGTATGGGAATGTGTTGGGAGTCTGAGATCACAGTGAGTATGGGAATGTGTTGGGAGTCTGAGATCACAGTGAGTATGGGAATGAGTTGGGAGTCTGAGAGCACAGTGAGTATGGGAATGTGTTGGGAGTCTGAGAGCACAGTGAGTATGGGAATGAGTTGGGAATCTGAGATCACAGTGAGTATGGGAATGTGTTGGGGGTCTGAGAGCACAGTGAGTATGGGAATTTGTTGGGAGTCTGAGATCACAGTGAGTATGGGAATGTGTTGGGAGTCTGAGATCACGGTGAGTATGGGAATGAGTTGGGAGTCTGAGAGCACAGTGAGTATGGGAATGTGTTGGGAGTCTGAGAGCACAGTGAGTATGGGAATGTGTTGGGAGTCTGAGATCACAGTGAGTATGGGAATGTGTTGGGAGTCTGAGAGCACAGTGAGTATGGGAATGTGTTGGGAGTCTGAGAGCACAGTGAGTATGGGAATGAGTTGGAAGTCTGAGATCACGGTGAGTATGGGAATGTGTTGGGAGTCTGAGAGCACAGTGAGTATGGGAATGAGTTGGGAGTCTGAGATCACAGTGAGTATGGGAATGTGTTGGGAGTCTGAGATCACAGTGAGTATGGGAATGTGTTGGGAGTCTGAGAGCACAGTGAGTATGGGAATGTGTTGGGAGTCTGAGATCACAGTGAGTATGGGAATGTGTTGGGAGTCTGAGATCACAGTGAGTATGGGAATGTGTTGGGAGTCTGAGATCACAGTGAGTATGGGAATGTGTTGGGAGTCTGAGATCACAGTGAGTATGGGAATGAGTTGGGAGTCTGAGATCACAGTGAGTATGGGAATGTGTTGGGAGTCTGAGATCACAGTGAGTATGGGAATGTGTTGGGAGTCTGAGAGCACAGTGAGTATGGGAATGTGTTGGGAGTCTGAGAGCACAGTGAATATGGGAATGTGTTGGGAGTCTGAGAGCACAGTGAGTATGGGAATGTGTTGGGAGTCTGAGATCACAGCGAGTATGGGAATGAGTTGGGAGTCTGAGAGCACAGTGAATATGGGAATGTGTTGGGAGTCTGAGTGCACAGTGAGTATGGGAATGAGTTGGGAGTCTGAGATCACAGTGAGTATGGGAATGTGTTGGGAGTCTGAGAGCACAGTGAGTATGGGAATGAGTTGGGAGTCTGAGATCACAGTGAGTATGGGAATGTGTTGGGAGTCTGAGATCAAAGTGAGTATGGGAATGAGTTGGGAGTCTGAGATCACAGTGAGTATGGGAATGTGTTGGGAGTCTGAGAGCACAGTGAGTATGGGAATGAGTTAGGAGTCTGAGAGCACAGTGAGTATGGGAATGAGTTGGGAGTCTGAGATCACAGTGAGTATGGGAATGAGTTGGGAGTCTGAGATCACAGTGAGTATGGGAATGTGTTGGGAGTCTGAGAGCACAGTGAGTATGGGAATGTGTTGGGAGTCTGAGATCACAGTGAGTATGGGAATGTGTTGGGAGTCTGAGAGCAAAGTGAGTATGGGAATGAGTTGGGAGTCTGAGAGCACAGTGAGTATGGGAATGTGTTGGGAGTCTGAGAGCACAGTGAGTATGGGAATCTGTTGGGAGTCTGAGAGCACAGTGAGTATGGGAATGTGTTGGGAGTCTGAGAGCACAGTGAGTATGGGAATGAGTTGGGAGTCTGAGATCACAGTGAGTATGGGAATGAGTTGGGAGTCTGAGATCACAGTGAGTATGGGAATGTGTTGGGAGTCTGAGAGCACAGTGAGTATGGGAATGAGTTGGGAGTCTGAGATCACAGTGAGTATGGGAATGAGTTGGGAGTCTGAGAGCACAGTGAGTATGGGAATGTGTTGGGAGTCTGAGATCACAGTGAGTATGGGAATGAGTTGGGAGTCTGAGAGCACAGTGAGTATGGGAATGAGTTGGGAGTCTGAGATCACAGTGAGTATGGGAATGTGTTGGGAGTCTGAGAGCACAGTGAGTATGGGAATGAGTTGGGAGTCTGTGAGCACAGTGAGTATGGGAATGTGTTGGGAGTCTGAGAGCACAGTGAGTATGGGAATGAGTTGGGAGTCTGAGATCACAGTGAGTATGGGAATGAGTTGGGAGTCTGAGAGCACAGTGAGTATGGGAATGTGTTGGGAGTCTGAGAGCACAGTGAGTATGGGAATGAGTTGGGAGTCTGAGATCACAGTGAGTATGGGAATGAGTTGGGAGTCTGAGAGCACAGTGAGTATGGGAATGTGTTGGGAGTCTGAGAGCACAGTGAGTATGGGAATGAGTTGGGAGTCTGAGATCACAGTGAGTATGGGAATGAGTTGGGAGTCTGAGATCACAGTGAGTATGGGAATGTGTTGGGAGTCTGAGAGCACAGTGAGTATGGGAATGAGTTGGGAGTCTGAGAGCACAGTGAGTATGGGAATGAGTTGGGAGTCTGAGTGCACAGTGAGTATGGGAATGAGTTGGGAGTCTGAGATCACAGTGAGTATGGGAATGAGTTGGGAGTCTGAGATCACAGTGAGTATGGGAATGAGTTGGGAGTCTGAGAGCACAGTGAGTATGGGAATGTGTTGGGAGTCTGAGAGCACAGTGAGTATGGGAATGAGTTGGGAGTCTGAGAGCACAGTGAGTATGGGAATGAGTTGGGAGTCTGAGAGCACAGTGAGTATGGGAATGTGTTGGGAGTCTGAGATCACAGTGAGTATGGGAATGTGTTGGGAGTCTGAGATCACAGTGAGTATGGGAATGTGTTGGGAGTCTGAGAGCACAGTGAGTATGGGAATGAGTTGGGAGTCTGAGAGCACAGTGAGTATGGGAATGTGTTGGGAGTCTGAGAGCACAGTGAGTATGGGAATGTGTTGGGAGTCTGAGATCACAGTGAGTATGGGAATGTGTTGGGAGTCTGAGAGCACAGTGAGTATGGGAATGTGTTGGGAGTCTGAGAGCACAGTGAGTATGGGAATGAGTTGGGAGTCTGAGAGCACAGTGAGTATGGGAATGTGTTGGGAGTCTGAGAGCACAGTGAGTGTGGGAATGGGTTGGGAGTCTGAGATCACAGTGAGTATGGGAATGTGTTGGGAGTCTGAGATCACAGTGAGTATGGGAATGAGTTGGGAGTCTGAGAGCACAGTGAGTATGGGAATGTGTTGGGAGTCTGAGAGCACAGTGAGTATGGGAATGAGTTGGGAGTCTGAGATCACAGTGAGTATGGGAATGAGTTGGGAGTCTGAGATCACAGTGAGTATGGGAATGTGTTGGGAGTCTGAGAGCACAGTGAGTATGGGAATGAGTTGGGAGTCTGAGAGCACAGTGAGTATGGGAATGAGTTGGGAGTCTGAGTGCACAGTGAGTATGGGAATGAGTTGGGAGTCTGAGATCACAGTGAGTATGGGAATGAGTTGGGAGTCTGAGATCACAGTGAGTATGGGAATGAGTTGGGAGTCTGAGAGCACAGTGAGTATGGGAATGTGTTGGGAGTCTGAGAGCACAGTGAGTATGGGAATGAGTTGGGAGTCTGAGAGCACAGTGAGTATGGGAATGAGTTGGGAGTCTGAGAGCACAGTGAGTATGGGAATGTGTTGGGAGTCTGAGATCACAGTGAGTATGGGAATGTGTTGGGAGTCTGAGATCACAGTGAGTATGGGAATGTGTTGGGAGTCTGAGAGCACAGTGAGTATGGGAATGAGTTGGGAGTCTGAGAGCACAGTGAGTATGGGAATGTGTTGGGAGTCTGAGAGCACAGTGAGTATGGGAATGTGTTGGGAGTCTGAGATCACAGTGAGTATGGGAATGTGTTGGGAGTCTGAGAGCACAGTGAGTATGGGAATGTGTTGGGAGTCTGAGAGCACAGTGAGTATGGGAATGAGTTGGGAGTCTGAGAGCACAGTGAGTATGGGAATGTGTTGGGAGTCTGAGAGCACAGTGAGTGTGGGAATGGGTTGGGAGTCTGAGATCACAGTGAGTATGGGAATGTGTTGGGAGTCTGAGATCAGAGTGAGTATGGGAATGAGTTGGGAGTCTGAGATCACAGTGAGTATGGGAATGAGTTGGGAGTCTGAGAGCACAGTGAGTATGGGACTGAGTTGGGAGTCTGAGATCACAGTGAGTATGGGAATGAGTTGGGAGTCTGAGAGCACAGTGAGTATGGGAATGTGTTGGGAGTCTGAGAGCACAGTGAGTATGGGAATGTGTTGGGAGTCTGAGATCACAGTGAGTATGGGAATGAGTTGGGAGTCTGAGAGCACAGTGAGTATGGGAATGTGTTGGGAGTCTGAGAGCACAGTGAGTATGGGAATGAGTTGGGAGTCTGAGATCACAGTGAGTATGGGAATGAGTTGGGAGTCTGAGATCACAGTGAGTATGGGAATGTGTTGGGAGTCTGAGAGCACAGTGAGTATGGGAATGAGTTGGGAGTCTGAGAGCACAGTGAGTATGGGAATGAGTTGGGAGTCTGAGTGCACAGTGAGTATGGGAATGAGTTGGGAGTCTGAGATCACAGTGAGTATGGGAATGAGTTGGGAGTCTGAGATCACAGTGAGTATGGGAATGAGTTGGGAGTCTGAGAGCACAGTGAGTATGGGAATGTGTTGGGAGTCTGAGAGCACAGTGAGTATGGGAATGAGTTGGGAGTCTGAGAGCACAGTGAGTATGGGAATGAGTTGGGAGTCTGAGAGCACAGTGAGTATGGGAATGTGTTGGGAGTCTGAGATCACAGTGAGTATGGGAATGTGTTGGGAGTCTGAGATCACAGTGAGTATGGGAATGTGTTGGGAGTCTGAGAGCACAGTGAGTATGGGAATGAGTTGGGAGTCTGAGAGCACAGTGAGTATGGGAATGTGTTGGGAGTCTGAGAGCACAGTGAGTATGGGAATGTGTTGGGAGTCTGAGATCACAGTGAGTATGGGAATGTGTTGGGAGTCTGAGAGCACAGTGAGTATGGGAATGTGTTGGGAGTCTGAGAGCACAGTGAGTATGGGAATGAGTTGGGAGTCTGAGAGCACAGTGAGTATGGGAATGTGTTGGGAGTCTGAGAGCACAGTGAGTGTGGGAATGGGTTGGGAGTCTGAGATCACAGTGAGTATGGGAATGTGTTGGGAGTCTGAGATCAGAGTGAGTATGGGAATGAGTTGGGAGTCTGAGATCACAGTGAGTATGGGAATGAGTTGGGAGTCTGAGAGCACAGTGAGTATGGGAATGAGTTGGGAGTCTGAGATCACAGTGAGTATGGGAATGAGTTGGGAGTCTGAGAGCACAGTGAGTATGGGAATGTGTTGGGAGTCTGAGAGCACAGTGAGTATGGGAATGTGTTGGGAGTCTGAGATCACAGTGAGTATGGGAATGAGTTGGGAGTCTGAGATCACAGTGAGTATGGGAATGAGTTGGGAGTCTGAGATCACAGTGAGTATGGGAATGAGTTGGGAGTCTGAGATCACAGTGAGTATGGGAATGAGTTGGGAGTCTGAGAGCACAGTGAGTATGGAAATGTGTTGGGAGTCTGAGATCACAGTGAGTATGGGAATGTGTTGGGACTCTGAGAGCACAGTGAGTATGGGAATGTGTTGGGAGTCTGAGATCACAGTGAGTATGGGAATGTGTTGGGAGTCTGAGAGCACAGTGAGTATGGGAATGTGTTGGGAGTCTGAGAGCACAGTGAGTATGGGAATGTGTTGGGAGTCTGAGATCACAGTGAGTATGGGAATGTGTTGGGAGTCTGAGAGCACAGTGAGTATGGGAATGTGTTGGGAGTCTGAGATCACAGTGAGTATGGGAATGTGTTGGGAGTCTGAGATCACAGTGAGTATGGGAATGAGTTGAGAATCTGAGAGCACAGTGAGTATGGGAATGAGTTGGGATTCTGAGACCACAGTGAGTATGGGAATGTGTTGAGAGTCTGAGATCACGGTGAGTATGGGAATGAGTTGGGAGTCTGAGATCACGGTGAGTATGGGAATGAGTTGGGAGTCTGAGAGCACAGTGAGTATGGGAATGTGTTGGGAGTCTGAGATCACAGTGAGTATGGGAATGTGTTGGGAGTCTGAGGGCACAGTGAGTATGGGAATGTGTTGAGAGTCTGAGATCACAGTGAGTATGGGAATGTGTTGGGAGTCTGAGATCACGGTGAGTATGGGAATGAGTTGGGAGTCTGAGAGCACAGTGAGTATGGGAATGTGTTGGGAGTCTGAGAGCACAGTGAGTATGGGAATGTGTTGGGAGTCTGAGATCACAGTGCGTATGGGAATGTGTTGGGAGTCTGAGATCACAGTGAGTATGGGAATGTGTTGGGAGTCTGAGAGCACAGTGAGTATGGGAATGTGTTGGGAGTCTGAGATCACAGTGAGTATGGGAATGTGTTGGGAGTCTGAGAGCACAGTGAGTATGGGAATGAGTTGGGAGTCTGAGATCACAGTGAGTATGGGAATGTGTTGGGAGTCTGAGAGCACAGTGAGTATGGGAATGTGTTGGGAGTCTGAGATCACAGTGAGTATGGGAATGTGTTGGGAGTCTGAGATCACAGTGAGTATGGGAATGAGTTGGGAGTCTGAGAGCACAGTGAGTATGGGAATGTGTTGGGAGTCTGAGAGCACAGTGAGTATGGGAATGAGTTGGGAGTCTGAGATCACAGTGAGTATGGGAATGTGTTGGGAGTCTGAGAGCACAGTGAGTATGGGAATTTGTTGGGAGTCTGAGATCACAGTGAGTATGGGAATGTGTTGGGAGTCTGAGATCACAGTGAGTATGGGAATGTGTTGGGAGTCTGAGAGCACAGTGAGTATGGGAATGAATTGGGAGTCTGAGATCACAGTGAGTATGGGAATGTGTTGGGAGTCTGAGATCACAGTGAGTATGGGAATGTGTTGGGAGTCTGAGAGCACAGTGAGTATGGGAATGTGTTGGGAGTCTGAGAGCACAGTGAGTATGGGAATGAGTTGGAAGTCTGAGATCACGGTGAGTATGGGAATGTGTTGGGAGTCTGAGAGCACAGTGAGTATGGGAATGAGTTGGGAGTCTGAGATCACAGTGAGTATGGGAATGTGTTGGGAGTCTGAGATCAGAGTGAGTATGGGAATGTGTTGGGAGTCTGAGAGCACAGTGAGTATGGGAATGTGTTGGGAGTCTGAGATCACAGTGAGTATGGGAATGTGTTGGGAGTCTGAGATCACAGTGAGTATGGGAATGTGTTGGGAGTCTGAGATCACAGTGAGTATGGGAATGTGTTGGGAGTCTGAGATCACAGTGACTATGGGAATGAGTTGGGAGTCTGAGATCACAGTGGGTATGGGAATGTGTTGGGAGTCTGAGATCACAGTGAGTATGGGAATGTGTTGGGAGTCTGAGAGCACAGTGAGTATGGGAATGTGTTGGGAGTCTGAGAGCACAGTGAATACGGGAATGTGTTGGGAGTCTGAGAGCACAGTGAGTATGGGAATGTGTTGGGAGTCTGAGATCACAGCGAGTATGGGAATGAGTTGGGAGTCTGGGAGCACAGTGAATATGGGAATGTGTTGGGAGTCTGAGAGCACAGTGAGTATGGGAATGAGTTGGGAGTCTGAGATCACAGTGAGTATGGGAATGTGTTGGGAGTCTGAGAGCACAGTGAGTATGGGAATGAGTTGGGAGTCTGAGATCACAGTGAGTATGGGAATGTGTTGGGAGTCTGAGATCACAGTGAGTATGGGAATGAGTTGGGAGTCTGAGATCACAGTGAGTATGGGAATGTGTTGGGAGTCTGAGAGCACAGTGAGTATGGGAATGAGTTGGGAGTCTGAGAGCACAGTGAGTATGGGAATGTGTTGGGAGTCTGAGAGCACAGTGAGTATTGGAATGAGTTGGAAGTCTGAGAGCACAGTGAGTATGGGAATGAGTTGGAAGTCTGAGATGAAGGGATAAGAATGAGAGGACTGTGAATAGAGAAAGGAAAAAACAGAAAGAACTTGCCTTTCATGACGTCAGTAAGTCCCAAAGCATTTTACAGGCAATTAAGCATTTTTGAAATGTAGACACTATTGTAATGTAGGGAAATGTGGCAACTAATTTGTGCACAGCAAGGTCCCACAAACATCAATAACCAGATATGCTGTTTTAATGAAGTTGATCGAGGGATAAACATTGGCCAAACCATGGGAGAACTGTCTGTTCTCTTTAAATAGTGTCATGAGATTGTTTACATCCACCAAAGAGGGTAGATGGGGCCGCAGTTTAACGTTACAGACGACACCTCCTGGAAGTCTAGGTGCAACATGTTATAGAGTGTTCCACACAACGGGCAGAAAATACAGCCTTTACTGTGTGTATAATGCACATGCGCTGAAGCAATGTGATGTACATATTGTAGTGTGCACCAATGTGGTCAAAGTCATCAACTTTAGTGTATAATACCTCCGTATGAAGTAATGGAGAGGGTTGATGAGGGTACTGCGGTTGATGTTGTGTATATGGACTTTCAAAAGGTGTTTGAAATAAGTACCACATAGAAGACTTGTTAGCAATATTGATGCCCATGGGACTAAAGGGGCAGTGGCTGCATGGATAAGGAAGCATAGAGCAGTGGTGATCGGTTGTTTTTCAGACTGGAGGGAAGTATGCAGTGATGTCCCCCAGGGGTTGGTGTTGGGACCACTGCTCTTTTTGATATATAAATGACCTAGACTTGGGTATACAGGGCTAATTTCATAGTTTGCAGATGACACGAAACTCAGAAACAGTGGGGAGGATAGTGACAGATTTCAGGAAGACATAGACAGATTGGTGAAATGGGTAGACACGTCGCAGATTAACTTTAACGCGGAGAAGTGTGAAGTGATTCACTTTGGTTGGAAAAATGAGGAGAGGCAATATAAACTAAATGGTATGATTTTAAAGGGGGTGCAGGAACAGAGAGCCCTGGGGGTGTACGTACACAAATCTTTGAAGGTGGCAGGGCAAGTTGAGAAGGCTGTTAAAAAAGGCATACGGGATCCCTGGCTTTATAAATAGAGACATAGAGTACAAAAGCAAGGAAGTTATGCTACAGCTTTAAAAAAAACACTGATTAGACCCCAGCTGGAGAATTGTGGCCAATTTTGGGCACCACATTTTAGGAAGGATGTCAAGGCCATAGAGAGGGTGCAGAGGAGATTTACTAGAATGGTACCAAGGATGAAAGACTTCAGTTACGTGGCGAGACTAGAGAAACTGGGGTTATTCTCCTTAGAGCAGAGAAGGTTACGTGCAAATGGTACAGCAACTTCAGGTGAGGGGCAGATGCACAGTTAAACACAGATATCCAACAGTTGCTGTCAGAGTTGTGTCGCTCTGCCGTTAGCTTTGCGAAAATGCCATCTTGCTGTCTGACTCACCATTGAAATGCATTGAAGTTGTTGTATTTGCGCGGTAGATACGAACTAAACTTGCCACAGAATGTTAAGTCTTGTCTATTTCAAGTCTCAGTCATTTCAAGACGAAGTACCCTTTTAATGATGTGATAAGTGTTATTTACTGCCAATCAATCTCTCTGGCACTGAAAATTAACTATTACAAGTGTGGAGTTTCATTACTTCAGATTTTAATTGTTGGAGATTTTAAAAATGTAATTTTTTAAAACACTTTTTTACTTTTACTTTTATTTTTTTCTCTCTTAATCCAATCTTTCTTTCTTTCTCTTTCTGTGTGAGCTAATGCATTTGGGGAGGGCTAACAAGGTAAGGGAATACACAATAAATGGTAAGATTGAGAAATGTAGAGGAACAGAGGCACCTTCGAGTGCATGTCCACAGATCCCTGAAGGTAGCTGGACAGGTAGATAAGGTGGTTAAGAAGGCATACGGAATACTTTCCTTTATTAACCGAGGCATAGAATATAAGAGCAAGGAGGTTATGCTAGAAGTGTGTAAAACACTAGTTAGGCCACAGTTAGAGTACTGCGTACAGTTCTGGTCACTACATTACAGGAAAGATGTGATTGCACTAGAGAGGATGTGGAGATGCCGGTGTTGGACTGGGGTGGACAAATGTGAGAAGTCGCACAACACCAGGTTATAGTCCAACAGCTTTATTTGAAATCACAAGCTTTCGGAGCGCTGCTCCTTCGTCAGGTGAAGTGAAGAGATGCATATAGGCACAGCATATATAGTCAGAGAACAGTGCCAGATGATTACAGGTAATCTTTCTAACTGCCCTTTATCACACCTCGGCAGAGAGATAATCACAGCAATCAAAGGTGTGGATGGTGTCCAAACAGGTCAGTTAGGAAAACATTACATCAAAGAACAATGAGGTGGGGTCACAAGGGGTCAAATGTTGCAGATGCTGGGGTCTATGAAAAACAAAAAACAAACAAAAAAATTTTTTTTTTTTTGCTGGAAATCACTGCAGGTCCGGCCGCATCTGTGTAGAGAGAACAAGCCAATGACGACTCGAGTCCGGATGACTCTACGTCAGGTGGGGTTACATGTAGCATGACATGAACCCAAGATCCTGGTTGAGGCCGTCCTCATGGGTGCGGAACTTGGCTATCAGTTTCTGCTCGATGATTTTGCATTGTCGTGTGTCTCGAAGGCCGCCTTGGAGAATGCTTACCCGAAGATCGGAGGCTGAATGTCCTTGACTGCTGAAGTGTTCCCCAACTGGGAGGGAACACTCCTGCCTGGCGATTGTTGTGCGGTGTCCGTTCATCCGTTGTCGCAGTGTCTGCATGGTCTCGCCAATGTACCATGCTTCGGGGCATCCTTTCCTGCAACGTATGAGGTAGCCAACATTGGCCGAGTCACATGAGTATGTACCATGTACCTGGTGGGTGGTGTCCTCACGTGTGATGAGGGTATCTGTGTTGATGATCTGGCATGTCTTGCAGAGGTTGCCGTGGCAGGGTTGTGTGGTGTCGAGGTCGCTGTTCTCCTGAAAGCTGGGTAATTTGCTGTGAACGATGGTCTGTTTGAGGATAGGCGGCTGTTTGAAGGCGAGTAGTGGAGGCGTGGGGATGGCCTTAGCGAGGTGTTCGTCGTCATCAATGACATGTTGAAGGCTGCGAAGAACATGGCATAGTTTCTCCACTCCGGGGAAGTACTGGACGACGAAGGGTACTCTGTTGGTTGTGTCCCGTGTTTGTCTTCTGAGGAGGTCTATGCGATTTTTTGCTGTGGCCCGTCGGAACTGTCGATCGACGAGTCGAGCGTCATATCCCGTTCTTACGAGGGCATCGTTCAGCGTCTGTAGGTGTCCATCACGTTCCTCCTCGTCTGAGCAGATCCTGTGTATTCGCAGGGCTTGTCCATAGGGGATGGCTTCTTTAACGTGGTTAGGGTGGAAGCTGGAGAAGTGGAGCATCGTGAGGTTGTCCGTGGGCTTGCGGTAGAGTGAAGTGCTGAGGTGTCCATCTTTGATGGAGATTCGTGTGTCCAAGAATGACACCGATTCTGAGGAGTAGTCCATGGTGAGTTTGATGGTGGGATGGAACTTGTTGATGTTATCGTGTAGTCTTTTCAGTGATTCTTCGCCGTGGGTCCATAGGAAGAAAATGTCGTCGATGTATACATAGATACATAGATACATAGAGATAGGAACAGGAGTAGGCCATTCGGCCCTTCGAGCCTGCTCCGCCATTCAATGAGATCATGGCTGATCTTCGTCTGAGATCATAGCTGATCTTACCAGTTCAGTACCCCGTCCCCGCCTTTTCTCCGTAACCCTTAATCCCCTTAGCCTTCAGAAATATATCCAATTCTCTCTTGAAAATATTTATTGAATTAGCCTTCACAGCCCTCTGTGGCAGGGAATTCCACAGGCTCACCACTCTTTGAGTGAAGAAATTCTTCCTCATCTCTGTTTTAAATGATTTGCCCGCTATTTTTAGACTGTGGCCCCTGGTTCTGTGCTCCCCGGCCATTGGAAACATTCTCTCTGAATTCAGCCTGTCCAGGCCTGCCATAATTTTATATGTTTCGATGAGATCCCCTCTCAATCTTCTAAACTCCAGTGAGTACAAGCCCAAACTATTTAATCTCTCTTCGTAGGTCATTCCCGCCATTCCAGGTATCAGCCTGGTGAATCGCCGTTGCACTCTTTCCATGGCAAGAACATCCTTCCGCAGATGGGGCGACCAAAACTGTACACAATACTCCAGATGCGGTCTCACCAGCACCTTGTACAGCTGTAGTAAGGTATCCCTATTCCTATACTCGAACCCCCTTGATATGAAGGCCAACATACCATTTGCCTTCTTAATCGCCTGTTGCACCTGCATGCTCTCCTTCAGTGACTGGTGCACAAGAACACCCAGGTCCCTCTGCACTTCCCCATCTCCCAATCTATTGCCATTTAGATAATAATCTACCCTCCTGTTTTTACCCCCAAAGTGGATAACCTCGCATTTATCCACATTATAGTGCATCTGCCACGTATCCGCCCATTCCCCCAACCTGTCCAAATCGCACTGTAGCCTCCTGACATCCTCATCAGAGCCCACCCCTCCTCCTAGTTTAGTGTCGTCAGCGAATTTGGAAATATTGCATCCAATTCCCTGATCCAGATCATTTATATATATTGTGAACAGCTGGGGTCCCAGGACAGATCCTTGCGGCACCCCGCTGGTCACTGCCTGCCACTCCGAAAACGAGCCGTTTATTCCAACTCTCTGTTTTCTATCCGCCAGCCAGTTCTCTATCCACGTTAATACTTTGCCCCCAATCCCATGAGCCTTAATTTTGCATGATAATCTTTTGTGTGGAACCTTATTGAAGGCTTTCTGGAAGTCAAGGTACACCACATCCACTGGCTCTCCCCCATCTATTTTACCAGTTACTTCCTCAAAAAATTCCAGCAGATTAGTCAAACACGATTTACCCTTTGTAAATCCATGTTGACTCTGTCCGATCCTTTCCCCATTTGTCAAGTGCTCCGCTATTTTATCCTTAATAATGGACTCTAGCATTCTGCCCACAACCGATGTAAGGCTTACTGGTCTATAATTCCCTGCTTTCTCTCTACCCCCCTTTTTAAATATTGGGGTAACATTAGCTACCCTCCAATCCACGGGTACTGTTCCCGAGTCAATGGAGTTCCGGAAGATGATCCTTAGAGCATCTGCTATCTCCAGGGCCACCTCCTTAAGTACCCTAGGATGTAGTTTATCAGGCCCCGGGGATTTGTCGGCCTTCAGTCCCCTCAACTTACCCAACACCATATCCCTAGAGATACTAATTTCTGTCAGCTCCTCCCTCTCATTAGTCCCTATGTTTGCCGATATTCCTGGGAGGTTATTTGTGTCCTCCCTTGTGAATACAGAACCAAAGTATGAGTTTAATTGGTCTGCCATTTCCTTATTCTCCATTATACATTCTCCCGAATCGGACTGCAAGGGACCGACTTGGGATTTTACCAGTCTTTTCCTCCTGATATACCGATAAAAGCTTTTGCAGTCTGTCTTTATGTTTGCTGCAAGTTTACTTTCGTATTCTATTTTCCCCTTCCTGATTAATCCCTTTGTCCTCTTTTGCTGTATCCTGTACTGCCCCCAATCTTCCGGTCTGGTGCTTTTTTTTGCCAGTTGATATGCCCTTTTTTTTGATTTTATGCTGTCCCTAATTTCCCTCGTTATCCACGGTTGAGTCACCTTTTTAGGTTTATTTTTATGCCAAA
Organism: Somniosus microcephalus; assembly: GCF_052327205.1. Lineage (NCBI taxonomy): Eukaryota > Metazoa > Chordata > Chondrichthyes > Squaliformes > Somniosidae > Somniosus > Somniosus microcephalus. The sequence goes on from NC_140989.1 coordinate 350,481,321, forward strand.
CCGGTATAAACATGTTCTGGAATTCTTCCATTCTATCTTTGAATGCTTGCCATTGTCTATCCACTGTCAATCCCCCCAGAAACACCACCCAATCAATCTTACCCAATTCCCGTCTCATACCCTCATAATTCCCTTTATTTAAGTTCTGGACCTTAGTCTCTGATTCAATTTCCTCACTCTCCATCTCGACTGAGAGCTCGATCATATTATGATCGCTCTGACCCAAGGGGCCTCGTACAAGAAGATTGCTGATAAGTCCCTTCTCATTGCACAATACCCAGTCTAAAATGGCCTGATCTCGAGTCGGCTCCTCGACATATTGGTCCAGATAACCGTCCCGAAAACATTCCAGGAATTCCTCCTCCTCAGAATTTTTACTAATTTGGGTAGTCCAATCAATATGTAAATTAAAGTCACCCATGATGACAGCTGTGCTCTTATCGCACGCTTCTCTAATTTCCCTTTTTATGCCTTCCCTCACCTCCATATTACTATTTGGAGGCCTATATATCACACCCACTAACGTTTTCCTCCCCTTGCTATTTCTCATTTCTACCCATACAGATTCCGTTTCATCCGAGTTAATATCCTTCCTTTCCATTGCATTAATCCCCTCCTTTACCAGCAATGCTACCCCACCTCCCCTACCTTTTTGCCGATCCTTCCTAAATATTGTATATCCCTGGATGTTAAGTTCCCAGCCTTGCCCACCCTGCAGCCACGTTTCTGTAATCCCAATCAAATCATACTTGTTTACCTCTATTTCCACAACTAATTCATCCACCTTGTTCCTAATGCTTCTAGCATTAAGATACAAAGCCTTCAGGCTTGCTTTTTTCACACTCTCATTATGAATTAGTTTGGCCCTTTGTGTTTCTCTCCTTTGCTTATTGCTTCTCACCTTTCTACCATCTATTTCTGACTTCATATGACTTCCCTCTTTTCCACTACCTAGGTTCCCATCCCCCTGCCAAATTAGTTTAAATCCTCCCAAACCGCCCTAGAAAATATTACCCCGAGGTGTATAGCGTTGGTTGGAGGTCCTGTGCAGCGAAGAAGTCTTGCTCGAACTTGTGCATGAAGATGTTGGCGTATTGGGGTGCGAATTTGGTCCCCATGGCTGTTCCGTGTGTTTGGGTAAAGAACTGGTTGTCGAAGGTGAAGACATTGTGGTCAAGGATGAAGCGGATGAGTTGTAGGATGGCGTCTGGAGATTGGCTGTTGTTGGTGTTGAGTACTGAGGCTGTCGCAGCGATGCCGTCATCGTGGGGGATACTGGTATAGAGTGCCAAGATGTCCATCGTGGCGAGGAGTGTTCCTGGTTCAACTGGTCCGTGGGTGCTGAGTTTCTGTAAGAAGTCTGTAGTGTTGCGACAGAAGCTGGGGGTTCCCTGTATGATGGGTTTCAGGATGCCCTCGATGTATCCAGAGAGGTTCTCACACAGGGTTCCGTTGCCTGATACGATAGGACATCCGGGTGTGTTGGCTTTGTGTATCTTTGGGAGGCAGTAGAAGTCTCTCATGCGGGGAGTACGTGGGATGAGAGCGCGTAGGATGCTTTGAAGGTCTGGATCGAAGGTCTTGATCAGTCTGTTGAGTTGGCGGGTGTGTTCTTTGGTCGGATCTGCGGGTAACTGTCTGTAGTGTTCCTGGTTGTCCAGTTGTCGGTATGCTTCTTTGCAATAGTCCATTCTGTTCTGTATGACGATGGCTCCTCCTTTGTCCGCTGGTTTGATGACGATGTTGCGGTTGGTCTTGAGAGCGTGGATGGTGTTGCGTTGTGCTCGGGTGACATTCTGGACTGTCTTGTGAGTACGGCTGATGAATCTGGCGTTGATGCATCTCCTGACAGCTTGAGCATACATGTCAAGCTTAGGGTAGCGACCCTCCAGAGGGGTCCAATTTGACTCTTTCTTCTTCGGTTGCTGCACCGCGGATCCCTCTGTCTGCTGCACTACAGAGGGTACAGAGGAGATTTACGAGGATGTTGCCAGGACTGGAGAATTTTAGCTATGAGGAAAGATTGGATAGGCTGGGGTTGTTTTCTTTGGAACAGAGGAGGCTGAGGGAAGATTTGATTGAGGTGTATAAAATTATGAGGGGCCTAGATAGAGTGGATAGGAAGGACCTATTTCCCTTAGCAGAGAGGTCAATAACCAGGGGGCACAGATTTAAAGTAATTGGTAGAAGGATTTAGAGTGGATTTGAGGATTTTTTTCACCCAGAAGATGGTGGGTGTCTGGTACTCACTGCCTAAAAGGGTAGCAGCAGAAATGATCATCACATTTAAAAAGTACTTGGATATGCACTTGAAGTGCTGTATACTACAAAGCTGTGGAACAAGAACTGGAAAGTGGGTTTAGGCTGAATATCTCCTTCGACCGGCACAGACATGATGGGCCGAATGGCCTCCTTCTGTGCTGTAAATTTCTATGATTCTGTACCTTATTTGGCATTGAATTCACCCACTCTAAATGCCAATTTCTTCTCAGTCCTTGTGCTGTTTATTTCACAATCCTTCAATCTGATTGGTTAAGGAGATATACAGTTATTTGCCCTGTTCACTCAGGTCCCAGAAGCCCGGTTTCCCTCGCTACGACGTTATCAGCTCGCACTTTCAGCAACCTGCCACGCAAAAAAGTTAAAAACCTAAACGTGCAAGATCAAGTCTAACTAACGGCAGACGCTGTTAGATGCCCCGCTGCAGCAAGATTTGGCCCTATGTATGATTGAGTGACACAATGATGTCAATAGTACTATGAGTGAGAGAACATACTGCATGACAGAAAGTGCAAGAAATGCTGGAAATACTGTGAGTGAGAGAGGACCCCCAGATTCACTGAAAGCTCTGGGAATGCTGGAATAAGTGAGAAATAGAGAGATGTTGGAGCACTGAGAGTACTGTGGCTGGGTGGTAAAGAAAGAGACAGCAATATGTTGGAAGCACTGGTTATGCTGTAGTAACTATTGAAAGGAAACCTGGAATCATTGCAGCACTATGAGAGATAAAGTAGGAGTTGGATCAAGTTCTAAGAGAGAGAGAGAGAGAGGCAGACAGAGAGATGACAGTGTTTGGCTATAAATGAGAGAAACAGTCTCAAACAGACATGCTGGGAGCATTAGGAGCAGTGCAGTAGTGAGTGATCGTAAGAGCGAAAGTAGGAACACTTGTAGAGAACTTTAAGTGAAAGAGATGCTGGGGTGTTTGAAGTGCACTGAGTGACAGAATGACTGAAGGTGAGATGCTTGGAGCACTATGAATGTTGTGTGTGAGAGAAATAAATGTTAGGAATTCTTAGCGCATGTAAGTAAGAGAACGAGGGAGAAAGACAGTGATTATGCTGGGACACGAGAACTATGTAATTGACTGAGAAATGCTGGCTTAACTGTGAGTAAAAGAGACGCCATGCCCATTTAAGTGCCATGTGTCAAAGGTTTGAAAGTACTATGTGCTGCCTCAAGGTACGGTTTGAAGTTATATTCAACTGGAATCTTGAACATGAGAAACAGAATGAAGTTTGGGAGTGATGGGCTAACTGGGTGTTGGTGGCAAAAGAGAGGCCATAAATGACTTACATTTTATTTCAACGTTTCATATTTATTTGATATTTCTCCTAGTTTTAACTGAAAAACCATAATCCTGAAAGGGGTACAGCAACAAGGAATATTTCAACTAGGATGTGGACTGTTGCTTTCTTCATGTTTGCTGTTATGTGAATCTTCAGCGACCTATTGCAGAGCTCACTAAAGAAGTGTTGTTACTGCACTGGGGACTTTTCAGGCAGGCCCATTCTCCCAGAAGTCTCATAAGTAGCCTGGCGTAAAACTGCAATTCAAATACTGCCATGTTGACTGCTGGGGATAAGTTGATCCTTCTGTGAATATTATCAGGATTATGTCCTAAGTTACAGGCAGAAAAATAACTGGTGGATTTTCCACTAGGTCTGAAGAAAAAAATCTGCTCTGTATCCTCCACTTAATCAGACTTGGCGACACCATCAGACATTTCGCCATTTATTTCTAGAATTTAGTCACATCCATTGGTACTTGCTGGTTGCAAATGGTTTATTCTACAGAGAGAGTACAGAGTGGAAAATGGCATCCAGCAGTTTCAAGGCGGAAATCTAGATTTTCCATGTTGGCTTCATAGATAACGGAAAAACAGCTTGGAGAGTTGCAAAGTGTACTAGACTAGAAAGAAAATAGTCCACCATTGTGGGTCAATGACATGGTTGGAATTGTGTTGTCACAGGAGTCAACAACGTTTCCAAATGTAGCAAAGACAGTTGCTCAAAATGCATCAGTAATGTATGATCGTGCGCTCAACAAAGAGTCACTTTTAACAAAAATATGGCCACAGTCCAACATACCAACATGCCTCAGGAGAAAACCCTAATGCCAACAGAGCAGAAATTGGCCCGTAATATTCCCTTTTGTAGAACATGTAATTGATGACTTTTCTGACTCAATTGATTCCAAATCCACATTCCAGTACTTCAGATATTACAGACTCAGCTATTATCATCACACATTATGCAGTATGGATCGCAGTAATGCACAGAAGATGCAAATCATTCAAAGCATATCTTTCATCCCTAATCAGCCAATATCCACATGTACAAAATTCTTTCAAAGCCTTATTGTGATTTTACTCTTTCACCGGAGAAACCAGAACTGTAGCAGTTTCTTTTTATATTTATTCTTGGGATGTGGGCGACACTGGCAAGACTCCATTTATTGCCCATCCCTAGTTGTCCCGAGAAGATGCTGGTGGTTCTTCTTCTTGAACTGCCCCAGTCCTTGTGCTGTTGGTGTTCCTATTATAGTGTTAGGTAGGGAATTTCAGGATTTTGAAAGCGATGATGAAGGAACGGCAATTCAGGTTAGAATTTCGGCGGGGTTTCCCCGATCTCTCATGGCGGAAACCCTGCAGAAAGGGCAAAGACGGCCACTTGCATTGTTTCCACAGGGTTTCCACTGATCTTGCATCGAAGTTGTGGTGAGAGATCAACAGAACCCACATGTGCAGAAGTCCAAGTCAGGATGGTGTGTGATTTGAAATAGAACTTAGAGGTAATGGTGTTCCCATGATCTTGCTGCATTTGTCCTTCTCTGTGGAAGTGGCCATGGAGTTGGAAGGTCTGTCAAAGTAAGCTTGGTAAATTGCTGCATTGTATCCTGTAAGTAGTATATATTGCAGCCACAGTGTACTGATGGTGGAGGGGATGGAAATTGAGTTCAGTGGCAGGGGCACTGATCAATCAGACTGCTCTGTCCTGGATAGTATCAAGCTGTTTGAGTGTTGTTGCGGCTGCACCCATCCAGAAGAATGGTGAGTATTCCATCACAGTTCTGACTTGAGCCTTTTAGATGGTGGAGAGGGGTTGCAAGGCGGGCCACTTGTTGCACAGTACCAAGCTGCTGCCCTGCTCTTGCAGCCACAGTGTTGCTATGGTTGGTTCGGTTAAGCTTCAGTCCAGTGGTGTCCCAGTGGTGGGGGACTTGGTGATGGTGGTATTGTTCAAGGTTTGTTTTGTAGGAATGGTCAGTAGCTGACACTTATGTGCTGTGACTGGTGCTTGCCATTTGTTAGCTCAAGCCTGAATGTTCTCCAAGTCTAGCATGGGCTGCTTTATTATTGGAGGAGTTGTGAATGGAGCTGAATGTGGTGGAATCATTAGCAAACAGGTCCATTCCCGACCATACAATGCAGGATAGGTTGTTGAAGGAGCTGAGGATGGCTGGGCTAAGGACTGCCTTGAGGAACTGCTACAACGAAATACTGGGGATATGATGATTGGCTCCCAATAACCATGACCATCTTCTTTTGTGTCAGGTATGACTCCATAGGAGAGACATAGGGGGAAAAATTCGGTATCGCCCCATTTGGGGCGCCATTATCGGCCGTGCGCAAAGTTTAGCGCCTGGCGCTAATTATCACCTCCGACAGCAAACTTGGCTTTTATCGCCCCTGGAGGTGATTGGAGCGCTACATCAGGCGCTTCACACCTGTCTTAAGGCGCAAGCGCCGAGGAGTGAGGTGCTACCTCAGAGTGCTGGCGAAGCAAGGAAGGGCAAATCAAAATAAACCTGCAAAGTGCTGCTCAGTACTCAAAACTCCTTCACACAGCGTTGAATCTCTCCAGAAGTCTGTCTCTCTCTCTCTCAGACTGCGTGGTGCAAAAATGTCACCGACAAAAAAAGGCAGGAAGCGGTCGCCTTTAAATCACGCTCCCCTCGTCCCTTTCTGACAGCATAACGCTCCCCTCAACCTGTCGTTGCTAGCGGCAGGCGGTAAGGCAGGGGGCGCCACTCAATATCCGGTCCGGGGCACTAATGGGGCGTTGTGCACTCGACTGACGTCACAATCTGCCGGCGCAGGAGATCGTGGCGGTAGTGTTTAGCACCGCCGCAAAATGTCTAGTTAATTTCGCGAACGGCACAAACATCGCCGCGCCCAGCCTCTAGTTGCTTTGCGCCCCAATTGGCGCCCTCTTAAGGTGTTAACGGGAGGCGCAAACAACTGAATTTTTCCCCCATAATACGTTATTTTCTGGTCAATGTGATGTACAGACTTATGATACTTAACAATTCCTCTACGTCACCATGCCAGAATGTCACCATATAGAAGACTACCTTTGACCAAATCTCAGGGGATCATCCAGTAGTACCATGGCTGATGTGATAGTCCATCACAAGGGTGGTCCTAAAGAGAGTATCTTCTCTGAACCTTTCCAGCAAAGTCCTTTAGAATGTGAAGCACAAAATCTGTAAGTATATGAAACCTACAATCTGGCATTCAAAGTAGCAAAATTAATCTATCTTAAAATCAATCTTATACTGTTGTAATATTTCAAATGTACTTTAGCACTTAAAATATTTGTTGCTGGTATTTATGTGCTGTAAGGTTGAATGGTATGTTGTAAATTCAACTTCATTGGGACTTTTAATAGATTTATAATGTAGATATTATTTTCCTTACTGTAAAAGTTCTCAGTGTTGTGTGAATCAAACACTTGTATCAGTCGTTTCTTTGTCCTGTGTCCTTTTCCATGGACATACATAGGGTGGAGTTCCATGGTTTGTCTTGGACATTTCTAACCCTATGCCTTTTCCTTTGTCATTCACTGATTTAAAGTTTATCATCAGTACTTTCACTTTCATACTGCCTTCTTTGTCTGTATCCGTCTGCATGTACTTTGATATAGAGTAATTTATTGTATTGTGGCAAAACCACCAATGATCTTCTGTACAAATGCATAACTGTCTTTAACCCAACGCTACAGCATCTGTGTTTGTTGGCTGAGTGTAAATAAGCTTTCTGCAAAAGCCCTGAAACAACGTGATGACGTCATCACGTTGGTCACGTGATGCCCCAAATGGCGGGAAACGTGATGACGTCATGACGTCAGAGAGTGGGAGGTTCTAAGCCCAGACCTCGTGTAACAAGCTGTTGAAAAGACCTGTTTGCTGTTGCTCCTGCATGTTTTTGTTTTGTTCACTTGTTTGATTAAATTCAGTTGAATTATTGAACTGACTCGACTTCAGTGCTTCAGTTAGGGATAGATCGATTCCTACAGTATTATATTTTTTAAACTTTTAACAAATTTAGGTTTGAAATGGCTACCCTTTATCTAAGTTGATTTCTATCTCAATTGGCACAAACCCAAACTACAACAGTCAACATTTTTAGTTGCAGAAAATAATCGATCTCGGTATGTTGTCATCTCCGTTCATGTTACCAAATATCCAAGTTGCCATATCTACGGGTATCCCTGTGTTTTAAAGGAATACACTGAGAGGATTCCCTTTGTGTGTTAGGTGTAGCAAAATCATAAACTTGCTTTCAATTTCCCTATACTGTACATAGAATGCAGAGGAAACCTTTCTCATCATGCTCACAAATTACAAGAAAGAAACAATTAAAAAAAGTAAAATCAAGAGGATTTTGGACTCCTGTAATTTTCTGCTCAGCTCAGAAAGAACTTCCTCACATTTCCAAAATTTACAAAGGTGAAGAAAACTATGCAAAGCCAAATAATGTTATGGACAAATTCAATAGCTAGTTTACAGCATGGTATATTGAGCTCTCATTCAATGCTTATTCACTTCTAGTGGATTCTTCCAATTAGATGGCACTATTCTGTTTCGATTATACTTACATACTTAAATGAGGGATTTTGATAGAGTAGATCGGGAGAAACTGTTTCCACTGGCAGGGTAAGTAACCAAAGGATGCAGATTTAAGATAACTGGCAAAAATTCCAGGGAGGAAATGAGGACAATTTTTTTTACACAGCGAGTTACTATGATCTGGAATGCACTGCCTGAAAGGGTGGTGGAAACAGATTCAATAGTAACTTTCAGAAGGGAATTGAATAAATACTTGAAAAGGAGAAATTTCCAGGGCTATAGGGAAAGAGCAGGGGAGTGGGACTAATTGGATAGCTCTTTCAAAGAGCCGGCACAGGCACGATGGGCCGAATGACCTCCTTCTGTGCTCTATGATTCTATACCCCTCTGATGTCAGATTCCAAATACCTGCCCTTGACATGCTCTCGAGGCTTGCTTCTTCTTCAGTCACACCAGCTATTAAAAATGTTATGTTGTCTTTTCTTGCAGCTCCGTCCACCTTTCCTGCCTCTGTTGTGAACAGGAATGACGTATGAGGAGAGACCTGTGGAATTCTCTACCACAGAAGGCAGTAGAGGCCAATACATTAAATATATTCAAGAAGGAGTTGGATATATTTCTTAATGCTAAAGGGATCAAGGGGTATGGGGAGAAAGCAGGGACAGGGTACTGAATTTGGATGATCAGCCATGATCTCATTAAATGGCGGAGCAGGCTCGAGGGGCCGAATGGCCTACTCCTGCTCCTATCTTCTATGTTTCTATGAACAAAAGGTATTGCACCTATCACAGCCCCACTTGCCCCTCTTTCACATTCTGCCTATTTCACACCCCTTCCACACTTCTCCTTTCCACCTCCCCACTATTTTCTCTTCCCCCTATGTCCCACCTCCTCCATCCCCGCTGCTTCCACCCTTGAGGTTCAGCACAACTTGGGCCCTGCTTACAGCCTTTTCCTTTCCTGCTCCGTGCAATTTCCTCTTCTCCTCGTCTTCAACAGCCTTCTCCTACACTTCCGCTTTTCTCTCTCTGCCAAATTCCCACTACTCCTTCACCCTGCTTCCCACTGTGCTTCTGGCCATCTTTTTTTTTTATATACTCGAGAACAAGATGAAGACGACCCAGATAAGCAAAATACTATTTAATTAAAAAAGAAATGCCAGCCATTTCAAAACTGTTCCACAGTGAAATTCACCTAATTATTCCATCAAACCATCTGCTGCCCCGTCTTCTTCAAACTCAAAAAACAACCTGGAGGATAAACAAAGATTATTTAAATATTTTTTTTAAATAAATACTGTACCACTTTCAAACTTAAACAACAATGAATATTTCTGCATTAAGGCTGAATCAAATGTTCTGCTTGCCTTTTACATTAACCTCAAAAACAAGACAAAAGGGTAAGTTATTTTTTTTTTTTTTACAAATCAATTTTATAAATGCAACACAACTACTCGTGAGCAAAGCTACGGGCATTTCACTCGAACATGTCGATATATTTTAATGTATTGCTTTATGTATTTCTTGTTAGTTTGTTTTAACTCCCAAACCCTTTATTCATAAGCCTCTATGATTACATTAAAAATTTCCAATATGCTATTTTTCTGATGTTTCAGTTACATTTATTTTTAATATAGAATTGCATAGAATTTACAGCACAGAGACAGGCCATTCGGCCCAACTGGTCAATGCTGGTGTTTATGGTCCGCACAAGACTCATTCATTTCTTTCCAATTTCAATATGATTTTTGCTCTAAAATTAATTGTTATCTTTAACCAATATTTCATTCACTGGCAGCAACACCTAAAGTATGCAAGAATTCCCCATTACGTCATATAATCTTTCTCTCCTGATCAAGCTACACATTTGCTCTGAAGTACCGCAAGGCCAACCAGTGAACCTGCAGTGGATTCCTGGCAAATGGTGATGGTCAGGTCGAGGAAATGACGCTGTAATAGTCGGTCTCTTTCCCAAATTCTCATTGGAGGCGGGGTGGGTGGGAGTTCCACCTGCCCCCTGCCCCCACCCCCCCGGAAGCCTAGTCTTAAAGAAGGTGACCGAGCCTTCGGATTCTCCAGATCTCCTGCTGCTCCAGCCCCCAGAGGCCCAAGCAACAACAACAGCAACAACAACTTGTATTTATATAGCACCTTTAACGTAGTAAAATGTTCACAGGAGTGTTATCAAACAAAATTTGACACCGAGCCACATAAGGAGATATTAGGGCAGGTGACCAAAAGCTTGGTCAAAGAGGTAGGTTTTAAGGAGCGTCTTAAAGGAGGAGAGAGAGGTGGAGAGGTTTAGGCAGGGAATTCCAGAGCTTAGGGCCTGCAATCATACTAGATTCCAGCAAGTGTCCTGGCCAATATTTATCCCTCAACCAATTAAAAAAAAACAGATGGTCTGGTCATTATCACATTGTTGTTTGTGGGACCTTGCTGTGCGCAAATTGGCTGCTGCGTTTCCTACATTACAACAGTGACTCCAATTCAAAAGTACTTCATTGACTGTAAAGCACTTTGAGACATCCGGAGGTCGTGAAAGGTGCTATATAAATGCAAGTCTTTCTTTCTTCTTTCTTTCTTTCAAAATACCAGTGTCCAGTACAATAGACTTGCAAAAGTGAGACCCACAGGGGCCTCCAGACTGGTGTCAAGGCCGCCAACTGCCCAGAATATTGCTGCCTGCCTTCTTATAAAGGGGGCCGATTGCATAATGACCACCACATTTAAACTGGCCTTGTCTGGTTTCACTGCTCCCTTTTAGCCTCAACCCTTCCTAGTTGTCTCCTGCTCCTAGCCTCAATATTTTGATTTACTTTCCCTACTCAATCTGCACTGACTCCCCATTTAAACCTTGATATAAGTCCCCCAGCACCGCCACCTTTGCTGCAGATGCACTCCGAGCCTGAACTACTTTTTGCAATCCTACTTCAGCTCCAATGCTTGCTACCTCTCCAAAAATACAATGGACATTGATTCTTGTAATTCCAACTTTTATTTGAATACTTGAGAGTTAAAAAATATATTTGATATGCACATTTTTCTTGTGTTATTTACTGTGGTAGAGGAAGGGGGAGGGAGGACCGGGAGAAGGGAGGGAGAAAGGAGTGGAAGGAGGGAGAGGCGGGGGGAAGAGGGGAGAGGAGGGAGGGGAGAGGAGGGAAGGGAAGAGGGGAAAGGAGGAGAGGGGAGGAGAGGAGGGAGGGGAAGAGGGGAAAGGAGGAGGGAGGGAGAAAGGGGAAGAGGGGAGGGAGAGAGGAGGGAAGGATAGAGGGGAGAGGAGGGAAAGAGAGAGGAAAGAGCGACAGAGGGGAGAGGAGGGGGGAGAGGGGAGGAGGGAGGAGGGAGGAGGGGGGAGAGGGGAGGAGGAGGGAGGGTGGGAGGGAAGAGGAGAAGGGAGGGAAAGAGGGTGAGGAGAGGAGGAGGGAGGGAGAGAGGAGAGGAGGAGGGAGGGAGAGAGGAGTGAGTTAGCCAATTAAAACTGAAGCCAGTTAAGCATTGGGAAGGCTGAAAGCATTATCTTTGGCTTCCGCCACAAACGCCATTCCCTAGCTGCCGATTCCATTTCCCTCCCTGGCCAGGCCTCTTTGACCTATTTGACCCAGAGCTGAGCCTCCAACTCCATATACTCTCCATTACAAGGACCGCCTACTTTCACCTCTGTAATATCAACCCCCCTCCTCCCCAACCTCAGCCCATCTGATGCTGAAACCTTTATCCAATGTCTTTGTCAGCTCCAGATTCAACTCATCCAAAACTCTGCTGCCCGTATGCTATCCTGCACCAGGTCCTGTTCACCCATCCCCCGCCCGTCCTCACAGATCTACATTGGTCCCTGGTTCCCCCCCAACACCACCAATCACCCCACCTCAGCCTCCTCCAGCCTTATAACCCCTATCCCAAAGTCTCCATTCCTCTGACTCTGGCCTCTCCTCTTCTTTCTACTACCCACGCTGTGCCTTCAGCCACCTAGACCCCACATTCTGCAATTCCCCCGTAAACCTCTCCGCCTCCCTTTGCTCCTTTAAAACCCACCTCTTTGACCAAACTTTTCGTCAGCTCCTACCTAACATTTTTTTTTCTGATTACGCCTCTGTGAAGTGCCTTGTGAAGTTTTTCTACATTCAGGACACTATTTAAAGGCATGTTCTTGTTGTTGAGCAGGTGAGAATAGGAGGACTGGGGACAGGATGAGAGGAAGAAGAAAGAAGAGGTGAGGAGGGAAGGGAAGAAGGGTGGAGGAACAAGGGAGGGGGAAAAGGGGGACAGGAGAGAGGGCGATCAGGAGGGAAGAAAGTGGGGAGAGGGGTGGAGAGCAGGAAGAGGAGAGGGCAGATAGGTGGTGAGAAAAGGGAGGGGAGAGGATAGGCTAGGAGAGGGAGAAGAGAGTGGAGGGGAAAGGAGAAATGGAGGGGGAGAAGAGGGGAGGAGGAGTGGAGGGGAGAGGGGAAGAAAGGTTGGATGGGGGAGAGGAGGGGAGGGAAGGAGAGAGCAAAGTGAGGGTTTATATGGATGGTGGCCATCTCCTGGCTGTTGTGAGCCAGATGATCCTGCAGGAAGAGTGAGAGTGAGTTAGTGTGTGGTCCATGTGCAGATGTGTGAGACAGCTTCATATTGAGAGGGAGAAGCAGCAGGTTGTGAGCAGTATGGGGAAGTGGTAAAGTGTAAGAAAGCGACCCCAGTGTGAAACATGAAACCAGTTAGCAGAAGAGTGAAATGCTTTCCAGCTGCTGCTGGCTAAATACACAGTGTCGTTTGTGCCTGTTGTTGAGGACGGCAGTAGCAGCAGGTGAGTATGATTAGACTGAAAAGGAGGGCTGGTGCAGTGCGCCATTATGATCGAGGGAGAAGTATGTGGAGCGGGGAGGGCAATGTTTGGAATGCGGTGGGGTGGGGTGGGGGGAGGGGAGGAACGTGCTGTGGCAAGGTCTCGTGTGGAGAAAAAGAAGGAAAGACTTGCATTTATAGAGCGCCTTTCACGACTTCAGGACGTCCCAAAACACTTTACAACCAATGAAGCACTTTTTGAAGTGTAGTCACTGTTGTAATGTAGGAAAGGCGGCAGTCAATGTGCGCACAGCAAGCTCCCACAAACAGCAATGTGACAATGACCAGATAAACTGTTTTAGTGATGTTGGTTGAGGGATAAATATTGGCCAGGATACAGGGGATAACTCTCCTACTCAGGTCATCATTCTCACTGTTGCTGTCCAGGTGTAAGGCTGTTGAACTTTTTGTGGCACTGCACTCATGCCCGGGGATTGATGCCCTTTACATTGACATTTTCTGCCACCTCCCTCCAGGCCTGGACACCCTCCTGCCATCGGAGGGGAAGAGGATGTATCTCTGGGGCCCTCACCTGTTCCTCCAAAACCTTCAGCCCTGCATCACTGTACCACCGCGCTCTACCATGGGACATCCCTCAGCCCAAATTGTGAAACTGCACCAAAATATTCAACAAGAGTTAGAGGGCACCTCGCCTGAAGAGATGCATGCACACTTTAAATAGGCATCAGGTCTGCCGCAAATCAAGCCCTCCAAATCAGCGAGCTGCGAATCAACGTGGAAAAAAATGCACGGGCAGCTGGCCTGTGACATTCAAATGAGGCCCAGCCATCAAAATGGTTCAGGCCTCTCGCTGCTTACATGTGATTGCCCAGCCCACTACCAGCCCAACTTGCACCACACACCAAAATCTACCCCATACCGTTTCTCTCCACTAACCATGAGCAAGGCCGTAGGATATTCATGAGTATTACATAACATGTTCATACGATATTCTTCTGTCTACTACTTTAATGCAGATGTGCACCCATTTAGTTTAAAGGGCTAAGCACTTTGTTAAAATAATGGGCAGAGGAATTGCATACAAACACGTTAATGCGTTCTTATGTTAATATTGCACCGCATGATTTCACTGTAATTGAGCATTAACAATTTGATTTTTTGGGGGAACTAAAGATGAGGTTGTTGACATCGTGGGTCGGTTTTCATTTTCACTGCCTGGGGGGGTAATCAGGCCAAGCAGATCGCCCACCCGTTATAGAACTCGGACGATTTTCATTCCATTGATTTGTAACTTTAGTAAGTTGCCGATTGACGGTGCTTACAAGAAAAATGCAAAAAATGAAGGAAAATGCAGATGTTGAAAAGCTAAAATAAAAACAGCAAATGCCTGAAATTCATGGCAGATTGATCAGCACGTGACACAGACTAGGTTAATGTTTCAGACTCTGGTGAAGGGTTAAATTCACAACATTAACCTGCCTTTCTCCTTCAGATGCCGACTGACCCGTTGGCCTGTAGATTGTCTGCCTTATTTTTTTTATTGTTGAGGTGTCACTCCAAGAGATCCTTTTATCTTCCCCTTGGTTGGGTTCTTCTGAGATTTGTGACAAGACGCTAACATAAAAAGGTTAGATAGCATGAGAGACTAACCAGTCATAAAACCTAACTGATGCAACAGCGACTAAAGCTACAGAACTCTGGGGCTTTTTCTTTGCATTTGCAAGCACTGTAATCACGAGTAGAAAAGTGGCAGATTCAACATTGCTACTTAGCCTACCAACTTGGCCTCCAAAGCCAATGTTATGCACATGTCCCCTCTTTGCTCCCCACAAAATGCAGGGTGTTCCTCACAGAAATGAAAGTTTTAATGAACTCAGTGACAAACTTAAAGATGCCATATATCTGAGGCAGCTCTATGTGTTGCTATTGAAATGGTAGCACGTTGGTTCGCACCTACGATTCCCCATATGGCGAATTCCCGACCACAGCTAGGCAAATTCCTCATCTTAGTTTCCTGCAAGGCTGTGATTTTCACAACTTTTCTACAATTTCTTTGAAAATGCCAGACTTGCGAAAAATTGTAATTTTGTCACAAGTTGCGGGAAAAGTCACAGGGAGGAATACAATCTTTTAAAAATAGGACCCAATGTTCCCTGCCGCTTTTCAGGGGGAAAAAAAGCCCAAAAGAATGGTGCATTGACAGTTTAAAAGTAGTTGTAAAGTATAAAGTAGGCTCTCGGCTTTAAATACCACCTTTTGGGTTGATTATTGGGCTCGGCAGTTTTAGAGACCGAGGCTATAAGAAAGGATTCCCTGACTGAGCCAAACCCAGAGTTGTTCTCATCTCCCAAACTTGCTTTTAATCTCTGTTTAACTGGAATTTAGTTAGCAATGTTGACACCTCTGCACTTTAACACTGGGATTTCTTTGCTGGACAGAATCCCTTTCACTTAACTGAATATCCCATCTGGGTCTCTAAGGGACAATAATTGAGTTTAGGCTAGGCTTAAATAGCGATAAGGACAGAGAACACAGATGGGTTATTTCATTGATTAACACTAACACCAGCCTAAGGCCGCAGTGTCAGGCATTGGATTTAGGATATTATGAACAGAATGACAGAGTTTTGGTACTTTATTCCTTCTCAATAACATTCTTTCACATATTAAGTTAATTCCACCCTAGGTAGCTACTTTATCATGCAGAAGAACTTAATCCACTGATGTGACTATCTCCTCTTGCTTTGATGCTGCCCCTGTTTACCAGAGTAATGCAGTCTGTGTAAGACAAAGCACTCGTGACAAGAACAACTGAATCAGGCTTTTAGAGGCACTGTGGCCTGACCTGCAGAATCAGAAGCTGTTTTAAATGAAGTGATGTTGTTTACATCGTGAAAACAGACATGATTTTTTGCATCAGGAAGATCCAGCTTCACTGATCTTCTTGTACCTCACTTTATCTTTCAGCAACCTTTGACCTCTTCCTTAATGCCTTCTCAAGACATCATGGACATAAGCTTGTGGTGTTCTTTTAGAAGTAGGATTGCCTGCATCCCCTCTGGTGAATTTAAGCAGCTGTTAGAGTTGGTGGCAAGGTTGTCCCAGCTTCTGTAGCACTGGCTGGGAAACAGATTACAGGTCAGTCCCCAGTAGTAAGGCACAAAAGCAATCAAGCGGCTCAAGATTTCAAACATTCAGAAAAGAATCATGAAATTTTACAGATCTGAGGCCGTCATGTAAGTTGTTCTTTTGCCTCCCAGGCAGGTTTTTTTTAAAGTACTAATTGATCAATATTTCAAATCTCCTGATTACTTTTTATTTTGACATTTTACATCGAATTTTACTCGTCGAGAGATGATTTTAACTTTCTTCTTTAGTCACAATTTAGGCCTGGTTGAAAATAAAAGAGGTGTACAGGCTGACATTTTGCTTTGCCCAGGATTTCTACATTTCAGTAGACTTTCAGTAACACAAAGGAAGCGGTGGTATTAGCAGAAGGCTCATTCGTAGTGGATAATACTGACTTTTAAGCAACCCCATTTGTGCACATTGTGACAAAATCATTCACCTGTCTGATTGAAGTACGCAACCAATCCGATTCTTAAAGCTGCTTTTGTTAGGAAGGGTTTAGGTTTTTTTTCTCCTTATAATAACAGATGGCTCATGTATCTGTGTCTGAGCTGAGACTATCACTTAGACCACAAGCAGGGAATGAGGGAAGCTCCCCTGTTGAAATCCTAAGAAGACCACAAGCCTGAGTAGAGAAAATGAAAAGGTGTTTTCAGGCCTCGTAGTGGTGTTAATTACCCAGAAACCACACAGAAAGTGCTCACTGTCACAGAGTTGAGAGGTTGTGCATCTCTTTTTCCATAGATAAAAGGCATAGTATAAAACATTTTGCAGGGGACAATGAAGTAAAGATTAACATAATCTTTCATTTGTATCCCCAGTAAGCTAGCCATGTGTGAGCCACTTTCTTCATTCCCTTCCCTCTCATGTCTGGATTTAAGGAACGGCATAGCGAGAATAGGCTTTGTCGCCAAAGCCTGACAGTTGTGTATTCCCGCCTTCATGTGATCATCCCCACTGATACGATACTGCTCTTGTGATAATCAGACAATGGAAGGAAAAACGAAGTGTCAGTTCATCGACAAACCTTATCCCTGTTATGTCACTCTTAATCCAAATTACTCATCACTTTCTTTTAATAATTGAAACCCACACTGATGGTGTCGACCTTTGTGAATCGTTTCTCCCAGTTTAAGACGCAAAAGTCACATTCTGTTTCAAAATACATAAAACGGTTTTATTTTATATAGGCTGCTGAAACAGATTCTCTGCAATGGCCTCTATTTAACTCCAGCGAAAATAGTAATTAGGAACAGGAGTCCCAAAAATCGGTAGGCCTTAAACCCAGCGGGTTACGCCAGCATTGTGCCCACCAGTACCCTCCATCACTGACCCCACCGGATTCTGCAGGATCAGTGGGAGGACACCTCATTAGCATCTGCTGGAAAATTAAGCACTTGGCCGCCATCTGGGGTGATGTGTGGGGACGTGGGTGCAAAGAATCCCCACCCTGGCCCCCCGGAGACACCGTGGAGCCCCCTCTTGGCCTCTGTGTAAGGGAGCTGATCCAGTTTTTATGTTTCAAAACAAAGTATTATCTTATCTTCTGGGATCCAGGCTCATTCCCTTGTGTGAACCCCCTCCCCCTACTCCTCCCGCCAGTGGGGGCCAACTCGCACCATTCTGGAGACTGGTATGCCTCGTCTCTCTCAGCATAACTTACACGTACGCTGGATCCCTTCTTGACTGGGGAGGCACCAACTCTCAGTATAGAGAATCCTTGCACCCCCCCCCAGCTCCACCTCCTCGGTGCCCTTAGTCTTGTAGGAGGCAGATGGAGTTTCCGCCCTTCAGAAGGCCAACGACAAACCTTATCCCTGTTATGTCACTCTTAATCCAAATTACTCATCACTTTCTTTTAATAATTGAAACCCACACTGATGGTGTTACTTTAATACTAAATAACACAACAATATACAAAGTCCTGCAACCATATCTAAAAAATCACTTAAGACTTCAAGTAAACTACTTTTAACCAGAACCCGAAACTTCTTCAACAAACAAGTAATACCAGATCAACGCCAGTCCTATTGGCACTCTAATAACCCTTGTCTTCACTTGATGTTATCCTTCTGGGGTGGTGTGTGGGGACGTGGGTGCAAAGAATCCCCACCCTGGCCCCCCGGAGACACCATGGAGTCCCCTCTTGGCCTCTGTGTAAGGGAGCTGATCCAGATTTTATGTTTCAAAACAAAGTATTATCTTATCTTCTGGGATCCAGGCTCATTCCCTTGTGAGAAACCTCAACGAAGGAGATCCGTCGTACTGGGTCCCTGCCTGTTTCTGGTACATTCCCCTGACCTGGAGATACAGCAGGCGTCCACAGGGAAGCCACAAGGACATTTGGGGCCAGGTTATTCTGTTCTCTCGATGGCTCAGTGAGGTGAGCCACGCACGCCTGGAACATCCCAAAGTTGATGCCTGGTCTCTGCTCAGTTACTTGATTCCACTGGGCGCAATGATAGTTCCACTAAAATAGCGTCCCTGCCTCCGGGTTAGGCAGTGGGCCCTGCTGAAAGTGCTCGTGTGTGCATGTCGGCTGAAGAAGGGATCGAGCTCGGCAGTGAAGCCCCTGCAGTGAAACCCCTGCAGTTAAGGCTCAGACATGAATAATGGACACTTGAGACACTGCAGGGAGGCATTGGTAATAACAAGGTAGGGATGGCACCAGTTATTGGCAAATACTATCCCCATCTCATCGGTGCTAATGTTGCCCAGACAAGCATAAGAGGGATTAAACATTAAATTGGTTGTTGAGTTTTGAGACGCCCAAGTGACCAGTGATTGTTACACGTGGAAATGTTGGGTTTCTGCCCAAATGTGCTAATCTTAAAAGTAATGATCAAAAATTCGGCCCCATTTTTAATGGCATGCATTAAATGAGGCTTTGCTGTACAGCAGACGATAAAAGAAAAGGAGAAGCATTTGGAATAGTATTACTAATTTTTATTGATTAAAATTATAAATTCTGACTAAAGTAGCTGCTTTTTCTGAAAGTGAAAGGACTCAAAGTACAAATCTTTTGTGAGTAATTCTTTTACTTCCAGTTTAGTGCAGCATATCATATAGACTGTGTGTCAAAGTACACAATACAGATATTGCGAGAATCTTGTCTGATTTTTATCAGATCGGATGGTGTTACTTTGTTATAAAACGATCTATTGGCGGGCATTATCCCTGCTGAAAGATCTGCTTTTTACTGTCCTTTTTAAGTCATGAACATGCGGCCCCATTTTGGTTATATATTTATTTAAAAATAGTAAAGAATGATCATTGATCCCACTAGCGAACAGCTCTTGGGAGACCTTGTCCAGCAGCATCCCCTTGCTGTTCTTTCAGGCCATGGCATGTACAATGTTTGTTAACCATTTGCTGTTCTGTTAACCTAAATCCCTGTCGAGGCAGTTGAATGCGGTGACATTCTTTTCAGATAGTCCCAGGGGTAATTCAGAAAATGCTCTTTTGCTTTGATTTCCGACAAGCTGGTTATTGGAGGTAAGACTAGAACACTGGTGTTTGGCATAAATCCTGTTTGAAATCGTAAAATAGCATCAATTGCATGGAGAGCATTTACATTTTGCAACCTGCTCCTGTTGCTGGGATAACCAAAGCAGTGAGCTTGGGGTGATCTTCAGTAACTCTAGCTTCTTACAGAAGAGTAACCACAGTTGAGAGCTTCTGTTATGTGTAATAGCAGTTATGTAGAGCACAGTGGCCAATCAAATGTATTTGGATAGTGTTAGACAATGATTGTGTCTGCAAAGACAGCAGATGATTAGCTTGATTTTGGATATGATTTTTAGTTTAATTATTCCAGGGTGAGAAGAGCTTTGATGTATATAAACCATTGATGCAACAAGAGTAGCGTTATAATCTGGTAACCCTCTATGGGATGTACAGAGTTGTTGTCTCTTATGTATCTCAGTTGATGTAATTTTAGATGAATTCCAATCATCTTGTTATAGTTCATTGCCATAGCTGTAATGTCCTTCTGATATGCAAGAGGCACAGTGAGGGAGTCTTATTTTGGATTAGGGGGCTCATGCATATGCAGCGTGCAATTTGTTTTCGACCGTATCATGAATATACATAGATCAAGCTAAATGTAATAATGGAAGTGAGAAATGTGAGATTAGAAAATTTAGAAACTGCAGGTGGAGAAAACAGGCACAAGTGTAGATGTTACGGAGCAAAACTCCAAGGGAAACCGTTTACCAAAGATAAATTAGCACAGTCACACAAACTGGTACTTATACCGGAATTTCAGGAATGCAGATTATTGATATGGCAAATATTACTGGGAGCCATAATATGGGTGAAAGGACATTTTTTTTAGACATCCCCATGTCGTTGGAATCCAGAGCACCGATTAACTGCTTAGAGAAATAATGCTTGGGTA
The DNA here is from genome assembly GCF_052327205.1 of Somniosus microcephalus. Classification (NCBI taxonomy): domain Eukaryota; kingdom Metazoa; phylum Chordata; class Chondrichthyes; order Squaliformes; family Somniosidae; genus Somniosus; species Somniosus microcephalus. Next base: position 350,501,771 of record NC_140989.1, read on the forward strand.
ATTTTACCCTAACCCGCCTGGCGTGAAACTGACGATGGCGGATTGGCTGCTTGACTGTGCATTCCATTGACTTCGAATGGCTGATCAGATCCCGTCAGTTTCCCGCTGGTCAGGTTGCGTAAGAATTACCTTTCAACTGTCTAATATTGTCCGATACAATACACATCGAGCACTGAACTAGACCCTAGAATTCAGGTTGGGCTTTTTTTCTTCTTCTATTTTGCTGCAATTTGCAGAACCTATATAGTTATCAAAGATCAAACAAATACAATCAGGATCATTATGTTTTGACCATAACCTCAGTCAACACTCAAGAGGTGAATATTGACCAAGGACCATAATTTGCTGTGGCAGGGCCTCTAACGGTGTCTGCTGCTGGTTAGACTGGCCCTTGTACGTTTAGGTTTTCAAATTTTTTTGCGCGGCACGTCACTGAAAGTGCGAGCTGATACCATCACAGCGAGGGGAGCCGTGCACCTGGGACCTGAGTGAACAGGGCAAGCAACAGTGTATCTTGTTAACCAATCAGACTGAAGGATTGTGAAATTAGCAGCGCAAAGGCTGGGAAGGAATTGTAAATTAGAGTGGGTGAAGTCAAATCAGGTACAGAAAGAGAAATAAAGTGAGGGAAAGAAAGATTGGATTAAGAGAGAGAGAAAAAAGAGATAAAGGAAAAGTGAAAATTTAAATTGGACATTTTAAAAATCTCCAACAATAATTAATACATGAAGGAATGAGACTCCACATTAATTTTCAGTGCCAGAGAGTTTGATTGGCAGTAATGAACACTTATGTCATTAAAAGGGACGTGAAATGACTTGCCTTAACTTTCTGAGGCGAGTTTAGTTCATATCTACTGCTCAAATACAGCAACTTCCTGCCATTCAATGCATTTCAATGGTGAAGCAGACAGCGAGATGCCATTTTCGCGATGGTAGCAGTGGAGCGGTGCATCTCGGACAGCAACTCTCTGATATCCGCATTTAACCATGCATCTGCCCCTCGCCTGAAGTTGCTGTACCATTTGTGTATAAATAACAGCGACCACCATTAGCCTCGCCATTATTTTGAGAGCAAAATCTGGCCCATTATTGTGGTCTCATGTGACTATTGCTACAGAATAACATCTGTGAGTGAGAAGGTTATGGGTTGAAGTAACCAGGTCTTGAGTGGAGACACTCAGCTAGTGCTCCAGTAGAGTACTGAGAGGGAGGTGCCATACCTTCAGATGCGATGTTAAATTGAGCCCTTGTCTTTAGGGGAATGGTAGCATAGTGGTAATGTCACTTGGCTAGTAATCCAGACTAATGATCCATAAGCTGTGAGTTCAAATCCCACCAAAGCAGCTGGGGAATTTAAATTCAGTTAATTAAATAAATCTGGAATAAAAAACTAGTATCATTAATGGTAACCATGAAACTATCAGATTGTTGTAAAAAATGATCTGGTTCACTAATGTCCTTTAGCGAAGGAAATCTACCACCCTTACCCGGTCTGGCCTATATGTGACTCCAGACCCACAGCAATGTGGTTGATTCTTAACTGCCCTCTGAAATAGCCTAGCAAGTCACTCAGTTGTAACTAACTGCTACGAAAGATCATGGTGGGAGTACCTTCACCACACATACTGCAATGGTTCAAGAAGGTGGCTCACCACCACCTTCTCAAGGGCAACTAGGGATGAGCAATGCCCAGATCCCATAAACGAATAAAAAAAAAATGGGCTGAGATGTTCCCTCTAATTTTTTTTTTGCACGTGGTCCCTTTAAATTTGCTGTGCGGTGTCTTTTCCAGCGGCAACAGCTGGTGAGCAACCTGCGCGGGATCTCCTGATCGCCCATCTTGGGGGAACGTGCCTCAATTGTTAAGGCCATTCCAATCAACCATATCAGCCAGGAGCTGTAAAGTCCTGCATTTGCCAGGTGACAGATGCCCTTTTCTGGAGGGAAGCCAACTCCATAGTCTATGGCATGTCGCAAGTAGAGCAGAGAGACAGGGCCATTCACTTCTCCAGGCCTGCTGGCTTCCCTAGGGTGCAGGGGAAATTCATGGCATACATGCTCAGCAACAGATAATGCATGGCAATGCATAATCTGTGGGAAGCCATCACACAGCTATTCAGCAAGGGGAGGTGAATGGACAGATGAATCTTGTGGTCAACGCCTACCTCCCTGATGCCATGACCAATGACACTATTACTGGTGACCCACAATGTAGTGGAGGAGCATCATAATTGTCACCATGCAGCAATCAGGCAAGTGGTGGAGATGACTGAAAGGGCAGTTTGGGCGCCTGGACAAGTCAGAGTGGTGGGAGGTTGTCCTGCAGAGGGCGCCAGAGAAGGAGGCAAGAATAATTGTGTACTTGCACACTTTGCAATTTTGCCTTTTGGGAAGGGCTCAGTCTGGATACAGCTGGTGAATGGCCCATGCTCCACAATGGTGGACATCTCTCTGAAAATGGAAATGCTGTTGAGAGACTAGTAACACTGGAATAAAGACATTTAAAAAAAATGAAAGAGAAAAAGAAAAAGACTTGCATTTAAGACCCCAGGACGTCCCAAAGCACTTTACAGCGAATGAAGTACTTTTGAAGTGTAGTTACTGTTGTGATGTAGGAAACACAGCAGCCAATTTGTGCACAGCAAGGTCCCACAATAGCAATGTGGTAATTGTTAGATCCGTGTATCTTAATGTTGTGTCCTTCAATAATCAGATAAAAGACTGCAGGGAACGATCAACAGGTGTTTACTGAATGAGGGTTACTCTAGAACTAACTCTACAGGTCACTACTCAGGGTTTATATACAGGTGTGGTCACTGCCGGTACTATAGTATACAGGAGCTGTAAAAAGTAGTTCTCCCCTTAAAGGTACATACATTACAATTCCTCCCCTTTTAGATTAACAGTACCATAACACTCATTTAACAATTAAATATCAAACTAATTACAATTAACACTTTTAACATGCAACATTAGCTGAAAATAGTCTATTTATAAATTCAGTCTTGGAGAGGCTTCCTGATCCTTTCTGGATAGCGCCTTTCCCGAGTGTCTTGCTCTTGGTGCGGAGGCGATTCTGGCCCCCTGTCGTCGGTTGGTTCATCAGCTTCCGATGCTACTGTTTCTGAGGTAGATGCGACCTGTACGTCGGGTTCCTCACCAGGTACGTATGGCCGAGACATGGGGTTGACTCGTTCCTGTGACTCTAGGATCTGGTCAGCATGGCGTCTCACAATGTTCTCCCCAACATCCACTGTGTACATTAGTGGCACCTGCCGTGTGCATATTGTTCCTGGTTGCCATTTCTCTGTTCGGTAGTCGTGGGCCAAGACTGGTTGTCCTACATTGAAGCTCCTTCTCGGCTTCTCATTGATGTGCTGGAATTGCTTACTCTCAACATCTCTTCATACATTTGGTCTGAGCAAATCCAGACGAGATCTCAACTTTCGGTTAAAGAACATCATGGCCGGGGCCTGGTTGGTGACTGCATGTGCCGCATTTCTGTAGGCTAACAGGAAATTGTCCACCTTATGCTGCAGTGGAATGTCGTCATCGCACATGGCCTTTACTGCTTTTTTAAAGGTTTGTACGAACCTCTCAGCCAATCCATTTGTGGCTGGATGATACGGGGCGGATGTGTAATGCCTTACCCCATTCCTTTTCATAAATCTTCAAAACTCTTCGGACACAAACTGTGGTCCGTTATCAGAGCAAATCTGCTCTGGCAAGCCGTTCCTGGCAAAAATGGTCCGTAGGACTGCAATAGTTTTCTCCGTGGTGGTGGAGGACATTTTGATGACCTCAGGCCATTTCGAGTGCGCATCCACGGCTATTAAAAACATTGAGTCCATGAATGGACCAGCAAAATCAATATGCACCCGTTGCCATGGAGATGAGGGCCACTCCCATGGGTGTAGAGGGGCATGTGGTGGTGCATTTTGGACCTTCTGGCATCCTGAGCAGCTCTTTGTCAGGTCCTCGATTTGCTGATCGATCCCCGGCCACCACACATAAGTCCTAGCAAGGCTTTTCATTTTCACCCCTCCCAGATGACCTTCGTGAAGCTCATTGAGCACTCTCTCCCTTAACTTGGGTGGAATTACCACTCGGGATCCACACATCAAGGTCCCCTGGCATACTGACAGCTGTTCTCTTCTGGATGAGAATGCTGGCAACAGTGAGTCGCCATGTGCTGGCCATCCCTTCACCGTCAAATCATATAGCCGAGACAGCGTCGAGTCATTTCGGGTCTCCTTCTCTATACCAGCGATGGTTACTGGCAAGCATTCAATTATAGTCGAATGAAATATTTCGACAGGATCCACTGCTGGTGCTTCCTCCGCAGTAGGCAGTGGCAGGCGTGATAGCCCATCAGCGTTTCCATGCTGTTTCGTGCCCTTATACTCGATTTCATATTGGTGCGCCCCTAGAAAAAGGGACCATCTTTGTAGCCGTTGCGCAGTCATCACCGGAACGCCCTTCTTTGGATTAAAGATGGAGACAAGTGGTTGGTGGTCAATCAGCAAGGTGAACTTCTGCCCGTGCAGATAGTGATTGAACTTTTTCACTCCCCACACTAGGCTGGGGGCCTCCCTGTCAATCTGGGCGTAGTTACGCTCGGCTGAGGTTAGTGACCGAGACGCAAAGGCTACTGGCCTCTCCGAGCCGTCCGGGAATTTGTGCGACAGCACCGCTCCAATGCCATAGGGTGATGCATCACACGCCAACCGAATTGGTAGTGCTGGGTTGAAATGAGCCAACACCTCTTTTGATGTGATCAATGCTTTGCTCTTCTGGAAAGCTCGTTTACATTCGTCACTCCACTTCCATGGTACCCCCGTTTGCAGTAGGGTGTTCAGTGGGTGTAGTACGGTAGGCAAATTCGGCAAGGACTTATGGTAGTAGTTCACCAGCCCGAGGAACGACCTCAGTTGTGACACATTTTCTGGTGCTGGAGCCTTGACTACTGCCTCAATCTTTTCAGGGGACTTATGTAACCCCTCTTTATCAATGACGTGGCCACAATACGAGATCTGCTTCTGGAAAAACTCGCATTTGTGGCGATTAGCTCGTAGCCCATGTTCCTTTAATCTAGTGAGCACCTGCTCCAGGTTGGCGAGGTGATCACTGTCATTTTAGCCCGTGACCAGGATGTCGTCCAAATAACACTGGGTCCCTGGAATCCCTTGCAGGACTTGTTCCATTGCCCTTTGCCAAATAGCCGGAGCTGATGCTACCCCGAACACCAGCCGGTTGTATTGGTAGAGACCTTTATGAGTGTTGATGGTGAGGTACTGTTTCGAGGCTTCTTCTACCTCCATTTGCAGGTACGCCTGGGCCAGATCAATCTTAGTGAAGCGTTTCCCTCCAGATAGCGAGGCGAAAATATCTTCAATCCGCGGAAGCAGATATTGTACAGTGTGAAGGATTGGGTTCACTGTCACCTTAAAGTTCCCACAGATGCGAACCTTCTTTGGTTCCCCAGGCGTATTACTCAACGACCTCTTCATTACAGGAACAATGGGTGTAGCCTACTCGCTCCAGTCCACTTTGGACAGTACTCCTGAACATTCCAAACCTTCCAGCTCTGCTTCGACGGCTGGGCGGATCGCATAAGGTACCGGTCTGACCTTAAAGAACTTTGGGCTTGCATTTTCCTCTATTTTGATCATCGCTGTTATGCCTTTTTGTGTTCCAAGTCCCTGCTGGAACACTTCTTGTGCGTCAGTTAGCATTTTTGACAGTCGTCCAGGTGTGGCGTCGTCATCCTTTTTGGCATCTACAGTCAGTGCTTGTATGGAATGCCAATCTAGCTGTATCTTCCGGATCCATTCACGTCCTAGTAGTGGTGGTCCTCCATCTGGCAATACATATAGGTCCATTTTTGGTGTTTCCTTGCGATTATATATAACGTTCACCCTTATTTTTCCTTTGGGGTAGACTTTTTGCCCCATGTACGTCTTCAAGACAATCTTTGTATCTCTCAAGGGTATATGTGAGAATAGCCGCTTGTAGTCCCTTCGGTTTATGACTGTTAGGGCTGATCCTGTGTCCAATTCCATTTTCACTTGGACTCCTGCTATCTTGAGCGTGACCCAGATAGTTTGGTGATCCTCCGTTTTGATCACATTATGTAGTTTCAGACAACCCAGCTCCTTGTTTCCGGAGTCTGTATCACTTTTCTGTTTGTCTGAACTACTCTCCGTCACCTTATGTACTTTCTTGTGCTTCTCCTGTGGAGATTTCTTGCTGCTGGTTTTCTTTCCCGACCTGCAGACTCTTGCTATGTGTCCTACTTTTCCACACTGTTTGCACACTTTGTCCTTGAACCAGCAATCATTATGGTCGTGTGTTGTTCTGCCGCAGCGATAGCACTTCATTGTTCTGTATGACATTTCATTTGTGCCATATTCTTGCGGTTTCTGTTGTATCTCTGCAGTGCCCCGTGCAGCTGCTTCATGTGATACTGCAATGCTGAAAGCCTTGTCCAGCGTAAGATCCTTTTCTGATAGAAGCCGTTTCTGGGTTCCTTCACTTTGAAGCCCACACACACAAACTTGTCCCTTAAAGTATCTGCTAGTCCCGTTCCAAACTGGCAGTGTTTCGATAGCTTGCGCAGTTCCGTTAAATACTCAGCATTATTTTCATCTTTATGCTGGTTCCTTTTGTGAAACTTAAATCTTTCTGCTATCAGCAGCGGTGTGGGGTTTAAGTGGTCCTGTAGGATTGACACTATGTTTTCAAAATCCTTTTCTACTGGCTTCTCTGGGGTTACTAGGTTTCGTAGTAAGCCATACGTTTTTGCACCCATTGAATTCAACAATACCAGCGCTTTCTTGTCATCTGGCACTTCATTCGCCTTGCAGTATACTTCTATGCGTTCGACATATGTTGTCCAATCTTCGACTTCATTGTCGAACGCTGTGATACTGCCACTCTTCGGCATTTTTGGATGTGGTTAGACTGGCTTAAAATGGCGTCTCCCGCGCTTTCCTTTATTCCCCGCTGCGGCTTAAAATGGCGTCTCCCGCGCTGCTGCCAACGCCGCTCTCAGCGGTCCTCGTGGCAAATGGCGACGCCCTGTGGGTTTCGTGCGCTGCTGCCAATGCCGCTCTCTGCGGTCCTCGTGGCAATGGCAGCGCCTCACGTTTTCCTGCGCGTCTCTCTCCCCCATTGACGCTGCTCGGCCCTTGAACACCGGCTGCGCTCTGCTCTCTCTCGCCTCTCTCCCCCGTTGACGCTGCTCGGCCCTTGAACACCGGCTGCACTCTGCTCTCTCTCATCTCTCTCCCCGTTGACGCCGCTCGGTCCTGAACACCGGCTGCGCCCTGTGCGCTCTGCCCTCTCTCTCCCCCCCGTCGACGCTGCTCGGCCTTTTTCTGTGCCGCTCGTTCGGCTCTAGCCGCCGCTGTCCGGGAAGGGTCTGCGCAGTACCTGTTGCCAGCCCGTTTCGCTGGACCACCGTGACTGGAAAGCCAAGCCTGGCTCTCGACAGCCTCCCCTGCGATGCTCAAATCTCTGCTGGATGACTGGGCGGTTGCCCGTGGTCGACGCCCGTGCTTCTGGACTCGACCTCCTTCCACTGTTCTCCAGGAGCGAATCCCTGGGAGGTGATGCAGAGTTGCAGGTAGGTTCGAATCTGCGTCGTCGCCAATGTTAGATCCGTGTATCTTAATGTTGTGTCCTTCAATAATCAGACAAAAAGACTGCAGGGAACGATCAACAGGTGTTTACTGAATGAGGGTTACTGTAGAACCAACTTTACAGATCCCTACTCAGGGTTTATATACAGGTGTGCTCACTGCCGGTACTACAGTATACAGGAGCTGTAAAAAGTAGTTCTCCCCTTAAAGGTACATACATTACAGTAATGACCAGATAATCTGTTTTAGTGGTGTTGGTTGAGGGATAAATATTGACTAGGACACCGGGAAGAACTCCCCTGATCTTCAAAACAGTACCATGGGATCTTTTACGTCCACCTGAGAGGGCAGACGGGGCCTCAGTTTCATGTCTCCTCTAAAAGACAAACACCGCCGACAGTGCCGCACTCCCTCAGTATTGCACTGAAGTATCAGCCTCGATTATGAGTCTCTGGCGCGGGTTTTAAACCCACAACCTGCTTACTCAGTGGCAATAGTGTTATCATTGAGTCACGACTGACACAGGAGAGAAGCAGTCTGACACTTGCCTTCAACTGCCGAACCTCACTCTGAAGAATGGCGTATGTTCTGCGTTTACATAGCGCTCATGCACAAGTTTTCTTGGGCCCCTATTGGTGACCCTGTATTTGCGCTTGTTTTACATTGGTTTTTACATTCCGGCGTAGGCAAATGAGCTCCGCAGGAAATTTGGGCGTACGTTCCTGTCGGCAAGATTGGTGTAGAAACAGGGGTAAATGTTGAGGTAATTTCGGTGGAAATGGGATCGAGGAGATCGTAGCGAATTATTTTCTCTCATTTCCCCCGCGCTTTCTTGATTAATGTTCATCTGGGCGTGAATGTACTTTGCACAAATTTTTGATGCAGAAGAATTTTCAGATGTTCAGTTTGTTAAATGGGGTAAATGAAAAAAGAAACGGCATCTGTATTTATTTTAATTGTCATTGGTTCTTATATGCCCTGTGCGATCGCAACTGATTTTGTGCAGCGATATCATTAATAAAAAAATTATTTGTAATAATTTATAGTGTCAGTGCCCCTGCAGCCGACCCCAGCTGTTGCCATGGATTTCTTGGTTGCTATATGATTTCAACAGGGAGGGGATCTAGCACCCCCACTGGAACTCAGTCGGTTAGCACCAGCTAGAAGGAAGGTTTCATTCTGCAATACAAGTTCAGACCCTTCTGCAGCAATCCTAGATAAAAACGACAACGACTTAATAAATGTCAACGCAGAAGTATAATTTCATGATAAATGTGAGGTTAGCAACATTGTAAGTGACAATGAAGACCTGGATTTGGGTTTGATTGCTACAAGCAGAGATTCAGATGTGCCTTAAGGGGAAACATTGGATGGCGGATTAGTTTTATGTACTTTTCTGCTTCCCAATTCACTGAATAAGTGAAATATAGTTGCTGCTTGCCTGAACCACTTCAGTATTTGAACAAAGTAAAGAAAAATAAAGAAAAGGTTTTTATGAATCATTATTATGTGATTGGCATTTTATGAGATGAGTAATAGTTCTATTTTTTTCTGCATTGAAATAAAGGAGATCTCAGCTGTGGAATATGTTGGAACTTAACAGTAAATCATAAATATACCTACACAGAACACCAACAACGGCAAATTCACAGTTACCATTAGCATGAATACATTATATAATAATCGTTAAGTCAATTGTTTCTACACTTTGCAAACTTTCGACGAACATTTAAAATGAAAGTTACTGAAAATAATTTGACATTCACTAAAACCACTATTTTAATCATAGAATAAACAATGAAGCTTTCTCAGTTTGTTTAAGAAAGAAAGAACTGGCATTTATAGAACAACTTCCACATCCTCAGGATGTCCCAAATCACTCGACAGCCAATGAAATACAATCACCGTGATAATTTAGGCAACCAGTTTTCACACAGCGAAGTTCCACAAACAGCACTGTGATAAGTAACCGGATAAACTGTTTTAGTGATGTTGGTTGAGGGATAAATGTTGACCAAGTCACCAGGAGAACTCAACTGTTCTTCTTCAAATAGCCCCAAGGGATCTTTCACATTTGACCGCGAGGGGCCTCAGTTTAATTGTCTCATCCAAAAGACGGCGCCTCCAACAGCGCAGCACTCCCTCAGCACTGCACTGGAGTGTCAGCCTAGATTAAGTGCTCAAGTCCCTGGAAGTGGGACTTGAACCCATGACTTTCAAACTCACAGGCAGAGTGCTACCACTTAGCCAAAGCGTACACCATGCTATATAATCTCATAAATTATATTGACGAAATAAAACTTAAAATATGATTTAAACGTTGGCTAGAAAATGTGCTCATTAAATAAAATAGATTTTGGACAGATGAAAATTCATAACAATTTGCAAAATGTTGGTGCTGTATTGACGAATTCCTAACTAATAACTGAGGTCGACTCAGGAGATCAATCAAACAGGTCTTTAATGTAAGACTAAACGAGTTCAAACAGTTTGATGAGATCGATACAGGAGAGCCACGAAAACAGGTCTTAACAAGATGAAGATTCCACGAGGACTGCCTGGGCAGTCACGTGGTTTGCGACGTGACGTCATCGCATTTGCCCGCGTTTTCCCACGCTCTTAAAGGGGCCACGCCCCGTGCATACAAACACTATATACAAAACAAAGTAATGTCTAACACAATGGTACAGGCTTAGGCTGGTGTTAGAACATCGTTAAAGGGAACTATGTACAGTTGCCCAGAGTCATTCAGTGGCTCCGCCACATGCGCCCCCCCAGAATTCGTTTTAACGGACAAAGTCAAACGGTGAGGGGGTCTGATGAGCCTGTCGGAACGACTCCTGTACTCCTGAGGCGGAGGCTGCAGGGCGGCTGGCGGTCTGGCGGGCGGTCGCACTTGGTCTGCCGTAACGGCGATGGGTGGCCGACCCCGTCTCGGCGGTTGTGCTGTCTCGACGGGGCGGTCGAGGTCCAAATGTGCTGGCTTTAATCGATCGACTGAAATATGGTCTGGTTTACCACCGACATCTACCTTGAAGGTTTTGTCCCCTGCCTCCAACACGCGGAAGGGACCAGTATATGGGGCCTTGAGTGGATCCCTATGAGCATCGTGGTGAATAAAGACGTATTCTGCCTTGTGAAGCTCCATTGGAACGTGCGAACTCTGTAGCTCATGGTGCGAAGTGGGCACCGGCGCGAAACATCTGGCTGCCTCTTGGTGACTAGTAAGCTGGTCAGACGCGGACCAAGGCTTCGTCGATTCCGGTAGGAAATCCCCTGGGACTCGCAGCGGTTGACCGTACACCAGCTCCACGGATGAAGAGTGAAGGTCTTCTTTGGGGGCCGTGCGAAGGCCCAACAGGACCCACGGTAGCTTGTCTGCCCATCCAGCGTCCTGGAGGCTGGCCCTCAGGGCGGCTTTCAGTGACTGGTGGAAACGTTCACAGAGACCATTCGCCTGTGGGTGGTAGGCTGTGGTGCGGTGTAATTTGACACCGAGTCCTTGGGCCACTGCATTCCAGAGTTCAGTGGAAAACTGTGGTCCCCTGTCTGAAGAAATATCAGCGGGCACTCCGAAACGGGCGACCCAGGTGGAAATGAACGCCCTGGCCACGTCTGCCGAAGTAGTGGATGATAGGGGAACCGCCTCTGGCCATCTGGTGGTGCAGTCAACCATGGTCAGGATGTGTGAAAAACCATGGGAGGGTGGGAGTGGACCCACCAGGTCCACATTGACATGGTCAAACCGTCGCTCCGGAACTGTGAAGGTGGCCAACAGAGCTTTGATGTGATGCTGTACTTTGGCATTCTGGCAGACCATGCAGGTGTTGGTCCAGTCGCGGACATCCTTGTGCATGCCGTGCCATACGAATTTTGCTGACATCAGCTTCTGAGAGGCCTTCATTCCTGGGTGTGACAACCCATGTATGGCGTTGAACACTTTGTGGCACCAGACGGCCAGTACGACAGGGCGAGGGTCCCGTACGGAGACGTCACACAAGAGCGTGGTACCTGCCGCATGGAACTTGACGTCGGCCAACCGGAGGCCAGTGACGTCCGTTCTGTAGGCCTGGACTTCTGGGTCCGAGGGTTGATCCGCTGCCATGAGGGCGTAATCGATGCCTAAATTAACCGTATTGACGGTCGCGCGGGAGAGGCAGTCGGCCACCAGGTTGTCCTTACTGGCCACGTGCTGTATATCCGTGCTGAACTCAGATATATAGGTCAGTTGACGTTGCTGTCGGGATGACCACAGTTCGGCGGTCTTGGCCATGGCGAAGGTGAGCGGCTTATGGTCCACGAAGGCGGTGAAGGGACGTCCTTCCAGGAGGAAGCGAAAATGGCGGATGGCCAGAAAAGGAGCGAGCAACTCCTGGTCGAACATGCTATACGCTCTCTCATTCCGCCGCAGTTGACGGCTGAAGAATGCCAGCGGCTGCCACGTCCCATTCACCCACTGCTCTTGCACGGCGCCGATTGCGTAGTCTGACGCATCGGTGGTGAGGGCGATGGTGGCTCCTGGCAGCGGGTGCGCCAGCATAGTCGCATTGGCCAAGGCACTTTTGGTGTCGGCGAACGCCCGGGCCATGTCAACCGTCCAGTCTACCGTATCTTTGCCAGTCTTGCCCTTGAGGGCCTCATACAGGGGCTGCATGAGTAGTGCTGCCTTAGGCACGAAATGGTGGTAAAAGTTTATCATGCCTAGGAATTCCTGCAGGACCTTAATGGTTTGCGGGTGTGGAAAGGACGTCACCGCCTCGACCTTCGCTTGTAAAGGAACCGCTCCCTCTGAAGTGATGCGATGCCCCAGGAAATCAATTTGTTGCAGGCCAAACTGACACTTGGCCGGGTTGATAATCAGGCCGTGTTGGCTGAGACGTTGAAAAAGGGTGCGAAGGTGACAGATGTGTTCTTCTTTAGTGGGACTGGCAATGAGGATATCGTCCAGGTAGACGAAGAGGAACTTGAGGTCCCGCAGCACGGAGACCATCAGGCGTTGGAAAGCCTGGGCGGCGTTCTTTAACCCAAACGGCATTCTTAAAAACTCAAAAAGGCCGAATGGGGTGATGACTGCAGTCTTCTGGACGTCTTGGGGATGAACGGGACCTGGTGGTAGCCCCGGACGAGGTCGACTTTCGAGAAGACAGTGTTCCCTGCCAAATGGGCAGAGAATTTCCTGGATGTGGGGGATCGGGTACCGATCAGGAGTGGTGGCGTTGTTTATGCGTTGATAGTCGCCGCATGGCCGCCATCCGCCGCCAGGCTTCGGGACGATGTGGAGGGGTGAAGACTAGGGACTATTCGACCGGCGAATAATCCCTAACCGTTCCATGGTCGCGAACTCCGCTTTTGCGACAGCCAGCTTGCCAGGTTCCAGGCGCCGGGCCCATGCGTAGACCGGGGGGCCGTTGGTGGTGATGTGGTGTTCCACACCATGTTTCGTGGCTGTGGAAGAGAACGTGGGTCTTGTCAGGTCAGGGAATTCACCGAGCAGCTGAGTGAACTCATCCGGAGCCGGAAAAGCACAGGCGACGGTGCGCGACGTAGTCTTACTGCTGTAACAAGGGATAAAATGAAAAGTTGCCACATTGATCAACCGCCGATTCCTCACGTCAACCAGGAGGCTGTTGGCGCACAGGAAATCCGCGCCGAGAATGGGTTGCGAAACCTTGGCCGTCACAAACTCCCAGTAAAAACGTTGGCCCCCGAAACACAAGTGCACCCGCCATCTGCTGAAGGTCCGAATCGCTCCGCCATTGGCCACCTCAAGGGCGAGGCCGTGAATCCCGGTCTGCACATCGAGGGCGGACGTGGGTAATATGCTGCACTGCGCACCGGTGTCGCACAGAAAACAATGACCGGAGAGAGTATCGGTGATAAACAACAACTTGCCCGCGTTGTCGATCGCCATCGTGGCCGCGGGGCGCCCGTTAGACCCGTTCCTCAGTGGTCGTAGTTGTTTTTTTTGGGGGAAGCTGCAGGGAGGGCGGCAACGTCTCGCTTTCGCGCCGAACTGCGCGTGGTAGAAACACAGCCCAGCAGGCTGACGAGCTGGGGCGGCGTCTGTGGGGGATGGGCGCCTCGTGGCGGCGCAGTTCTGCTGAGTAACCGTGAACATTTTGTCCGCCTCTGCCGCGAGTGCTGCGCAGTCCTCAACTTTGGATCTGGCCAGGGCGGCTTGCACCTGTTCCGATAGCTGGCTGAGGAATATTTCACGGAATAGGAAGCATTCCGGTTCGGAGCCAAGGAGTGTGAGCATTTGTCTTATTAACTCCGAAGGCTTGGAGTCCCCGAGCCCAGGCATAGCGAGCAATCGACGGGCGCGCTCCGCTTTAGTGAGCCCGAAAACTTGCATCAACCGCGCCTTGAGGGTTTCATACTTGTGCTCCGTTGGAGGGTTCTTGAGGAGGCTGACGATCCGCGAGGCGGTAGAGCTGTCGAGTGCGGAGACCACATAGAGATATTTGGTCTGATCCGCAGCGATGTCCCTCCGGGCGAATTGGGCCTCGACCTGAATGAACCACGAGGTCGCTTGCTGCTCCCAGAACTGCGGTAGCTTCAGCGAAACGGCGTTGGCCTCCATGCTGTGTCCTTTTTGTGAAAAACGTTCACAAAAAACGGGGTCACCAATGTAGGAATTGACGAATTCCTAACTAATAACTGAGGTTGACTCAGGAGATCAATCAAACAGGTCTTTAATGTAAGACTAAACGAGTTCAAACAGTTTGATGAGATCGATACAGGAGAGCCACGAAAACAGGTCTTAACAAGATGGAGATTCCACGAGGACTGCCTGGGCAGTCACGTGGTTTGCGATGTGACGTCATCGCATTTGCCCGCGTTTTCCCGCGCTCTTAAAGGGATCACGCCCTGTGCATACAAACACTATATACAAAACAAAGTAATGTCTAACACAATGGTACAGGCTTAGGCTGGTGTTAGAACATCGTTAAAGGGAATTATGTACAGTTTCCCAGAGTCATTCAGTGGCTCTGCCACAATATAATAATTAAATGAAAAGTAATGGAAAAGATAAATAATTTCTGTCCTTCCCATGAATGAGATTGTATGTTCATTTCATAGTGAATTGGTGCTAATAAATTTGAATGGTGACCATTTCTTCATAGTACGATGTTGCATTGGCAATCTGGTGGTACAGTGATGCAATGATTTACTGTGCTACTGAGCAGCAGAGTGTAAACGTGAGCCCAAGATTCATAACGCTGATACTTCCTTAATATTACAAAACCATATCTACTGGACGCAGTTCTGCAATTTATTTATTTATCGGCCTCCTCCTGAGGTCCCCACCATCTTGGAAGCCAGTCTTCAGCCAGTTCGATTCACTTCATGTGATATCAAGAAATGGCTGAGCACACTGGATACAGCAAAGGCTATGGGTCCTGACAACATCCCGGCTATCGTGCTGAAGACTTGTGCTCCAGAACTAGCCGCGCCTCTGGACAAGCTGTTCCAGTATAGCTACCACACAGGTATCTATCCAACAATGTGGAAAACTGCCCAGGTATGTCCTGTCCGCAAAAAGCAGGACAAATCCAATCCGGCCAACTACCGCCCATCAGTCTACTCTCAATCATCAGCAAAGTGATGGAAGGTGTCGTTGACAGTGCTATGAAGCATCACTTATTCACCAATAACCTGCTCACTGATGCTCAGTTTGTGTTTTGCTAGGACCACTCGGCTGCAGACCTTTTTACAGCCTTCATCCAAACATGGACAAAAGAGCTGAGTTCCAGAGGTGAGGGGAGACTGACTGCCCTTTTCATCAAGGCAGCATTTGACCGAGTGTGGCATCAAGGAGCCCTATTAAAATTGAAGTCAATGGGAGTCAGGGGGAAAACTCTCCACTGGCTGGAGTCCTACCTAGCACAAAGGAAGATGGTTGTGGTTGTTGGAGGTCAATCATCTCAGCCCAGGACATCACTGCAGGAGTTCCTCAGGGCAGAGTCCTAGGCCCAACCATCTTCAGCTGCTTCATCAATGGTCTTCCCTCCATCATAAGGTCAGAAGTGAGGATGTTCGCCAATGATTGCACACTGTTCAGTCCCATTCGCAACTCCTCAGATAATGAAGCAGACCATGCCTGCGTGCAGCAAGCCCTAGACAACATTCAGGCTTGGGCTGATAAGTGGCAAGTAAATTTTGCGCCACACAAGTGCCAGGCAATGACTATCTCCAACAAGCGAGAGTCTAACCACCGCCCCTTGACATTCAACAGCATTACCATTGCCGAATCCCCCACCATCAACATCCTGGGGGTCACCATTGACCAGAAACTTAACTGGACCAGCCACATAAATACTGTAGCATCAAGAGCAGGTCAGAGACTGGGTATTTTGCGGCGAGTGTCTCACCTTCTGACTCCCCAAAGCGTTTCCACCATCTACAAGGCACAAGTAAGGAGTGTGTTGGAATATTCTCCACTTGCCTGGATGAGTGCAGCTCCAACAACACTCAAGAAGCTCGACACCATCCAGGACAAAGCAGCCCACTTGATTGGCACCCCATCCACCACCTTAAACATTCACTCCCTCCACCATCGGCATACCATGGCTGCAGTGTGTACCATCTACAAGATGCACTGCAGCAACTCGCCAAGGCTTCTTCGGCAGCATCTCCCAAACCCATGGCCTCTTCCACCTAGAAGGACAAAGGCAGCAGGCGCATGGGAACACCACCACCTCCAAGTTCCCCTCCAAGTCACACACCATCCTGACTTGGAAATATATCGCCATTGTTTCACTGTCACTAGGTCAAAATCCTGGAACTCCCTCCCTAACAACACTGTGGGAGTATTTCACCACACGGACTGCAGTGGTTGAAGAAGGCAGCTCACCACCACCTTCTCAAGGGCAATTCGGGATGGGCAATAAATGCTGGCCTTGCCAGCGACGCCCACATCCCAGGAACGAATAAAAATGATATTCTGGAGCTCCCAACGCGCTGGTACTCACTTCAGTTTACATTGTGGATGGATTACATCGCACTGGCGGCAATAGAGACGTAACTGCACATAAACAACTTTTGACATCTAGCAGGCAGGTAATTGGGAAAACCTAATGCTGAAATGTACGAGAAGGTTGTAGGAACTAAAAATATTTCTGAAGGTACTTTGGAAAATTCCACATCCCACTCCCATTCCAAATTATCGATTAGTCCTCAGCTCAAGTGTCTAAAAGTCAAGATTACTGGCCTACTGCAGTTTAAATAGTACCCTGTGTCAGTCCAGGCTCCAGGCTTTTCACTGTTAATTACAGGTTTGGTATGTTTTACTGTTAGTGTTGCTGAATTACTGAGTGTTTGGTATAATTCCACTTTCTAACGTTATTAAGAGGGGAACTAGAAATTTCATGCTACAAGTGTGTAAAGCGATAAATAATTATCTTTATATATTGTGAAAACTGTGAGCTGCTGAGACAGGAACCAGCTCATTTCATAAACAGTTGGACTTGCTGAGACATGCAGATGAAGTGCGTCTGAGTCAAGTTACTAAACTCTGTTTATATAAAGAGTCTGTGTGATACCTGACAGTTACTCAATGCTAATGTGGTTGTAACTTGATCCCAATCGTCGTATTCGCTGCCCAGCTGTTGTTTAAAATGCAAACGTGTTATTGTTATTTAAGGTTGAAGTTTTATTGTCACTTCTGTATTGATACAGGATGGCTTTGAGTGCACACTGAGGCAAAAGTGGTTGTGTAACTCAGAAGATTACTGAGTGCAGTAAAGTCGTGAGTTCTGGGACCTCTCATCAGGAGTTTGCCTCACATCAGTTTGTCGGGAGTGTAATATTACTCCAGCCTAAGACACCCCAATTTTAATTTGTTTTAAATAAATAAACACTTACCATGTTAGCTTTATAGTGCATTAAGAATTATGCACATTACAATTTTACTGATGCAAAACATATTTAGGGCTGGATTTTCATTGAGGAGTCGGGTAGGAGGCGGGACTACAACTTTCGGGGTTGTAGTCCCGCCTCCATCGGGTTCCAGCCAACCCACGCGAATTTGACTTGATTAGCCTTGTTGAGCCCGCCCAGTGGGCTCAGCAGGCCAATTAAGGGCCACCCGGCAACTGGTGATGTCACAGATTGATATTTCATCTGTCAAGAACTTTTGACAGATGAAATATCAGCGTTTCACAGCTGTTTGAAGCTGTCAAACACTGACAATCTGTACTTCAGGTTAATTCCTTCCTCTCAGAATGATTTAGAGATCTCTGCGGAACAGAAAGCTGAATGCTGGAACTTTTGACAGCTCGCGGCCATTCTGCCTTCTGAGCCGGTGTGATGAGGGACTCCCGAGACCTGAAGGAAGGAAGGCTGTAAAGGTAAGTAAAACTTCTTTAAACACTTTACACACACCAAACACACTTACCTTTGCACTCATGCATCCATCACTCACCTGAACACCAGACATCTCGACCCCTCCAAGCCCTTCATCCCGACGGCCCGCCTCGCTAACTTGCCGTGGTTTGGAGCCATCGGGAATCCCACATTTCACCAATGAAAATAGGGATTAAGCTAAAAACTGCCTGTTAACTACCTGTTAACAGGCAGTTCATTGGCACTAATCCCCTTCCCGCCTCGGGGAGGCGGGTCCCAGTGCGGGTCGGGTACCCGCCTCCTTTGAAACTGGCATGGAAGCGGGTTGGGGGCGGGTTGGATTCGTGCCCCCCAATTTCGGGATTTTAACCCCCACATGCCTCCAATCCCGCCTCCACGGCCCAATGAAAATCCTGCCCTTAGTATTTAAAAGCATTTGTAGTGTAATTCATTGCATGGCAGATATTTGTGCTTTGTTAACTCACCTGCTCAACCTATGTTGTTGTTACTTACAGATTAATAAATGCATTGTGGAATGCAAAGCCCCTTGTCCTAAATGTGGAGCAAAATGTACCTCCAATCTCTGGCAGGTAGCAATTGGTAACCAATTTCCAATTAAAAAAAACGAAAACACTTACATTGAAACTATTTTCACTTTAAAAAAAAACTTAGTTTTAAATATAAATGGCGATCAGCAGTCTTAGTCATATCATGGTCTGCCAATCAATCCACAATGGCACACAGAGCTAGTCGAATGTCCATTTTATGCTCCCTGCTGACAGTACAAGATATGATTGCTAGGCAGCATTTGACCGAGTGTGGTATCAAGGAGCTCTAGTAAAACTGAAGTCAATGGGAATCGGGGGGAAAATGCACCACTGGCTGGAGTCATACCTAGCACAAAGGAAGATGGTTGTGGTGATTGAAGATCAATCATCACAGCCCCAGGACATCGCTGCAGGAGTTCCTCAGGGCAGTGTCCTAGGCCCAACCATCTTCAGCTGCTTCATCAATGACCTTCCCTCCAACATAAGGTCAGAAATGGGGATGTTTGCTGATGACTGCACAGTGTTCAGTGCCATTCACAACTCCTCAGATAATGAAGCAGTCTATGCCCGCATGCAACAAGACCTGGATGAATTTCAGGCTTGGGCTGATAAGTGGCAGGTAACATTCGCGCCACAGAAATGCCAGGCAATGACTATCTCCAACAAGCGAGAGTCTAACCACCTTCCCTTGACATTCAACGGCATTACCATCGCCGAATCCCCCACCATCAACATCCTGGGGGGGTCACCATTGACCAGAAACCTAACTGACCAGCCACATAAATACTGTGGCAACAAGAGCAGGTCAGAAGCTAGGTATTCCGTGGTGAGTGTCTCACTTCCTGACTCCCCAAAGCCTTTCCACCATCTACAAAGCACAAGTAAGCAGTGTGATGGAATACTCACCACTTGCCTGGATGAGTGCAGCTCCAAAAACACTCAAGAAGCTCGACACCATCCAGGACAAAGCAGCCCGCTTGATTGGCACCCCATCCACCACCTTAAACATTCACTCCCTCCACCACTGGCGTACCATGGCTGCAGTGTGTACCATCTACAAGATGCACTGCAGCAACTCACCAAGGCTTCTTCGGCAGCACCTCCCAAACCCGTGATCTCTACCACCTAGAAGGACAAGGGCAGCAGGCGCATGAGAACACCACCACCTCCAAGTTATACACCATCCTGACTTAGAAGTATATCGTCGATCCTTCATCGTCACTGGGTCAAAAATCTGGAGCTCCCTCCCTAACAGCACTGTGGGAGTACTTTCACCACACGGACTGTAGCGGTTGAAGAAGGCGGCTCACCACCACCTTCTCAAGGGCAATTGGGGGTGGGCAATAAATGCTGGCCTTGCCAGCGACACCCACATCCCATAAACTAATTTAAAAAAAGATAGTGGGAAAGGAAGTCAAAAAATATCAGATTTACCAAAAGAGCTGTAAAGAAGTAACCAAACAGTATCTTTGCTACTCCTTTATATTCGAACTCACATTGTTGGAAGTTTTTCCTGTTCACTATTCGTGGTAAAGGTGTGTAGAATGCATTTACCATTTTGCTACTAATAACAAACTAAGGACATCTTCCTTGGAGTGTTTACAATTTCATTACAGATAGCAAACGAAGAAATCTTCTCCCAATTGTGTGAATTTAGCATTGCATACATCATTTTCAAAGTATGCCATTTGGATGTTTGGCATGACTTTCCAAGAAATGAACCTTCTAGTACAGGAAGCTAACCAGGCTGTCCGGCTGTATTCTTGTGCTACCCGTGAAGCTCCAGTGAAAAAACTTTACTCCTTCATTCTGTAGCCTTAAGATAGTTTCTGAATGAAGCAAATCTGTTCATGATCACTGGAAGGTAAACAAAAAAACACAGCAAAACTATTCTGTGCTAAAATAATCTGAAGGTATATTTACAGTAAAGGGGAAATGCTCTCAGAATATCAGGTATGCAATCTCCCTTCTCCCTAAAAATTGACAATTGAATGCAGTGGTGCCAAATATGCTTCCTGGATTTGAGCTTGCAGCCCTAAAACCAGAAAATGTACAGGCCGAATAATTCAAGTGCAAAGCGGGCTTCTAAGCATCCAATATGGTGGATGGGGCTCGCGCTCATTACGTGCCAGACGTACGGCACCGTTCATATTGAATTGGGCTGCTCTGTAGGCATCCAGTGCGCATGCCATAACTATTTAAATCGCCGATTAAAATATTTAAATACAGGCCCTACGCTTGTTGTAGGACTCCTCCATACTTAGAGCCATTGTGCGCAAGTCTGCCCAGTGCACCCAGCATTCCCAATGTATACCCATCCTTCCATAGCTTGGGCCCTTGAAGTCTGCATGAGTCGTATGCAACAGTGCAAATGTGATCTCGCCCTTCACTGAGTTGGCACCTGTGATGTCCAATCCCCCTGCCCTAGCTCCAGCACAGGGTGATTTGCCACATGAAGACCCCCTCCTCTAGCCTACTTTCTAAAGTATACGTGGTGTCAGTATCTGAGCTGCTGCTTGCTAGGGTCAGATCGAGTGGTGGTGCATCTTCAGGAAGGCTGGCCTCCTCTTCCTGAAGTGGCCAAAGCATTGCCACCTTTTCAGCACCTGAAGAGAAAGAGAGGCAGAAGGGTTCACTTTTCGTGTGAAGGGAGAGCAGAGGAAGAAGTGGCTGGTGGCCGTAGTTTGTCATGCAGAGTACATAGAAGTAGGAAGATAAAAATAGGGTAAGGAGTGAAGAAACACTGCACGACGTCCCCTCCAGCATTGTGCTTGTCACAGCCATGACTCTCCCCCCTTGCCGTAATGGTCAGCCTGATTTCTTCCGGGGGTGAGGAGGGGGGATGGGGGGGGGAGGCGCGGGGAGAGAGGGTGTGCAGGCAGGCTCGACCTCCTCCGATGGCAGCCTCCTGTCTCAAGTTGTGCGCAACCCCCTCCTGCAAGAAAGAAGGGAGTGTGTCAGTGAGAGTCTTGTGAGGTGTTTATATGAATGTGTCTGTTGCAGTTGAATAGTTGGTCTGCAGTGTGTAAGATGTGAGGTGTGGGGAAGTGAGGGTCGGAATAGTGGTGAGTGTGTGAGCATGAGGAGAAGGAGACGGAGTTAAAAAAAATTGCACAATTCAAACTTTTTTTTTGTGTTTGTGTCACAGCTCAACATTGCTTACAGAAAATCCTTGACATCAGTTTTGAAGATGAAATCAGGGCCCTCAGCACAAATTGGACCAAGTTGACTTTGCCTTGACCAGGTGACCTTCACCTCACCTTCCATTCGTACAAACATTAACTTTGTGAGGAGATGGAAACACTCTCACTGCCGGTGCTGGAGCAGTAACCCTCTGTTTGCTCTATCAAGAGGCCTGAAAACATGTCACCACTGGCGCACACTGCACTAGAATTGTTGCAGCAAATCACTCTCACCACTTGCACTCTTGCACCAAACTACTTGAATTGTTGCAACCACTCACCACGAGTGCTTTGTGTTCTTAATTTAACCATTATTGACACCTCTGGGATGGGGGCAGGCAAGGGAATAAAATTGCAACATTGACCTGTTAGGAACCATGAGCAGTGTGGTTATCAGCTCTGCCATGGACCCATATTGGGAAGATTACTTTGCCTGACCTGGTGGTGCTTGGGGCTATCCATTATGTCCTTCTGCAGATTCAGCTGCCATTCTCCCAACTTATAGAATGTAGAACAAAACCAAATCTGAATTGCTCTGGGGTACAGTGAATAACAGTAAAAGGGGCCACTGAAGTTAAAGGAGCTTGTATTTATTTTAATGCTGCTCATTCAGGACTGGATCACAGGAGCAATTTGTAGGTTGGGCTGCTCCCCATGGTGTCACTCAAGGATTATTTTCTAGCAGGGCGGGTATAACTGGTAGTGGTATACAGTGGTATACAGCAGCGATACCTGCCCTGCTGTATGCCTCAGAGACATGGACCATGTACAGTAGGCTCCTCAAAGCACTGGAGAGGTACCACCAACGCTACCTCCGCAAGATCCTGCAAATCCATTGGCAGGATAGGCGCACCAACGTCAGTGTTCTTGCTCAGGCCAACATCCCCAGCATCGAAGCTTTGACCACGTTCAATCAGCTCCGATGGACAGGTCACATTGTCCGCATGCCCAATACGAGACTCCCAAAACAAGTGCTCTATTTAGAGCTCCGGCACGGCAAGAGAGCCCCAGGTGGGCAGAGGAAACGCTTCAAGGACACCCTCAAAGCCTCCTTGAAAAAGTGCAACATCCCCATTGACACCTGGGAATCCCTGGCCCAAGATCGCACAAAGTACAGGAGAAGCATCCAGGAAGGCGCCGAACAACTCGAGTCTCTTCGCCGGGAGCAAGCGGAAGTCAAGCGCAGGCAGCGCAAGGAGCGCCGTCAACCCAAGCACCCCACCCACCTGCCCCTTCAACCACCGTCTGCTCCACCTGTGACAGAGACTGTAGATCCCGCATTGGACTCATCAGTCACCTGCGAACTCATTTTTAATGTGGAAGCAAGTCATCCTCAGTTCCGAGGGACTGCCTAAGAAGAAGAAGAGGAAGATTTTCTAGCAAACGGTCACTCTCCTAGAAGGATTGTAAAAGAGGCCTACTTTCCCCCATCTTGGGCCAGGTATGTTTTCCTGTCTTCCATACTGTCCTGATCTGACTCAGGGATTTGTGAAATGTAAGTTGCACTGGAATTGTCCAAGATATATTCTTGGGTCCATTGAAAGATGAGTTCATCGTGCTGGTGCCAAATGTCTCAAAAAAGCCCCCCCAAAATTACATACTGCACCTGTTTCAATTATGCCATTAAACTTCAGCAACATAAAATGCAATGCCATTTTCTATATACAAAGCATTAGCACTATGTTGAATTACTAGGAAAGAATGTCAAAGTATTAAATTATCCACCCTTGCTTCTGGGTTTGAAAGCATTGACATTTCACTGACAGACATCGCAAATACATCAATAACTATACCAACACAGAAAATACTGAGGTCTAGTGATGCTGTGCAAATAGCCTGAATATGATAATTGTGTTAAAAATATAATCATTACCGATATATCATAATAACACCGTGATATTTGAGAAAGAAAGTCTTTGAAAAGAGATACTTCGCCAGTATTCTTCTGTGAATGTATTTCTCACTTTCTTTATTGTTTTGGGCGCTATCAAAAAAACTGATCAATAAATAATCTGAAGGACAATGGAAAAGATTAAAATCTCTGTTCAAATTATTTAACAAACTTTAATTTAAAATGCAGCAATCACCTGATACTTTGATTTTAAGGTTGCTGTTGATCTTTTCTGATTGTTATAGTAATTATAACCTGCTTTTGGATTTGCATTTTCTACATTTCCTAAAAGGTTAATATATTTTTAACATTATAACATCCTACGTTGTTCAAAAGCTTTACGTGAGATTTATAAGATAGCTTGGCTGTACAAATAGAGCCTGGCTGGAAACTAGCTCTAAGAGCTACGTCTGCTGGTGTTCAGGGTGTACTGCATTAAACTTTAATTCCATGTCCCTCTATGTACTTGAGCTATTTAAATATATTTAAATATATTAAAGTAGACAAACGTCTTTCCCGTCCAGTCCAACTCAAGGACCGTTGTCATTCTCGCAGATGATTCTGTTTGTTTTTTGTAAAATTATATATTTTTTTGAGATATCTATGCAATCAGAAAGCCTTTTCTTTGACCCTACATGACTGACAGCATCTCTGCATATCCCATATCCCAAAGGAGAACAGATACAACAAAGGACATGTGTCAACCAGGATCCACACTGAGCAAACTTTTGGGCTGCTAAAGCAATACTTCAGATGCTTGGATTGGTCGGGAAACTATAGAATATGCCCCAGACAGCTTGGCGGAATTATGACATGTTACAAAATAACTGAGTGTTGTACAATAAGGAGTGTCTCTGGTTCAATGAGGAGTATAGAAGAGCAGGCCAGGAGCACTAGGCAAAGCTGAAAATGAGGTGCTAACCTTGTGAAGCTACGACACAGGGCTGCATGCATGGAAAACAGCGGAAGCTGCATGCTATAGACAGAGCTATGCAATCCCACAACCAACGGATCAGATCAAAGCTCTGCAGCCCTGCGACATCCAGTCCTGTCCACAAAAAGCAGGACAAATCCAACTCGGCCAGTTACCGTCCCATCTGCCTACTCTCAATCATCAACAAAGTGATGGAGTCATCAACAGAGTTATCAAGTGGTACTCACTCACTGATAACCTGCTCACCGATGCTGACTTTGGGTTCCACCAGGACCACTTGGCACCAGACCTCAATACAGCCTTGGTTAAATATGAACACAGGAGCTGAATTCCAGAGGTAAGGTGAGAGTGACATCAAGGTAGTATTCGACTGAGTGTAGCATGAAGCAGCCTGAGTAAAATTGAAGTCAATGGAGATCAGAGGGTAAACCCTCCATTGGTTGGTCATACCCAGCACAAAGGAAGATGGTTGTGGTTGTTGGAGGCCAATCATCTCAGTCCCAAGATATCACTGCAGGAGTTCCTCAGGTCAGTCTCCTAGGCCCAACTATCTTCAGCTACTTCATCAATGATCTTCCCACAAAGTATGGTCAGAAATGGGGCTGTTCGCTGATGATTGCACAGTGCTCAGTTCCATTCGAAATTCCTCAGATAATAAAGCAGTCCGTGCCTGCATGCAGCAAGACCTGAACAACATCCAGGTCTGGACTGATAAATAGTTAGTAGCATTGATAAGAACATAGAACATAAGAAATAGGAGCAGGAGTAGGCCAATCGGCCCCTCGAGCCTGCTCCATCATTCAATAAGATCATGGCTGATCTGATCCTAACCTCAAATCTTCTATCACTCTGCATCCACCCGAACCCATGTGATCTCCCGGGAGAGGCGAAAAACCAGATAAAGACCCAATGGCCAATTTGGGAGAAAAAAATCTGGGAAATTCCTCTCCGACCCATCTAGGCGATCGAAATTCTTCCAGGAGATCACTCTGTCCCTATATTTTCTACAGTACTTACCTTCTGTAAAGGCGATCTCCACCCCAGCCAGGAACAGGAATAAAACCATCTCCTGAAATCTAACACAGAATTAGAACACAGTAGGAGCAGAACAAGGCTACACGGCCCCTGGGCCCACTCCACTACCCACAGGGCCATGACCATTCCGAACCTAGACTCATGTCCAATTTCCTGCCCGCTCCACGTAACCCTTAATTCCCTTTACTTCTAGGAAACTATCTATTTCTGTTTTAAATTTATTTAATGATGTAGCTTCTACAGCTTTCTGGGGCAGCAAATTCCACAAACCTACCACCCTCTGAGTGAAGAAGTTTCTCCTCATCTCAGTTTTGAATGAGCAGCCCCTTATTTTAAGATTATGCCCCCTAGTTCTAGTTTCACCCATCATTGGGAACATCCTCACCGCATCCACCCGATCAAGCCCCTTCACAATCTTATATGTTTCAATAAGATCGCCTCTCATTCTTCTGAACTCCAAAGAGTAGAGTCCCAATCTCCTCAACCTCTCCTCATATGACCACCCCCTCATCCCCGGCATTAACCGAGTGAACCTTCTTTGTACTGACTCGAGAGCAAGTATGTCTTTTCTTAAGTATGGACACCAAAACTGTATGCAGTATTCCAGGTGCGGTCTCACCAATACCTTGTACAACTGCAGCAATACCTCCCTGTTTTTATATTCCATCCCCCTAGCAATAAAAGCCAACATTCCATTGGCCTTCTTAATCACTTGCTGCACCTGCATACTAACTTTTTGAGTTTCGTGCACCAGGACCCCCAGATCCCTTTGTACTACAGTACTTTCCAGTTTCTTGCCATTAAGATAATAACTTGCTCTATGATTTTTCCTGCCAAAGTGCATAACCTCACACTTTCCAGTATTGTATTCCATTTGCCAAATCTCTGCCCACTTACTTAGCCTGTCTATGTCCCTTTGCAGGTTTTTTATGTCCTCCTCACTCACTACTTTCTGTCCCATCTTTGTATCATCTGCAAACTTTGATATGTTACACTCCGTCCCCTCCTCCAAATCGTTAATATAGATTGTAAAGAGTTGGGACCCAGCACTGACCCCTGCGGAACACCACTAGTTACTGGTTGCCAATCTGAGAACGAACCATTTATCCCAACTCTCTGCTTTCTGTTAGAGAGCCAATCCTCCACCCAAGCCAGAATATTACCCCCAATCCCGTGATTTTTTATCTTGAGCAATAATCCTTTGTGTGGCACCTTGTCAAATGCCTTTTGGAAGTCTAAATACACTACGTCCACTGGTTCCCCTTTATCCACCCTGTATGTTACTTCCTCAAAAAACTCCAGCAACTTTGTCAAACATGACTTCCCCTTCATGAAACCATGCTGAGTTTGTCCAATTAAATTATGTTTATCCAAATGTCCCGTTACTGTCTCCTTAATAATGGACTCTAACATTTTACCAACCACAGATGTTAGGCTAACAGGTCTATAGTTTCCAGCCTTCTGCCTACTACCCTTTTTAAATAAGGGTGTTACATTAGCAGTTTTCCAATCTGCCGGGACCTTTGCTAAGTCCAGTGAGTTTTGGAAAATTATTACCAATGCATCCACAATCCCTAATGCCACTTCCCTCAAGACCCTAGGATGTAAGCCATCAGGTCCAGGGGATTTATCCGCCTTGAGTCCCATTATTTTACCAAGTACCACTTCCTTAGTGATTTTAATCGTATTTAGTTCCTCCCCCCCTAGAGCCCCCTGTTTGTCCAGTGTTGGGATATTCTTAGTGTCCTCTACTGTAAAGACTGATACAAAATAATTGTTCAGTGTTTTTGCCATCTCCATGTTTCCCACCATTAATTTCCCGGTCTCATCCTCTAAGGGACCAACATTTACTTTAGCCACCCTTTTTCTTTTTATATAACTATAGAAACTTTTACTGTCTGTTTTTATATTTTTTGCTAATTTACTTTCATAATCTATCTTCCCTTTCTTAATCAATCTTTTAGTTATTTTTTGCTGTCTTTTAAAGACTTCCCAATCTTCTATCCTCCCACTAGATTTGGCTACCTTATATGCCCTTGTTTTTAGTCGGATACTATCCTTAATTACTTTACTTAGCCACGGATGGCTATCTTTTCTTTTACACCCTTTTTTCCTCAGTGGAATATATATTTTTTGGAAGTTGTAAAATAACTCCTTAAATATACACCACTGGTCTTGTACCGTCTTACCCTTTAATCTCTTTTCCCAGTCCACTCTAATTAATTCCGCTCTCATACCTTCATAGTCTCCTTTATTCAAGCTCAGCACGCTTGTTTGAAATCCAACCTTCTCACCCTCTAATTGAATATGGAACTCAACCATGTTATGGTCACTCATTCCAAGGGGATCCTTTACTAGGACATTTTTAATTAATCCTGTCTCATTACACAGGACCAAATCTAAGGTTGCTTGCCCCCTGGTCGGTTCAGTTACATACTGCTCAAGAAACCCATCCCTAATACACTCAATGAACTCATCCTCAAGGCTGCTCTGCCCAATTTGATTTGTCCAGTTAATATGATAATTAAAACCCCCCATAATTATAGCTGTTCCCTTATTACAAGCCTCAACTATTTCCTGATTAATACTCCGTCCAACAGAGTTGCAACTGTTCGGAGGCCTATCGGCTACACCCACTAGTGTTTTTTTCCCCTTATTATTCCTTATCTCCACCCAAACTGTTTCACTATCCTGCTCCTTTGACCCAATATCATTTCTCTGTATTATAGTGATTCCTTCCTTTATTAACATAGCCACCCCACCTCCTCTCCCTTCCTGCCTGTCCTTCCTGATTGTTAAATAACCTGGTATGTTTAATTCCCAGTCATGGTCACCCTGCAGCCATGTTTTTGTAATGGCCACAAGATCATACCCATATGTCATTATTTGTGCCGTTAACTCATTCATTTTGTTACGAATGCTACGTGCATTCAGATAAAGAACTTTCAAATATGTTTTGTGACACTTAGTTCCTGTTTTTTCCCTTTTTAGTACTTTACTTTTTACTCCATACCTTCTGTCCCTTCCTGACACATTCTGTTTTTTAATTCCCCCACTGCTACCTAAGTCTATGACCTTCTCTGTTGTCATTTCTATTATTTGCTCTCTAGAAACCTCCCCCCCACTAATTAGTTTAAAGCCCTCTCTACAGCCCTAGTTATATGATTCGCCAGGACTCTAGTCCCAGCACTGGCCAAGTGGAGTCCGTCCCAACAGAACAGCTCCCTCCTGTCCCAGTACTGGTGCCAGTGTCCCAAGAAGCAAAACCCATTTCTCCCACACCAGTCTTTGAGCCACGCATTTAACTCTTTAATTTTATTTATCCTAGCCAAATTCGCTCGTGGCTCAGGTAATAACCCAGAGATTATTACCCTTGAGGTTCTGTTTTTTAATTTGACCCCTAGCTGCTCATACTCCTTTAACAGAACCGTCTTCCTTGTCCTATCTACGTCGTTTGTACCAACATGGACCACAACAACTGGATCCTCCCCCTCCCACTCCAAGTTTCTTTCCAGCCCAGAAGAGATGTCCTTAACCCTGGCACCAGGCAGGCAACACAGCCTTCGGGACTCCCGCTCTTGACTGCAGAGAACCCTATCTATCCCCCTAATGATACTATCCCCTACCACTACAACATTTCTTTTTACTCCCTCCACTTGAATGGCCCCCTGTACCACGGTGCTGTGGCCAGGTTGCTCATCCTCCCTGCAGTCCCCGCTCCCGCCCTCACAGGGAGTAAGAACCTTGATCCTGCTGGACAAGAACAAGGGCTGCGTCTCCTTCAACACTACATCCTGGATCCCTGTACCTTCCTCACTCGTAGTCACACCGTCCTGTCCCTGACCACGGACTACATCTGCAGTAATTAACTTCATAGGTGTGACCATCTCCTGAAACATAGAGTCCAGGAACTTCTCCCCCTCCCTGATGTGTCGCAGTGTCTGAAGCTCGGTCTCAAGCTCCATAACATGGAACTTGAGTTCCTCTAGCAGCAAACACTTGTTGCAGATGTAATCACCGTGAGCCTCAATGGGGTTCACCGGCTCCCACATCTCGCAACAGTAACACATCACCTGCTCCATTCTATATAATTAATTTAATTTCTTATTATTAGTTATGAAGACCCTGCCCGGATATATATGATAAGATCACACCACTATTCAATAGGACTTACCAACTTAAAGGTATAAAAGAGAAGAGAAGGAAGAAAACCAACCAACCAGCTGATCACCAACCTCCTCCTTGAATACTGTCTGTGGAGCCTGTTTGGTTGACTCGTCTCGCTGCTCCGCCTCCGCAGTGCTGTCTAAGCCTGGGAGTGGGGAACAAAACAGAGCAAAAAACACACCCTCACCTCCCACTTATCCGAACTCTCCCACTTAGCAAAACTCCAGCACCACTCAATGCACAAAGCACTCCGTACACTGCACTAGCCCCTCCCCTTTTATACCCGGATTCTACTTCCTGTTTAAACTGCCCAAGAGTTTAAAAAACCCTTAAAAAATTAAACTTACTTCAAATAATTGACTTCTTAACACACTAAAATTCACAAAATACACTTAAATGATTTTTCTCCCACTTAGCAAAACTCCAACAGCACTCAATGCACACAAGTGCCAGACAATGATCATTTCCAACAAGAGAGCCTAACCACTTCCCCTTGACATTCAATGGCATTACCATCACCAAGTCCTTCACCACCAACATCTATGGGGAAAACCATCTACCAGAACCTCAACTGAACCAACCACATAAATGCTGTGGCTTCTCCACCACCTACAAGGCACAAGTCAGAATTGTTATGGAATACTCTCCACTAGGATGGGTGCAGCTGCCACCTAGATGGATAAGGGCAGCATGTGCATGGGAACACCATAATCTCCAAGTTACCCTCCAAATCACACACTGTTCCTTCATTGTTGCTGGGTCAAAATCCTGGAACTCTCTACCAACAACTAGTGGGAACACCTTCACCAGACGGACTGCAGCGGTTCAAAAAGGAGGCCCACCACCGCCTTCTCAGGGCAACTAAGGTTGGCAATAAATGCCAGCCTTGCCATCAATACCCATATCCCAAGGATGAATATTAAAAGCATTTTTGCCATTGGCACAGGCCTTACCATGGACTTGGATGAGGAAGAGCTGCAAGTCACAGAGTTGTCAGGGTCTGGAACTCCCTGCCTGAAACGTTGGTGGAAGCTGATTCCATAAATAATTTTATAAGGGAATTGAACAGGTACTTGAGGATGAGGAAATTACAGGGTTAAGGGCAAAGGGCGGGGATGTGGGACGAAGCACAACTGCTCTTTCAAAGAGCCAGCACAGGCACGACGGGCTGAATGGCCTCGTTCTGTGCTGTAAGTTTTTATGATTCTATGAAGTCATAGAAAAGGAACCACGACAGGCAAGCAGCCAGGTGCACAAGGGTCTAATTGCCCTGACACTTGTTATAAGAACATAAGAAATAGGAGAAGGAGTAAGCCAATCGGCCCCTCGAGCCTGCTCCACCATTCAATAAGGTCATGGCTGATCTGATCCTAACCTCAAATCTTCTATCACTCTGCATCCGCCCGAACCCATGTGACCTCCCGGGAGAGGCGAAAAACCAGATGAAAAACCCAATGGCCAATTTGGGAGAAAAAATCTGGGAAATCCCTCTCCGACCCATCTAGGCAATCGAAACTCATCCAGGAGATCACTCTGTCCCTATATTTTCTACAGTACTTACCTTCTGTAAAGGCGATCTCCACCCCAGCCAGGAACAGGAATAAAACCATCTCCTGAAATCTAACACAGAATTAGCACACAAGAAGTAGGAGCAGAACCAGGCTACATGGCCCCTGGGCTCACTCCACTACCCACAGGGCCATGACCATTCCGAACCTAGACTCATGTCCAATTTCCTGCCCGCTCCCCATAACCCTTAATTTCCTTTACTTCTAGGAAACAATCTATTTCTGTTTTAAATTTATTTAATGATGTAGCTTCCACAGCTTTCTGGGGCAGCAAATTCCACAAACCTACCACCCTCTGAGTGAAGAAGTTTCTCCTCATCTCAGTTTTGAAAGAGCAGCCTCTTATTCTAAGATTATGCCCCCTAGTTCTAGTTTCACCCTTCATTGGGAACATCCTCACCGCATCCACCCGATCAAGCCCCTTCACAATCTTATGTGTTTCAATAAGATCGCCTCTCATTCTTCTGAACTCCAATGAGTAGAGTCCCAATCTACACAACCTCTCGTCATATGACCACCCCCTCATCCCCGGGATTAACCTAGTGAACCTTCTTTGTACTGACTCGAGACCAAGTATGTCTTTTCTTAAGTATGGACACCAAAACTGTATGCAGTATTCCAGGTGCGGTCTCACCAATACCTTGTATAACTGCAGCAATACCTCTCTGTTTTTATATTCTATCCCCCTAGCAATAAAAGCCAACATTCCATTGGCCTTCTTGATCACTTGCTGCACCTGCATACTAACTTTTTGAGTATCGTGCACCAGGACCCCCAGATCCCTTTGTACTACAGTACTTTCCAGTTTCTTGCCATTAAGATAATAACTTGCTCTATGATTTTTCCTGCCAAAGTGCATAACCTCACACTTTCCAGTATTGTATTCCATCTGCCAAATCTCTGCCCACTTACTTAGCCTGTCTATGTCACTTTTCAGGTTTTTTATGTCCTCCTCACTCACTACTTTCCCTCCCATCTTTGTATCATCTGCAAACTTTGATATGTTACACTCGGTCCCCTCCTCCAAAACGTTAATATAGATTGTAAAGAGTTGGGGACCCAGCACTGACCCCTGCGGAACACCACTAGTTACTGATTGCCAGTCTGAGAATGAACCATTTATCCCAATTCTCTGCTTTCTGTTAGAGAGCCAATTCTCCACCCACGCCAGAATATTACCCCCAATCCCGTGCTTTTTTATCTTGAGCAATAATCTTTTGTGTGGCACCTTGTCAAATGCCTTTTGGAAGTCTAAATACACTACGTCCACTGGTTCTCCTTTATCCACCCTGTATGTTACTTCCTCAAAGAACTCAAGCAAATTTGTCAAACATGACTCCCCTTCATTAAACCATGCTGAGTTTGTCCAATTAAATTATGTTTATCCAAATGTCCCGTTACTGTCTCCTTAATAATGGACTCTAACATTTTACCAACCACAGATATTAGGCTAACAGGCCTATAGTTTCCAGCCTTCTGCCTACTACCCTTTTTAAATAAGGGTGTTACATTAGCAGTTTTCCAATCTGCCGGGACCTTTGCTGAGTCCAGGGAGTTTTGGAAAATTATTACCAATGCATCCACAATCCCTACCGCCACTTCCCTCAAGACCCTAGGATGTAAGCCATCAGGTCCAGGGGATTTATCCGCCTTGAGTCCCATTATTTTACCAAGTACCACTTCCTTAGTGATTTTAATCATATTTAGCTCCTCTCCCCCTAGAGCCCCCTGTTTGTCCAGTGTTGGGATATTCTTAGTGTCCTCTACTGTAAAGACTGATACAAAATATTTGTTCAGCGTTTTTGCCATCTCCATGTTTCCCACCATTAATTTCCCGGTCTCATCCTCTAAGGGACCAACATTTACTTTAGCCACCCTTTTTCTTTTTATATAACTATAGAAACTTTTGCTATCTGTTTTTATATTTTTTGCTAATTTACTTTCATAATCTATCTTCCCTTTCTTAATCAATCTTTTAGTTATTTTTTGCTGTCTTTTAAAGACTTCCCAATCTTCTATCCTCCCACTAGATTTGGCTACCTTATATGCCCTTGTTTTTAATCAGATACTATCTTTAATTACTGTACTTAGCCACAGATGGCTATCTTTTCTTTTACACCCTTTTTTCCTCAGTAGAATATATTTTTTTGGAAGTTGTAAAATAACTCCTTAAATGTACACCATTGATCATGTACCGTCTTACGTTTAATCTATTTTCCCAGTCCACTCTAATCAATTCCGCTCTCATACCTTCATAGTCTCCTTTATTCAAGCTCAGCACGCTTGTTTGAGATCCAACCTTCTCACCCTCTGCTTGAATATGGAATTCAACCATGTTATGGTCACTCATTCCAAGGGGATCCTTTACTAGGACATTTATAATTAATCCTGTCTCATTACACAGGACCAAATCTAAGGTTGCTTGCCCCCTGGTCGGTTCAGTTACATACTGCTCAAGAAACCCATCCCTAATACACTCAATGAACTCATCCTCAAGGCTGCTCTGCCCAATTTGATTTGTCCAGTTAATATGACAGTAAAAATCCCCCATAATTATAGCTGTTCCCTTATTACAAGCCTCAACTATTTCCTGATTAATACTCCGTCCAACAGAGTTGCAACTGTTTGGAGGCCTATAGACTACGCCCACTAGTGTTTTTTCCCCTTATTATTCCTTATCTCCACCCAAACTGTTTCACTATCCTGCTCCTTTGACCCAATATCATTTCTCTGTATTATAGTGATTCCTTCCTTTATTAACATAGCCACCCCACCTCCCCTCCCTTCCTGCCTGTCCTTCCTGATTGTTAAATAACCTGGTATGTTTAATTCCCAGTCATGGT
The DNA here is from genome assembly GCF_052327205.1 of Somniosus microcephalus. NCBI lineage: Eukaryota > Metazoa > Chordata > Chondrichthyes > Squaliformes > Somniosidae > Somniosus > Somniosus microcephalus. The sequence continues at coordinate 350,535,931 of NC_140989.1, forward strand.
CACCCTGCAGCCATGTTTCTGTAATGGCCACAAGATCATACCCATATGTAGTTATTTGTGCCGTTAACTCATTCATTTTGTTACTCATTAACTCATTCATATTCTATTGGATGATTTCACAAAGCTAAGCACAGATGAGTGAGGCTATTTGGCCCATCTAACTCATTCTTCCATAGAAACCTATGATTTCACCCCCCCCCCCCCCACCATTACAGCCTACAATTCCCCATCACAAACTACAGTCCCCCACACCCCCATTTATAATCATGGAACTGATATTACTTTTCATGTTTTTTTTTGTATTAGCTCTTTTCTCTCAACAAACAGAAAATATACCCTGGTACTTCTTCTCACTTTGGCTTTGAAATTTCACGGGGCTCCTCTTGAAAATGCAGACTGGTCTGGGCTACAGCTTCATGGGAACCAGTGGTTGTCCAGTACATTCCTTCATCTGAGAGCCTAGATCGTGAGTCTTAGCTGGCTAGCCAACTGTGGAGGGAATCACAACCAAATTGATCCTTTTCTTTCGCCATGTCAACACACAGTGAGATGCGCTTTCAAGATCAGGCCACTGGATAGGAACATAGGATAATCGTCCGGAAAAGAAATCCTAGCTGATTTATTCTCACTAGCACAAGCCAATTGTAGCAACCCATACGGCTACCCTGGCTGAGATCAATTAACTCAACATAGAGTGGAAATCAAGCCAGCACCTTCTGGTTTATGTGCTTTAGTGCTGCACTGGGCAGTGGTTTTATCTAGTAGCCCATCAAGGGAATCATGCCACAACATTTTTGAGTCTAATCATTCTTCTATTAAAGACTAAACAATTGAGAAATTGCCCTCAGTTTGCAGATTAGTTTTGTCTGAACTGACCCATGGGCATCAAACTTAGAGCCAGAACCCGACTATAACAATCACAATGTGGAAATCTGCCATATAGAATTCAATGTAGAAATGCTTATTTCTCAACTAACATGTTTACAGAAAACTTTTACTAAAACAAGCAATTGGATTTAACACAGACCCTTTGCCATGCCAATTATGCAGTGATCTGTCTGCTGCCTTCATTTTATGTAAGAGTGATTGCTTAAAAATGATAAAGAGCAATGTTTGCATCTGCTAGCATGAAGCAGGCTGAGTACAGCCACTGCTGTAGCATGCATTAAGAGTTGTTCTGGGACCTTCTGTTCTTTCTGGAACTGTCCCTGGTGCTTGCCAGATGTCAGAGAGTGAAAACGGCTCATATATCTTATTGGCCCCTGACATCTGCTTCTTTACAGTATTATAAACAGGACAGGGTCGGTAACTGTGCAAAGTTCTGCATATTATTAATGTCAGACTCTGCCACTTTCATGCATAACTTTCACTGTATCAAGCAAAGCACCAAACCTTCTTCGGTCTTCCACATGTTTCCACCACGCCCGCCCCCCCACAAATCTACCACTTATTGGAAGAAATCCTTAATTTCATCTTTGGTTTTCTTTTCCAATTTGTCAACCACACACCTGATGTGTCTTGAGCCTATATTTTCTTCACCTTTACTGCCTGATTTTCAGGTGAGAATTGGTGGTTTGGAGTGGAAAATGAGTGATGTCCCGCCCCATCAGAAACCTGCCCACTTTTCAGCCAATGCAGTGTCCGGTGGCCGGGACTGGTAGCAGAGGAAGTGCCCAACTGTTCCATTTAAATAGTAATTTGGGAGCATGTTTCCTTCAATTATTTTAGTTCTCTCCTGTTGCCACTTCAATTCTCAAGAGCTATTGTGCCAATCATGGTAATCACCATCACAATTGCGGGGACCAAGTCTCGTCTTCACACTGAGTGCCATAGTTCAAGAAGAAGGCCCACCACCACCTTCTCGAGGGCCAACTAGGGATGGGCAATAAATGCCAGCTTTGCCAGTGATGCCCACATCCCAAGAATGAATTTTTAAAATGTTAATTTTTGATCCAGCACCATTAATGGCTCCAACAGGTTTTCCTGATGGGAATCCACTTACTTGACATGTTTGGAACAAGAGGTTGTCCCATCTACCAAACCTGAAAATGATCACCTGTGAATCTTTCACATTCACCATTGTCCAATTCAGCTATCCTTTTTCACAACAAAAAGCTCCCTCTGATGTCTGCAGCTGTAATATCTATAAACTTATGACAACACACACAAACCATTGCTCTCAATTCACCTTCCATCTGCTTGAAGTCCCGATGTAAAAGTTTTTGCAAACTTCTCATAATCCTAAAATGCCTTTTCCACAACCCTAAGATATCCTTTGCTGAACTTAAAATTGCACCCTTCACTTGTCTTAAAGTCATCTCTGCTCACTTGGCTCAGCCTGGCTCCTCCTATCCAAGCTCAGCTCTGCTCTTTCCAAGATGTACTTCTACTGCCTCTGTCTTCCTTCCACTGAAAATGCCCCATTCTCTTGCTCTCTCTCAGCAAATCTAAGGCCTGTAACTTCACACAAAAATGTCTGGAATATAAAACACATTTTTTAATGTTATGTACAAGCACTTATCCATCCCTAGCCATTTTCAAAGCTCGATTGCTGATTTTCAACTTAACATCTCTATTGCAGAACACACCTACATCACGCATTCCCCACCAAGGCCTACTTCAAAAAGAATGCCATTCTGTATCATTTGGTCCTAGAAATTACAGTTGGCAATATTGGCAGAACAAAGCTTTAGTTTGATATCTTCTGCTATTTCAGTGGAGATGTTAATGTCTGCATTAAAATAACATAAAGGAACGCCTTTCAAACCTGTTAAGCATCCATCCATAGAAACATAGATATCCACTAATATCACCAGCAGTCATTTCTAGGCTTTTGAATTCTACACAAAATGAGCCACTGAGTTACAAACCCTAAATACCCTTTGTAACATCAGCTTCTTTCTCTGCTGAATAAAAGAAAGTATAAAAAAAATCAGAACCTGGACAGAATAAATCTCAGTCTGCATCTGGCCCATTTGAAGTGACTGTATTATCTTTGGACTTCTGGCCCAGATTTGCACTCATCCTTAATAAAAATACATCAAGGATTAACATGGCAATTGTTTTGGAAATGCCACTTTGATTCATCAGGATACGACAGAAGATTTTAGAAGATGATGTGTAAAAAAATAGTTGAGTAATTTTAAAATTTAAAGACTCCCCCGATACTTTGTAAGTGGAGCATTTTCATTTTTACAACAGAATGTGAGTATGTAAACTGTCAGCAATATATGTGCTGGGAATTTAGAAAGCTTTGGCTGGGATGAGTGTCATAAAGTGGCACTATTACCAGCTGAGATTCAAGCAGAACTAGTGCACTGAAAATAGCTTAGCAGATAAATGTCGAATCAACCAAAGCAGAGACGCAGTAAATATAAAATCAATCCCTCAGGTTATCCCCGGGTCCGGATAAAACTTAGTATTATACAGTATTGCTCCATACAGGGATTTCTGATCTCAGCTCTATGCTGGAAAGTTATATTTTGTACTGTAGGACTTTTAGCCATTAAGTAGAGAATCTATTTGTATCCACCGAAAACAAAATCATTTCCCTATAGATGGAATATTGCCGAAGATTCCCAGGTTGATCTTATTTTCTTAATGTGAGCGACAATTTTCCCCAATCAAGTCCACAAAATGTGCAAATGTAGTTGTTTTTCCAAACAAACAGTGAATGTGCTTTGAATTTTTATGACATATTAACTAACATAATATTCTGCTTTATTTCATGTAACGAGAATTGTCTATTCAGTGAAACTGTCGGAATTACACCAAATGCACACGATCAATTGATAAACGTTCCCATGCAGCATAAAATGTTGCTTTTATTGAAAAAGGAAGGGTGCTAAACACTTTGATGGAAATGTAGCATCGTTCAATCCAAATATGTATTTAGAACATTGACAATGTACGCCAGATTAGACACTTCCACCCTAGTGTTAAATCTGTCATGTTAGTTTAAGGCTCAATTATCACTGGAAATAGTTCATTGTGATTTTTGGCAGAATGTCTGGAGAAGCGATTTGGTGGTAACTGTTTCTTTAAGGAAAGGATATTGCCGACAGTAATAGCCAGAAACTGTGCAGCTACTGGCAACACCTTCAACCTCAGCGGGAGCGCAAGACAGGCAGTAGTGAATTGGCCGCCCGTTATTCACCTCCCTCCGCCCCCCTCCCAATTTTCCTTTCCAGGATGTACAACGAGCAGACGATTTGCTACTACCTGTTTCGTGCCCCCCACTGGAGTTGAATTTTTACCCCCTGGAGTTCATATGTGGGTGATAAGAGGTAAATCAGCGCTACTGCTTGGCATGTAATTCATGCTGTCTTGAGTGCTGGCAGTAGGAAGCTGGTGCCCTGGGCCTGGGAAAGATTGTCAGCTGATTGACAAATTGAAAGGTCAGAGATAGAATCATAGAATGATAGAATAGTACAGCACAGAAGGAGGCCATTCAACCCATCGAGTCTGTGGTGGCTCTTTCGCAAAGAGCTATCCAGTTCATCCCACTCCCCCGCACTTTCCACATATCCCTGCAATTTTTTCTCCTTCAAGTATTTATCCAATTCCATTTGGAAGGCTACTGTTGTTCACATTTAGAATGCAAACTGCCTACATGAACTGGGCAGGCTGTAATTATACCCTCCCGCCAATGGAGACTCTGCACTACCACCACTGGCGGGCGGGGGTACTTTCAGTGTGACAACTCGACCCAGGCAGTTTCCATTATAAATGTGGCCATTAGAATTTATAATGGGAAAGGGACAGAATATATTACTTGATAATGGGGAGTGATTGCATCTGCATGCAATGGTCCAAACCATTGCCTGACCTCTAACCCTGCTTTACCTGAAGACCACACATGGCACGCGCACATACATTTTCTTTATGATTCACTCCCTAAACCTCTCCGCATCTCCGCCTCTCTCTCCTCCTTTAAGACGCTCCTTAAAAACTACCTCTTTGACCAAGCTTTTGGTCACCTGCCCTAATATCTCGTTATGTGGCTCACTGTCAAATTTTGTTTGATAATGCTCCTGTGAAGCACCTTGGGACATTTTACTACGTTAAAGGCGCTATATAAATACAAGTTGTTGTTATTAATAGTAACTTTCTTACTTTTTCCTTGTTTGAAATGGGGGGTTCCCAATGAAGTTATGCTAAGTTTTGGGGATGGTGAAAGTGTACACGGACGCTTCTGCTTCTCCTGCTCAACTACACCTCGTGCGTCAGTGGGCTAGGACTATTCTATCTACTCAATAAAAAATAAAAATGTGAATATTGAGGGCCAACTTCTTGGGGGGGGGGGGATGCATAATGGAAAGAAATTCTGATTTTACCTTCATTCTCCACCCTTTATCAGATTCAAAAACAGAAATTAAATACAGTTTATTTCTCATAAAATATATAGCCAGAGCCTTTAAAATAAACATTTTGACCAGAAAAGCGACAGAAATTGGGGGATGCAGACAGAAGATGTGAAAGGTCCAAGCCTGGTGAGCCCTTGTTCTTGGATCGCTGTCTTCTTAAGGTCAGTACTGGAGAGCTGTGAGTCTTCAATGGAGTTTCACTTATCACATTTATTGAACATTTTTAAAACAAATCTTACACTATACATGCAATTTTTCATTTGTCAAAAAAAAGGCTTCTTTCTGTCGTTATCCTTAATCGAAGTGCATTAAAAGCAATAGAACACTGAATACTGGAGACTCCCTGCTCAACATTTTGTTTTCTGTGATGATTATAACCAGTAACAGAAACAAAAGCCTATTGGGGTGCAGGTCTTATCTTTGTCATGTTGACTATACCTGCAGGAATAGCATAGTTTGAAATCCTGTCAGTATGATAGGATTCTAGTTACACGTGGCAGAAGGTTGACTAATGTAGACCTCATCGCCTCTAAGCCATCACACCATTCCAGCAACATCAGTTTATGTCATGACAAACCCAGAAAAGGAATGTTATTTTGAAGTGAGAGTTGAAAAAAATGAAGTTCAATCTGAAGCAGGAATTGAACCTCCAACCCTGGTGCACAGAAAGCTTACAAAGCTATTCTCCTACCTGATTCAAAGATTTCCTGGCAACTGTGCCAGAAGCCCTTTCCATTGTGCCTTTTCCATAAAGAGAGTTTGATTCTCAATTTTGAAAAACTATTATTTCATGTTTGGATCTTAAGCACTTTGAGTTGTTGGGATTTAAAGAGCTTTTATTTTGAGCTTCAATGATCCCATACTGAAATGGCGTATTCATCTCTGAGAGGCACTCATTAAAATTCAGTATTCTCACTTTCAGCATTTTGACATGATGATGACCAATCTTAATGCAAAGTATATGTGCAAACATACAATGCCATGTATGTTTTACACTATATAGAATATACATATGTTTAGTAGCTGATGTATACATTTCACTACACACAACTGTATATCATTTGTGTGGTTTAAGGCATGCTATATGCTTTTCATTATATTCTACGTAAGAATTGATTCTATCTGAAGACTGCAGACATTGAATTATAAAAATCCCTAAGGGAACGTCATGCTGTTGTCTTAATTGCCTCCCTTGTGGATGTTTTAAAAGTAAAAATGATTGTGAAACATTTTCATGCAAGTCTTTCATTCAGAGGAAAAATATACCTAATAGTAGCGCATTTATTCAGCTGCCTCTGCCGCACTTCCCCCTGCCTGCAATGATAAACTTCCCCCAACGTTCTCCCTGCTATAACCCAGAATCTGCATCTTTCTCAAATTTCTCGCCTACCTGCCCTCATGCCCTCTCCAAGTTAATCTTGTCCATGAGACCCACCGCCTGCTTTCTTGACCCCATTCCCACTAAAATGCTGACCATCCAACTTCCTTTTCTGCTTCTCATGCTGATCCAGGCCGACTTGAACAACCTACTACCAACCCGTCTCAAATCTAGAAGGCCATTTTGGATCATCACCGAAGCCCTTCAGCGATCTCCCCTCAGCCTTGATGACCGATGGCGAAATGCTTGGAAGAACTGCGACATACAGAATGGATTCCTTATAGAGGACCCCACAGTACAACCTGAAAGCTCCAACCTTCCTCGCAAATTGAACAACCATCTACTGCCTCAGAACTGGTCATGGTAGATGCTGCTACCTTCTCCATAGATGGAAGATTAAAGCATCCCCATCATGCGACTGTGGAGCTCCTAATCAGACCCTGGAGCACATCATTGAGCACTGCCCTCAGAGGAAATTAGCAGGCAGCCTACAAGCTATCCAAGCTGCTACACTGGAAGCTTTGGCCTGGATATCTGACTTAGATATTGACATCTGATTTGCTACTACCATACGAAAGAAGAAGCTTCTCATGTTAGCTGATATTGTAAACGGTTCCCTCTCCTCGGTTACTGACCCCTTCCTTTCAATTCTGCCATCATCACCCCCCTCAAAAAACCCACTTGACCCCTCTGTCCTTGCAAACTAACCGTCCCATTTCTAACTTCCCTTTACTCTCCAAAGCTCTCCAACATGTTGTTGCCTCGCAAATCCGTTCTCATCTTTTCCGCAACTCCATGTTTGAATCTCCCCAATCAGGTTTCTGACCCCTGCCACAACACTGGAACATCCCTAATCAAAGATACAAATGGCATCCTATGTGACTGTGATCATGGTGCATACTCCCTCCTTGACCTCTCTATGGCCTTTGACATGGTCGATCACTCCATTCCCCACCAGCGCCTCCTCCATTGGCCAGCTGAGTGAGACTACCCTTGCTTGGTTCCACTCTTACCTACCCAATCATAGCCAAAGCATCTCCATAAATGGTTTCTTTTCCCAACCATAAAAGTCCCCTTCCTCCTCCTCATCTACATGCTGCCCTTTGGTGACATCACCCAAAGACATGGTGTCAGGTTTCACATGTATCACAGCGAGCTCTACCTCTCCACCACTCAGCTCATCCAAAACTCTGCTGCCCATATGCTATCCCACACTAAGTCCCGCTCATTCACCATTCCTGTGCTCATTGACCTGCATTGGCTCCCGGTCGGCCATTGACTCTAATTTAAAATTCTTATCCTCATATTCAAATACTTCAATGCTCTAGCCCTTCCCTACCTCTGTAATCTCTTCCAGACCTACAATGCTCTCAGAACCCTGCATTCTTCCAACCCTGGCCTCTTGTGCATCACCCACTCCCTTTGCTCCACCATTGGCGACCATGCCTTTTGCATTCTAGGCCTTAGCTCTGAAAATCCCTCCCTAAAGCGCTCCTCCTTGTAGTGTATGTAACGTTCCACCTTTAAGAGAACTATTTTAAAGGTTGCACTACTTTATCTTGGCTACTGTATACTGTAATACCGGTGGTGACCACACCGGTATATAAGTGCTGTGTAAGGATTTATTGGGCAGATTCGCCCTGACCTTCGAATAGTAAAGTCCTGTTAAAGTTACTTTTGTAGTCTGTGTATTAATTCACCATATAACCCACAGACTTTACAGTGGCGACGAGTTCGATCTTACCCTGCGGCAGCGATACATCCGAAGCAGTTAACGAGCGTCGAGAGGAGGCACCCGCCCTCGTCATTCTGCTGAGAGAAGACTCGAGTCTGCAGAGCAAGGAAGAAGGAAGAATTCAGACATGAAGCCTTCCATCAGCAACAGGCAGTGATCGTCCCTTCTGCCACGGTGGTGAGTGAGCCGATCAGCCACGAGAAGCAAGTCGGCCACGTTGACTGTGAGTAGGGGGAAAATAAAAAAAAAAAGAACGGAGGAAGGGCGGTGAACTCGACCACGGTCGGGGGGAAAAGAGCCGGACAGAAGTCGGGCCCAGAGGCGCTGAGACTGGGGCAGCGTGGGGCACGGAAGCCGCGGTGCAAGCGGGAACGCAGCCGGTGTGAGAGACCGAGCTACCAGCGGGAACGCAGCCGGTGTGAGAGACCGGGCTACAAGCGGGCTGGGAGATGCAACAGCGTCGTGAGACAGCTCGACCGCAACCGGCGAAAGGCCGGGCAGCTACCGAGGCCGCGAGGCGCTGCGACCGGGATCGTAAGACGCGGGAAGAAATAAAAATAAGAAACCGCGGAGAACTCAGCCGCAGCCGGGGGAGGAAAGGACCGGACTGCGAGAGGGCTGGGAGGCGCGATTGGAAGCCGCTGAGGGAGAGACAGAGCCCGAGCAAGCGGGAGAGACAGAGCCGAGCGAGGGAGACCGAGGAGATTCAGCCAGCGGCTGGAACTGTTCGCCGTCAACGGGTTGTCCCCAGCGCCTGTTGCCCTGCCGAGAAAAGGGAACAAAGAACGCACTGAAGCCGGCGCGCAGGCTGCGAACCCCGAAAGCCAGCGGTCGTCGCCCGAGGGAAAAGCTTACCCCTCCCGCCAGTAGGCGGAGAAGAAGACAGGAGCGGGAAACCGCCATTTTGAAAGTGGGCGGGGAAGAAGACAAGCGCGGGAAACCGCCATTTTTGGAAAAAAAAAGTTAAAGAAAAATTTCGTTGTTGTTTCTCAGGAAGATTGTGAAGATGCCTAAGCGTGGCAACATCAACGAATTCGATTCTGATGTGGAAGATTGGACCACGTATGTAGAACGCATCGAGATATATTGTAAGGTCAATAAGATAGCAAATTATGATAAAGCTCTAACCTTACTAAACTCAATGGGTGCGAAGACATACGGGTTATTGAAGCATCTTCTATCACCAGCTAAACCGGCGGATCAGTCTTTCGCTAATATTGTTGCTGTCCTGAAGGATCATGTGAACCCCACACCGCTGATGTTAGCGGAACGAGCTAAATTTTACGGGAGAACGCAACTAAAGGAGGAAAGCAACGCGGAGTACCTGGTTGAACTGCGTAGGCTAGCAAAATACTGTCAGTTTGGGGTAAATCTGACAGAGGCACTGAGAGACAAGTTCGTGTGCAGGATGTCGAAGGAAGGAACACAAAAGCGACTGCTCGAAGAGAACGATCTTACACTTGATAAGGCTGTCCTTATTGCAGCATCGCACGAAGCCACAGCGAGAGGCACGGCGGAAATGCAGCTGAAGACAGCGGTACTCAGTGTGGATCAAATGACTTCGGGTACAACGAAATGTTACCGTTGTGGGAAGACAACACACGACCAGAACCAATGCTGGTTTAAAAACCAGGAATGTAGAAAATGTGGCAAACTTGGTCACATAGCTAATGTATGCCGGTCAGGAAAGAAGACCAGCAACAATAAGTCACCGCAGAAGAAGTACAGAAAGGTACATAACGTGACTGTGAAGAGTCCAGATGAACTGAATTCGGATTCAGACCCCAACAGCAAGGAACTGGGTAGTCTGAGGATTCACAATGTGAGTAAAGAAGCTGACCGACAAACTATCTGGGTCACACTGCAGGTTGCAAAAGTCCAAGTGAAGATGGAAGTGGACACCGGATCGGCGTTGACGGTATTGAATAAACAAGATTACAAAAAGTTATTCAAACATATTCCCCTACGGGATACGGAGATAGTATTGCAGACATACACGGGGCATAAAGTATACCCCATCGGAAAGATAATAGTCAAGGTGAGACACAAGGGCAAAGATCACCAAGGAATGGACTTATATGTACTACCCGAGGGAGGTCCACCACTTCTGGGACGGGAGTGGATCAGGAAAATAAAGATAGACTGGCACTCACTAAACACAATGATGGTAGATTTCGGAAAGAAAGATGTCAAACCTGAACGGTTGTCCAGAATATTGGATGAGGCTAAAGAGGTATTCCAGCAGGGACTGGGAACACTGAGAGGAATTAAGGCAAAAATCAAGATTGCAGAACATGCAAGCCCAAAATTTTTCAAAGCCAGATCGGTACCTTACGCGATACGACCTGCTGTGGAGGCAGAACTGGAAGAGCTTGAACGTGCAGGGGTACTGTCGAAGGTGGACTGGAGTGAGTGGGCCACGCCCATTGTTCCCGTCATGAAGTCTTCATCAAGTAACAAGCCGGGGGACCGGGGAAGGTCCGCATCTGCGGAGACTTCAAGATCACAGTTAATCCGGTGCTTCACACGGTACAATACCCGCTTCCGCGGATTGAGGATATCTTTGCTTCATTGTCTGGCGGGAAACACTTCACCAAGATAGACCTGGCACAAGCATATTTACAGATGGAGGTCGAGGAAGAGTCACGCCAGTATCTCACAATCAACACACACAGAGGCTTGTATCGATATAATAGACTGGTTTTTGGAGTAGCTTCGGCTCCAGCAATTTGGCAGAGGGCCATGGAGCAGGTCTTACAGGGTATTCCAAGCACTCAGTGTTACTTGGACGATATCCTGATTACGGGAGAAGACGAGGAGGAACACCTTACAAATTTGAAACTGGTGCTCACCAGGTTGAAGGAATATGGCCTTCGAGTTAATCGCCAGAAATGTGAGTTCTTCCAGAAACGGATCTCGTACTGCGGTCATGTCATTGACCAAGAGGGGCTGCACAAGTCACCTGACAAGATCGAAGCGGTCGTGAAGGCCCCCGCTCCGGAAAATGTATCACAGTTGAGGTCGTTTCTGGGGTTGATTAATTATTACCATAAGTTTCTGCCAAATCTATCCACGGTGCTGCATCCGCTGAATGCTCTGTTGCGGAAAGAAGTACCATGGAAGTGGAGCGAGGACTGTAAGAAGGCCTTTCGCAGAAGCAAGGCGTTGATTACCTCTGAGGAAGTGTTGGCTCACTTCAACCCAACGCTACCTCTTCGTCTAGCTTGTGATGCTTCCCCTTATGGTATTGGAGCTGTACTCTCACACAAGTTACCAAATGGCTCGGAAAGGCCAGTCACATTTGCGTCCCGATCATTGACCTCCACTGAGCGAAATTATGCTCAGATAGATAGGGAGGCTCTCAGCCTTGTGTGGGGAGTAAAGAAATTCAATCATTACCTGCAGGGCAAGAAGTTTACATTGCTGACAGACCACCAGCCGTTGGTGTCCATATTCAACCCTAACAAGGCCGTTTCCACTATGACAGCACAAAGGCTACAGAGGTGGTCCATTCTACTAGGGTCACACCAATATGACATCGAATACAAAAGGTCCAAACAGCATGGAAATGCTGATGGGTTATCGCGCCTACCGTTGCCAGTGGAAGAAGAGGCGACTACAGTGGACCCAGTGGAGATGTTCCACTCAACCATAATGGAATGTCTACCAGTAACAAATTCCATGATCGAAAAGGAAACAAGAAATGACCCGACTCTCTCACGAGTCTACGATTTAACGGTGGAGGGATGGCCAGTACATGGCGAACCAATGCTGCCAGCATTTTCGCACAGAAGAGAACAGCTGTCAGTGTGCCGAGGAACCTTGATGTGTGGATCTAGAGTGGTGATTCCACCCAAACTCCAGCAGAAAGTACTAAAGGAGCTTTACAAGGGGCATCTGGGTGGAGTGAAAATGAAGAACCTAGCCAGAGCGTTTGTGTGGTGGCCAGGTATTGATGGAGACATCGAAGAAATAACCAAGAGCTGTCTAGGATGCCAGAAGGTCCAAAACGCGCCACCACAAGCTCCTCTGCATCCATGGGAGTGGCCCTCATCTCCATGGCAAAGGGTACATATCGACTTTGCTGGTCCATTTATGAACTCAATGTTTTTAATCGCGGTGGATGCACACTCCAAGTGGCCGGAGGTAATAAAAATGTCCTCCACCACCACGGAAAAAACCATCACAGTATTAAGGACCATATTTGCCAGGAATGGGCTGCCGGAACAGATCTGTTCTGATAATGGACCGCAATTTGTGTCCGAAGAATTCAGGAAGTTCTTAAAAAGCAATGGGGTCAAGCACTATACGTCCGCCCCATACCATCCCGCCACCAATGGATTAGCTGAAAGGTTTGTCCAGACCTTCAAGAAGGCCATAAAGGCCATGGGTAATGAAGACATAAATCTACAACATAAGGTAGATAACTTCTTGTTGGCGTACAGGAATGCAACACATGCGGTCACAAACCAAACTACCGCCATGATGTTTTTCAATAGAAGAATAAGATGCCGGCTGGATTTGATTAAGCCAAACATCAGAAGGGACGTAGAGAACCGACAATTTCAAGGCATGAATGAAAGGCCAACTAGATCCTTTCAGATAGGTCAACAAGTTTTGGCCCGGGACTACCGTACCGAGAAATGGCAGCCGGGAACTATTGGAAAAAGGCTAGGACCGTTGATGTATACCGTGGACATTGGTGAAAGCATAATAAGGCGCCATGTTGACCAGATCATAGAATCATCCACAAAGGCCCAACCTACTCCACAACTCTATACGTCTAATGTTGAAGCAGAGATACCCAGAGCATCTACCTCCGATCCAGTAATACTGGAATCCGATGAACCTGAAACGGTCCTTCAAGCCGAATCGACCTTGCCAGAAGAACCTACTACACCACCGAAAACGACTACACCACCGAGGCGTTATCCGGACAGAGTCCGGAAGCCTCCAGAGAGACTGAATCTGTGAACTGTTTCACATAAAGTTGTATATATGTTAAGATGTTATATTAATGGGAATATGTATATATTGTTAACCTAAAAAGGGAGGATTGTAGTGTATGTAACGTTCCACCTTTAAGAGAACTATTTTAAGGGTTGCACTACTTTATCTTGGCTACTGTATACTGTAATACCGGTGGTGACCACACCGGTATATAAGTGCTGTGTAAGGATTTATTGGGCAGATTCGCCCTGACCTTCGAATAGTAAAGTCCTGTTAAAGTTACTCTTGTAGTCTGTGTATTAATTCACCACATAACCCACAGACTTTACACTCCTTTCAGACCCTTCTTAAAATTTACTGTTTTGACCAAGCTTTTGTTCATCCCTCCTAATATCTACATCTTTGCCTTGGTGTCAATTTTTGTCTGATTACGTTTCTGTGACGTGCCTTGGGACGCGTTCCTACATTAAAGGTGCTATATAAATGCAAGTTGTTGTTTTCTAGTGACCCTGTAAAGAGATCAAGCAGTCAACGTTTACAGGCTTGCGCTAAGTGCAGGTTGCCACTGATAGTACTCGTGTGACATCCTGCATGAGAAGCCCCTCAATTTTATCAACAGGAAGATGTTTCATTCTATCACCGTGCAGCTGGTGTGTGATGCCAATCACACAATTTTTGCATTTGAATGTGTGCTAAGCCGCAAGACTCATTTGTATTTTGCCGACAGCCATGCCTGCATTGTTGAGCCAGAACACTGTCATGCGTTGGTTAATTGGAGAATGGGCATTCCCCCTGACCGATGACGCCTCTGCAGCTTCCGAGCTCCGCAGCTGGAGAACAGGTGTGGTGAGGCCCTTTGAACCACCCGAATTGTGATACAGCAGACACTCAGAATTTTAAAGTCTTGTTTCAGGTGCTTCAGTAGGTCTGGGGTGCCTGGCAGGAGGGGCCTGTCAAGGGTCTCAGGAATTATTGTGGCTGTTCATAAAGATTTAGTCCTTCCCGGTGTTGATGAGGAAGTTGAGGAGGAGAGCAAAGGAACAAGTCTGCCATCAACGACAACAACTGGTATTTATATAGCGCCTTTAATGTAGTAAAACATCCCAAGGTGCTTCACAGGAATGTTATAAGACAAGGTTATCCTGGAAACTGCCATGCTGCAGCCAGGACCCAGCATATCCAGATTCCAGCCAAGGTCGTGGCCATTCTGGTGCACTGCTGCTGAAGTTATGGTGGGAGTCCATCAACAACAAGAACAACTTTTATTTATATACAGTGTGAGCTATGGGGGCGGTTTGTGGTGGATGGACGGTATGTGGCCACCAGATGGAGACAAAGTCCCCCTCTCACTCCAATTCAGGTGACGGCCACACCCACCTCCAACACAGCTGAGGCAAATCTACCCATTAGCTCAGGAGTTCAAAAGGCAAACTAGTGCATCCCTTCAGGGCCAGTACCTAGGGGCAGGGGCAGGGGCAGGGGCAGGGGCAGGGGCAGGGGCAGGGGCAGGGGCAGGGGCAGGGGCAGGGGCAGGGGCAGGGTGTACCTGAGGACAGGACAGGACAGGACAGGACAGGACAGGGCCAGGACCTGAGGAGAAAGCCAAGACTGCTGTTGAAAACCAGCTTGCAGCTGCCACAGAGAGGTCTACTATTGAACCCGGGTGGAATATTGTTTAGTTCTGAGAGCCTGATATGATCCCTGGACCGGCTGAGAAAGATCCAGTGGTAAAGTAACCCTGGCTTATAGTTTTTTGGAGAAAACTGATTTAAGGACTGCCTTCCTAACCACCCGGGGCGGGTGATTGTTTTGTTCTTCATTTTTCTTTTTGAACGTCATGTGTTTTGGGATTTTGCCAGACGTGAACCTTTTTTCCCGTTTTCTAAAAATAAAACACAGCTAACTGCTGTTTTTCATTTACCAATCTTGTGACTGTGCTTGTGTCCTCTCCCCATATCAACACACCCTTCGGTCTAGGTGGTGGTTGATTACAACAGGTAGTGCCTTTAATGTAGTAAAATATCCTAATGTGCATCAAGGAGCATTATAAAATGAAATTTGACACAGAGCCACATAAGGAGATATTAGGGCAATGACCAAAAGCTTGGTCAAAGAGGTAGGTTTTAAGGAGCGTCTTAAAGGAGGAGAGAGAGATAGAGAGGCGGAGAGGTTTAGGCAGGGAATTCCAGAGCTTAGGGTCTAGACAACAGATGGCACGGCCGCCAATGGTTGACTGTCATCTGATCATGTGGATGTTGCCCAGGAAGGAGATGAGCAGGTTATGGAAAAACCATTTCTACAAGCTCAAGAGGGATAGCAAATTACTAACATCTGTTTTCAATGAAATTGCCCAGAACTGATACAATAAAGAACAGAGATCAGCATCATCCAACAGAATAATGTGCAATGTGCAATCACACACTTTGACAGACAATGTTCCCATTTATTAAGAAAATAATTTCACATCTAACTACTTTTACTTCATGCCTCATGTCTGCCCTTGGTACCTAAAACTTACTGACTTGTGCTCTTAACCTGCTACTATTATTGGATGCTCCAGGTAAAATTAGATAAAGCCTAAAAATGGGCACATGAAGCACGATGTGCCTGCGCCCATTCAAAAGTGGTGCACGCAGCACGCAAAATTCGTGCTGCCTGCAGATTATAATGATTGTAGCGCTGATCTCAGCGTTAAACGCACTACTGGTTGGCTTAGTGCTGGACAGGGGAGACAATATTAGGTGCAGTCTACTGGCCAATAAAGTTTGGCCTAGGCTCTCTGCACTACTTAAAAGGGAGGTGCTTTGTTGCAGAAGCAACTCATTGTCAGTGTGGATGAAGTCATGGCCCGACAGGGAAGAGAGAGGGTGAAGAGCGAGGAGATTTTTGGATGTGGGTCTGGAGGCCTTGGTCCTGGGGGGTACAAAGACGCCGTCATGTCCTCTACCCGCAGCCGGGGTGGGTGGGGGGGGCTGGAGGCCTTCAAGGCAGAACGCCAGAAGGATGTGGGAGGAAATAGCTCAAGCTGTCAGTGCCACGAGTGTTGTCCCCAGGACCTGGATCCAGTGCCGCAAGAAGTTTAATGACCTCACACGAGTGGTCAAGGTGAGTGAAAGCTTCTTCAAATGCCATATCCCACCAGCTGCACCACTAGCCGCATGCACTGCTCAATGCACCACACCTCCATCACTCACCTACCAACAATCTCTAGCAATCACCACTCATACCTGACAATCATAGCTTCACTTTACCCTCAGCACTGCTGCAAGATTCACACTCACATCTCACACCTTGCACACACTGCCAGCTATTCAACTATGGCAGGCACATCACCCAAACACATTGCACCACAATCACTGACACTTCTCTTTCTCTTGCAGGCAAAGGTGGCTCATAACCGCTGGGAGCAGCAGCTGGCGGGCGGAGGGGAAGCCTGACTGCAGAACCTAATGGAGCTGGAGGACACAGTGCTGAAGATAATTGGAGGGGCCATCGCTGAGTCCTATTCTTCCCACTTACAAATAAAGAGACGCCATCAATGCACTCCATCCTACAACATGACAGCCCTCTTTGCCTCAACATGACTGAACCAGTAATCATCACCTGAGTGAATAAGCCAACACCAAATGAGTGCAACTTTTCCTGTATTATACAGACCACCTTGGAACGTGTGTCCATCCAGGAGTGGCAAAAGAACCAGAGGTGACATGAGGGAAAAAAATGTTACACAGCGAGTTGTTATGATCTAGAATGCATGGCCTGAAAGGCTGGTGGAAGCATAATAATAACTTTGAAAAGGGAATTGGATAAATACGTGAAGCGGAAAAATTTGCAGGGCTATGCGGAGAGAGCAGAGAAGTGGGACTAATTGGATAGCTCTTTCAAAGAGCTGGCACAGGCACGATGGGTCGAATGGCCTTCTTCTGTGCTGTATCATTCTATGATTCTATGAATTGGGATGCTCTCGTGTAAAGAAAGAACGAACTTGCATTCACATAGTGCCTTTCATGACCTCTACAGTCAATGAAGTACATTTAAAGTGTAGTCACTGTTGTAAAGGGTGCAGGGACATGATGAATGACCCAGACTGCTCCCTGGTCGATGGTACAGAGATCCCCATTGGCTGCTTGAAATGGCTGTGTGCTGTAGAAGGTGAGGGCACTGCTCATCTTCATGGCCACCGAGAGCGCGTGCAGGAAGATAAGCGTTGATGTAAAAAGACTGCTGAGCACTTGGTTTGAGTATAAAACAAGGCTCAGTAGTCTTTTTACATCAATTTAATCAACTGTTTCACAACCATGAGATTCTAGTTACATCACTAGTTCCTGGTTACAAAAACATCCTGGGCAAGCTGGGCCCACGCCCGAGTATTTATACTCCTTGGATGGCGCCACCAGCTGGCCGTCCAGTGTTACTTCATGAGCCATTTCTTCATGAATGATAAGATTCATGACAAGCGTGGCTTCAGGTCTTCCCGCAGCAATTCACAGAGATGCCCTATTGCCTCTTTGGAGAAGCCCATTCTTCTTATGCAGAACACCTCAGGTCCTCGTATCACCTGTACTGCCTGTATATTCTGTGGGAAGGTGGGGGTGGAGGGTTAATACCTGCTGGGATTGAATTCTACTTAAGCGCTACCTGACCCTGCTTTTCTCCACCCTGGGCTGCTCCTCTTCCTCCTCTATGATAACGCTATAAAGTGGTGTGCCCATACGGATAGCTACAGCAGCTTCTGGGATACTCTAAATATGGCTGAGGGGTATGCGAATGAGGCCGGTGAGGCTCAGGTGGGAGTTCGGACCGTGCAATTGCACCAGTCCCCCGAGCCAATCAGGGGTGCCTGAGCGGATCTGGCCAGCAGGACTGGGCGTTCAGTTCACGGGATTGCCGGCGCACAAATGCAGCCGACCCCCGGAACCCCCAAACTGGGCAGCCCGAGGGGGAGTCCCCGGCCCTGCTCACTGATGTGCCATCAATAACTCAAGGACAAGAAGTTAAAGGATTCAACTGAAGGCTTTTAATCGCTAAGAACATTGCACGTCATTCCACATCGGATTCGTCTGGCAGAATGACTCATACAGCTCTTGAGACCTTTATGTGACAAAAGACAGGGGCGGAGCCAATACACACAATAGGGGAAAAGGGGGCGGTACACACAATACAATGCAGGTAAAACACAGGGGCTGATGAAGACATATATTTCATCACATTCACCCCTTCTACAGATTTAGTCTGTCCGGGGGTGTGATAGTCCTTCCTGAACGTCGCAACAGTACCTCGGGTTCCGACCAGGAGTCCGTGGTGCCCTCCTGGGCATACCCATGTGCTGGGGGTGTTGCAGGTACTTCTGGGGGTGGTGAGGATACCTCTGGGGATGGTGGAGGTTCTTCTGGGGGTGGTGAGGATGGGTCGTCGTCACTTCCTGCCGAGGCGAGGTCCTTTATGGACACGGTGTCCTCACGTCCGTCGGCGTGCTTGACATACGCGTACTGTGGGTTTGCGTGGAGTAGGTGTACTGCCTCCACGAGGGGATCCGTTTTGTGGCCCCTCACATGCTTCCGTAATAAGACTGTCCCTGGGGTGGAGAGCCACGAGGGTAGGGACACTCCCGAGGTTGATTTGCGGGGAAAAACAAACATCTTCTCGTGAGGAGTGGCGTTAGTAGCAGTACACAATAGCGACCTTATCGAGTGGAGTACGTCTGGGAGGACCTCTTGCCAGCGGGAGGTAGGGAGGCCTTTAGACCTTAGTGCTAAGGTGACTGCCTTCCACACTGTCGCGTTCTCCCTCTCCACTTGCCCATTACCCCGGGGGTTATAACTAGTGGTCCGACTCGTGGCTATCCCCTTCGACAGCAGGTATTGGCGCAGTTCGTCGCTCATGAACGACGCCCCCCTGTCAGTGTGGATGTAGTTCGGCATGCCGAACGTGCAAAACAGGCTGCCGGGGCACTTGATGACCGTGGCACTGGTCATGTCTGGGCAGGGGTAGGCGAATGGGAAGCGGGAGTACTCGTCCACAATGTTGAGAGAGTACACATTGCGGTCGGTGGAGGGGAGTGGTCCCTTGAAATCTAAGCTCAGGCGCTCGAATGGCCGTGTAGCTTTGATCAGGTGGGCTTGGTCGGGCCTGTAAAAACGGGGCTTGCATTCCGCACAGGTGCGGCAGTCCCTGGTCATAGACCGGACCTCCTCGATGGAATAGGGCAGGTTACGGGATTTTATAAAGTGAAATAGCTGGGTGACCCCTGGGTGGCAGAGGCCATTGTGGAGGCCCTGTAGCCTGTCCCCCCGGATGCTGGCACACATCCCTCGTGATAGGGCGTCGGGGGATTCGTTGAGGGTCCCCGGCCTACATATTATGTTGTACTCAAACGTGGAGAGTTCGATCCGCCACCTGAGAATTTTGTCGTTCTTGATCTTCCCCCTCTGTTTGTTGTTAAACATGAAGGCTACCGACCGCTGGTCGGTAAGCAGGGTGAAGCGTTTGCCGGCTAGGTAGTGCCTCCAGTGCCGCACTGCCTCCACTATGGCCTGGGCCTCCTTCTCTACTGAGGAGTGCCTGATCTCGGGCCCTTGGAGGGTTCTTGAGAAAAAGGCTACGGGCCGCCCATCCTGGTTGAGGGTGGCTGCTAAAGCGAAGTCGGACGCATCGCTTTCGACCTGGAAAGGGATGTTTTCGTCCACTGCCCGCAGCGCGGCCTTCTCAATGTCGTGTTTAATGCTGTTGAAGGCGGCGTGGGCCTCGGCTGTGAGCGGGAAGGACGTTGATTTCAGGAGGGGACGGGCCTTGTCGGAATAATTGGGGACCCATTGAGCGTAATAGGAGAAAAACCCCAGGCACCTTTTCAGGGCCTTGGGAGTGTTTGGTAGGGGTAGCTCCCGTAGGGGGCGCAATCGGTCGGGGTCCGGACCGATTTCCCCGTTTTCCACCACGCAGCCCAGGATACAGAGGCGCGTGGTGCTAAAGACACACTTATCCTCGTTGTAGGTGAGATTGAGTCTGAGGGCGGTTTTCAGAAATCTCGCAAGGTTCGAGTCGTGGTCTTGCTGGTCGTGGCTGCAGATGGTGATGTTGTCTAGGTATGGATAGGTGGCTGTTAACTGGTTCTCATCGACCATGCGGTCCATCTCCTGCTGGAAGACCGAGACCCCATTCGTTACCCCAAAGGGGACTCTGAGGAAGTGGTAGAGGCGTCCGTTCGCCTCGAAGGCGGTGTATGGACGGTCCTCTGGCCTAATGGGGAGCTGGTGGTATGCCGATTTTAGGTCGATGGTGGAAAACACCCGGTATTGCGCAATTTGGTTAACCATATCCGCTATGCGGGGCAGAGGGTAGGCGTCTAGCTGGGTGTATAGATTAACCATCTGGCTATAATCTATCACCATCCGCTTCTTTTCGCTACCCTTAACCACTACTACCTGGGCGCGCCACGGGCTGGTACTGCATTCGATGACACCCTCCCGCTTGAGTCTTTCTACTTCAGATGCAATGAACCGTCTGTCCTCCCAGCTGTACCGCCTACTCTTGGTCGCTATGGGTCGACAGTTGGGTGCGAGGTTGGCGAACAGAGAGGGCGGCTTGACCTTCAGGGTAGCCAGACCACACACTGTGAGGGGCGGCTGGGACCCACCATAGGTAAGCGTGATACTTTGGTGGTGGCACTGGAAGTCCAGACCCAAGATCACGCTCACACAGAGATCTGGCATTATCAACAGTTTAAAATCTCTGTAATCAGTGCCTTTTACCGACAACATAACCGCGCAGAAACCTGTAATTTTTGAGGTATGAGTCTTATCAGCCATGGCGATTTTGCCCTGTGTAGGGACTATCGTTAGTGAAAGTCGTTTTACCAGGCTAGGATGAATAAAGCTTTCGGTGCTCCCGCAGTCAATCAAGCACTTAACCTTGTTCCCGTTTACCTCTATGTCCATCATCGATCTAGACAACGGATGCGGCCTGGATTGATCCACTGTGATTGAGGCCACCAGTGGGTCCTGGGGGTCCGTGTAGTCGGGACAAGATGGTGGACTCCATGAGGGTGGACAAGATGCCGTCCAAGATGGCCGCCCCCACGGCGCACACGCGGCGGTGGTGGAGTTGGAGGCGGGGTTCCCTCTGCAGACTTTGCTGAAATGTCCTTTCTTCCCGCATTTAAAACAAGTGGTGCCCTTCGCTGGGCACAGATGCCTGGAGTGTTTGGCCTGGCCGCAGAAGTAGCATTTCGGGCCCCGATGCATCACGGCAGTAGTGGGGCTCCTGGGTGGAGGCTGGGGCTCCGACGGTGCTGGGCTGGCCTGAGACCTGTGAGGTGAAGATGGCTTCCAAGATGGCGACCCCCACAGCGCGCACGAGGCGGAGTGGGCCGCGTGGCCTGAGGAACAGGATTCAGAGTTCCTCTGGGCCATATCCAGCGATCGCGCTATGCCCATAGTCTGTTTTAAGTCCAGTCCCTCCTTTTCAAACAGTTTCTGCCAAATGTAATTTGAACTGAAGCCCGCAATAAAGGAGTCTCAGATCAGCTCCTCTGTGTACATGGTGGCAGACATGGCCTTACAGTTACAGTCTCTGCCCAGTACTTTTAGGCTTAGCATGAAGTCCTCTAGTGACTCACCATGCCGCTGCGTGCGAGTAGTCAGAAGATGCCTGGCGTACACCTCGTTTATTGGCCGCACGTAGTGGGCCTTCAGAATGGTGCAGGCATCCTCGTAGCTGGTGGCATCTCGGATGAGAGGGGAGACCCGATAACTCACCCGGTTTCGCAGGATTCCCAGTTTCACGTCTCCGGTGGCGGTCGCGGCTGCTATGGCGGTGGCTGAGGTTTCGATGAAAAATTGGAACCAGTGTCCGAACTGTGTGGCTGCGTCTGTGGCATGGGGGTCCAGATCCAAGCGCTCTGGTTTCAGGAGTCGATCCATCTTGGTGTTTTAGCGATTAAAATTGATGTGCCATCAATAACTCAAGGACAAGAAGTTAAAGGATTCAACTGAAGACTTTTAATCGCTAGGAACATTGCACGTCATTCCACATCGGATTCGTCTGGCAGAATGACTCATACAGCTCTTGAGACCTTTATATGACAAAAGACAGGGGCGGAGCCAATACACACAATAGGGGAAAAGGGGGCGGTACACACAATACAATGCAGGTAAAACACAGGGGCTGATGAAGACATATATTTCATCACACTCACACACTTCATTCACCCTGCCTTACACGTCAAGCAGCACCGTAAGGGAGCTCCCTCTCCCTCACCCGCAATCGTGCAGGGACAATCACCACTGCTCCTGTGTTTGTGAATCTCGTTAGTACAGCTAGTAGAATGTAAGGCCCCCGAATCGAACCTTTGCCCCGGGGCAAAAGCCACTCCTCATTGCGGGAAGACTCAAAAAAAGCATGAGGGAAATTGGAAAAGGTGTTTTAAAGGTGCAAAAAGCAAGCAAAGGCGCCATCTACTCGCTATTCCTGCCTCATAAAATTTCTTAGGCCATTTCTACACCGCTAATGTGCTGACAAAAGCAAGGAAATTCACCCCTCCCGCCTCCACAATTGTTTAGTGCACATGAATTATGGTCACTTACACAGTGTGATGAAATATGTCATTCATCAGACTCTGTATTTAACTACATATATTGTATTGCCTGCTCCTGTGTTTTTACCTTGTATTGTATATAGTGCACCGCCCCCTTTCTCCCCATTGGGTGTGTCGACTCCGCCCATACCTGGCCCTACTTAAGACAAGCCCAGGCTTGTCTTGCAGCAGAACAGCAGAATGCTAGGTGAAGACACAGGCATCTTTCTTTGCTAATAAAAGCCTTGTTTTATCCAGTTAACTTTGAGCCTTGAAGTTATTGAGGCGCATCAATTTTATTAGCAAACTTTCAACAATGGATCAACTTTTGAAACCGGAACGCTTGGATTTGGACCCGCATGCTTCGGATGCACCGGCACGGTTTGGACACTGGTTCCAGTGCTTGGAATTTTTTATGGCCAACTCCGAAGCCGTCACAGCCTCTAGAGCCACCAGAGATGTGAAACTCGGGATCCTGCAGAATTGGGTAAGCCACCGGGTTTTTTCACTCATCCAAGACGCCGCCACCTACCTGGATGCCTGCAACATTCTAAAGGCCCACTATCAGCAGCCTACCAACGAGGTGTACGCCAGGCATCTGCTTGCTACCTGCACACAGCGACCCGGAGAGTCGCTAGAGGACTTTCTAGTCACCCTAAAAGTGCTTGGCAAAGACTGCAAATGCAAAGACGTAAAGGCCACGGTATACACAGACGAGCTTATTCGGGATGCCTTTATCGCAGGCCTTAGCTCTAATTACATCCGGCAGAGACTGCTAGAGAAAACGGGCCTAGATCTGACACAGGCTGTGGACACAGCGCGATCGCTGGATGTGGCTCAGAAGAACTCTGACTCCTATTCTTCAGGCCGCGCGGCCCACGCCGCCTCGTACGCACCAAGGGCGCCGCCATGTTGGAAGACATCTTCCCCGCCCGGTAGCCCAACACCGTCGGGGCCCTGCTCTCCCCCCAGAAGCCCTACGACCGCCGCGACACATCGGGGCCCCAAATGCTACTTCTGCGGGCAGCCGAAGCACACCAGGAACCTGTGCCCGGCGAAAGGCACCACCTGCTGTAAGTGCGGTAAGAAGGGGCACTTTGGGAAGGTGTGCAGAGGGAACCCCGCAGGCAAACCCGCCACCGCCGCGTGCGCGCCGTGGGAGCGGCCATCTTGGACGCCATCTTGTCCGACCTCGTGGGGTCTGCCATCTCGCGAGCAGACATCGTGGACGCCATCTTACCCGGCCTCGTGTGGCCCACCATCTTGTCCCGATCAGGGCCCTACAGTGGCATCGATCACAGTGGACCAGTCCAGACCGCACCCACTATCCAAATCGATGGTGGACATCGAGGTAAACGGGTGCAAGGTTAAATGTTTAATTGACAGCGGGAGCACGGAGAGCTTCATTCACCCTGGTCTGGTACAACGACTCTCTCTAACTATAGTCCCTACTCAGGGCACGATCTCTATGGCCGACAAAACCCAGATATCGACTATTGCGGGTTACTGCGCGGTACGATTGTCCGTTAAAGGCACTGTATATAATAATTTTAAACTGTTAATTATGAAGGATTTATGTGTGAGCGTGATCTTGGGCCTGGATTTTCAGTGCCACCACCAAAGCATCACGCTCAATTTCGGTGGGTCCCAGCCACCCCTCACAGTGTGCGGTCTGGCTACCCTGAAGGTAAAGCCGCCTTCGCTATTCGCGAACCTTACCCCTAACTGCCGGCCAATAGCGACCAAAAGCAGAAGGTACAGCTGGGAGGACAGGCGGTTTATCGCGACCGAGGTAGACAGGCTCCTGAGGGAGCGCATTATTGAACGCAGCAACAGCCCGTGGCGCGCCCAAGTGGTGGTGGTGAGGGGTAGCGAGAAGAAGCGGATGGTGATTGACTATAGTCAAACAGTCAACATCTATGCCCAACTAGACGCCTACCCGCTACCCTGCATATCCGAGATGGTGAACCAAATTGCCCAATACCGGGTGTTCTTCACTATCGACCTCAAGTCAGTGTACCACCAGCTCCCTATCAGACCAGAGGACCGTTCGTACACCGCCTTCGAGGCAAACGGACGCCTCTACCAGTTCCTCAGAGTCCCCTTTGGGGTGACGAATGGGGTCTCGGTCTTTCAGAGGGAGATGGACCGCATGGTCAATGACCACCACTTGCAGGCAACCTTCCCCTATCTCGACAATGTCACCATCTGCGGCCACAACCAACAGGACCATGACTCAAACCTCGCAAGGTTTCTGAAAACCGCACAAAAACTCAACCTCACTTACAACGAGGACAAGTGCGTTTTCAACACCACGCGCCTCTGCATACTAGGCAGCGTGGTGGAGAATGGGGAAATCGGACCAGACCCGACCAATTGCGCCCCCTACGGGAGCTGCCCCTGCCCAACACTCCCAAAGCCCTGAAAAGGTGCCTGGGGTTATTCTCGTATTATGCCCAATGGGTCCCTAACTACTCCGATAAAGCCCGCCCCCTCTTGAAAGCATCCTCTTTCCCGCTCTCTGCTGAGGCCCATGCTGCCTTCAAAAGCATTAAGCAGGATATTGAGCGGGCCACGCTACAGGCAGTGGATGAGAACACTCCCTTTCAAGTGGAAAGTGATGCGTCTGACTTTGCCTTGGCGGCCACCCTCAACCAGGTGGGGCGGCCCGTAGCTTTCTTCTCGAGGACCCTCCAGGGGCCCGAGATCAGACACTCCTCCGTGGAAAAGAAGCCCCAAGCCATCATGGAGGCAGTGTGCCACTGGCGGCACTACCTAGCCGGCAAACGCTTCACCCTACTTACCGACCAGCGGTCGGTAGCGTTTATGTTCAATAATAAACAGAGGGGGAAGATTAAAAATGATAAGATTCTTAGGTGGCGGATCGAGCTCTCCACCTTCGAGTACGACATCATATACCGGCCGGGGGCCCTTAACGAATCCCCCGACGCCCTCTCACGAGGGATGTGTGCCAACGCCACCGGGGATCGGCTACAGACCCTCCACAACGACCTCTGCCACCCAGGGGTCACACGGCTGTTCCACCTCATAAAGTCCCGCAACTTACCCCACTCGATTGAGGAAGTTCGGTCTCTGACCAGGAACTGCCGCACTTGCGCTGAGTGCAAGCCTCGGTTCTACCGCCCTGATAGAGCACACCTAATCAAAGCTACACGGCCCTTTGAGCGGCTTAGCTTAGATTTCAAGGGCCCCCTCCCGTCCGTCGACCGCAATGTTTACTTCCTGAACATTGTGGACGAATACTCCCGTTTCCCATTCGCCTTCCCCTGCCCACACATGACCAGCGCCATGGTCATTAAATGCCTCAGCAGCCTGTTCTGCCTGTTCGGTATGCCAAGCTATATCCACACGGATAGGGGGGCGTCCTTCATGAGTGAAGAGCTACGCCAGTACATGCTGTCCAAGGGGATTGCCACGAGCCGTACCACCAGCTACAACCCCCGGGGTAACGGTCAGGTGGAGCGAGAGAACGGGACAGTATGGAGGGCAGTCACTCTAACTCTAAGGACCAAGGGTCTCCCTATCTCCCGCTGGCAGGAAGTCCTCCCAGATGTGCTCCACTCAATACGGTCACTATTGTGTACCGCCACTAATGCCACGCCTCATGAGCTAATGTTTGTGTTTCCCCAGAAATCCACCTCAGGCGTATCGATACCGTCATGGCTCTCCACCCCAGGTCCGGTACTTTTGCGGAAGCATGTGAGGGGCCACAAGACGGACCCTCTCGTGGAGCCAGTGCACCTGCTCCACGCCAACCCACAATATGCGTACGTCCGGCACGCCGACGGACGGGAGGACACTGTGTCCATAAAAGACCTCGCCCCAGCCGGTAACAACAGCAACAACGACAACGACTACAACAACAACAGCAACAATGACAACAACCACAACAACTATTACCCACCCACTCCACCCACTATTCTTTCATCACCCCCGGAAGAACACCAGCCAACGGTACCCCCACCACCTACTCCTTCAACAACCCCGGTGGCGCCCCCGGCAGAGACCCAGGAGGTCACCTGGGACACCCAGCCGGCACCCGCGGCACCGCAACTGTTACGTCGGTCACAGAGGACTATCACACCCCCGGACAGACTAAATCTGTAGAAGGGGTGAATGTGATGAAATATGTCATTCATCAGACTCTGTATTTAACTACATATATTGTATTGCCTGCTCCTGTGTTTTTACCATGTATTGTATATAGTGCACCGCCCCCTTTCTCCCCATTGGGTGTGTCGGCTCCGCCCATACCTGGCCCTACTTAAGACAAGCCCAGGCTTGTCTTGCAGCAGAACGCTAGGTGAAGACACAGGCATCTTTCTTTGCTAATAAAAGCCTTGTTTTATCCAGTTAACTTTGAGCCTTGAAGTTATTGAGGCGCATCACACAGGTTGCTGGAGGACTGCCGATGCCTACAGAACAATGGCCCCCAGTATAAGTCAGTGTTTCCAGGTGAGGGAGGGAAGAAGAATATAAGAAAGAATTTGCAACTGTATAGTACTGTGGGATGTGGACATCTCAGAGTGCTTTACAGCCAAATGAATTACTCTGGAAATGTAGTCAATGTTGTGCTGTAGTCAAGTGCGGCAGAGAAGGGACTTATCAGCAATCTTCTTGTACGAGGCCCCTTGGGTCAGAGCGATCATAATATGATTGAGCTCTCAGTCGAGATGGAGAGTGAGGAAATTGAATCAGAGACTAAGGTCCAGAACTTAAATAAAGGGAATTACGAGGGTATGAGACGGGAATTGGGTAAGATTGATTGGGTGGTGTTTCTGGGGGGATTGACAGTGGATAGACAATGGCAAGCATTCAAAGATAGAATGGAAGAATTCCAGAACATGTTTATACTGGTTTGGCATAAAAATAAACCT
The DNA here is from genome assembly GCF_052327205.1 of Somniosus microcephalus. Lineage (NCBI taxonomy): Eukaryota > Metazoa > Chordata > Chondrichthyes > Squaliformes > Somniosidae > Somniosus > Somniosus microcephalus. The sequence goes on from NC_140989.1 coordinate 350,563,829, forward strand.
AAAAAGGTGACTCAACCGTGGATAACGAGGGAAATTAGGGACAGCATAAAATCAAAAAAAAGGGCATATCAACTGGCAAAAAAAAGCACCAGACCGGAAGATTGGGGGCAGTACAGGATACAGCAAAAGAGGACAAAGGGATTAATCAGGAAGGGGAAAATAGAATACGAAAGTAAACTTGCAGCAAACATAAAGACAGACTGCAAAAGCTTTTATCGGTATATCAGGAGGAAAAGACTGGTAAAATCCCAAGTCGGTCCCTTGCAGTCCGATTCGGGAGGATATATAATGGAGAATAAGGAAATGGCAGACCAATTAAACTCATACTTTGGTTCTGTATTCACAAAGGAGGACACAAATAACCTCCCAGGAATATCGGCAAACATAGGGACTAATGAGAGGGAGGAGCTGACAGAAATTAGTATCTCTAGGGATATGGTGTTGGGTAAGTTGAGGGGACTGAAGGCCGACAAATCCCCGGGGCCTGATAAACTACATCCTAGGGTACTTAAGGAGGTGGCCCTGGAGATAGCAGATGCTCTAAGGATCATCTTCCGGAACTCCATTGACTCGGGAACAGTACCCGTGGATTGGAGGGTAGCTAATGTTACCCCAATATTTAAAAAGGGGGGTAGAGAGAAAGCAGGGAATTATAGACCAGTAAGCCTTACATCGGTTGTGGGCAAAATGCTAGAGTCCATTATTAAGGATAAAATAGCGGAGCACTTGACAAATGGGGAAAGGATCGGACAGAGTCAACATGGATTTACAAAGGGTAAATCGTGTTTGACTAATCTGCTGGAATTTTTTGAGGAAGTAACTGGTAAAATAGATGGGGGAGAGCCAGTGGATGTGGTGTACCTTGACTTCCAGAAAGCCTTCGATAAGGTTCCACACAAAAGATTATCATGCAAAATTAAGGCTCATGGAATTGGGGGCAAAGTATTAACGTGGATAGAGAACTGGCTGGCGGATAGAAAACAGAGAGTTGGAATAAACGGCTCGTTTTCGGAGTGGCAGGCAGTGACCAGCGGGGTGCCGCAAGGATCTGTCCTGGGACCCCAGCTGTTCACAATATATATAAATGATCTGGATCAGGGAATTGGATGCAATATTTCCAAATTCGCTGACGACACTAAACTAGGAGGAGGGGTGGGCTCTGATGAGGATGTCAGGAGGCTACAGTGCGATTTGGACAGGTTGGGGGAATGGGCGGATACGTGGCAGATGCACTATAATGTGGATAAATGCGAGGTTATCCACTTTGGGGGTAAAAACAGGAGGGTAGATTATTATCTAAATGGCAATAGATTGGGAGATGGGGAAGTGCAGAGGGACCTGGGTGTTCTTGTGCACCAGTCACTGAAGGAGAGCATGCAGGTGCAACAGGCGATTAAGAAGGCAAATGGTATGTTGGCCTTCATATCAAGGGGGTTCGAGTATAGGAATAGGGATACCTTACTACAGCTGTACAAGGTGCTGGTGAGACCGCATCTGGAGTATTGTGTACAGTTTTGGTCGCCCCATCTGCGGAAGGATGTTCTTGCCATGGAAAGAGTGCAACGGCGATTCACCAGGCTGATACCTGGAATGGCGGGAATGACCTACGAAGAGAGATTAAATAGTTTGGGCTTGTACTCACTGGAGTTTAGAAGATTGAGAGGGGATCTCATCGAAACATATAAAATTATGGCAGGCCTGGACAGGCTGAATTCAGAGAGAATGTTTCCAATGGCCGGGGAGCACAGAACCAGGGGCCACAGTCTAAAAATAGCGGGCAAATCATTTAAAACAGAGATGAGGAAGAATTTCTTCACTCAAAGAGTGGTGAGCCTGTGGAATTCCCTGCCACAGAGGGCTGCGAAGGCTAATTCAATAAATATTTTCAAGAGAGAATTGGATATATTTCTGAAGGCTAAGGGGATTAAGGGTTACGGAAAAAAGGCGGGGACGGGGTACTGAACTGGTAAGATCAGCTATGATCTCAGACGAAGATCAGCCATGATCTCATTGAATGGCGGAGCAGGCTCGAAGGGCCGAATGGCCTACTCCTGTTCCTATCTCTATGTTTCTAAAACGTGCATGTAGTAAGGGCCCAGAAACTGCATGTAGTAAGGGCCCAGAAACGGCAATGAGAGAATGACCAGTTCATCTGTTTTGGTGGTCTTGGTTAGTCAGGACACCTTGCTGTTCCTTGAATGGTGCCATGGGATCTTTAAAGTCCACCTGAGCAGGCAGACAGGACCTCAGCTTAACGTACCATCTGAAAGACAGCACCTCCTTCGGTATCTCACTGAAGTCGTAACATTGCAAACAGATGATATCAGTATAATCAAAGTTAGCTAAATACTTGTTAATACCTGCTTAATTTTAAGCCTTCCTAAAAATTAGATTCTGCGCATTTAAGGAAATAATGGGGGAAAAATTCAGTTGATTTGCGTCTCCTGTTAGCGCCAAGTAACTAGCGCCTGGACACGGTGCTGCCAACTCCTTCCGCAAAATTCAGCGGGAGGTTAGCGGCAGCGGTAACCGTTAGCGCCCCGCGGTGCTGCACCTCCTGCGATGACATCATTGCCGTGCGCAGCGCCCCGCTCGATCTTCGGTAGCGCCCCTTGACTTACCACCAGACGCTATGTCCGACAGGGTCAAGGGGGCCTACCTGCGGCCAGGGCGGTGCAAATTAAAGGGGAGGTGCCGGGGAGGCCATTTTTGTCGCTGGCCGCCTGACAGCACCTGCCCCCTCTGCTGTCCCCGGCCTTCTGTGCCGGCTGCGCTCCGTGAACCCGGCACTTCTCTTGAGTGCCGGGCTCTTTTGCCGGCACTCTGATCCCTGGTGGCCCAGCTGGGCCCCGGGTTGCGCTGCACAAGGCCCCTTCCCTTTAATAAAGGGAGGAAGGCCTGCAGTACCGTGGCGCAACGTGCCACACAGCATGGCGCTGCGGCACGTAGCGCCATGATATTCACTCGCAGCGCCCCAAGAGAGAGGTGGGGTGCTTCCAGTAGCGCCCCGCCTCCCTCTTGGGGCGCTACCAGTGAATTTCGGCCATGGGTCGCAAATTTTTTCGGGGTGCTAAAAGTAGCGCCCCGGCGAAGTTAGCGCCCCAAAGGGGGCGTGACCCAATTTTTTCCCCAATCTCTATTGTGAAGTACATACGCAAACATAAAGCTCAGTATTATACAGGGGTTATGTATCGTGTTGGAATACAGGACACTGAAGCGTAAAAAACAGTGGCCCAAAGGAATCAATTAGGCATGATTTTGCACACAAACCTATGCCCACAAGAGAAATTAATCCAGATATGGACCCTGTTTCTGAGGACCTAATACCATGGGAAGTGAGACCCTCTGTAGGTAGTATTGCACCACGGTCCCTGTGAAAAGAGGTGTGTCAGGACTATCAATACCTAACAAGGCATTGTTGCTGGAGCAGAAAACACACAGAAATGCTGGAACTGAATGACAGAACACTGGGAAATACTGTGGGAAAGGATCTATTTCATGGATATCTGAACTTTACGATCACGGATTGACTCTTAGCAATAGGTCGTTTGAATACTTCACCAAGACTGGGAAAATAAAATGGCAGCTGCGCTGCAAACCCTGGAAAGCCCTTTTTAAAAGCAGCTGCAATGCAGAGTTCGGCTAGTGATTTAAATTCATTTGGCATAAGTGTTTAACTATCTTGCTATCATTTTTTAAAAAACTAACAAATGTAAAAAGAATTCGTTGGAATTTTTAAAAAAAATCGAAGGCGCGGTATTTGATTTTCATTCTCAGCAGCAAGATCTGTGGAACAAAGTGAAAACTAATAAGCTGCTCAGTCTTCATGGTGTAAAACTGCAATAATCATTATTGTTAACAACCTGTGCAGCCGCACGACTATTTAGCCCAAGCATTAATGACGTGTTAGGGACAATAATTCATCCAGAAAAGGCCAATTAGCCAATCGGACAACTTACTCAGCATTCATCCAAACTGAGACCAGAAATGCCAGCCCAAGTGGGGTTCAGATCTGATGATTCAACAATACACCGCTGAGGTGTTCAGAAGTATTGCATTGAAGTGCTGACACGACTTGAAAAACAGTAACATCAGAGCATTAAACTACAAAAGAGCACTGTCAGTGTCGGAATTCAAAAAACATTTCAAAAAAACAGGGCTCTTGCAGCACTGAAAGCTTCAGGTTGGTGCTGATAGTGAGAATATCATTTTGTTTTACTCATTGGGTCTTGAGGTGTTTCCTTTATTTCATTTGGAGAAGCAATGACCGTTATCTCTTGGACTGTCATTCTCTCTGGTGTTCTTCTGGTCCTGAGGAACGTCCTGCTGCGTGCTCCAGGTGTGTGCAGTGGGCTCATCCCACTTTCCCATCGTCTCAGCTGTATGCACGGAAACCGTGTCTCCGCTGTCTGCGCGTTAGATCTTCGGAAGTCTAGGCCCCTGAGATCCAGGTCTCCGGAGCTGAGGGTCATAGAAACATAGAAGATAGGAGCAGGAGTAGGCCATTCGGCCCTTCGAGCCTGCTCCGCCATTCAACGAGATCATGGCTGATCATCCAAACCCTAGCACCCGGTCCCTACACCGACAGCCATCCCACCCAAGCCCTATCCCCATAACCCCGTAACCCCATGTATTTAATCCCCCCTAACACTAAGGGCCAATTTTTATCATGGCCAATCAACCTAACCCGCACATCTTTGGACTGTGGGAGGAAACCGGAGCACCCGGAGGAAACTCACGCAAACACGGGGAGAATGTGCAAACTCCACACAGTCACCCGAGGCCGGATTTGAACCCGGGTCCCTGGCGCTGTGAGGCAACAGTGCTAACCACTATGCCACCGTGCTGCCCTCATAGTCTCTCCACCCTGCATGAAGGAATGGCATTCATTCACTCCCAGGTCCTCATGCTCACTAAAGCCTGGTGCCTCACCCAGCGAAGCCTCTGACTCTCTAACTACTTCTGATTTTTTTTAAAATTCAAGCTGCCATATTGTCGTAAAAATCCAACTGGTTCAATAATGTCCTTCAGGGAAGGAAACCTGCCGTCCTTACCCGGTCTGACCTATATGTGACTCCAGTCCCACACCAGGCGGAGCAATAGAAGCAGGCAGGTAGTGCAGGAGACCCCTGTGACCATTCCCCTCTCAAACAGATTTTCCGTTTTGGATACTGTTGAGGGGGATGACTCACCAGGGGAAGGCAGCAGCAGCCAACTTCCTGGCACTGGGGGTGCTCCTGCTGCCCAGGAAGGGGGGAAAAAGAGCGGGAGAGCAATAGTGGTAGGGGATTCTATAGTAAGGGGAACAGATAGGCGTTTCATTGGCCGTAGACGTGAATCCAGGATGGTTTGTTGCATCCCTGGTGCCAGGGTCAAGGATGTCACTGAGCGGCTGCAGGGCATCTGGAGGGGGAGGGCGAACAGCCAGAGGTCGTGGTCCACATTGGTACCAACGACATAGGTAAAAAGAGGGATGAGGTCCTGCAGCAAGAATTTGGGGAGCTAGGTAGAAGAATAAAGAGCAGGACCTCAAAGGTTGTAATCTCTGGATTACTCCCGGTGCCACGTGCTAGTGAGTATAGGAATAGGAAGATAGAACAGATGAATGTGTGGCTAAAGGGATGGTGCAGGAGGGAGGGCTTTAGTTTCCTGGATCACTGGGTCTGCTTCTGGGAAAGGTGGGACTTGTACAAGTCGGACGGTTTACACCTGAACCAGAGGGGGACCAATATCCTTGCGGGGAGGTTTGCTAGCACTGCTGGGGGGGGGTTTAAACTAACTTGGCAGGGGGATGGGATACAGAGTGGAACTATAGTAGGGGGTGATTTACAGCCAAATACGGAGGAAAAAACAAGTCAGCTGGGAAGGCAGAGCAAATATGTGAAGGCAAAAGGGAATATGGCAAGGCTGGAAGGCATTTATTTTAATGCAAGGAGTCTTGCAAATAAGATGGATGAACTGAAGTTGTTGTTGAACACATGGGAGTACGATATTGTTGCTATCATGGAGACATGGTTGAGGGAGGGTCAGGACTGGCAGCTCAATATTCCGGGGTATAGAATCTTCAGGCGAGACAGAGGGGGGTGTAAAAGGGGAGGGGGTGTTGCAATATTAATTAAGGAATCAATTACTGCTGTAAGGAGGGATGATATATTAGCGGGTTCCTCTAATGAGGCCATATGGGTAGAACTTAAAAACAAAAAGGGGGCAAGCACTTTGCTGGGAGTGTACTATAGGCCCCCAAACAGTCAGGGGGAGATAGAGGAACAGATATGTAGGCAAATCTCAGAGAAGTGCGAAAATAATAGGGTAATAATAGTGGGGGATTTCAACTTCCCCAATATTAATTGGGATAGTCAGAGTGTGAAAGGCTTAGAGGGTGCAGAATTCTTAAAGTGCATCCAGGAGAACTTTTTGAGCCAACATGTAGAAAGTCCTACAAGAGAGGGGGCGGTACTGGACCTAATTCTAGGGAATGTAGCCGGGCAAGTGGTGGAAGTGTCAGTAGGAGAGCATTTTGGCAACAGTGACCATAATTCGGTGAGATTTAAGGTGGTCATGGAAAAAGACAAAGACGGCCCGGAAATAAGGGTTCTAAATTGGGGAAAGGCCGATTTTAATATGATAAGGCAGGATCTGGCCAAAGTGGACTGGGAGCAGCTACTTATAGGAAAATCCACATCAAAGCAGTGGGAGACTTTCAGAAGGGAAATAGAGAGAGTACAACGCCAACATGTTCCTGTAAAGGTCAAGGGTGGGACCAACAAGCAAAGGGAACCTTGGATGACAAGGGATATACAAAAATGCATTAGGAAAAAAAGGGGGGCTTTTGGCAGTTACAAAAGACTAAAGACGGAGGAAGCCCTAGAGGAGTATAAAAAGTGCAGGGGCATACTTAAAAAAGAAATTAGGAGGGCAAGGAGGGGCCATGAAATAACACTGGCGAGCAAAATAAAGGAAAATCCTAAGATGTTTTATAAGTATATTAAGGGCAAGAGGATAACCAGGGAAAGGGTAGGTCCCATTAGGGACCAAAGTGGCAATCTGTGTGTAGAGCCAGATGATGTAGGCGGGGTTTTAAATGAATTTTTTGCATCTGTGTTCACTATGGAGAAAGACGATGTAGACATAGAAATCGGGCAAGGGGACTGTGACATACTTGAACATATTAGCATCGAGAGGGAGGAGGTACTAGCGGTTTTAGCAGGCCAAAAAGTGGATAAATCCCCAGGCCCGGACGAGATGTATCCCAGGCTGTTGTGTGAGGCAAAGGAGGAGATTGCAGGGGCTCTGACACAAATTTTCAGAACCTCTCTGGCCACAGGGGATGTACCAGAGGACTGGAGAACAGCTAACGTAGTACCATTATTCAAGAAGGGTAGCAGGGATAAACCAGGGAATTACAGGCCAGTGAGCCTAACATCTGTGGTAGGGAAATTATTGGAAAAAATTCTGAGGGACAAAATTAGTCTCCACTTGGAGAGGCAAGGATTAATCGGGGATAGTCAGCATGGCTTTGTCAGGGGTAAATCATGTCTGACCAATCTGATTGAATTTTTCGAGGGGGTGACTAGGTGTGTGGATGAGGGAAATGCTGTGGATGTGGTTTACATGGATTTCAGTAAAGCTTTTGACAAAGTCCCGCATAGGAGACTGGTCAAGAAGGTAAGAGCCCATGGGATCCAGGGTGCCTTGGCGCGTTGGATCCTAAACTGGCTGAGTGGCAGGAGGCAGAGGGTGATGGTCGAAAGTTGCTTTTGTGACTGGAAGCCTGTGTCCAGTGGGGTACCTCAGGGATCGGTGCTGGGACCCTTGCTGTTTGTGATCTACATAAATGATTTGGATGAGAATGTAAAAGGTATGATCAGTAAGTTCGCAGATGACACGAAAATTGGTGGGGTGGTAAATTGCGAGGAGGAAAGCCTCAGGCTACAGGACGATATAAACGGGTTGGTCAGATGGGCGGAAAAGTGGCAAATGGAATTTAACCCTGAAAAGTGCGAGGTGATGCATTTTGGACGGACAAATAAGGCAAGGGAATACACAATGAGTGATAGGACCCTAGGAAGTACAGAGGGTCAGAGGGACCTTGGTGTACATGTACATAGATCCCTGAAGGCAGCGGAACAGGTAGATAAGGTGGTTAAAAAGGCATATGAGATACTTGCCTTCATTAGCCGAGGCATAGAATATAAGAGCAGGGAGGTTATGATGGAGCTGTACAAAACGCTGGTGAGGCCACAGCTGGAGTACTGTGTGCAGTTCTGGTCGCCTCACTATAGGAAGGATGTGATTGCTTTGGAGAGGGTGCAGAGAAGATTCACCAGGATGTTACCTGGGATGGAGCGCCTCAGCTATGAAGAAAGACTAAACAGGCTGGGGTTGTTTTCCTTGGAGCAAAGAAGGCTGAGGGGGGACCTGATTGAGGTGTACAAAATGATGAGGGGCATAGATAGGGTAGATAAAGAGGAACTTTTCCCCTTAGTAGGGGGGTCAATAACAGGGGGGCATAGATTCAAGGTAAGGGGCAGGAGGTTTAGAGGGGATTTGAGGAGGAACATTTTCACCCAGAGGGTCGTTGGAATCTGGAACTCACTGCCTGAAAGGGTGGTAGAGGCAGGAACCCTCATAACATTCAAGAAGCATTTGGATGAGCACTTGAAATGCCATTGCATACAAGGCTATGGACCAAATGCTGGAAAATGGGATTAGACTGGACAGGGATTGATGGTCGGCGCAGACACGATGGGCCGAAGGGCCTCTTTCTGTGCTGTATAACTCTATGACTCTATGGCTCTATGACCAACGTGGTTGATTCTTAACTACCACTCAGCCCAGAGCAACAAGAAAGGGCAATAAATGTTGGCCTCGCCAGTGATGCCCACATCAATTCAGTTCTTAAATTTTCAATTGACCTCCAGCCTCAACAACTTTTTGGGGGAGAGAGTTCCAGATTTCCACTACCCTTTGGGTGAAGAAGTGCTTCCTGACATCACGCTTGAATGGCCTAGCTTTAATTTTAAGGTTATGCCTCTTTGTTCTGGACTCCCCCACCAGAGAAAATATTTTCTCTCTATCTACCCTATCGACTCCTTTAATCATCTTAAACACCTCAATTAGATCGCCCCTGAATCTTCTATACTTGAAGGAATAAAAGCTGAGTCCATTCAACCTGCCCTCATAATGTAACCCTTTTAGCCTGATATCATTCTTGGGGTGCACCACCCTCCTATGTGGCTTCCTGTTCTCAGTGCCAAGGTGTCTGTCCACTTCTGGTCCTTATTTCTAGTAAATGGATGAAGCAGAAAACATGGGAGCTCATTCTAAGGCTGTCCCCCTCTTCTATGTGTCAGCTATGGCTCAGTGGGTAGCACTCTCACCTCTGAGTCAGAAGGTTGTGGACTTAATCCCACTCCAGGGACTTGAGCAGATAAAGCTAGGCTGACACTCCAGTGCAGTGCTGAGAGAGTGCTGCACTGTCGGAGGTGCTGTCTTTCAGATGAGATGTTAAACCGAGGCTCTGTCTGCTCTCTCAGGTGGACGTAAAAGATCCTAAGGCACTATTTCAAAGAACAGCAGGGGAGTTATCCCTGGTGTCCTGACCAATATTTATCCCTCAACCAACATAACAAAAACAGATTATCTGGTCATTATCACATTGCTGTTTGTGGGAGCTTGCTGTGTGCAAATTGCCTGCTGCGTTTCCCACATTACAACAGTGACTCCACTTCAAAAGTACTTCATTGGCTATAAAGTGCTTTGAGACATCCGGTGGTCATGAAAGGCGCTATATAAATGCAAGTCTTTCTTTCTTTCTATGGAGCTCCTTCTTAATTCAGTGTTCCACTCAGTGAAGAACATTTAGCCCTTTAATCAGCTGCAGCAGCACTCAACTTCGCTCTATCCTGGTGGTGGTGAACCAATGCCCAGCGGTTTTACCGCTGCCACCACCCACATAATTAATGAGGCTCTTTCAGGGAAACTTGAATGGGCTGGTGACAGTCATGTGAGTAGGTTGAAGTCCCAGTGGGTGAAAAATCCAACCTAATGCCTTCAAAAAACTGAAAGGGGCACGATTTTCATTGCCCCATCAAAGAGCTTGGAGGACATTAAAATGTAGTGACTCAGTCATTGTACGGTGAGAGAAATGGAGGTTGTTTACACTGCAAATCTGAACAAACTTGGTGAATGCAGAGTGAAACAGTCAACAAAAGAGTGTGCGAGCTTGTATAACGAAAGCAAACAGAGAGCAGAATGACAATGTCAGTGCTGAGCAAATCAAGGTTCCTGAAACTAAATCTATACTGCATCCCAAAGATTTGAGCCCATCTACCACGGCAACTCTGTTAGAAAAATTATTCTGTTTACGTTCCACGAGGCGGTGCTGAAAGTGCAATCCATACTAGCCATGGTCATTGAGAATTATCATTGTTGCCAACCAACAATGTCTTCTCCGTCACATTGTCCCCTACTTTCTGCGAAATTAGGGTTCAGTGCCTTTGGGGACAGTTTTCAACAGGAGTGCACATCGGGCTATCTGTGGGCAGTGCAATTGCAGCACTCGCGCAATGGGTCCAGCAAGAGGCCCGAACACTTTTCATAGTCGAGCCTGATCTAAGTATTTTGGGTAAGATGCTAGCACTCAGTGAGTGCACACAGGCAGCTCGCCACTGGAATGAGGGCGGGGAATCTCCGTGCAGCCGAGTCAGAAGTGAGGCTCCAAAATTCGGAGCAAGGCGGGGAGGTAATCCGGGGGAGGTGGGAGGTAACCCAGGGGGGTGGGCCACTGAGCGGCCAGGAGTGGTCCCTTCAAGGACCACTCGCCAAGTGTTTTTCTGCCTCTTCTGAAATAAAACTGCACCTTGAAAAGAGGTCATCGCTTCAAGATAAAGGCAAAAACCATAACGTCTGATGTTAAGTGCGGGCCAGTTTCTGCCAGGTGAGTCACCTGCTGCTCCAGAAATGAGGCCCAGGGTATTTTAACTCCCAGGCCTCATTCGAATCCCGCGTCTGTCTTCCAATCCATTCCAGGCGGGAGGTCAGCAGGAAGCGGCGAAAACTCACGCGGCCTGGCTCCTCCTGGCCATGAAAGGAAATTTAAAGACACTTACCTTTCTTCCCCATCGTCTTCAGCTGGCGGGAAATGCAGTCATCGGGACATGACATGCATATGTAAAAAAGGACCCTGCCGGTTTTGGCCTGGTGACCTTGCCACGGTAAGAAACCATCAGCTCCCGGCATCTCCAGGGCAGTAAGAAATTGCCCACCTGCCAGGCAAAATAGGTTTACAAGCGTCCCCCACAGTTACTGTTTAGGGCCTAAGAAGACATTGATAGATAACCTGAAGAATGCAATTGCAGCACATTGATGTTATTTCTTCTGCCTTATGAGAGTGGCTTCAAAGACATAAGAACATAGGACTTAAGAGCAGGAGCAGGCCATACGGCCACTCGAGCCTGCTCCGCCGTTCAGTAAGATCATGGCTGATCATCGACCTCAACTCCACGTTCCCACCCTATCCCCATATCCCTTGCTTCCCTTTACATAGAAACAGAAGATATGAGCAGGAGTAGGCCATTCAGCCCCTCAAGCCTGTTCCGCCATTTAATGAGATCATCCCTTTGTGCCCAAAAATCTATCGACCTCAGTCTTGAATATACTCATCAACTGAGTATCCACAGCTCTCTGGTGTAGACAATGCCAAAGATTCACAACTCTCTGAGTGAAGACATTTCTCCTCACCTCAGTCCTAAATGGCCGACCCCTTATCCTGAGACTATGACCCCGAGTTCTAGACTCTCCAGCCAGGGGGAAACAACCTCTCAGCATCTACCCTGCTAAACCACAGTGGATTTGAATACCGGCTATTGGTTTATGGAATCTTCACTCCCAGGCTAGAGTAACAGAATGGAAGTCACCTCTCCCAATAGCTGTAAGGGTTCTAAATTAAATGGCTACCATCCAGTTGCAAGAGAAATGAGTCATAGACAGGTGGCAATGGTGGTTGGTGTGGAAATAGAAATGGCACATGAGCACAGCAGGGGCTGATCTTTGGGAGTTGAGGACTATAGACATTGTTGAGAGAGTTGAGATGGAGCTGCTCCTTGCAGATAAGTTGTGCTATACAGGTTGGACCCCAGTAATCCGGCACCCTTGGGACAAGGCCGGTGCCGGACCATTGAAAATTCCGAACCACTGAAGGTTAGGTAAATAACACCTAAAATAACAATATTAGGTACAATATTATGTTTGTTTATATCGCGGGAAACGGTGGTGCCACCGAGCGGCTGCTCCGCAAACTAAAGACCGCCGGTTTCAATTCGTGCCGGACCACTGAAGGTGCCGGACCGTCGGGTGCCGGATTACCGGGGTTCAACCTGTATCAGTCTTTGGAGTGCTTCAGGTTTTTTTTTAACCAAACTCTTTCAATAGATTGGAAAAATTGGTAAACAGTGGAAAAATGTGCCATCAGTGCAATCCAGATGGAGATGGTAAATTTTAATTTCTCAAGTAACTTGTGGTGGAAACAAAAGCTTGTAAATTATGGAATAGGGCAGTGTTGCCCAATAGTAATTACTGACTAGCCACCGGTATCACTACTGCAATATTATTTTAGCCACATGCACTAATTTTAGTAGAAATGCACTCACACAATACAAATAACTGTGCTTCAATATATATATTTGCTTAACAAGCATCTGTCACCATTCAGTAACCAAGGAGGTAAAGTACTCACAATGATGAAAAAACACTTACACACTCTGCTTTTTATCTTACCATTTTACCAACAAATGCACAAAAAGGTGAACATGCACATGCCAAGTGAATACAAGTACTGAGATCACATGCCCAACAATGGTGTCTATTACTCACTTTTTATTTACTAATCAGAAAGGCAATTAGCCACATCTGGATTCCCAATTAGCCACATGTGTTTAGTGGCTAACGTATTGGACATCACTGACATAGGATAAAATCTGAAACAGCATCAAAGTGGGTTATAGCCAAAGTATGCTGATTTGGAGAAAAGTGGTACTAGTCATGGATTGGCACAGTTTCAGATCCTGTTATCTCAAAACAAAGGCTTCATGATCCATTTTAGCAGAAGAATCTCTTAATCCCTTTTTCAAACAATAGGTAGAGATTTACGCAACAGTGATAATCCTTGCTTGTCCAAAGCTACCCTTTGGGGTGCAACAAAAGCTACGATCAGAGGATAAATATCACCTCGCGTTGGATAAAACAGGACTTTCACTTAATTGTCACGCTGGAAGCAGACATTAACCGCACTCCAGAAAACCTCAGTTACTCTGCTATCAGATACAATATAATTTTAACTGAATACGCTTATGAACAAAACATTAGTCATATGTCAATGCCTACCATTTTGAGAGAGGGATTAGAGCAGAGGCTGCCATGTAGTGGAAGATGTAAATTTGACTCTCCTACTGTGCTGAGATTGATTTTAGGTGTGGTCCTGTGCAGAGGAATCACACAAAGGCCAGACATTTCCCAACAGGGGGGGGAAGGGCAAATTAGAAAAGGAATTGATTCAGGCCATCGTCCGTACCTCCTAGCGATGGTTTCAGAGTGTCCACGCAGAGGTCTGTGAACATCATTCTTAGCCATAGCTGACCAAGGCATTTAAACCCTCACATAACATAAGAGAAAAGACCTTGCATTTATACACAGCACTCACTCAGTACTTACTGCACAGAAGTCTCGAGTCTCTGGGGTGGGACTTGAAACCACAACCTTAGGCCAGAGTGCTACCACTGAGCCAAAGATAACGTTGATCAGCCACTTACTCAAAAGCTACAGAAGCTGAACTCAAATATTATCACAAGTATCAATCCAACAGAGGTCAATGCAGCTTCTAAGTAGTTCCATGGAGAATATTTTACGTCACAAGGGCAATTGTCAGAGAAGTCAGCTAGTAAATTCTTTCAGTGCCTTCCATTCCAACATTTATGCTTTATAACAATGTCAGGGAACAAATTATCCAGCCAATGTGTTGGTTTGACATGGAGTAGATGATAAATGCACTCACAGCACCAATGTCTCCTTAGTGTTTTATTGTTGGAAAAAACACACTAGTTCTCCCCACACGCTCTTTGCTGGTACCCACACTAGACAGACAGCAATTAGATGCTCTCTGTTGGTGTAACAGGTAAGAAATAAATATAGTCATTGTTGCCATGTTCTCCAGCCACAGACGACAACTATCTACCCACCACATACTAAACACGGCATCAAAGTTACAGTAGAATGTTATCAATGTAGTTATCACAGTGTGTGCCAGCTGTGGCTCAATGGCAGCACTCTCGCCTCTCAGTCAGATGGTTGTGGGTTCATAATCCCACTCCAGTGACTTGAGCCGGAAATCTAGGCTGACGCTCCAGTGCAGTACTGAGGGAGAGCTGTGCTATCATTTGGATGAAGCGTTAAACTGAGCCTGCTCTCTCCAGTGGATGTAGCACATGCCACTATTTGTCAAAGGGTAGGGGAGTCCTCCCCGGTTTCCTCAACCAAAACCACGAAAACAGATTATCTGGTCATTTTCACATTGCTGTTTGCGAGATCTTGTTGCATGCAAATTGGATGCTGCCTTTCCTACGGTGCAACAGTGACTGCGCTTCAGAAGTGTCTTGTTGGCCATGAAGTGCTATAGGACATCCTGAGGTCATGAAAGGCGCTATATAAATGCAAATTCTTTCTTTATTCGTCATTGCTCGGGGCTCGGTGCAGGGATCACTACTGTTTCTAATATGCATTAAGGAGCTGGATTCAGAGACTCAATGCAAAGTGGGAAGATTTGAAGACGATACCTAATTAGGAGGGGCGGTGGAATTGGAAGAGGCGCCCCACAAATTACCGAATGATTTGGACAAAATATTTATGTGGAAAGAACAATGGCAAATGATATTTAATGAAGACAAGTGTAAAGTGCTACACATAGGAAGGAAACATTAACAACATGCATACTCCGTGAATGGTGTTGAAATAGCGAAGAAGGAAGCTGAAAGAGTCCTAGGAGTTTCAGTAGACTCAACAGCAAACATGTCCATCTAATGCAAAGCAGCAATCAACAAGACTAATAGGATGTTGAACTACAGCCAAAACAATAGAATATAAGTCAGAGAAGGTACTGTGGTCAGAGCACACTTTGAATACTGTACCCAGTTGTGGTCGCCAAGAAACCAAGGGAGACATTCAAATAATGGAGGTAGTGCGGAGATGAGACACGTGGCTGATCCCCAGCGTCACTAGTCTGAGTTCTGAGAAAAGACTGGAGATATTTGGGCTTTTCAATCTGAAAGGGAAGAAGTTGAAAGATGACCTTATAGAAGTATATAAGATTGTTACCGATATATAAAACGTTAACCTGGAATATTACTCTAAATTAAATTGCAGGAGTAGAGCTAAGGGACACAGGCTCAAACTACTAAAAAGTAATTAGGAATGATATCAGGAAATTCTTCTTCACACGAAGAGTGCTCAACGTGTGGAATAAACTTCCAGATAGAGTATTGGAAGCTAAAGCCCTGGAATCATTTAAGAAAACAATTGAATGCTACAATAGGGGCAACATTAAGATATCTCTGGATGGGTGAATTAAGAAGGGCCGAATGACCTTCCTCATCCGTAATTATCTTGTGATCTTGACGCTATTTGAAACAAAATGACTGATTAACATGGTGACTTCTAAACTAAGTTCAGAATTTGAAAACAAATACAGGATTAAAAAAATGATTTCTTCTTCCAGTTTCAAATGCTATTTTATGTTATTTTTCACATTTGAAAAGAAGAAGAACAACAACAACTTGTATTTATTTGGTTTATATAATGCCTTTAACATAGTAAAATGTCCCAAGGCGCTTCACAGGAGTATTAAAAGACAAAAAATTTAACTCCGAGCCACATAAGGAGAAATTAGGGCAGGTGACCAAAAGCTTGGTCAAAGAGGTAGGTTTTAAATGAATTTAATTGAATGCCAATGAGTTATTACTACTCCTGAGAATTATTCATATTAAAAAAATGCTTTTATTCACTTTGATAGTCTTACTGTCAATAGGAATTGTTGTTGTTCTAGCCAGAAAAGTAGAGGTAGAACAGTCTCACTGAACAGAGAGCGCACCCTTGATAATTTATCTGGCCTTTTGCATGGAGTTGGGAAAGCAGTAGGGGGCCCCCTATACAGAGAGCATATTTGTGCCAGTACAAAGCAGAGATCGAGATAAGAGGAAAAGCTTGAGGGACCTTCATCATTAAGTACTAGTTGTGAAGATTAGTAGGCTGTATGACAGGATTAGCAATGAAGAGTCTGCTATATTGGTTAATTATGCATTAGTGCTTGATAAATAAAACATATGTAATTGTACATTCATTTTATTACAAGCTACCATTAAGTAAGATTAAAATTAATTAAAAGAGAGCCACGTCCCTTAGATTGTTTCTTTAAAATTTAACAGATCAAACATACGTTTGTGTTAAATTTGGCACAATGCTATATCTTTCTTGTGCTTTATAGTTGTCAGTTCTTTGCAATAACATTAACCTTTTGTACATTAGCATAATTTGCTAAAAAGCTTACAAGCAATTTTTCCTAATTAGAAAGTAGACTAGTAAATATCTTGTTTTGATTTTTAGATCTTAAGCATTTATATATTCTGCCTTGTTTCCTTTGCCTAAAATGCAATCGAAAGGCCTTTTGTCTGAGTTAGGGTCTTGTAATGTGTCGGGCAAACTTCCTCGTGATTGTTAGCATATTGTTTAATCGTTGGAATTTAGGAGAAATGTTCAGCAGCTGTAACCAGTTTTAAATGCTGTGTGCGATTAGCGTGCTCAGTAACTTGTATGGTTTAAATGAAATAATGCATGTGCCAGAGAAATACTGGCTCTCTGAACTCTTGCTGTTAATGCTCAAATCATATTTCTCCAGACTTCAGTAATAAAAGTTCAAAGAATTATTGTCAAAATACAGATTTTAGGAGGTAACTAGTAGAGTTTTGAAGATATATTTATGGGATTTTGCTTTAAGGGAATCGATTTGCTATAAGATGAAAAAAAGACTATCTTCGAAGCTTTATAAGAAAAAGCTTTGGATCTCCTGGTCATTTTCTCGATATGCCTGGAAGGCACTATGATGTAGACAATGCCATTACATACCAATGTGGATTTTGCTGAACTCTATTGACTTTTTTAAATGTTTGAAGATTTCAGATCAAATGATTCAAGACATCGATGATCAAGTGAAGGAATTACTGACAGAAGTGTTATTAATATTTCAAATTGTTTTTTTTGTTGGACTCAAATTACCAATGCCACTCAACTACCAAACAAGAAACAAAGCCCTTCTAAATATAGGAGCCGTTACAAAGTCAGTTTAGCCACTCAGTCGCACAGTTGGATATTTTAAACAAGACTTAGTCATCCCTAAGCTCCTGAAATGAGCTAGACGCACAGGGCTTTTAAATATTATGAGAGTTTTACAAGCTAGGCCGGTGCACAGTACTGATGTATTGCACAGCAGTGTATAACAGACTTGTCATGACTAACAGTGCAATGTCATCCTGAGGGCCATTTGTGTCACTTTGGAAACTGTCTTGGCCCGGCCCAATTGTAATCTGTCTTTTTGACTCGCTGCCCACTACGTTAGAGAAGTACGCAGATTCAGTGCTGAAGTTATATCGGCGATGCTGTACTAGCTGTCCAGCAAGAAAACAGACATCAGTTGCTTTAAATTACAGCTAAGAGTTTCTGCATTCGCTGTGACATTGACCTATGGAGCTTAACATTTTGTCACTGGGAAACAGAGCTGCAAATATTTTGATTGAAGGTGGTTTGGTTTAATCTGGGAATAATTCTTGTAGAACTACCACTACATGACCATTTGTCAGTCTGTTATTTTAATAGCAAAATTCATTAATTGGCAGGCAAAAGTGATTGCACATTTATCAAAAAGATATAATTTACTAATAGGCAGAGAGAGAGGAATTAATATATTGTAACTGAAGGTTTAAACCCGTGATTACAGATGAAACAATTAATCTATGTCTGCCGTACTGGCTACTCTAACTGGTATAGTCTAAAAAAAACTCATGACTAATGCTGCGGTTATACTGCACTGACGTTTTTGGTGCACTGGAGCCAAAGGACAGTAAGTTGCTGCCAATGTGGACCAGCATCGGTGCAAAAGGTAGTCTACCTTTTGATTCACGCCAGTTATAGTACATTTGCAGGTGGAAGGAAGGCAAATGCAGCAGCCAATTTCTGCACGGTAAGCTCACACAAAACAGATTGAGATAAATGATCAGGTTTTGGGGGTGTTGGTTGAGGGAGAAATATTGGCCAGGACACCCGGAGAACTCCCCTGCATTCCTGCAACTGGTGCCATGGGATAGCTTGCCTCCACTTGAACATGGAGGCAGGGCTTCGGTTTAACATCTCACCCAAAAGACAGCGGCCTAGAAATTCAGTTGGCGCCGCGCCAGGGCTTTAGCGCCGGAAAGTTAGCGCCGGCGCTAAGTCCCCCTGCGCGCGCCAAAAATTCAGTAGCGCCGCGCCCAAATGGCTGCCGGCGCTACTGAAGGGTGTTTGCGCCTGAAAACTGGCGCTACGCGCCGCATTGCGGCGCTATTCCGGCGCTGCGGCGCCCGATGCGGTGCGGCAGGCTCGGGAAGTGCAGGCTTCCTCCTTCAGTTAAGGAGGAGCTGCCTGCACCCGCCCGCTGGCCGGTAAAATCGCCACAAAAATGAGCCCGGCACCTCGGGGAAGTGCCGGGCTCGCAGCCGAGAAGCATCTGTTCCGTGGGGGGGGGGGGGTGGGGGAGTCCGGGGAGGGAGGTGCGGGCAGGCGGCCGGCGGGAAAACGGCCGGCCGCCGCTCCACCTTTATGCGCCGGCGCAAAGTCGTGTAAGACTCTGTTGCCAGAGTCTTAGTTGCGGCTGCCACGGGCGAGGCGGCCGCAACTGAATTTCGGCGCTGGGGCCCGTCGGCATGGCAACCGGGACGCTGCGCACACCGATGACGTCATCGGTGCCGGCGCAGCGCTACCGGTCTACCGCCGATTCCAGGGCCCCAGGGAATTTTTAAACTGGCCATAACTCCGGCGCTAGGCCCTCCAGCGCCCCAAATGGGGCGCTAGGCCTACTGAATTTCTAGGCCAGCACCTCCAGCATTACAGTACTCTCTCAGCACTGCAATGATGTGTGCTCAGGTACTGTGGTGGCACTTGAACCCATAACTCCTTAACACAGAAGCAAGAGCGCTGCCACTGAGCCAAGTAGCATTTTAAGTTCCTTGAAATAGTTATCTAATTTTTCTTTAAATTATGTTGTTAGTTTCACCCTTAAATATTGTAACGCATTCCATGTTCTAATAACCCTCCATCTGACATTTTTAAATTCCTTTTTCATTCTTCTTGTGGTAATTTTGAATCTATTTACTGATATGCCAACCAGTGGGAACAACATTTCACTGTTTAGCCTCTCAAAAACTGTCTTAATTTTAAAAACCTCTATTTGAGGTGAGGAGGGTGAGAGTAGCTGCCATTAACATCAAGGCAGTATTTGACCAGCTGGAGTTGTACCTGACACAAAGGGCAATGGTTGTGGTTGTCATAGACATCTGCCGCCAGAGATATCATTGCATAAGTTCCCCAGGGAAGCGTCCTTAGCCCAACCATCTTCCATTGCTTAATTAACGACAGAAGGTCTGGAGTGCGGCTACTTGCTGATGGTTCCACAGTGTTCAACTCCATTTACAATTCCTCTGATAATGAAACAACCCGTTCCAGCCTACAACGGGACGTCATGGATAACACGTTTAGGGAGTTGGTCACACCGCAGGTAAAGGCTGCACAGGCAGGAAGAGAATGGGTGACCACCAGGCAGAGTAGTAGGCGCAGGCAGGTAGTGCAGGGGTCCCCTGTGGCTATCCCCCTCTCAAACAGATGTACCGCTTTGGATATTGGTGAGGGAGATGGCTTATCAGAGGAAAGCAGCAGCAGCCAACTTCCTGGCACCGTGGGTGGTTCTGCTGCACAGGACGGGAGGCAAAAGAGTGGGAGAGTTATAGTAATAGGGTATTCTATAGTAAGGGGAATAGATAGGTGTTTCTGCGGCCGCAAACGAGACTCCAGGATGGTGTGCTGCCTCCCTGGTGCAAGGGTCAAGGATGTCTCAGAATGGCTGCAGAACATTTTGGAAGGGGAGGGTGAACAGCTAGTTGTCATGGTGCATATAGGTACCAACGATATAGGTAAAAAACGGGATGAGGTCCTAAAAGCTGAATATAAGGAGTGAGGAGGTAAATTAAAAAATAGGACCTCAAAGGTAGTAATCTCAGGATTGCTACCAGTGCCACATGCTACTCAGAGTAGAAATGGGATGGCATTAAAAGGGAAATTAGAGAAGCGTGCAATAAGGGCACAGCAGTTATCATGGGTGACTTTAATCTACATATAGATTGGGCTAACCAAATTAGTAACAATACTGTGGAGGAGGAATTCCTGGAGTGTATACGGGATGGTTTCCTGGACCAATATGTCGCGGAACCAACTAGAGGTCAGGCCATCTTAGACTGGGTATTATGTAATGAGAGGATTAATTAGCAATCTTGTTGTGCGAGGCCCCTTGGGTCGGAGCGATCATAATATGATAGAATTCTTCATTAAGATGGAGAGTGAAGTAGTTGACTCAGAGACTAGGGTCCTGAATTTAAATAAAGGAAACTACGATGGTATGAGGCGCGAGTTGGGTAGGATTCATTGGGGAAAGTCACTCAAAGGGTTGATGGTGGATAGGCAATGGCAAACATTCAAAGATCACATGCATGAACTACAGAATTTGTTCATCCCAGTTTGGCATAAAAATAAAACAAAAAAGGTGACTCAACCATGGCTAACAAGGGAAATTAGAGATAGCATAAGATCCAAGGAGAGGACATATAAATTGGCCAGAAAAAGCAGTAAACCTGAGGATTGGGAGCAGTTTAGGATTCAACGAAGGAGGACAAAGGGATTAATTAAGAGGGGGAAAATAGAGTATGCGAGTAAGCTTGCAGGGAACATAAAAACTGACTGTAAAAGCTTTTATAGATATGTGAAGAGAAAAAGATTGGTGAAGTCAAGCGTAGGTCCCTTGCAGTCAGAATCAGGGGAATTTATAATGGGGAACAAAGAAATGGCAGTCCAATTAAATACATACTTTGGTTCTGTCTTCACAAAGGAGGACACAAATAACCTCCCAGAGATGTCGGGGAACATAGGGTCTAATGAACGGGAGGAACTGAAAGAAATCAGAATTTGTAGGGAAATGGTGTTAGAGAAATTGATGGGATTGAAGGCCGATAAATCCCCAGGGCCTGATAATCTACATCCTAGGGTACTTAAGGAAGTGGCCCTCGAAATAGTGGATGCATTGCTGGTCATCTTCCAGAATTCGATAGTCTCTGGAACAGTACCCATGGATTGGCGGGTAGCTAATGTTACCCCACTGTTCAAAAAAGATGGTAGAGAGAAAACGGGGAATTACAGACCCGTAAGCCTGACATCGGTAGTGAGGAAAATGCTAGAGTCCATTATAAAAGATGTAATAGCAGAGCACTTGGAAAACAGTGACCGGATCGGACAAAGTCAACATGGATTTACAAAAGGTAAATCGTGTTTGACTAATCTACTGGAATGTTTTGAGGATGTAACTGGTAAATTAATAAGGGAGAACCAGTGGATGTGGTGTATTTGGACTTTCAAAAGGCTTTCGATAAGGTCCCGCATAAGAGATTAGCGTGTAAAGTTAAGGCACATGGGATTGGGGGCAAGGCATTGACTTGGGTAGAGAACTGGTTGGCAGACAGAAAGCAAAGAGTTGGAATAAACGGGTCTTTTTCCAAGTGGCAGGCAGTGACTAGTAGGGTACCGCAGGGATCGGTCCTTGGACCCCAGCTATTCACAATATCTATTAATGATCTGGATGAGGGAACTAGATGTAATATCTCCAAGTTTGCAGACGACACAAAGCTGGGTGGGCGTGTGTGCTGTGAGGAGGATGCCGAGAAACTCCAGTATGATTTGGAAAGGTTGGGTGATTGGGCAGAAGCATGGCAGATGCAACATAATGTGGATAAATGCGAGGTTATCCACTTTGGTGTCAAAAACAAGAAGGCTGATTATTATCTGAATGGCAATAGATTGGGAGAAGGGGAAGTGCAACGAGACCTGGGCATCCTTGTGCACCAGTCGCTGAAGGTAAGCATGCGGGTGCAGCAGGCGGTTAAGAAGGCAAATGGTATTTTGGAATTCGTAGCGAGAGGATTTGAGTACAGGAACAAGGATGTCTTGCTACAGTTGTACAGGGCCTTGGTGAGACCACATCTTGAGTATTGTGTGCAGTTTTGGTCGCCTTATCTGAGGCAGGATGTTCTTGTCATGGAAGGAGTGCAGCGAAGATTCACCAGGCTGATACCTGGGATGGCAGGAATGACGTATGAGGAGAGATTGGGTCGATTGGGCTTGTACTCACTGGAGTTTAGAAGAATGAGAAGGGATCTCATTGAAACTTATAAAATTCTAACAGGACTAGACAGACTAGATGCAGGAAGGATGTTCCCGATGGTCAGGGAGTCCAGAACCAGGGGTCACAGTCTAAGGATAAGGGTAAGCCATTTAGGACAGAGATGAGGAGGAATTTCTTCACCCAGAGAGTGGTGAACCTGTGGAATTCTCTACCACAGAAGGCAGTTGAGGCCAATTCATTAAATATATTCAAGAAGCAGTTGGATATATTTCTTAAGGCTAAAGGGATCAAGGGATGGGGAGAAAGCAGGGACAGGGTACTGAATTTGGATGATCAGCCATGATCGCATTGAATGGTGGAGTAGGCTCGAGGGGCCGAATGGCCTACTCCTGTTCCTATCTTCTATGTTTCTAAATAGAAGGATATTTCAGATGAATACGTGGCTAGAGGAATAGTGCAAGGGGGAGGGATTCAAATTCCTGGGACATTGGAACCTGTTCTGGGGGAGGCGGGACGGTTTGCACCTTGGCAGGACCGGGACCGATGTCCTAGGGGGATTGTTTGCTCGTGCGCTGAGGGAGGGTTTAAACTAAAATGGCAGGGGGTTGGGAACCTGAGCAGGGAGACAGATGAAAGGGAAACAAGGATAGAAGCAAAAGAAAGGATGGAGAAAAACAAAGGTGGCAGTCAGAGAAATCAAGGGCTGGAAATTCAGTTGGCTTTGCGCCCAGTTTTCGCCCAAAGAGGGCTTTTGCGCCAGTAGGGATGGTAGCGCTGATATTGAGCGCCGCGGTAATGGCGGCGGTAGCCGGTAGCGCTGCGCCGGCACCGATGACGTCATCGGTGTGCGCAGTGCCCCGGTTCCGCCCCGCTACCGCCCCGACCCCTATATTTAGTTGCGGCCGCCTCCTCCGTGGCGGCCGCTACTAACATCCGGAGACCAGGGCCTTCCTGCAGCCTTAGTGGGGCGCATAAAGGTGGAGGTGCGGCCGGCCGCTTTTTCGGCCGGCCGCTTTTTCGGCGGCCGCCTGCCCGCACCTCCTTCCCCGGCCTCCTCCACCAACCCCCCGCGGCATTGCCGGCTGCTTTCCGCGAGCCCGGCACTTCTCCGTGGTGCCGGGCTCATTTGCCGGCACAATCCAGCCGCGATCTCCCCGTTGCAGGCACCTCCACCTTAAGAGAAGGAGGAGGCCTGCAGTACCGCAGCCTGCCGCACCGCATCGGGTGGCGCAGCGGCACCTAGAGCGCTGAAATTCAGTTTCAGCGCCCCAAGCGGAGGCGGGCACACCCTGGAACAGCGCCCGGTTCTGACTTGGGGCGCAAAAACTGAATATCTCACGGGCGCAACTGGCTCCGCGTGCAGCGCTAACTTTTGGGCGCACGCCAGCTGGCGGGCCCAAACTGAATTTCTCGGCCCAAGTGTTTAAATCAAACATGGCCACAGTAAATAATAATTCTAAAAGGTGTAAGAGTGTTAAAAAAACAAGCCTGAAGGCCTTGTGTCTTAATGCGAGGAGCATTCGTAATAAGGTGGATGAATTAGCTGCGCAAATAGAGGTAAACGGAAATGATATGATTGGGATTACTGAAACATGGCTCCAGGGTGACCCAGGCTGGGAACTCAGTATCCAGGGGTATTCAATATTCAGGAAAGATAGGCAAAAAGGAAAAGGAGGCGGGGTAGCATTGCTGGTTAAAGAGGGGATTAACACAATTGAAAGGAAGGATATTAGCTCTGATGATGTGGAATCTGTATGGGTAGAACGGAGAAATACCAAGGGGCAGAAAACGTTAGTGGGAGTGGTATACAGACCTCCAAACAGTAATGCGGAGGTTGGGGATGGCATTGAATGGGAAATTAGAGATGCGTGCAATAAGGGCACAGCAGTTATCATGGGTGACTTTAATCTACATATAGATTGGGCTAACCAAATTAGTAACAATACTGTGGAGGAGAAATTCCTGGAGTGTATACAAGATGGTTTCCTGGACCAATATGTCGAGGAATCAACTAGCGATCAGGCCATCTTAGACTGGGTATTATGTAATGAGAAAGGATTAATTAGCAATCTTGTTGTGCGAGGCCCCTTGGGTCGGAGCGATCATAATATGATAGAATTCTTCATTAAGATGGAGAATGAAGTAGTTGACTCAGAGACTAGGGTCCTGAATTTAAATAAAGGAAACTACGATGGTATGAGGCGCGAGTTGGGTAGGATTGATTGGGGAATGTTACTCAAAGGGTTGACGGTGGATAGGCAATGGCAAACATTCAAAGATTGCATGGATGAACTACAGAATTTGTTCATCCCAGTTTGGCATAAAAATAAAACAAAAAAGGTGACTCAACCATGGCTAACAAGGGAAATTCGGGATAGCATAAGATCCAAGGAGAAGACATATAAATTGGCCAGAAAAAGCAGTAAACCTGAAGATTGGGAGCAGTTTAGGATTCAGCAAAGGAGGACAAAGGGATTAATTAAGAGGGGGAAAATGGAGTATGAGGGTAAGCTTGCAGGGAACATAAAAACTAACTGTAAAAGCTTTTATAGATATGTGAAGAGAAAAAGATTGGTGAAGTCAAGCATAGGTCCCTTGCAGTCAGAATCAGGGGAATTTATAATGGGGAACAAAGAAATGGCAGTCCAATTAAATACATACTTTGGTTCTGTCTTCACAAAGGAGGACACAAATAACGTCCCAGAGATGTCGGGGAACATAGGGTCTAATGAGAGGGAGGAACTGAAAGAAATCGCGGTGGCATAGTGGTTAGCACTGTTGCCTCACAGCGCCAGGGACCCGGGTTCGAATCCGGCCTCGGGCGACTGTCTGTGTGGAGTTTGCACATTCTCCCCGTGTTTGCGTGGGTTTTCTCCGGGTGCTCCGGTTTCCTCCCACAGTCCAAAGATGTGCGGGTTAGGTTGATTGGCTCTGATAAATTGACCCTTAGTGTTAGGGGGGTTACAGGGATAGGGTGGGATATGTGTTGGTGTAGGGGTTGTGGTGATCGGGTGGGATATGTGTCGGTGCAGGCTCGATGGGCTGAAGTGGCCTCTATCTGCACTGTGGGGATTCTGTGATTCTGTGATTCTGTGAAATCAGTATTTGTAGGGAAATGGTGTTAGGGAAATTGATGGGATTGAAGGCCGATAAATCCCCAGGGCCTGATAATCTACATCCTAGGGCACTTAAGGAAGTGGCCCGAGAAATAGTAGATGCTTTGCTGGTCATCTTCCAGAATTTCTATAGACTTTGGAACAATTCCCATGGATTGGAGGGTAGCTAATGTTACCCCACTATTCAAAAAAGGTGGTAGAGAGAAAACGGGGAATTATAGACCGGTAAGCTTGACATCGGTAGTGGGGAAAATGCTAGAGTCCATTATAAAAGATGTAATAGCAGAGCACTTGGAAAACAGTGACAGGATTGGACAAAGTCAGCATGGATTTACAAAAGGTAAATTGTGCTTGACTAATCTACTGGAATTGTTTGAGGATGTAACTGGTAGAATAGATAAGGGAGAACCAGTGGATGTGGTATATTTGGACTTTCAGAAGGCTTTCGATAAGGTCCCGCATAAGAGATTAGCGTGTAAATTTAAGGCACATGGGATTTGGGGCAAGGTACTGACTTGGATAAAGAACTGGTTGGCAGACAGGAAGCAAAGAGTTGGAATAAATGGGTCTTTTTCCGAGTGGCAGGCAGCGACTAGTGGGATACCGCAGGGATTGGTCCTAGGACCTCAGCTATTCACAATATATATAAATGATCTAGACGAGGGAACTAGATGTAATATTTCCAAGTTTGCAGACGACACAAAGCTGGGTGGGCGTGTGTGCTGTGAGGAGGATGCCGAGAAACTCCAGTATGATTTGGACAGGTTGGGTGATTGGACAGAAGCATGGCAGATGCAGTATAATGTGGATAAATGCGAGGTTATCCACTTTGGTGGCAAAAACAGGAAGGCAGATTATTATCTGAATGGCAATAGATTGGGAGAAGGGGAAGTGCAACGAGACCTGGGTGTCCTTGTGCTCCAGTTGCTGAAGGTAAGCATGCAGGTTCAGCAGGTGGTTAATAAGGCAAATGGTATGTTGGCCTTCGTAGCGAGAGGGTGCGAGGACAAGAACAAGAATGTCTTGCTGCAGTTGTACAGGGCCTTGGTGAGACCACATCTTGAGTATTGTGTGCAGTTTTGGTTGCCTTATCTGGGGAAGGATGTTCTTGCCATGGAGGGAGTGCAGCGAAGATTCACCAGACTGATACCTGGGATGGCAGGAATGACGTATGAGGAGAGATTGGATCGATTGGGCTTATACTCGCTGGAGTTTAGAAGAATGAGAGGGGATCTCATTGAAACTTATAAAATTCTAACAGGACTAGACAGACTAGATGCAGGAAGGATGTTCCCGATGGCGGGGGGGGAGTCCAGAACCAGGGGGTCACAGTCTAAGGATAAGGGGTAAGCCATTTAGGACAGAGATGAGGAGGAATTTCTTCACCCAGAGAGTGGTGAACCTGTGGAATTCTCTACCACAGAAGGCAGTTGAGGCCAATTCATTAAATATATTCAAGAAGGAGTTGGATATATTTCTTAAGGCTAAAGGGATCAAGGGATATGGGGAGAAGGCAGGGACAGGGTACTGAATTTGGATGATCAGCCATGATCTCATTGAATGGCCTACTCCTGCTCCTACCTTCTATGTTTCTATGGGACCTGGATAACATCTAGGCTTGTGCTGACAAGTGGCTGGCAACATTCTATCCAAATAAATGTTGGTTAATGACCGTCTGGAACAGGAGAAAGCCCAGCCATCACTCCAGCTCTTTAATGGCATTACCATCGTAAAATCCTCCACCCCCCCATCAGCATCTTGGAGGTCTCCATTGACCAGAAGTTGAACTGGACAGCCATATCAACAGCATGCCTACAAGAGCAAGGCAGAGGCTGTGAACTCTGGAATGGGTGGCTCACATCCTGACCCCCTCAAAGCCTATCCATCATCTATAAAGCTCAAGTCAGGAGTGTGATTGAATGCTCACTTCTCATCTGGACTAATGCATCCGCAGCAACACTCAAGAAGTTTGTGACACCATCCAGGACAAAGCAGTTTCCTTGAGAGCTGCTTCTGTCTCCAGGCTAGCCACCCCTTCCATTGTGGCTGCAGTGTGTGCAATCTATAGGATCCACTGGTCAACAAGCTTACTCTGACAGCATCTCCCTTTCCTGCAACCTCTACCACGGAGAAGGACAAGAGCAGCAATGTTGTAGGATTACCATCACCTCCAAGTTCCCCTTCAAGGCACACACCATTCTGACTTGGACATATATCACTTTCCTTCATTATTACTTGGTCAAAATCCTGGAATTTTCTACCTAACACCAATGTGAGGGTACCATCATCACAATGGCTGCAGTGGTTCAAGAAGAAGGTCTACCATCACCTGCTCAGGGCATTAAATGTAAAGTTGCAAGCGCTAGCCACATCCTAAGAACAAATATAAAAAAACACCCTTAACCTTTCTTTTCCAATGAATAGTCCCAATATTTCAAGCATCTTTTCATCACTATAATCTCTCAATCTGGTATCATTCTTATTACAGAAGGCTCCCTATTGGGACCATTGCTGTTCATCCATTTTATTAATGGTTTAGATGAAGAAATTTATGGAACTATCTTTCAGTTAGTCAATGTCACAAGAAAGTGCAGAGGGGTTAATAATTTAGACCAAATCAGCAGGTTGCAGGTTGATTTAGAAAAGCTAGGAGAATGTGACAATATGTGGCAGATGTTCTTTAATGCGGATAAATGTAATGTTATGTATTTAGCAGTTGAGAACAGCTAGGCATGTTCATACCATTCAAAACTACCCATTAAAGATATGGATAAAAAAATAACGTGGTAATAGGAGATATCTCACTGAAGGTGCACATACAGTGTGAGGTAGCTATAGGGAAAGTAAATAGAGCTATAGGTTGTATTGCAAGGACTATCAAGTATAAAATGAAGAGTACTATATTTAGTACTATACGTAAAGTTTTGGTATATACTTGGAGTATTGGTGCTTACGCATTAAGGCTCCAGAGAAGAAGCAGACAAGGGAATCAGATTGATACTAATCTTAGGGCTCTTCATCATAAAGACAGGCTCCAAGAGATAGGACTATTTAATTTTGGAGAAACTGGAGTTTAGAGGGGATATGATTGAGATGTTTAAAATGATCAAGGGACTGGATAGTTTATTTGAGATGCACAGTGATGTTAGGACTAGTGGGCATGCATATAAAATCAATAAGCAAAATGTTAGATTAGATGCCAGGAAGCATTTCTTTTTGTAGAGACTCATTGCCCTCTGGAACACACTAATGAAATATGCGGTGGGTAAGGATTTTCTACAGTCATTTAAAAGGGAACTTGACAAGTTCCTGAGAGGAGTGTACATTTCCAGTTATAGAGAGTGACAGTCATGAAGAGCCTTGCTTGATTGTCTTAGGAAACTTTAGAACAATTACCCACAGTTTTTCCCGAAGTGGTTTCAATTTCTTTGTTCTCGGTTTTCTTACCTCTCCCAGGAGATAGTGTTGCTAGTGGTTGAGTCACTGTTATATGTGGCTACCCTGTTGGTTGGATGGCATGGATTTGATGAGCCTGATGGGCTTTTCTCCCCCTTTTTTGTATGTTCATATGTTTGCAATCTTCACCGTACCTTGCAATGCCCTCGAACATCCTTCCTATAATATGGCACCCAGAACTACATACAATTCTCCAACATTAGGCTAAAAAATATCGACCACTTTCTCCTCGATGGGGATAGAATGTTTGGGGGGCCTATCAACTCATCAAGTTATACTTTTAATCGAGCTTTTGAATGCCACTTTTTCCTTTTGTACCTTTTTACAATCATTGATAGATTTACGGGTATCCTGTCACCTTCTTTTCATGCTAGGCATAACATTTAAATGACATGCTCTTCTCCTATACCTTCGTGGCTAAAGCATTTTGTTTTTATGGTCCCAAAAGCTGTGTAACTTTTAGCAATCAAATCCTTAACCAAAATATCCAGTTCCCTCTGTAAAGTTTGGTTTTCTCCATGTGTGGAGGCATGACAATGGCACCATATTTTATTTAGTGATATCTGGGGCGAGTGTTATACCAACAGAATCATATAAAGTTAACGTCCATGCAGATGATTCAAGGTGTCCCTTACCCTGATGTAAAGATAGCAGCTAATCTTTCTTACCACAATCCCCAAATTGATCCTCCATCTGTTGCTATGCTGAACCTTTATAAAGCGCGGGTTAGGCCACAACAGGAGTATTGCGTCCAGTTCTGGTCACCACACTTTAGGAAGGATGTGAAGGCCCTTGAGAGGGTGCAGAGGAGATTTACCAGAATGGTTCCGGGGATGGGGGATCTTAGTTACAAAGACAGGTTGGAGAAGCTGGATTTGTTTTCATTAGAGCAAAGGAGGTTGAGGGGTGACTTGATAGAGGTGTACAAGTGCGGTGTCTCCTTCCACTGAAGAACAACAAGGCCTCAGGAGCAGATGGAATCCCCGCCGAGGCGCTAAAACATGGCGGAGAAGCACTATTGGCTCGAATACATGAACTCATTTCTCTTATTTAGAAGGAGGCGAGCATGCCAGGGGATCTCAGAGACGCCGTAATTATGACCATCTTCAAGAAAGGTGACAAGTCCGATTGTGGTAATTACAGAGGAGTCTCCCAGCTGTCTGCCACAGGGAAAGTCATCGCAAGAATCCTCCTCAATCACCTTCTCCCAGTGGCTGAAGAGCTCCTCCCAGATTCCGCCCACTAAGGGGCACAATGGACATGATCTTCACCGCGCGTCAACTACAAGAGAAATGCAGGGAACAGCACCAACTGCTGTATATGACCTTTGACCTCACAAAGGCCTTCGACACCGTCAACTGCGAGGGATTATGGAGTGTCCTCCTCAAATTCGGCAGCCCTCAAAAGATTGTCACCATCCTCCACCTGCTTCACGGCGACATGCAAGCCATGATCCTGACCAACGGATCCACCACAGACCCAATTCACGTACGAAATGGGGTCAAGCAAGGCTATGTCATCGCACCAATGCTCTTCTCAATCTTCCTGGCTGCAAAGCTCCATCTCACCCTCAGTAAGCTTCCCGCTGGAGTGGAGCTAATCTACAGAACAAACGGGAAACTGTTCAACTTTCGTCGCCTCCAGTCCAGATTCAAGGTCATATCCTCTGTCATCGAATTACAGTATGCAGATTCTGAGGTCGAACTTCAAACCATCGTCAATACCTTCACCGAAGTGTACGAGAGCATGGGCCTTACACTAAACATCCATAAGACAAAGGTCCTCTACCAACCTGACCCGCCACACAGTACTGCTCTCCGATTATCAAAATCCATGACGAGGCCTTGGACAATGTGGACCATTTTCCATACCTCGGGAGCCTACTGTCAACAAGGGCAGACGTCGATGACGAAGTCCAACACCGCCTTCAGTGTGCCAGTGCAGCCTTCGGTCGCCTGAGGAAGAGAGTGTTTGAAGACCAGGACCTCAAACCCAGCACCAAGCTCATGGTCTACAGAGCAGTAGTGATACCTGCCCTCCTGTATGCTTCAGAGACATGGACCATGTACAGCAGGCACCTCAAAGCACTGGAGAGGTACCACCAACGCTGCCTCCGCAAGATCCTGCAAATCCATTGGCAGGATAGGCGCACCAACGTCAGTGTTCTTGCTCAGGCCAACATCCCCAGCATCGAAGCTTTGACTGCGCTCGATCAGCTCTGATGGATGGGCCACATCGTCTGTATGCCCGATACAAGACTTCCAAAACAAGTGCTCTACTCAGAGCTCCGACACGGCAAGACAGCTCCAGGTGGGCAGAGGAAATGCTTCAAGGACACCCTCAAAGCCTCCCTGAAAAAGTGCAACATCCCCACCAACACTTGGGAATCCCTGGCCCAAGACCGCACAAAGTGGAGGAGAAGCATCCGGGAAGGCGCCGAACACCTCGAGTTTCTTCGCCAGGAGCAAGCGGAAGCCAAGCGCAAACAGCGGAAGGAGCGCACGTCAACCCAAGCACTCCACCCACCCGCCCCTTCAACCACCATCTGCCCCACCTATGACAGAGACTGTAGCTCCCGCATTGGACTCATCAGTCACCTGAGAACTAATTTTTAGTGTGGAATCAAGTCATCCTCGGTTCCAAGGGACTGCCTAAGAAGAAGACAAGATTATGATGGGTTTGGATAGACTAGACGGGGAAAGGATGTTCTCACTAGTTGATGGTACAAAGACTAGGGGGGCACAGATTTAAGGTTTTGGCAAGAGATACAGGGGCGATGTGAGGAAAATCTTTTTTATGCAGCGAGTGGTGAGGACCTGGAATTTGCTGCCGACGGAAGCGGTAGAAGTGGAGACACTCAATGTTTTCAAGGGGAGACTGGACAGGCACTTGAGGGAAATAAACTTGCAGGGCTCCGGGGATAGAGCGGGGGAATGGGACTGACTGGATTGCTCTACAGAGAGCTGGCACGGACTCGATGGGCCGAATGGCCTCCTTCTGTGCCGTTATGACTCTATGACATTGCAAAAAATGTGATTTTTCAAGCTAGGTATGATTGGTGGACATTTTAATTTGGCAATGATGATTTTTAATGCTTGGACTCTTTAAACCTGGAAGATTAGTTGGGTGGTTCAACGATGCAGTGTATTGCTGTACTGTGCTCTTGCTTTGTCTTTTAAGCTGCATAACAACAGGGTGCATATTTAATGCAGTTAAATGGAGAGAACTCAATGAGCAGTATGGTAAAATCCTCCTCGTCTGTTGTTCTTAGGTTTATAGCGTAGTTTTCTTCTGAGCCATAGCATTAGTCTCCTTAAAACTAATTGATGGCAGGTTGTGTAAATGAGCTCTTTTATAAGCATGTACATGTTTTCAAAGAAACCTGCCATATTCTACTTCTCGCTAGTCTGCCTGCTTTTACAACTACTAATTGAGTGAGCGCTTGACGCTTAAAGTATATACCCCAAATGATTATTTCATTAGTTAATTCTACACTCACCAGTTTGTAACCACACTACTATTTTTATTTCACAGCCTCTTTCCTCTCACCTTTGTACTGAAATCTATTAATAATATATTATGCCTGGGGATGTTCTTAAGGACGTGTTGTAAAAGTTGCCTTTCACCTGCTGTGATGCCTAATTTGTTAGTGCAGGATATACAGTATTTTCACTATCTTCATATTATAATGGTTTATTTTAAATCATGTTATTCTTTCACTAATGGAATTCCATTCTGTCAAACTCTGTGCAGCAGTTGGAACCAGGAACAAGCAATCCACCCTCCTGATAATTTCCACCTTCTTTGCTGCAATAAGTACTTTTCTTTCTGCAATAGCTGCCCGTCCTTTTCTGAGCCATCTAATCCTGCTCACGCTAAGTACACCTAGTTCATATCTTTCTACTTCCCTGAAAGGTTGGATGGATCTGTTCGTCTGGGACTAAGTTCTAATGTTCCATGTTCAAATGTGTCATGTTGATTCAGCTGTACAGAATCAGCGTTGCAGCTGGTTTTTTTGAAGTCAGCTTTTCCCATCAGCTGTCACATCTTCATTGCTGGAGCCGATTATGGCAGGTGTCTCCTGAAAATCTTGTATTGATTTATCTGTAGTTTCCATAGTCCAATTAAATTATCAGAGAGGTGACTAGCCTGCTATGGCTCACCAGAATCACTTTGGTTATCCATCCTTTAGGTTCCTGGCAGATCTCCATGTCTACCTTCTTAGTTGGAAACACAATACACAGTCTCGACTCTTCTTTGTTCTGTCAAGTAAGCCTTACGTTTAGACATTGTCCACTGCCAACTGTGATAAGGGATTTTAACTGTTATCCAGTATCATAGACAGATTTTGCACCTCCAGGGTCCTTCAAAGAGCAGGGTGCAATTTATTTTCCATAACCGATTATGCATTGACATAGACTTTGAATGTTCGCTGCCACAGACACAATGCAGTATGTTTTCCCAGGTTTATTATCACTAATGTTCTTCTCTGTGAAATCACTCATGTTTTCTACTGAGAGAAACTTTACAGCACTGTGGTGTTAATGGTAATATTCAATGGCGGATACCAATTTACCTCTGACAATGCTAGTCTCACACTTTTTAATACCAGCTGCAGGGGTTGCAATATTTCAACTGTGCACGAGAAGAGATTAAATTACAAACAGATGGAATGGGCGAAGTCCTGAAATGAACTCTATCCCACGGAAGCAAAGTCGTCAGATCAGGTGTCAGTGTCCCTGAAACGGTACTTGCCAACAGGATCGAGGCGGTGTCCCAGACCCTGCTATTGAAGTTAGGAAGAAGTTTAATGACCTGTGCAAATCTACAAAGCCAATCTAACAGTCATACATAAAGCAAGGTCAAATGGCAGGTATCTTACAACAACAGCAACAGCTTGCATTTATATAGCACCTTTAACGTAGTAAAACGTCCCAAGGTGCTTCACAGGAGCGTTATCAAACAAAGTATGAGACCGAGCCGCATAAGGACATATTAGGACAGGTGACCAAAAGCTCGGTCAAAGAGGTAGGTTTTACGGAGCGCCTTAAAGGAGGAGAGAGGGGTGGAGAGGTTTAGCGAGAGAATTCCAGAGCTTAGGACCTAGGCAGCTGAAGGCACGGCCATCAATGGCGGAGCGATGAAAATCAGGGATGGGCAAAAGGCCAGAATTGGAGGAGCGCAGATATCTTGGACAGTTGTAGGGCTGGAGGAGGTTACAGACATCGGGAGGGACGAGGCCATGGAGTGATTTGAAAACATGGATGACAATTTTAAAATGGAGGCGTTGCCGGACCGGGAGCCAGTGTAGGTCAGCGAGCACAGGGGTGACGGGTGAACGGGACTTGGTGCGAATTTGGACACAGGCAGCAGCGGTTTGGATGAGCTCAAGTTTACAGAGGGAGCAAACTGCTGGTAATATAAATTTATGGATGCCATCATGATGTGAGCCAAATATGGTATGACACGTGAAATAACTGTGGAAATGCTTTCCAAATAAAAGTGACCCCCACGCATTGGGAAAACTCAACATACTTGTTAATACATAGAACCATGGAAGTTTACAGGACGGAAGGAGGCCATTCAACCCATCGTGTGTATTTTGGTTCTGTGCTAGGGCAATTTGAAACTAACCCCACTGTCCTGATTTCTCCCCCTAGTCTTTTATCTTCTGCTTCAAAAATTTATCAAATTTTCCCTTAAAAGTCACAGTGGTCTCTGCCTCAACCAATCCCTGTGGCAAAGCACTCCATGTTGCAATAACTCTCTACATAAAGACAATTCTCATAACTCTTTCCTCCCTCACCCTCAGCGACAAGTTTAGAGTGATGACTCCTCATCACGGACTTCCCAAACAGAGGAACCTACTGCAGCCATGGTACGCCGCCGGTGGTGGAGGGAGTGAATGTTTAAGGTAGTGGATGGGGTGCCAATCAAACGGGCTGCTTTGTCCTGGATGGTGTCGAGCTTCTTGAGTGTTGTTGCTCATCCAGGCAAGTGGAGAGTATTCCATCACACTCCTGACTTTTGGGGACTTGTACCAAAAATTGGGAGAGCTGTCCCACAGACTAGACAAGCAACAGCCTGACTTAGTCATACTCACAGAATCATACCTTTCAGCCAACGTCCCAGACTCCTCCATCACCATCCCTGGGTATGTCCTGTCCCACCGGCAGGACAGACCCGGCAGAGGTGGTGGCACAGTGGTATACAACCGAGAAGGAGAGGTCCTGGGAGTTTTCAGCATTGACTCTGGACCCCATGAAGTCTCAGGTCATCAGGTCAAGCATGGGCAAGGAAACCTCCTGCTGATTACTCCCTGCCGCCCTCCCTTAGCTGATGAATCAGTACTCCTCTATGTTGAACACCACTTGGAAGAAGCACTGATGGTAGCAAGGGTACAAGGGTACTCTGGATGGGGGTCGTTAATATCCATCTTCAGTTCTGCTGCACATGAATCAGATGAGAATCTCGATGGGGCAGCCTTCAGAAGAAGGGCGATGGGCATGCACACTGAATTGCTAAGTGCAATGGCAAGCCTGCCAGACAGCCTCTTGGCAATGCCAAGGAGCATGGAGGTGTCTGCTGGGGCTTTGTGCAGAGCTTGGAGTCCATGATTTCCAGGCCGGATATGATGACCAACTCCAGGAGAAAGCATGTGGACCCAGCCATGATGCTGCATGTGATGGACGATGTCGTGGCTGCCATTGCAGCACAGATGGCAGCGACCCAATGGTTTAGTGCTGCAGCAGAAGTGCAGACCGCTGTCCTGCAGTCCCAGCTTGCTGCCACCCAAGCTCAGACTGCTGCCATTGTGGCTGGGTTTACCAGTGTCGAATGGGGCTTGCAGGGCGTCGCAGCAGCCCAGCAATCTGGCCTCCAACAGATTGCTAGGAATGCTGAGGCGCCACCCTGGGGGAGTGGCAGTGGGTCTGTGGAGCAGAAGTCTGCTGTCCTCTCTCAGGATGACAGCATTCCTATTCCCACCACTACCACTCCGCCAGTGCCCTTGCTGCTGCCTGTCAGCCAGCCAGCCCAGACTGCTGCTGCCCAAGCCGGAGTGGTGGAGTCTATAGCCGGGCCTTCGAGGTCCGGAGCTGCTCAGGATCGTCCTGCAAGGCCATCTAAAGTCTCTCCGATGGAAACTCAGCAGCTTTCCATCAGCCATGCGGCAGCCACTGGGGGAGCAGGGCGTAGGAGCGCCACAACAGGAAAGGGCGCCCGAATGACAGGCACTAAGAGATTGCACAAGGTATGTGTATTTGTGAATTGATTAGTGATAAATTTATTAATTTTGTTTGGAATCTTTGTTTTGTGGTGGCTCTCATTTCAGCTTTGTGCCCAGGAGGACGCTGTGATATTCCATGACAGAGGGATTATGCTGAGAATGTGGTTGATGAGGATGTGGTGAGCAACGGGTACCTGGGGTTTCACTCACTGGAATCAGAGTCTGATGAAGTGTTCACGGACAGCCCGTGCTGAAGGGGGATTTGCTGCCTGCCTCCTCCCTTCCTTCTCATCCTTCTCTCCCTCGTCCTCTTCCTCCTCCTGAGTGGTCCACAATCCCTGCTGGCAAGGGCTGTGCCCTTATGATGGACAATTGTGAAGCATGCAGCAGACCACCACGAAATGGGATACCCACTCCACCGCGTACTGGAGGGTTCCTCCCGAGTGGTCAAGGCAGCGGAACCGTTGCTTCAGCAGCCCGATGGTCTGCTCGATGATGTTCCTGGAGACAGCACGGCTCTCATTATATGAGTGCTCAGCACGAGTGGTGGGGTTTCTGAGGGGAGTCATGAGCAGGGTGCAGAGTGGATAGCCCTCGCTTCCGAACAGCCACCCACAAGTTTGATGTGGTAGCTGGAAGATTGCTGGCACACCGGACTAACACAGGATGAAGGCATTGATCATCAGGAAGCGCTGGGCATGATTGCACACCAAATGCACATTAAGAAGCGTTTGCAACCATCTTCAGCCAGAAGTGCCGAGTGGATGATCCATGTTGGCCTCCTCCTGAGGTCCCCACCATCACAGAAGCCAGTCTTCAGCCAATTCAATTCACTCCATGTGATATCAAGAAACGGCTGAGCGCACTGGATACAGCAAAGGCTATGGGCCCCGACAACATCCCGGCTATTGTGTTGAAAACTTGTGCTCCAGAACTAGCTGCGCCTCTAGCCAAGCTGTTCCAGTACAGCTACAACACTGGCATCTATCCGACAATGTGGAAAATTGCCCAGGTATGTCCTGTCCACAAAAAGCAGGACAAATCCAACCCGGCCAATTACCGCCCCATCAGTCTACTCTCAATCATCAACAAAGTGTTGGAAGGTGTCGTCGACAGTGCTATCAAGCGACACTTACTCACCAATAACCTGCTCACTGATGCCCAGTTTGGGTTCCGCCAAGACCACCCGGCTCCCGACCTCATTACAACCTTGGTCCAAACATGGACAAAGGAACTGAATTCCAGAGGTGAGGTGAGAGTGACTGTCCTTGACATCAAGGCAGCATTTGACCGAGTGTGGCATCAAGGAGCCCTAGTAAAAATAACGTCAATGGGAATCCGGGGGAAAATGCTCCACTGGCTGGAGTCATACCTAGCACAAAGGAAAATGGTTGTGGTGGTTGAAGGTCAATCATCACAGCCCCAGGACATTGCTGCAGGAGTTCCTCAGGGCAGTGTCCTAGGCCCAACCATCTTCAGCTGCTTCATCAAGAGCAGGTCAGAGGCTAGGTATTCTGTGGTGAATGTCTCACCTCCTGACTCCCCAAAGCCTTTCCACCATCTACAAGGCACAAGTCAGGAGTGTGATGGAATACTCTCCCCTTGCCTTGGTGAGTGCTGCTCCAACAACACTCAAGAAGCTCAACACCATCCAAGACAAAGCAGCCAGCTTGATTGGCACCCCATCCACCACCTTAAACCTTCACTCCCTCCACCACCGGCATACCGTGGCTGCTGTGTGTACCATCTACAAGATGCACTGCAGCAACTCACCAAGGCTTCTTTGGCAGCACCTCCCAAATCCACGACCTCTTCCACCTAGAAGGACAAGGGCAGCAGGCGCATGGGAACACCACCACCTCCAAGTTCCCCTCCAAGTCACACACCACCCTGACTCAGAAGTATATCGCCGCTCCTTCATCGTCGCTGGGTCAAAATCCTGGAACTCCCTCCCTAACAGCACTGTGGGAGTACCTTCACCACACGGACTGCAGCGGTTCAAGAAGATGGCTCACCACCACCTTCTCAAGGGCAATTAGGGATGGGCAATAAATGCTGGCCTTGCCAGCGACGCCCACATCCCATAAACAAATTATAAAAAAAGTGAGCGGTAGCCTTTGTGGTTAAGGAAGGTCTCAGAATTGTTATGCGGCACCCGCGAAGCCACGTTGGGGCAGTCGATGGCGCCCTGCATTATGGGGAAGCCCGCTATCATGGCAAAGCCACATGCACACTCATCCTGCTTTTCTCTGCTGAGAGAGAAGAAAATGTAGTCCCTTTTCCTGGTGTAGAAAGTCTCTGTGACCTCCCAGATACAGCGATGGATGGCGAACTGGGAGATGTTAGCTATTTCTCCTGCTGCAGACTGGATGGATCCACTGGTGAAAAAGTTGAGGGCCACGGTAACCTTGAGGGCCACTGGGAGAGCCGCGAGAGCCCTGCTCTGAGGCTGCAGGTCTGGTTGCAGGAGGTGGCAGAGTTCTGTGACCACCGCCTTGTTGAAACGTAGCCTCCTAATACACTGCTCCTGGCTTAAGTGCAGGGAGGAGAAGTGCTCTCAGAAGACCCTAGGTGGGTCTGGCCTCCTGTTGAGAGCACTCCTGCCCCTCTTCTTCCTCCCTCTGTGCACATCTTCTCCTCTTCCTCGCTGGCTCCGTTCCCTCTCCCGAAGATAATAATATTTCAACTTTATTGTCATTGTACAATGCACAAGTACATGAACAACAAAATGTGATCTTGCAAGCTCCCATGAGTCCAGTACAAATAACATTAACATTAAATGTAAATAGCACCATCCTGGGAGAAGCAAAGCCACTGCGTCTGTGCGCGCCGCCATTCCATTTCCACCATTCCTCCTGTCCGACAATCTTCAGCCCAACGCCCGGGCCTGCTCACCAGCTACCCCTCCCAGGGCTCCTTCCGTGACCTTCTCACCAACCGCCACTCCTTCCGTGACCTTCTGCACCTGGTCTTACCCTGATGGTCACCCCTCCAGGTACTAACCAGGCCTGGCTCTGCTTAGCTTCCAAGCCTTGCCAGTGACCCTGTCCCTAATCCCAGGAACAGGGCTGGGGACTGCCAGTCAAGCCCCCATGACTGTCAGCAAGTGTTGTGAACAGAAGTCTTTAAATAAGAATGAAGGTGTTCTCCACTTGCCCCAAGACTCCCTGTCACCTTAGAATCTTGAAAGAAGTTCATGAAGCTACTGGTGTTGCAGCTAGTTCCACAGAGCCAGTCAAACTGAAGAAACAACACTGCTGGAGCTTCCTTCCTGCTTGTCAGCACTTGGTCAGCTGGTTACAATTAACACCGGCCAGTAAATTGAGCAACGCACTCCAAAATGGCAGATCGGGCGTCAAGTGAGCGTTGCATACTCACTGACGTCACACAAACAGCAACATGATAATGACCAGATAATCTGTTTTAGTGATGTTCATTGAGGAATAAATGTTGGCCAGGACACCGGGGATAACTTCCCGACTCTTCTTTGAAAAGAGTGCCATGGGATCTTTTAGGTCCACCTGAGATGGCAGATCGGGCCTCGGTTTAACATCTCATCTGAAAGACAGCACCTCCAACAGTGCAGCACTCCCTCAGTGCTCCCGCAATCAAGTGTCTGGAGTGGGACTTGAACCCACAACCTTCTGACGCAGAAGCAAGTAGGCTTCCAACTGAGCCACAGCTGACGCTGACTTTATGACTTTATCTACCCAGAGTCACACTTTAAATTAATTATGGAGTATAAATTCAGCTTGGATAGTAGTGGCAAACAGGCGCTAGCAAATCGGCAGCCCCAAGCAATGAAAAAGAAAATTCGGGCGGAGTGCAAAATAGGCTGCCGATTCGGTATCGCTTACCCAAGACGAATGTATACCCCAATGTTTTTAAACCCCTAGGTTTCTTTGTTTATTCATACCCTTCAGTGTCTTTTCATTAAGTGTGTACTCCCATTCCTTGTTTTGTTTAAATCCAAAAATGTATTGGCCCAGAAATTCGGCTCTCCATGGGTGACTACGCACGGGGTACTCACCCATAGGCCGAATGGAAATGCCGGCTTCCTGCATGCACTGTGCATGCGCGGGAAACCGGCACTTCCGATCCTCTGAACGAAGGTGTTCAGAGGTCGAACGCGCGCGCAGGAGAGGCTGCGCGTGCGCTTTGAACTTGGGCTTTTTTTGCAGGTTTTCACGCGAGGTTAAGCCTGCAGGATTTACACATTTAAAAACCAAGCGTAAGGCCTGCTTTTTACATAAGAACATAAGAACATAAGAAATAGGAGCAGGAGTAGGCCAATCGGCCCCTCGAGCCTGCTCCACCATTCAATAAGATCATGGCTGATCTGATCCTAACCTCAAATCTTCTATCACTCTGCATCCACCCGAACCCATGTGATCTCCCGGGAGAGGCGAAAAACCAGATAAAGACCCAATGGCCAATTTGGGAGAAAAAAATCTGGGAAATTCCTCTCCGACCCATCTAGGCGATCGAAATTCTTCCAGGAGATCACTCTGTCCCTATATTTTCTACAGTACTTACCTTCTGTAAAGGCGATCTCCACCCCAGCCAGGAACAGGAATAAAACCATCTCCTGAAATCTAACAGAATTAGAACACGGTAGGAGCAGAACAAGGCTACACGGCCCCTGGGCCCGCTCCACTACCCACAGGGCCATGACCATTCCGAACCCAGACTCATGTCCAATTTCCTGCCCGCTCCCCGTAACCCTTTATTCCCTTTACTTCTAGGAAACTATCTATTTCTGTTTTAAATTTATTTAATGATGTAGCTTCCACAGCTTTCTGGGGCAGCAAATTCCACAAACCTACCACCCTCTGAGTGAAGAAGTTTCTCCTCATCTCAGTTTTGAATGAGCAGCCCCTTATTTTAAGATTATGCCCCCTAGTTCTAGTTTCACCCATCATTGGGAACATCCTCACCGCATCCACCCGATCAAGCCCCTTCACAATCTTATATGTTTCAATAAGATCGCCTCTCATTCTTCTGAACTCCAATGAGTAGAGTCCCAATCTACTCAACCTCTCCTCATATGACCACCCCCTCATCCCCGGGATTAACCGAGTGAACCTTCTTTGTACTGACTCGAGAGCAAGTATGTCTTTTCTTAAGTATGGACACCAAAACTGTATGCAGTATTCCAGGTGCGGCCTCACCAATACCTTGTACAACTGCAGCAATACCTCCCTGTTTTTATATTCCAACCCCCTAGCAATAAAAGCCAACATTCCATTGGCCTTCTTGATCACTTGCTGCACCTGCATACTAACTTTTTGAGTTTCGTGCACCAGGACCCCCAGATCCCTTTGTACTACAGTACTTTCCAGTTTCTTGCCATTAAGATAATAACTTGCTCTCTGATTTTTCCTGCCAAAGTGCATAACTTCACACTTTCCAGTATTGTATTCCATCTGCCAAATCTCTGCCCACTTACTTAGCCTGTCTATGTCCCTTTGCAGGTTTTTTATGTCCTCCTCACTCACTACTTTCCGTCCCATCTTTGTATCATCTGCAAACTTTGATATGTTACACTCGGTCCCTTCCTCCAAATCGTTAATATAGATTGTAAAGAGTTGGGGACCCAGCACTGACCCCTGCGGAACACCACTAGTTACTGGTTGCCAATCTGAGAACGAACCATTTATCCCAACTCTCTGCTTTCTGTTAGAGAGCCAATCCTCCACCCATGCCAGAATATTACCCCCAATCCCGTGATTTTTTATCTTGAGCAATAATCTTTTGTGTGGCACCTTATCAAATGCCTTTTGGAAGTCTAAATACACTACGTCCACTGGTTCCCCTTTATCCACCCTGTATGGTACTTCCTCAAAAAACTCAAGCAAATTTGTTAAACATGACTTCCCCTTCATGAAACCATGCTGAGTTTGCCCTATTAAATTGTGTTTATCCAAATGTCCCGTTACTGTCTCCTTAATAATGGACTCTAACATTTTACCAACCACAGATGTTAGGCTAACAGGTCTATAGTTTCCAGCCTTCTGCCTACTACCCTTTTTAAATAATGGTGTTACATTAGCAGTTTTCCAATCTGCTGGGACCTTTGCTGAGTCCAGTGAGTTTTGGAAAATTATTACCAATGCATCCACAATCCCTACCGCTACTTCCCTCAAGACCCTGGGATGCAAGCCATCAGGTCCAGGGGATTTATCCGCCTTGAGTCCCATTATTTTACCAAGTACCACTTCCTTAGTGATTTTAATTGTATTTAGTTCCTCCACCCCTAGAGCCCCCTGTTTGTCCAGTGTTGGGATATTCTTAGTGTCCTCTACTGTAAAGGCTGATACAAAGTAATTGTTCAGTGTTTTTGCCATCTCCATGTTTCCCACCATTAATTTCCCGGTCTCATCCTCTAAGGGACCAACATTTACTTTAGCCACCCTTTTTCTTTTTATATAACTATAGAAACTTTTACTGTCTGTTTTTATACATTTTGCTAATTTACTTTCATAATCTATCTTCCCTTTCTTAATCAATCTTTTTGTTATTTTTTGCTGTCTTTTAAAGACTTCCCAATCTTCCATCCTCCCACTAGATTTGGCTACCTTATATGCCCTTGTTTTTAGTCGGATACTATCCTTAATTACTTTACTTAGCCACGGATGGCTATCTTTTCTTTTACACCCTTTTTTCCTCAGTGGAATATATTTTTTTTGGAAGTTGTAAAATAACTCCTTAAATGTACACCACTGGTCATGTACCGTCTTACCCTTTAATCTATTTTCCCAGTCTACTCTCATTAATTCCGCTCTCATACCTTCATAGTCTCCTTTATTCAAGCTCAGCACGCTTGTTTGAGATCCAACCTTCTCACCCTCTAATTGAATATGGAACTCAACCATGTTATGGTCACTCATTCCAAGGGGATCCTTTCCTAGGACATTTTTAATTAATCCTGTCTCATTACACAGGACCAAATCTAAGGTTGCTTGCCCCCTGGTCGGTTCAGTTACATACTGCTCAAGAAACCCATCCCTAATACACTCAATGAACTCTTCCTCAAGGCTGCTCTGCCCAATTTGATTTGTCCAGTTAATATGATAATTAAAATCCCCCATAATTATAGCTGTTCCCTTATTACAAGCCTCAACTATTTCCTGATTAATACTCCGTCCAACAGAGTTGCAACTGTTCGGAGGCCTATAGACTACACCCACTAGTGTTTTTTTCCCCTTATTATTCCTTACCTCCACCCAAACTGTTTCACTATCGTGCTCCTTTGACCCAATATCATTTCTCTGTATTATAGTGATTCCTTCCTTTATTAACATAGCCACCCCACCTCCTCTCCCTTCCTGCCTGTCCTTCCTGATTGTTAAATAACCTGGTATGTTTAATTCCCAGTCATGGTCACCCTGCAGCCATGTTTCTGTAATGGCCACAAGATCATACCCATATGTCATTATTTGTGCCGTTAACTCATTCATTTTGTTACGAATGCTATGTGCATTCAGATAAAGAACTTTCAAATATGTTTTGTAACACTTAGTTCCTGTTTTTTCCCTTTTTAGTACTTTACTTTTTACTCCATACCTTCTGTCCCTTCCTGACACATTCTGTTTTTTAATTCCCCCACTGCTACCTAAGT
Source organism: Somniosus microcephalus (assembly GCF_052327205.1). NCBI lineage: Eukaryota > Metazoa > Chordata > Chondrichthyes > Squaliformes > Somniosidae > Somniosus > Somniosus microcephalus. The sequence goes on from NC_140989.1 coordinate 350,607,766, forward strand.
CTATGACCTTCTCTGTTGTCATTTCTATGATTTGCTCTCTAGAAACCTCCCCCCCACTAATTAGTTTAAAGCCCTCTCTACAGCCCTAGTTATATGATTCGCCAGGACTCTAGTCCCAGCACTGGCCAAGTGGAGTCCGTCCCAACAGAACAGCTCCCTCCTGTCCCAGTACTGGTGCCAGTGTCCCAAGAAGCAAAACCCATTTCTCCCACACCAGTCTTTGAGCCACGCATTTAACTCTTTAATTTTATTTATCCTAGCCAAATTCGCTCGTGGCTCAGGTAATAACCCAGAGATTATTACCCTTGAGGTTCTGTTTTTTAATTTGACCCCTAGCTGCTCATACTCCTTTAACAGAACCGTCTTCCTTGTCCTATCTACGTCGTTTGTACCAACATGGACCACGACAACTGGATCCTCCCCCTCCCACTGCAAGTTTCTTTCCAGCCCAGAAGAGATGTCCTTAACCCTGGCACCAGGCAGGCAACACAGCCTTCGGGACTCCCGCTCTTGACTGCAGAGAACCCTATCTATCCCCCTAATGATACTATCCCCTACCACTACAACATTTCTTTTTACTCCCTCCACTTGAATGGCCCCCTGTACCACGGTGCTGTGGCCAGGTTGCTCATCCTCCCTGCAGTCCCCGCTCCCGCCCTCACAGGGAGTAAGAACCTCGATCCTGCTGGACAAGAACAAGGGCTGCGTCTCCTTCAACACTACATCCTGGATCCCTGTACCTTCCTCACTCGTAGTCACACCGTCCTGTCCCTGACCACGGACTACATCTGCAGTAATTAACTTCATAGGTGTGACCATCTCCTGAAACATAGAGTCCAGGAACTTCTCCCCCTCCCTGATGTGTCGCAGTGTCCGAAGCTCGGTCTCAAGCTCCATAACATGGAACTTGAGTTCCTCTAGCAGCAAACACTTGTCGCAGATGTAATCACCGTTAGCCTCAATGGGGTTCACCGGCTCCCACATCTCGCAACAGTAACACATCACCTGCTCCATTCTATATAATTAATTTAATTTCTTATTATTAGTTATGAAGACCCTGCCCGGATATATTTGATAATATCACACCACTATTCAATAGGACTTACCAACTTAAAGGTATGAAAGAGAAGAGAAGGAAGAAAACCAACCAACCAGCTGATCACCAACCTCCTCCTTGAATACTGTCTGTGGAGCCTGTTTGGTTGACTCGTCTCGCTGCTCCGCCTCCGCAGTGATGTCTAAGCCTGGGAGTGGGGAACAAAACAGAGCAAAAAACACACCCTCACCTCCCACTTATCCGAACTCTCCCACTTAGCAAAACTCCAGCAGCACTCAATGCACAAAGCACTCCGTGCACCGCACTAGCCCCTCCCCTTTTATACCCGGATTCTACTTCCTGTTTAAACTGCCCAAGAGTTTAAAAAACCCTTAAAAAATTAAACTTACTTCAAATAATTGACTTCTTAACACACTAAAATTCACAAAATACACTTAAATGATTTTTCTCCCACTTAGCAAAACTCCAGCAGCACTCAATGCACAAGGTAAGTGGTCAATTAATTAAAATTAAAACATTTTTTCCACAGGTTTATTATTTTTAAATACTTTAAAGCAAGGTAAGTTTATTTTTAGCTCCGTTTTTTATTTTTTTTTAAATTTCAAAAATGTAAATTATTGTTTAAAATGGTTATTTAATGTAATTTATAGTTTATTTAAAAAGTGTGATGTTTTTAAAAAAATTATTTGAAGGTTTACTGCTATTTTGGGGCCCGTAGTATTCATAAGTTTTCACAGGTCTTCCTGTCAATCTTATGAATGGGCTTTTCCCTCCTCCGATTGGCTGCCCATGGCTCACGTGATCCCAGGGGACGCATCGCACTAACTACGCCCCTGGGACACGCAAGCACAGCGCGCCAGCAGCTGGGCCAGGCCCCGGAGCGGAATTCCATGGGGCCCTAGAGCTCAACTGCCGGCGCGCAAGGTAAGTGCAGGTCGGGGGCTTGCACCCGCGGGAAGCCCCCGACCCGAATTTCTGGGCCATTACCTCACACTTAATCCACATTAACTTGTTTGCCAATACCACTGTCCTGTCTATGTCTTCCTGAAGCAGTTTATAATCCTTCTGACTATTTGTCAAACCTCCTACGTATGTGTCATCAGCAAATTTCAAGATTATGTTCCCCACACCCAAGTCCGAGTCATCTATATATACTGAGAACAAAAGTGGACCCAGCACTGACTCCTGAAGGACACCACTTCAAACCCTTCTCCAGTCCAGCCAACACCCATATATTCTAACTCTTTGTTTCCTGTCCGTCAACCAATTTTCTATCCATGTTGTTGCATTTTCTCTTGTATATAAGCCTGATTTTCTTCTGAAAATCCATACATACTATATTGACCTTTATCTATCCAATCAGTCACTTCTTCACAAAACTCCATTCAATTTATCAAACATGACTTGCCTTTAGCAAGTCTGTGTTAGTTGTCGTTGATTAACCCATGGATTTCTAAGTGCTTGCTAATTTTATCTCAAATTACGGATTCTTAGTTTTCCCACAGAGACTAACTGGTCTATTGTTTATAACACAGGTTGTCCAATCAGGGCAGGTGACTCTCAGTAAACAGAGAGGGAGACATGCTACAGGGAAACCATCCATTGTTCACTCTCATTGTCATTCATATCTTGTGATTGACGTTGTGGCAATTATTGGGAACATCTATTTATAATTTGGCACTGTAGCATGATGGCAGGGCCAGAAGTTGCATGGAAGGAGGAAGGTTTCGGAAGAGTGTGCTGCTCTGGGAAGGCCATCTAGTTATTTTGCCCAGCTGAGAAATCCTCCTAGCTGTAGGTCTCCTTGAAGTGAGAGGTATTGCTCCCACAAAGTATGTAAATGTAGGTGCATGTGCTTGGTATAATATGTCTATGCAAAATATCGCTGCATGCAGGCAGTAGAGACATTCATGCAGTATATATGTGCAGTCAAGTTAATGTGCTTTCCATTTAAAGTTATGCTGTTTTTACAGGTGAAAAGTCCAAAATTCCAGTTGCTGGTACCTCCCAGGAGTGAGAGCAACAGCATCCGAAGGATTGTTCAAACGCTGAAATCTCAGCTGACACTTAATGGAATATTTAGGGAATGCTGCATGATCGGAAGTGCAGTTTTTTGGATGAGACATTAAACCGAGGCTCTCTCTGCCTGCTTAGGTAGATATTAAAGACCCCAAGGCACTATTCAAAGATGAGCAGTGAGTTTTCCTGGTGTCCTGACCAATATCCTTCCATCAACCAACACCACCATAAACGGATTATCTGGTCATTCATTCATTTGCTATTTATGGGACCTTCCTGTGGCAAATTGGTTGCCATGTTTGTCTACATAACAGTGACTGCATTTCAAAAGTAATCCTTTAGTTACAATTCCGCTTATGACATCCTGAGGCACAAGCCTGGATGTTGTCCAAGTCCTGCTGTAGGCTGGTATGGACTGTTTCATTATCGGAGGAATTGTGAATAGAACTGAACACTGTCTGCAGGGAAGGTTATTGGTGAAGCTGCTGAAGATGTTTGGACTGTGGATGCTTCCCTGAGGAACACCTGCGATAATTGGCCTCTGATAACAATAGCCATCTTCCTTTGTATTATGTATAGTTCCAGCCACCAGAGGGCTTTTCCTTTCACCCGCCCACTAACCACAGTTTTGCTAGGGCTTCTTGGTGCCATATCCATTCGAATGCTGCCTTGATGTTGAGGGCAGCTATTCTCATTGCTGCTCTGACATTCAGATCTTGCATCCAATGGTTTGGGTGGACCCAAACTGAGCACCAGGAGTGTATTATTGGTGAATAGGTATCATTTGATGAGACTAGTGTTGACTTTGCTGATGATTGAGAGGAGGCTGATGGTGAGGGTTGTCGGGGGGGAGCGGGGAAGGGGGGTGGTGGTAATTGATTGGGTTAGATTTCTTCTGTTTTTTTGTGGATGGACATACCTGGGCAGTCTTCCACATTGCTGGTTGATGTCAGTGTCATAGCTATATTAGAACAGCTTGGCTAGGGGAATGGGTAAGTCTAGTGCGATGGTCTTCAGCATTACAGCTCAAATGTTTTGCACCCAGTGCACTCAGATGGTTCTTAATGTCATGTGTGGAGTGAACTGAACTGGATGGACACCAGCATCTATGATGGTGCAGACCCCAGAAGGAGGCTGAGTAGGATTGTCCTCTATAAACTTTTGGCTGAAGACACTTGCAAACACTTCAGTCATTTCTCTTGCACTCACGTGTTGGACTCTGCCATGATTGAGGATAAGAATGTTCAAGGAGCTTCCTCCACTTGTTGACTAGTGGGGTACCGCAGGTATCGGTGCTAGGACCTCAGCTATTCACAATATATATTAATGATCTAGACAAGGGAACTAGATGTAATATCTCCAAGTTTGCAGATGACACGAAGCTGGGTGGGTGTGTATGCTGTGAGGAGGATGCAGAGAAACTCCAGTATGATTTGGACAGGTTGGGTGATTGGGCAGATGCATGGCAGATGCAGTATAATGTGGATAAATGCGAGGTTATCCACTTTGGTGGCAAAAACAGGAAGAAAGATTATTATCTGAACAGCAATAGATTGGGAAAAGGGGACGTGCAACGAGACCTGGGTGTCCTTGTGCACCAGTCGCTGAAGGCAAGCATGCAGGTGCAGCAGGCGGTTAAGAAGGCAAATGCTATGTTGGCCTTCATAGCGAGAGGATTTGAGTACAGGAGCAAGGATGTCTTGCTGCAGTTGTACAGGGCCTTGGTGAGACCACAGCTTGAGTATTGTGTGCAGTTTTGGTCACCTTATCTGAGGAAGGGTGCTCTTGCCATGGAGGGAGTGCAGCGAAGATTCACCAGACTGATACCTGGGATGGCAGGAATGACGTATGAGGAGAGATTGGGCCGATTAGGCTTATATTCGCTAGAGTTTAGAAGAATGAGAGGGGATCACTTTGAAACTTATAAAATTCTAGAGGGGGATTGCAAGTCGAGCCCCCGTGACTGGGAGCGAGTGGTGTGCTCAGAGGCCTTCCAGCTGCAGCCAACGCCTTCCCAACATCCAGCCGCACTCCCTGCACACTTTAACAACGTTAAAAACGTCTTCCAGCAAGCCAGTATTGATACAAACTCTGCAAGAGCCAGTACAAGGGGAAAAAATCAACTTACCTGCAAGTTGGATGTATCCCTTTAAATAGCGCTGGTGGGGGGTCCCTCTGAATGCACGTTTAGCTGTGCGTGTTTAGGAGAGGTCGTTGTTTGGAATGGCGATGTCAAAAATGGCAGACCATGCGTCATGATCAAGCAGCTCAAAGCTGGGAATCCATTTTTTTTTATTTGGTCATGGGATGTGGGTGTCGCTGGCAAGGCCAGCATTTATTGCCCATCCCTAATTGTCCTTGAGAAGGTGGTGGTGAGCTGCCTTCTTGAACCGCTGCAGTCCGTGTGGTGAAGGTACTCCCACGGTGCTGTTCGGGAGGGAGTTCCAGGATTTTGACCCAGTGACGATGAAGGAATGGCGATATACTTCTAAGTCAGGATGGTGTGTGACTTGGAGGGAAACTTGCAGGTGCTGGTGTTCCCATGTGCCTGCTGCCCTTGTCCTTCCAGGTGGTAGAGGTCGCGGGTTTGGGAGGTGCTGTTGAAGAAGCCTTGGCGAGTTGCTGCTGTGCATCTTGTAGATGGTACACACTGTAGCCACGGTGCACCGGCGGTGCAGGGAGTGAATGTTTAAGGTGGTGGATGGAGTGCCAATCAAGCAGGTGATGGGGTGCCAATCCATGAGGCACTGTAGACCAACAGCAGCAGCAGAACTCTATACCACCACAATCTGTAACCCCATGGCCCAGCATATCCCTCACTCTACTATTACCATCGAGCCAGGGGACCAACCCTGGTTCAATGAGGAGTGCAGAAGAGCATGCCAGGAGCAGCAGCAGGCGTACCTAAAAATGAGGTCCCAACCTGGTGAAGCTACACTACCGGACCATGTGTATGCTAAACAGCGGAAGCAGTATCCTATAGACAGAGCTAAGTGATCCCATAATCAATGGATCAAGTCAAAGCTCTGCAGTCCTGCCACATCCAGACATGAATGGTGGTGGACAATTAAACAACTAACGGGAGGAGGAGACTCCATCAACATCCCCATCCTCAATGATGGTGAACCTGAGTGCAAAAGAGAAGGCTGAAGCATTCGCAACCATCTTCAGCTAGAAGTGCAGAGTGCATGATCCATATTGGTCTCCCCTGAGGTCCCCACCATCACAGAAGCCAGTCTTCAGTCAATTCAATTCATTCCATGTGATATCAAGAAACAACTGAGCGCACTGGATACAGCAAAGGTCCTGACAACATCCCGGCTGAAGATTTGTGCTCCAGAACTAGCCAAGCTGTTCCAGTATAGCTACATCACTGGCACCTACCCGACAATGTGGAAAATTGACCAAGGTATGTCCTGTCCACAAAAACAGGACAAATCCAATCAGACCAATTACCACCCCATCAGTCTACTTTCAATCGTCAGCAAAGTGATGGAAGGTGTCACCGACAGTGCGCTTAATCACCAATAACCTGCTCACCGATGCTCAGTTTAGGTTCTGCCATGAGGTTTAGGTTCAGACTGATACCTGGGATGGCAGGAATGACGTATGAGGAGAGATTGGGTCGATTAGGCTTATATTCACTAGAGTTTAGAAGAATGAGAGGGGATCTCATTGAAACTTATAAAATTCTAACAGGACTAGACAGACTAGATACAGAAAGGATGTTCCTGATGGCGGGGGGTCCAGAACCAGGGGTCAAAGTCTAAGGATAAGGGGTAAGCCATTTAGGACTGAGATGAGGAGGAACTTCTTCACCCAGAGGGTGGTGAACCTGTGGAATTCTCTACCACAGAAGGCAGTTGAGGCCAATTCATTAAATATATTCAAGAAGGAGTTATATATATTTCTTAAGGCTAAAGGGATCAAGGGATATGGGGAGAAAGCAGGGACAGGGTACTGAATTTGGATGATCAGCCATGATCTCATTAAATGGCGGAGCGGGCTCGAGGGGCCAAATGGCCTACTCCTGCTCCTATCTTCTATGTTTCTATGTGAGTTGCCTGGTTGCCCCCCATCATTCTTGACTGGGTGTGGTATGGCTACAGAGCTTTCCTGTGGGTTCTCTTAGCCTGCTGCTTTTGGTGTTTAGCGGTTAGGTAGTATGGTTTACTAGCTTCATTAGATTGATAACTTATTCTAAGGTAGCGTACTGCTCTTGGGAAACCTTTTTATATTTCACTTTGAACCAGGGTTGGTCTTCTGGCTCAATGGTGATCAAGGATTGTGGAATGTGCTGGGCTATGAGATTACAGATTATGTTGCTGTACAATTCTGCTGTTGCTGATGACCCACAGCACCTCATGGATACCACGCCTTAGGCTGCAAAATCTATATGGGCAAAAGCATGGCAGATGCAATATAACGTGGATAAATGTGAGGTTATCCACTTTGGTGGCAAAAACAGGAAGGCAGATTATTATCTGAATGGCAATAGATTGGGAGAAGGGGAAGTACAATGAGACCTGGGTGTCCTTGTGCACCAGTCGCTGAAGGTAAGCATGCAGGTGCAGCAGGCGGTTAAGAAGGCAAATGGTATGTTGGCCTTCGTAGCGAGAGGGTTCGAGTACAGGAACAAGGATGTCTTGCTGCAGTTGTACAGGGCCTTGGTGAGACCACATCTTGAGTATTGTGTGCCGTTTTGGTCACCTTATCTGAGGAAGGATGTTCTTGCCATGGAGGGAGTTCAGCGAAGATTCACCGGGCTGATACCTGCGATGGCAGGAATGACGTATGAGGAGAGATTGGGTCAATTGGGCTTGTACCCGCTGGAGTTTAGAAGAATGAGAGGGGATCTCATTGAAACTTATAAAATTCTGACAGGACTGGACAGACTGGATGCAGGAAGGATGTTCCTGATGGTCGGGGAGTCCAGAACCATGGGTCACAGTCTAAGGATAAGGGGTAGGCCAATTAAGACAGAAATAAGGAGGAATTTCTTCACCCAGAGAGTGGTGAACCTGTGGAATTCTCTACCACAGAAGGCAGTAGAGGCCAATACATTAAATATATTCAAGAAGGAGTTAGATATATTTCTTAAGGCTAAAGGGATCAAGGGGTATGGGGAGAAAGCAGGGACCGGGTACTGAATTTGGATGATCAGCCATGATCGCACTGAATGGCGGAGCAGGCTCGAGGGGCCGAATGGCCGACTCCTGCTCCTATCTTCTATGTTTATACTTAGTCCGTCCCACCTGGTATGGTGATAATGTCACCCTACACGATGGAGGATGTCCTCATTGTGGAGATAAGACTTTGTCTTCATAAGAACTGTGCAGTGGTCAATCCTAGCAATGTGTTATTGTGGACTGACGTGTCTACCATAGGTAGGTTGAGGAGGAAGAGGTGAAGTAAGTTACTTCCTCAGTTGGATCCATCATTACTGACGCTGGCTTAGTTTGACAGCTATGCCCTTTAGAAATTGGACAGCTCGGTCAGTGGTGGTATGGCTGGTGCCACTGTTGGTGGATATTGAAGTCCCCAACCCAGTGTGCATTCTGTGCCCCTGCTTCTCATAGAGCTTCCTCCAAGTGATGTTTAACATGGAAGAGTACCAATTTGTCAGTTGGTGGCCAAGGGTGTCGCAGCTGGTCTTTAGGCAGGCACAGTTTCTCCCCAAAGAAAGATCAGTGGAAAACTGTGGGGAGGTGGGATACAGTGGAACATGTCCTGGAGACATAGGGCTGGATTTTGCCAGTGTGGGCGGGCTGGGGCGTGTCAGGTGGAAACTGTGTCAGGACCCCGACTCCTAAGTGAAGTGCTGAAAAAGTGGGATTTTCCCCAAATGGGCAATTGATTTCCTGCGTGTGGGAACACCTGGCCCAATGAGTCTTTTTATACAGAGAGTCGCCTCCGATGATGTCATCAATGCTGCTGGATTTAAGACCTGCAAGCAGCCTTGCTTCCTCTGGAGACTGCAAAGGCTCTGCAAATTGTATGAAGGTGTTGATTTCCCAACAATGCCCATAATCAAGCAAAAGTGTGCACCTCAGTTTGATGAGCCCTCCCTCCAAGCTCTGGTGCACGGAGCCAGATGTAATAAGGAGGTGCTGTTGCCTTCCTCAGGGAGAAAAAAGCCACCCCAGCAGACAAAAGCTGTGGTCCAAGAGGTCAGCTCCATTTCGCTGAGCCGCAGAACCTGGCTGCAGTGCAGGAAGAGGTTTCATGATCTTCTCCGAACAGGAAAAGTGAGTATGACTTTCCCATCACCCTCAATCTGATCCTCATCGCCTCTCCTCACCAGCACTCTGCTTTGCCAACCTCTTCCTCCACATGCCACTTGACACTTACATGCCTGCACCCTTGCCCATTCCCTCTCACTCGAAGGTCACATTCACTTAACTATTCGACCATGCAGCCCTCACACTCCCTATCACTGTGATGCCATGACAACAACAACTTTCAACACACAGAGATGGTCCTTTGTATCCTTCTAAGCATCTATGCTATGGATTCTCTACACTCACTCCTTCATTCTCACTCAAACTCCACTTGTGTCCCTCATTGCAGGAAAAGAGAGCCCACAATAAGAGGGAAAGAGCCATGACCGGAGGAGGGCCACCCTCAGTAACCCAGCTCACCACCTGGGAGGAGGCGGCCCTGGAAATCACCGGGATCGAGGAGGATTCCCAAGTGGGGGACGGACAGGTGGGCGCATCGCAGCAAGCTGGTGACAGAATAGTTTGGCATCTCTCTCATTGGGTGAGGACTCTGGTGGGGCTCTGACCGAGGGCTTTGCAGTGGCATGGTCATTTGAGCGCTTGGAGAGGAGCCCCCACTTCCTTGTTGTCTGCCACCAACATCCCTCTCATGGGTCAGCCCCACTTCAGAGCTAGCAAGTGGCTTGACAGCACCTTGCTGCACTTTAGGGGGGCCATGAGGACCCGTTTCTGCACTGGAAGTCCTACTCCAGAGGACTTCCATGAAGGTCTGGTTTCTATGCTCAGTAGCTGACCATCGGTCCTCAAGAGATGCCAGTCTATTCTGAACAATGACCATGTTTTCTACATTCTGGCGACTTAGCTCCTCCATGGTCATAGCCATCCTCTCCTCTACTGTAGCCATCCTTTCCACAGAGGTTGCCATCCTTTCCGTGGTGATGCGTTCATACGCCAATGCCTCCACAAAGGCTCTGCTCATGTTCGCTATGGTCTCCTCCATTCGCTCGACACTCGCAGCGATGCTGGAGACAAAATCTGTCAGAGACTCCTGCACCTGTTCCTGGAGTTCAAGCACCGCTCTCCTTCTGGATGGACCCAGAGGCAGAGGGTCAACATGCAGCTGAGCCGAGCTGGCAGAGTTCTGCGCCCTCCAACGAGGACTCTCCACTGCTGTCCCTGTCTCCACCATCTGCTGATGCTCACTTGTGAGCTGTGATACACCAGGTGCCAACACTACTCTATCTCGAGAAGGTCCTACCGAGGTGTAGTGTCTGCGGTGGTGCTGGGTGCGCTGAATTCTGCTGAGGCTGCGCCCTCAGAGGTTGCAGCTTCCTCTGAGGAGTCTGGAAGCTCAGGCTCTTCCTCCTGGACAGTGGGGACGGGGGCTTTCGATGGTCCTGTGGGGGAGTAAAGGAAAGAGTCAGAGATGTAAGGTCAAGGTTACATGAACATTGAAAAGTGCAGATGATCATAAGTCAATCTGTTAGAGCATCAGATTCATTATCAGTGACTCATGCAATGTCAGTGAGAGAGATGATAAACTATTCTGTCACCAGCTTGCTGCGATGCGCCCATCTGTCCATCCCCCACTTGGGAATCCTCCTCGATTCCGGCGATCTCCAGGGCTGTCTCCTCCCAGGGGGTGAGCTGGGCTACTGAGGGTGGCCCTCCTCCTGTCATGGCTCTTTCCCTCTTATTGTGGGCTCTCTTTTCCTGCAATGAGGGACATAAGTGGAGTTTGAATGAGAATGAAGGAGTGAGTGTAGAGAATCCATAGCATAGATGCTTAGAAGGAAACAAAGGACCCTCCCTATGTGCAAAGTTGTTGTTGTCATGGCATCACAGTGATAGGGAGTGTGAGGGCTGCATGGTCGAATTAAGTGAATGTGACCTTAGAGAGAGAGGGAATGGGTAAGGGTGCAGGCATATGAGTGTCAAGTGGAATGTGGAGGAAGAGGTTGGCAAAGCAGAGTGCTGGTGAGGAGAGGTGATGGGGATCAGATTGAGGATGATGGGAAAGTCATACTCACTTTTCCTGTCCGGAGAAGATCATGAAACCTCTTCTGCATTGCAGCCAGGTTCTGCGGCTCAGCAAGATGGAGCTGACTTCCTGGGCCACTTGCAGCCGCACAGCTTTTGTCTGCTGGGGTGGCTTTTTTCTCCCTGAGGAAGGAAACAGCACCTCCTTCCTGGATCTCGCTCCCTCCACCAGAGCTTGGAAGGAGGGCTCATCGAAGTGTGGAGCACACTTTGACCTACTGCTGGACATAGTTGATGAAGAAGGCGAAGACAGCAATGGCCATAAAGTTTGCAGTCTCCAGAGGAAGCAAGGCTGCTTGCAGGCCTTAAATCCAGCAGCATTGATGACGTCATTGGAGGCGACTTTCTGTCTGAAAAGACTCATTGGACCAGGGGTTTCCACACGCAGGAAATCAATTGGCCAATTAGGGGAAAATCCCACTTTTTTCAATTAGGAGTCGGGGTCCTGGCACGATTTCCACCTGACACGCCCCAGCCCGCTCACACTGACAAAATCCAGCCCATAGAGTACAAACTTGGGTATTGTGTACAATTCAACACCGCACTTTAGGAAGGGTGTGACGGCCTTCGAGAGGGTGCAGAAAAGATTTACAAGAATGGTTCCAGGGATGAGGGACTTCAGTTACGTGGATAGACTAGAGAAGCTGGGGTTGTTCTCCTTAGAGCAGAGAAGGTTGAGAGGTGATTTGATAGGGGTTTTCAATATCATGAGGGGTCTAGACAGAGTAGATAGAGAGAAACTGTTCCCATTGGCGGAAGGGTCGAGATCCAGAGGATACAGATTTAAGGTGATTGGCAAAAGAACCAAAGGCGACATGAGGGAAAACCTTTTTGCACAGCGAGTGGTTAGGATCTGGAATGCACTGCCTGAATAGGTGGTGGAGGCAGATTCAATCATGGCTTTCAAAAGGGAGTTGGATAAGTACCTGAAGGAAAAAATTTGCAGGGCTACGGGGAAAGGACGGGGGAGTGGGACTAACTGAAGTGCTCTTGCAGAGAGCCGGCACGGGCTCGACGGGCCGAATGGCCTCCTTCTGTGCTGTAACCTTTCTATGATTCTACGATTCTATGTGGAGAGACTAGAGAAGCTGGGATTGTTCTCCTTTGAACAGGGAAGGTTAAGGGGAGATTTGATAGAGGCGTTTAAAATCATTAAGGGTTTTGATAGAGTAAATAAGGAGAAACTGCTTCTATTGGCTGAAGGGTTGGTAACCAAAGGACACAGATTTAACGTAATTGGCAAAAAAGCCAGAGGTGTGATAAGGAGATTTTTTTTACGCTGCGCGTTATTCTGATCTGGAATGCACTGCCTGAAAGAGTGATGGAAGCAGATTCAATAGTAACTTTCAAAAGGGAATTGGATAAGTACTTGAAGAGAAGAAAATTGGGGGAGTGGGGCTAATTGGACGGCTCTTTCAAAGAGCCGGCACAGGCACGATGGGCTGAATGGCCTCCTTCTGTGCTGTAAGATTCTATGATCTACTGAAAACTAGTAGAAAGCATAATTGATATGGACAAATCAAGTTTCTATAATTAATGTAAACTGCATTTTTGCAGAGCCAGAAAGTTGAAGAAAAGTATTGAAAAAAGTATTTAATTGTTGCTGAACTCAAAAGGGTAAATCAGATCAGTGACTGGGCTTTCGAGGCTCCATTAGCACTAAATTACAGCTGCAGGGAAGATGTGTTACTCATTTACTCTCATTAACATGCCACTGTTAGGCCTTCTCTCAATCAATCCAGCGTCAGTTAAGTGGGGCTCATAATACACTCAACAGCTTTATCTTCAACTCTGCATCTTGCTTGTGTGAATGTCATAAAAGTGATGAGGTATTCACACTCTAACTTTTGCTTGCATATATTGACTCATAAATTACTGCTGGCAACATTAGCAGAAAGCCGCTTGACATGTTGGTATGACATTGTTCTATCGCCTATTTTAAGCGTCATTAACCTGTTTAAATAAATGGGTTAGTGCCTCCCTTAAAATAGCAGACAGGGCAGCGTGCAGGGGAATAAAGCATTAGCTAATTTAGCCATAATAGGCTTTTATTATTCAGCAGCAGTTTGAAACAGACAGCCTTCTGACCCTTGAAACAAAGATATCACTTTAGTTAACAGTGTTAGCTGTGGCTCAGTTGGTAGCACTCTCGCCTCTGAGTCAGAAGGTTATGGGTTAAGGTCACACCCCAGAGACTTGAGCACAAAAATCTAGGCTGACACTCCAGTGCAGTGCTGAGGGAGTGCTGCACTGTCGGAGGTGCCGTCTTTTGAATGCGATGTTAAACCGAGGCCCCGTTTCCTCTCTCAGGTGGATGTAAAAGATCCCGTGGCCACTATTTCGAAGAAGAGCAGGGGAGTCCTAGCCAATATTTATCCCTCAATCAACATCACAAAAAAAAAATTATTTGGTCATTTTCACATTGCTGTTTGTGGGAGCTTGCTGTGCGTAAATTGGCAGCCGTGTTTCCTCCATTACAACAGTGACTACACTCCAAAAAGTACTTAGAAACATAGAAACATAGAAGATAGGAGTAGGAGTAGGCCATTCGGCCCCTTGAGCCTGTTCCGCCATTTAATGTGATCATGGCTGATCATCCAAATTCAGTACCCTGTCCCTGCTTTCTCCCCATATCCCTTGATCCCTTTAGCCTTAAGAAATATATCCAACTCCTTCTTGAATATATTTAATGAATTGGCCTCTACTGCCTTCTGTGGTAGAGAATTCCACAGGTTCGCCACTCTCTGGGTGAAGAAATTCCTCCTCATCTCAGTCCTAAATGGCTTTCCCCTTATCCTTAGACTGTGACCCCTGGTTCTGGACTCCTCCACCATCGGGAACATCCTTCCTGCACCTAGTCTGTCTAGTCCTGTTAGAATTTTATGTAAGTTTCAATGAGATCCCCTCTCATTCTTCTAAACTCTAGCGAATATAAGCCTAATCGATCCAATCTCTCCTCATACGTCATTCCTGCCATCCCAGGTATCAGTCTGGTGAATCTTTGCTGCACTCTCTCCATGGCAAGAACATCCTTCCTCAGATAAGGCGACCAAAACTGCACACAATACTCAAGGTGTGGTCTCACCAAGGCCCTGTACAACTGCAGCAAGACATCCCTGCTCCTGTACTCGAATCCTCTCGCTATGAAGGCCAACATACTATTTGCCTTCTTAACCGTCTGCTGCACCTGCATGCTTACCTTCAGCGACTGGTGCATAAGGACACCCAGGTCTCGTTGCACCTCCCCTTTTCCCAATCTATTGCCGTTCAGATAATAATCTGTCTTCCTGTTTTTGCCACCAAAGTGGATAACCTTGCATTTATCCACATTATACTGCATTTGCCATGCATCTGCCCAATCACCCAACCTGTCCAAATCATACTGGAGTTTCTCTGCATCCTCCTCACAGCACACTCGCCCACCCAGCTTTGTGTCGTCTGCAAACTTGGAGATAGTACATCTAGTTCCCTCGTCTAGATCATTAATATATATTGTGAATAGCTGGGGTCCTAGCACCGATCCCTGTGGTACCCCATTAGTCACTGCCTGCCACTGAGAAAAAGACCTGTTTATTCCAACTCTTTGCTTCCTGTCTGCCAACCAGTTCTCTATCCAAGACAGTACCTTACCCCCAATCCCATGTGCTTGAACTTTGCACGCTAATCTCTTATGCGGGACCTTATTGAAAGCCTTCTGAAAGTCCAAATACACCACATCCACTGGTTCTCCCTTATCTATTCTACCAGTTACATCCTCAAAAAATTCCAGCAGATTAGTCAAGCATGATTTACCTTTTGTAAATCCATGTTGACTTTGTCCGATCCTGTCACTGTTTTCCAAGTGCTCTGTTATTACATCTTTTATAATGGACTCTAGCATTTTCCCCACTACCGATGTCAGGCGTACCAGTCTATAATTCCCCTTTTTCTCTCTACCACCTTTTTTAAATAGTGGGGTTACATTAGCTATCCTCCAATCCATGGGAACTGTTCCAGAGTCTATAGAATTTTGGAAGATGACCAGCAATGCATCTACTATTTCTAGGGCCATTTCCTTAAGTACCCTAGGATGTAGATTATCAGGCCCTGGTGACTTATCGGCCTTCAATCCCGTCAATTTCCCTAACACCATTTCCCTACAAATACTGATTTCATTCAATTCCTCCCTCGCATTAGACCCTATGTTCCCCGACATCTCTGGGAGGTTATTTGTGCCCTCCTTTTTGAAGACAGAACCAAAGTATGTATTTAATTGATCTGCCATGTCTTTGTTCCCCATTATAAATTCCCCTGATTCTGACTGCAAGGGACCTACACTTGATTTCACCAATTCTTTTCTCTTCACATATCTATAGAAGCATTTACAGTCAGTTTTTATTATCCCTGCAAGCTTACTCTCGTAATCTATTTTCCCCCTCTTAATTAACCCCTTTGTCCTCCTTTGCTGAATCCTAAACTGCTCCCAATCCTCAGGTTTGCTGCTTTTTCTGGCCAAATTATATGTCCTCTCCTTGGATCTTATGCTATCCCTAATTTCCCTTGTTAGCCACGGTTGAGTGACCTTTTTTGTTTTATTTTTATGCCAAACATGGATGAACAAATTCTGTACTTCATCCATGCAATCTTTAAATGTTTGCCATTGCCTATCCACCGTCAACCCTTTAAGTAATGTTCCCCAATCCATCCTAGCCAACTCGTGCCTCATACCATCATAGTTTCCTTTATTTAAATTCAGGACCCCGGTCTCTGAGTCAAATACTTCATTCTCCATTTTAATGAAGAATTCTATCATATTACGATCGCTCCTCCCCAACGGGCCTCGCACAACAAGATTGCTAATTAATCCTTTCTCATTACATAATGCCCAGTCTAAGATGGTCTGATCTCTAGTTGGTTCCTCGACATATTGGTCCAGGAAACCATCCCGTATACACTCTAGGAATTCCACTTAATTGGCTGTAAAGCGCTTTGGGACGTCCCTATGTAAATGCAAGTCTTCCTTTCTTTCTTGTTTGTTATAGAATGGACCTTAGTCAGAATAAATTATTACAATTTAAATGAAACTTGATGTAATATCTAAAGGTTTAAACCATTGCTAAGTGCACAGTTATTGTCCCATCGGCTTGTCTATCCTCTGCCGACCATAACAAATAGTTAATTTGCTGGCAATCAAGAAATCAATTTTGAAAACTCTGTGCCTCGACAGATTGTTTGCAGCTTATTTTCTCATGCCTGTAAGAGCCTCTTGCAGAGAACCTTCGTCTGTTGTACTGTCAGTAGCAGAAATTTCAATATATGTGAAAAACAGTTTTTCAGCAAGTCTGGTGGTGATTGACTGCATTTCTGGTGTAGCTCAACTATACACAATCTGTTTTCAAAACAATTAAATATTCATTTAAAAAAAACAGATCTCCTTTCAGGTGCTCTAAATCTTCTGCAAGTGATGTTTGAAGAGAGCCCAGAGGGAATAGTTTGACTGCAAGATTTCTGGTTATCACCTTAATGACAGAGAGATGCAAAGAAATTAAGTAGGAATAGGGCTTGGAGAATATATTGGCCTGGGTTGCATTCCTGGAACTGTCAGTGACACGGGTCTTAATTAACAATCATTAGCTAGCTTGTGTATAGAGCTCTAGGAAGAGGTAGTGGACCCAAAAAGCTGATGTTTATTTGGTGGGAGGCAGTGCCCTCAGCCCAACCATCTTCAGCTGCTTCATCAATGACCATCCCTCCATCATAAGGTCAGAAGTGCGGATGTTCGCTGATGACTGCACAGTGTTCAGTACCATTCGCAACTCCTCAGATAATGAAGCAGTCCATGCCTGCATGCAGCAAGAACTGGACGACATTCAGACTTGGGTTGATAAGTGGCAAGTAACATTCGCACCACACAAGTGCCAGGCAATGACTATCTCCACAAGCTAGAGTCTAACCACTGCCCTTTGACATTCAACAGCATTACCATTGCCGAACCCCCCACCATCAACATCCTGGGGGTCACCATTGACCAGAAACTTAACTAGACCAGCAACATAAATACTGTGGCAACAAGAGCAGGTCAGAGGCTGGGTATTCTGAGGCGAGTGTCTCACCTCCTGACTCCCCAAAGCCTTTCCACCATCTACAAGGCTCAAGTCAGGAGTGTGATGGAATACTCTCCACTTGCCTGGTTGAGTGCAGCTCCAACAGCACTCAAGAAGCTCGACACCTTCCAGGACAAAGCAGCTCGCTTGATTGACACCCATCCACCACCTTAAACATTCACTCCCTCCACCACCGGCGCACCGTGGCTGCAGTGTATACCATCTACAAGATGCACTGCAGAAACTCGCCAAAGCTTCTTCGACAGTACCTCCCAAACCCGCAACCTCTTCCACCTAGAAGGACAAGGGCAGCAGGTGCGTTGGGAACACCACCACCTCCAAGTTCCCCTCCAAGTCACTCACCATCCTGACTTGGAAATATATCGCTGTTCCTTCATCGCCACTGGGTCGAAATCCCTAACAGCACTGTGGGAGTACGTTCACCACACGGACTGCAGCAGTTCAAGGAGGCGGCTCACCGCCACCTTCTCAAGGGCAATTAGGGATGGGCAATAAATGCTGGCCTTGCCAGCGACGCCCACATCCCAGGAATGAATAAAAAAAATTGGTGGAGTTCCTGCAAAGGGGACAGAATGTTGGGGTGCAAATCAAATATGCCAGAGTTACACCCGTTCCAAAGTACACACTAAATTTCAGTGGCAGTGACTGTTGGCTGAAGATGTGCTTGTCAAAGTAGTGCATGTTTGTAAATGACAGGATAATGAAGGCAAAAGCTGCTGTCTCAGAAATTCTGCCATTTACACAGGTATCACATTTAACTTAAACTTGAAGTAAAGAGGGTTAAGTTACCTGCGTCTCTTGTCAAATCAGGGTGTGGTTGAATTCACAATTTTAAATATCCGCAGACTTGGTCTGAAACATTGGTTTTGACTGAAGCCCTTACAAAAATCTGTTCTTAGCTGTGCAACTAAGAAAGAATTTGGCAACCTGCATTTCAGCAGTTTCTATCTCACTCGTCTGTCACAGAACCCTTAACATGATGTTCACTATGGACATCACCCATCTCCTCAGCTCATCTGATGCTGAAACCCTCATCAATGCCTTTGCTACCTTTAGACTCGACTATTCCAGTGTTCTCCTGGCCAGCCTTACACCCTCTGTAAATTTGAGTTCATCCAAAACTCTGCTGCCCGTGTCCTAACTCGCACCAAGTCCCGTTCCCCCATCATCCCGTGCTCACTGACCTACATTGGCTCTCGGTCCTGCAACATCTCAGAATCACAGAAAAAACAGAAACCCCACAGTGCAGATAGAGGCCATTTCGGCCCATCGAGCCTGCACCGACGCATATCCCACCCGATCCCCGTAACACCTACACCAACACATATCCCACCCTATCCCCGTAACCCCATGTATTTAATCCCCCTAACACTAAGGGTCAATTTATCATAGCCAATCAACCTAACCCGCACATCTTTGGACTGTGGGAGGAAACCGGAGCACCCGGAGGAAACCCACGCAAACACGGGGAGAATGTGCAAACTCCACACAGACAGTCGCCCGAGGTTGGATTCGAACCCGGGTCCCTGGCGCTGTGAGGCAACAGTGCTAACCACTATGCCACCGTCGATTATAAAATTCTCATCTTTGTTATCAAGCCCCTCCATGGCCTTGCCCCTCCCTATTTCTGTAACATTCTCTAGCCCTGCAACCCTCCGAGATCTCTGCACTCCTCAAATTTTAGCCTCTTGGGCAGTCCCAATTTTCCGCGCTCCACCCTTGGTGGCCGTGCTTTCAGCTGCCTGAGCCCTAAACTCTGGAAGTCCCTCTCTACCTCTTTCCTCCTTTAAGACGCTACTTAAAACTTACCTCTGTGACCGGTCATCTGTCCTAATATCTCCTTCTGTGGCTCGGTGTCAAATGTTGTTTGATAACACTCCTGTGAAGCGCTTTGGGATGTTTTATTATGTTAAAGGCGCTGTATAAATGCAAGTTGTTCTTGCTGACATTTCCATATATGTCCTTGTAATGGAGGGAGGACAGAAGCCGAAAGAAAAGGAAATTAGAGAGGCAAGCGGGATAAGGTTACACCAAAAGGAGGTACCCTCCACCATAGCCTATGGACCACACTGTTCCCTTATGTCTCAATGATGTCTGCACAAGGAAGCAACAGTTCAGTAAGGAGGCATAGAAGGCAAGGGAGCAAATAGAGTTATAGAACAGGAGTCTAAAAAGATGGTTAAACATAAAGTGAGAGGAAATCCTATTAAAAATGAGTTAGGCTGTACAGCAATGCACACAGTGTCCGTAATAAAACAGGGGAGCTGGAGGCAATCATGCGTTGGGAGGAACCAGACATAATAGGGATTACTGAGACATGGCTACAGAAAAATCAGGACTGGGAATTAAACATTGCAGGGTATAACATATTTAGAAAAGATAGGGAGGGAAAAAGGGAGGTGGAGTAGCTGTACTTATTAGGAATAACATAATGGCAGGAGAAATAAGTGACGCCGCTATCAACAAGACAAAAATAGAATCCATATGGATAGAGATAAAAGATAATAAAGAATCAATCACAATAATAGGCGTAGTCTACAGACCACCTAATAGTGGAAGGGAGGTGGAGGAAGAATTATACAGACAAATTAGCGAAATGACTAATAAACATAGAATAATAATCATGGGTGATTTCAACTACCCTGATATTAATTGGACAGAAGAGGTAGGTAAAGGGGATAAAGGAATGGAGTTCCTAGAATGTGTACAGGACTCCTTTCTAACCCAATATGTAAAAAGCCAAACAAGGGAGGATTCACTATTGGATCTAGTTATGGGGAATGAGCCAAAGCAGATAAGAGAAATAAAAGTAGGGGAACATCTAGGCAATAGTGACCATAATATAATATGCTTTAAGATGACAATAGAGAAGAGCATAAGAATGACAAAAATCAACTTAATAGATTAGAGAAAAGCTGATTTTGAGGGGCTGAGAATAGAGCTTAGGAAGATAAAATGGGCAACAATATTGGCAAACAACGATGTAAAACGACAATGGGAATCATTTAAAATGGAGTTCAACAGAGTGCAGGAAAAATATATTCCTCTAAAAGGAAAGAACAAACTAAACACTAATGAGACGCCAAGGATGGATAAAGACATAAGGAAACAATTGAGGGTAAGGAAAGAGGCATACATTAACTATATAGATAGCAGAGGAGCGCATGATAAGAGAGAATACAAAGGGATTAGGAGAGAAGTCAAAAAAACAATTAGGAATGCAAAGAGGAACTATGAAATTAAATTATCAAGGAACATAAAACAAAATAGTAAAATATTTTACAGGCTCATCAATAAAAAAAGGAACATTGGGATGGGAATAGGTCCATTAAAGGATAGAAAGGGCAGTACCACAGGTAATGATAGGGAGATGACAGAAATATTAAATCATTATTTCGCTTCGGTATTTACCAGGGAGAAGAACAGACGGACATGGCCTTGGATGATGAGATTAGTAATGAGATAAGTTGGGGAACATAGGCCTAGAAATTCAGTTGCGTTTGCGCCCACTTATTGGCTATAAAGTGGTTTGCGCCTGAAGTTTTTTATCGCCCGAAATTCAGATGGACCCTAACATCGGCGTTAGCCGGTAGCACTGCGCCGGCACCGATGATGTCATCGGTGTGCGCAGCGCCCCGGTTGCAATGCTATTCCGGCCCGATGGCCAAATTCAGTTGCGGCCGCCTCGCCCGTGGCAGCCGCAAACAGCGTTTGTGAAACGGGGTCTTGCAGCTCCGAAAGGCCGGCGCATAAAGGTGGAGCGGCGGCCGGCCGCTTTCCCGGCGGCCGCCTGCCCGCACCTCCCTCCCCGGACTCCTGCACCACCCCCCGCGGCATTGATGTCTGAGTCCCGCGAGCCCGGCACTTCTCCGTGGTGCCGGGCTCATTTGCCGGGGGAATCCACCGGCGATCTGACGGCTGCAGGCAGCTCCTCCTTAAGAGAAGGAGGAGGCCTGCAGTACCCCAGCCTGCCGCACCGCATCGGGTGCCGCAGCGGCAGCTGGACGCCTGAAAGTGACATTCATCGCCCCGAGCGAGGCGGCCAAACCCTGCAATAGCGCCCGCCGCTGTCTTGGCCCGTCGCAACTGAATTTTAGGCGGGCGCTACGGGAATCCTGGCGAGCGCAAAATTTCAGGCGCAAAAGACCTGGCGGGGCCATACCGAATTTCTAGGCCATAGGGTCTAATGAGAGGGAGGAACTGAATGAAATCAGTATTTGTAGGGAAATGGTGTTAGGGAAATTGACGGGATTGAAGGCCGATAAATCCCCAGGGGTTGATAATCTACATCCCAGGGTACTTAAGGAAGTGGTCCTAGAAATAGTAGATGCATTGCTGGTCATCTTCCAAAATTCTATGGACTCTGGAACAGTTCCCATGGATTGGAGGATAGTTAATGTAACCCCACTATTTAGAAAAGGTGGTAGAGAGAAAATGGGGAATTATAGACCGGTTAGCCTGACATCGGTAGTGGGGAAAATGCTAGAGTCCATTATAAAAGATGTAATAGCAGAGCACTTGGAAAACAGTGACAGGATCTGACAAAGTCAACATGGATTTACAAAAGGTAAATCATGCTTGACAAATCTACTGGAATTTTTTGAGGATGTAACTGGTAGAATTGATAAGGGAGAACCAGTGGATGTGGTGTATTTGGACTTTCAGATGGCATTCGACAAGGTCCCGCACAAGAGATTAGCATGCAAAGCTCAAGCACATGGGATTGGGGGTAAGGTACTGACTTGGATAGAGAACTGGTTAGCAGACAGGAAGCAAAGTGTTGAAATAAACGGGACTTTTTCCGAGTGGCAGGCAGCGACTAGTGGGATACCGCAGGGATCGGTGCTAGGACCCCAGCTATTCACAATATATATTAATGATTTAGACGAGGGAACTAGATGTAATATCTACAAGTTTGCAGACGACACAAAGCTGGGTGGGCGAGTGTGCTGTGAGGAGGATGCAGAGAAACTCCAGTATGATTTGGACAGGTTGGGTGAGTGGGCAAATGCATGGCAGATGCAGTATAATGTGGATAAATGTGAGGTTATCCACTTTGGTGGCAAAAACAGGAAGGCAGATTATCTGATAGGCAATAGATTGGGAAAAGGGGAGGTGCAACGAGACCTGGCTGTCCTTGTGCACCAGTCGCTGAAGGTAAGCATGCAGGTGCAGCAGGCGGTTAAGAAGGCAAATGGTATATTGGCCTTCATAAGGAGAGGATTCGAGTACAGGAGCAAGGATGTCTTGCTGCAGTTGTACAGGGCCTTGGTGAGACCACACCTTGAGTATTGTGTGCAGTTTTGGTCGCCTTATCTGAGGAAGGATGTTCTTGCCATGGAGGGAGTGCAGCGAAGATTCACCAGATTGATACCTGGGATGGCAGGGATGACATATGAAGAGAGATTGGGTCGATTAGGCTTATACTCACTAGAGTTTAGAAGAATGAGAGGGGATCTCATTGAAACTTATAAAATTCTAACAGGATGATGTGCCTCAATAATTCCGAGACTCGAAGTTATCAGAACAAAACAAGGCTTTTATTAACTTAGAACGTAACACATAAGAGAGAGAGATGTCTTCCTTCTGGAGACTGAAGCCAGACTGGGTTAGCTTACAAACGGGGCCAGGCATGGGCGGAGCCCTACACACAGCACATTCCAGTATACAATACAGCACATTCCAGTACACAATACAATGAGGTCTGGGGGAAGGGAAATGACACTGAAACCGATCTCAGTCACAGGCAGTGATGAATGGAAATATTTCATCACACAGGACTAGACAGACTAGATGCAGGAAGGATGTTCCCGATGGCGCGGGAGTCCAGAACCAGGGGTCACAGTCTAAGGATAAGCCATTTAGGACTGCGATGAGGAGGAATTTCTTCACCCAGAGGGTGGTGAACCTGTGGAATTCTCTACCACAGAAGGCAGTTGAGGTCAAACCATTCAATATATTCAAGAAGGAGTTAGATATAGTTCTAAAGGGATCAAGGGATATGGGGAGAAAGCAGGGACAGGGTACTGAATTTGGATGATCAGCCATGATCTCATTGAATGGCGGAGCAGGCTTGAAGCGCCGAATGGCCTACTCCTGCTCCTATCTTCTATGTTCTATGTTTCTATGTTTCTAAGTGCATTTAAAATAAAAAAGGGGATATATTAAATAAACTAATCAAACTCAAAGAGCATAAAACCCCTGGTCTGGATGGATTGCATTCATGCATTTGTAAAGAATCTAGGGAAGAGATAGCAAAGGCATTACTACACATATTTAATAATTCATTAGAAAAAGGTGTAGTGCCAGAAGACTGGTGGGTAGCTAACGTAATACCTATATTTAAGAAGGGGGATAGAACATGTCCAGGGAATTATAGAATAGTCAGCTTAACATTGGTGGTAGAAAAAATAATGGAATCCCTACTAATGGAGAGAATTGAAGAACATCTAGAAACGAAAAGTATAATAATGAATAGTCAGCATGAATTTCAAAAGGGAAAATCTTGCTTGACCAACCTTATTGAATTTTTTGAAGAGGTAACAGAGAGATTAGACAATGGTAACGCAGTAGATATAATTTATCTAGATTTTCAAAAGGCCTTCGATAAGGTACTGCATAATAGACGAATGAATAAGGTCAGAGAATGCGGAGTCAGGGAACAAGTAGCAGAATGGATTGCTAGCTGGCTTCAAGACAGAAAGCAGAGAGTGGGAGTAAAGGGTAGCTATTCACAGTGGCAGAAGGTGGGTAGTGGTGTTCCACAAGGATCAGTGCTGGGACCACTGCTGTTCACAATTTACATTAACTCTTTAGACTTTGGAATCTATAGTAACCTGGGATGTTATGATTAAGGTTATCCACCCGGTGGTGCTGTAGCCAATGCTGCTGCTAAGGTCAGGGGTTCACTTCCTGTTAAGGGCAGGGGTTGGCTTCCTGCCAAGGTCAGCAGAGGTGCAATGCCTGGATGCAGGCCTGCCTGGTTGTTTCGCAGTCGTTTAATAAAGTACTCGTATTAATTCTAATACCTCGCCTCTTCGAGTTCCTTGTCTCACGACATGGATTTATCACATTTGGCGACGAGGTAACAAAAGGACCCTGAATAAAGAAGAGAAGTCTGCCAGGACATTTTAACAACAAAATCACAAGCTAAAGTTAGCTACCAGTTGGAAGAGAGCATGGCTACCATGGTAGGAACGGTTTCTGCTTTTGATATTCAAGCACAAACCTGGGAGGAATACTATGAAGTGTTGGGTTATTTCTTCGAAGCAAATGAAATAAATGATGCTGGAAAAAGGAAAGCCATTCTGCTTAGTTCAGTGGGAAGCCAAACCTACAGTTTGATGAGGAATCTGCTCAGTCCTGAAAAGCCTGGAGACAAATCATTTGTTGAATTAGTGGCCTTGCTCAAAGAACATTTCAACCCTAAGCCTAGTGAGATTGTACAGCGGTTCAAGTTTAATTCAAGGAACAGAAAAGAGGAAGAGAGCGTAATGGACTATGTAGCGGTGTTGCGTAAATTAGCACAAGATTGCAATTATGGGAACAACCTGAAGGAAATGCTGTGAGATAGGCTAGTTTGCGGAATAATGGATGACCGAATGCAGCGTAGATTATTATCCGAGACTGGGCTTACTTATGAAAAAGCATTGGAACTTGCTCAAGCCATAGAAACAGTGAATCGAGATGTAAAAGAAATACAGGGTTCAAACAGGGCTAATGCTAAGCAAGTTGCAGGTCAGGTTGTTGTGCACACATTAAACATGCGTCAGAAACCACAATGTGAGCATGTGAAGGCATGTTGTAGATGCAAGGGTGATCACCTGGTGAGTGAATGCCGGTTTCTGGAGGAAAAGTGCCACAAGTGTGGGAAACAAGGACACATAAAACGGGCATGCAGGGCAAAATCACCAGTGGAGGAATCCAAACCAAAATGGGGAGGAAAGCAAAACCAAGGAAGAGAAGTGAAAAAACATGGAGTGCACCACATCAGCAGGGAAGCTGAGGAAGAAGAGGACATGTTCATAATGTATAGCATGTTAGAGAACATTCCAAAAGTGGCTCCTATCACATTGCAACTGACAGTAAATGACTCTAAGGTGAACTTTGAAGTGGATACAGGGTGCGGTGTGACCATAATGAACAAGGCAGAGTACTCAAAATTGTGGAATCGTGCAAAAGTTCCAGAGTTAAAGCCTTGCTCCCTGCAACTTAAAACATATACAGGTGAATGAGTAGCGACATTAGGTACAGCTAATGTAACTGTGCAACACAGGGACACAGTGGAACAGCTACCTGTAGTTACAGTAGTGGGTACCGGACCAAACCTGTTAGGTTGGGGCTGGATAAAAGAACTTAAATTAGACTGGGGAGCAGTAAATCAAATAGATGAGGGCAAACAGTTGACTTTGCAAGAAGTGTTGAGTGAACATGAGAATGTGTTCAAGGAGGAACTTGGCACATTTAATGGCCCCCCAGCTAAGATTTATGTAGACAAGGAGGCACCGCCAAGGTTTTTTAAACAACAACCTGTGCCTTATGCCATGAAACCAAAGGTAGAGGCTGAGCTTGACCGTCTATTGAGAGAGAACATACTGGAGCCAGTGAAATGTTCGGAATGGGCAGCTCCCATAGTACCTGTTTTCAAACCGGACAATTCGGTAAGACTCTGTGGAGACTATAAATTGACAGTCAATCGGGTGTCCAAACTAGAGCAGTATCCTATTCCCAAAACAGAGGATCTCTTTGCAAACCTGGCTGGAGGAAAGAAATTCACAAAGTTGGATATGAGTCATGCCTACTTGCAGATTACACTGGATGACGAATCAAAGAAGTATGTCACCATAAATACACACAAGGGCTTGTTTACATATAACCGCTTACCGTTTGGTGTCTCATCTAGTCCAGCTATCTTCCAGAGGACAATCGAAGGTGTACTGCAAGGGATGCCACATGTTTCCATCTATCTGGATGACATTCTGGTGATGGGAAGAACCGACCAGGAGCATCTGAGCACTCTGAGAGAGGTACTACAGAGATTGGAGAGGGAGGGGTTCCGGCTCAAGGGGAGTAAGTGCACTTTCCTGGGGAATGAGGCAGTGTTCCAGGGACACAGAGTGGATGCCACCGGGCTCCATCCACTCAAGGAGAAGGTACAAGCACTGCAGGATGCCCCTGCTCCTACAAATGTGGCTGAGTTAAAAGCTTACCTGGGACTGCTGAACTATTATAACAGGATTTTACCAAACTTGTCAACTGTGTTAGCACCTCTTCACAAACTACTGCGCAAGGAGACACAGTGGCAGTGGGGAGAGGAGCAGGGGGTTTCATTTGAACAGTCCAAGAAACTGATGCTGTCGTCGGATGTGCTGGTTCACTACAATGCAGAGAAAGACATCATTCTCTCTTGCGACACTTCACCTTACGGGGTGGGGGCAGTTCTTTCACACTGCAAGATGGAACTGAAAGACCAATAAGGTTTATGTCCCGAACTCTAACACCAGCGGAAAAAAACCTATTCCCAGTTAGACAAAGAGGGGTTAACAGTAATGTTTGGGTTACAGAGGTTCCACAAGTACATATATGGCAGGAAGTTCACCATATGCACTGATCATAAACCTCTTCTCTCTCTTTTCAATGAAATGAAAGCAGTTCCACAGATGGTGTCACCCCGGATCCAGAGGTGGGCCGTGACGTTGAGGGCATATGAGTATGTCATCATCTACAAGGTGGGCAAGTACCATGGGAACGCAGATGCCTTGAGCCGTCTTCCACTGCCAGGCACACCTATCCGTGCAGCTCCAGAGGACAGAGTGTTGATGTTGGAGGACACTGACATGGCACTTGTGACTGCAGAGCAAGTAAGAACATGGACAGGTAAAGATCCAGTACTGTCTAGAGTTCGAGAATATGTGGTGAAGGGATGGCCACAGCATCCGGAAGTGGCTGACTTCACACCCTACATTGTCAGGAAAACAGAGCTGAGTGTGCAGGATGGTTGCGTGTTGTGGGGAGCACGAGTGATTATTCCACAGCCAGCATGACAGTCTATCCTAGAGCAACTACATCATTGTCATCCTGGGGTCTCGCGTATGAAAGCCTTGGCTAGGAGTTACTTGTGGTGGCCAAAGCTAGATGAGGAGATAGAAAATCTAGTCAAGACATGCAGCACTTGTCAGGAACACCGGAAGGCACCAGCAGCGGCTCCTCTTAACCCCTGGGAGTGGCCGGAT
Organism: Somniosus microcephalus; assembly: GCF_052327205.1. Taxonomy (NCBI): domain Eukaryota; kingdom Metazoa; phylum Chordata; class Chondrichthyes; order Squaliformes; family Somniosidae; genus Somniosus; species Somniosus microcephalus. The sequence continues at coordinate 350,635,439 of NC_140989.1, forward strand.
AAACCATGGAGAAGATTGCACTTAGATTATGCGGGTCCATTCATGAGGAAGATGTTCCTCATAATCATTGATGCACATTCCAAATGGATGGATGTTTATCCGGTAAATTCTGCTTCCGCCAGTACTACTATAGACTGCCTGCGTCGGAGCTTCAGTAATCAAGGGCTACCGGAGATCGTGGTAAGTGACAATGCCACTTCTTTTGTGAGTACAGAGACAAAAGAGTTCTTGAGAAAAAATGGCATCGTGCAGGTGACCTCGGCTCCATATCATCCATCCTCAAATGGACTTGCGGAGAGAGCCGTACAAACATTTAAAGAGATGATGAAAAAAAGTGCAGAAGGGAGTTTAGCAGCCAAAGTGTCACGGGTTCTGTTCAGCTACAGAATAACACCTCAATCCACCACAGGACTCTCTCCTGCTGAGATGTTGTTAGGTCGTAGACTACGCTCCACTCTTGACCTTGTCCACCCAGACCTAAAAAGGAAAATGGAAAACAGACAAAACAAACAAAAAGAGAACCATGACAAAAGAACAAAGAGCCGAAGTTTTATGCGGTCCTTACCAGGAATTTCAGTTATGGACCCAAGTGGATTCCTGGCTTCATAGACTCAATGACCGGTCCCGTATCATACAAGGTCATGTTGGGTGATGGTAGGGTAGTACGCAGACATGTAGATCAGATACTTACCAGACAAGGGGAAATTGAAATGAAGGTTCCAGATGCAATGGCTGAGGACAGGTTTGCCCCCAGTTATCCAAGTGCATCTGTGGTGCCACCACCAGGGACAGAGACAATTCCACAGGAACCCATTCGTCAAGAGGAAACCATCGTTGCAGAGTCAGATACTTCGAGCACTACTCAGGAGCAGCTGGTGGCTTCACCACAAACAAGCAGGGACTTTACTGTCAGACGTTCACAAAGGGCTCGCAAGCCACCAGAGAGATTGATACTGACCTGTTAGATTCGTCAAGTATGGAACATGGTGAATGGAGACTTCTTATGTGACCCTTAGGAATGGTTGTTTGTTAAGAAATTCATACTGAAATCTTAAGGGGGGGAGGGATATAGTAATCTGGGATGTTATGATTAAGGTTATCCACCAGGTGCTGCTGCTAAGGTCAGGGGTTCACTTCCTGTTAAGGGCAGGGGTTGGCTTCCTGCCAAGGTCAGCAGAGGTGCAATGCCTGGATGCAGGCCTGCCTGGTTGTTTCGCAGTTGTTTAATAAAGTACTCGTATTAATTCTAATACCTCGCCTCTTTGAGTTCCTTGTCGCACTACATGGATTTATCACAGAATCAAAAACACAATTTCTAAATTTGCGGGTGATACCAAATTGGGGGGCATAGTCAATACTGAAGAGGACTGCAACAAATTACAGGAGGACATTAATAAGCTTGCAGAATGGGCAAATAATTGTCAAATAAAGTTCAACACAGACAAATGTGAGGTTGTAGGAATGTCTAGTTCCTATCAAGAGACTCAGGCGATCAATCAAAAGATGTTTAATGTAAAACTAACTGAGTTTAACAAACAAATGCACGAGAACTACGGATACAGGTCTTATCAGTTCGAAGGCTCCACGAGGACTGCCTGGGTGGTCCCGTGGCTGGCGTCATGACGTCATCACGTTTTTCCCGCCGTTGGGGATCACGTGATGAACGGCGTGACGTCATTGCGTTTGCCCGTGCTCTTAAAGGGACCGCGCTCTGTAGATGCAAACCGTATATACAAAGATACAGATTCAGTCTGTAGCTAACACATTGTTAAAGGGAATTATATACAGTTGATCAGAGTCCCTTAGTGGCTCTGCCACATGCGCCCCCCCCAGAATTGTCTTTAACAGAGAAAGTCAAACGGCGAGGAGGCTTGACAAGCCTGTCAGAGCGACTTCTGTACACCTGAAGTGGAAGCCGCTGGACGGCGGGCGGGCTGGCGGGTGGTTGCACTTGATCGGTCAACCATGTTTTGGCGTCTGTGCGGTCTTGACAGGGCGGTCTAGGTCCAAGTGTGCCGGCTTCAACCGGTCAACCGAAATGTGGTCCGGTTTACCTCTGATATCCACCGAGAAAGTTTTGTCTCCCGGCTCTAGCACGCGGAAAGGACCAGTGTAAGGGGCCTTGAGCAGATCCCGATAAGCGTCGTGGCGGATGAACACATAGTCGGCGTTCTTCAGCTCTGCTGGGACGTGGGAGCTCTGAAAGCCGTGATGCGATGTTGGTACTGGCGCAAAACACCTGGCTGCCTCCTGGTGGCTGAGGAGTTGGACGGATGCGGACCATGGTTCTGTTGGCGTTGGAAGAAAGTCCCCTGGCACTCGCAGTGGCTGACCATAGACTAGCTCTGCCGAGGCCGAGCGAAGATCTTCCTTGGGTGCCGTGCGAAGACCCAACAGGACCCACGGTAGCTTGTCTGCCCATCCAGCGCCTTGGAGGCTGGCCCTCAGTGCGGCTTTTAGCGACATGTGAAATCGTTCGCACATGCCGTTCGCCTGCGGATGGTAGGCCGTGGTGCGATGCAGCTTGATGCCGAGCCCCTGAGCCACTGCGTTCCAGAGGAAAACTGCGGTCCACGGTCAGAAGAGATGTCCGCAGGTACCCCGAAATGGGCGACCCAAGAGGAGATGAACGCCCTGGCTACGTCTGCCGAAGTGGTAGATGACAAGGTGATGCGCTATTAATTACTCATAAAAGACGGAGAGTTAGGAGAGTAACTAAAAGGCTTTTATTAACAAAGAACAGAGCATGCCTCTCGTGGTTGACTGGTTTCCAAGAGGGCAGGGGGCTGCAGAGCAGTCACCTTTATACCTGGGCATGTGGGTGGAGCCGGGGCGGAGCCAGCTGAGGCATGCATAGATACAACAGTGTGCAACAACAACAACAACGGTGAACAACAATAACAGTGGTTTTCCACACAAGGGAACTGCCTCTGGCCATCTAGTGGTGCGGTCTACCATCATTAGGATATGTGTAAACCCATGGGAAGGTGGAAGTGGCCCTACCAGGTCCACATGCACGTGGTCGAACTGTCGTTCCGGAACTGCAAAGTTGGCCAATGGTGCTTTGACGTGGCGCTGAACCTTGGCCCTCTGGCAGACCACGCAGGTGTTGGCCCAGTCGCGGACATCGTTATGCATGCCCCGCCAGACGAACTTGGATGACATCAGCCTCTGAGAGGCCTTCATTCCGGGGTGTGACAACCCGTGAATGACGTCGAAAAGTTTGCGGCGCCAGGCAACCGGCACAATAGGGCGAGGGTCTCGTACGGAGATGTCACAAAGCAGCATGGTGCCTGCGGAATGGAATGGGACATCGGCCAACTGGAGGCTAGCGATGTCGGTCCGGTAAGCCTGCACCTCTGGATCCGAGGCTTGAGCCGCAGCCTTGAGGGCATAGTCGATGCCCAGCTGGACTGCCTGAACGGTCGCGCGGGAGAGGCAATCTGCCACCAGGTTGTCTTTACCGGCCACGTGCTGAATGTCCGTAGTGAATTCGGAGATAAACGTTAGCTGATGTTGTTGTTGGGCTGACCACGGTTCGGCGGTCTTGGCCATAGCGAACGTTAGTGGCTTATGGCCCACGAAAGCAGTGAAAGGACGTCCTTCCAGCAAGAATCGGAAATGACGGATGGCCAGAAAAAGAGCCAGCAGCTCCCGGTCGAAGGTACTGTACGCTCGCTCGTTTCGCCGCAGTTGACAGCTGAAAAACGCCAGCGGTTGCCATGTTCCATTTACCCACTGTTCCTGTACTGCGCCAATGGCGTAGTCTGACGCGTCGGTGGTGAGGGTGATGGTGGCATCTGGCAGCGGGTGCGCCAGCATGGTCGCGTTGGCCAGGGCGCTTTTTGTGTCGTCGAACGCCCGGTCCATGTCGACCGTCCAGCTTACCGGATCCTTGCCCGACTTGCCCTTGAGGGCCACGTACAGGGGCTGCATGAGCAGAGCTGCCTTAGGCACAAAATTACCATTCCGAGGAACTCCTGCAGGGCCTTGATGTTCTGTGGGCGCGGAAAGGGTGTCACCGCCTCTACCTTCGCTTGCAAAGGCACCGCTCCCTCCGATGTAATGCGATGTCCCAGGAAATCAATGTGGGGCAGACCAAATTGACACTTGGCCGGGTTGAGAATCAGGCCGTGTTGGCTGAGGAGTCGAAAGAGGGTGCGTAGGTGCGCGATGTGTTCCTCCTTATTACGACTGACCACGATGATGTCATCTAAGTAGACGAAAAGGAACTTGAGGTCCCACAGCACGGAGTCCATGAGGCGCTGGAAAGCCTGGGCGGCGTTCTTCAACCCAAAAGGCATCCTCAAAAATTCAAAAAGGCCGAATGGGGTGATGACCACGGTCTTCTGCACGTCCTGCGGGTGTACCGGGACCTGGTGGTAGCCTCAGACAAGATCCACCTTGGAAAACACGGTGTTCCCTGCCAAATGGGCAGAGAAATCCTGAATATGGGGGATCGGGTATCGATCAGGAGTGGTAGCGTCGATAGTTGCTGCATGGCCGCCATCCGTCCCCAGGTTTCGGTACTATGTGAAGAGGCGAAGACCAGGGACTATTCGACCGGCGAATAATCCCCAGGCGTTCCATCGTAGCGAACTCCGCCTTCGTGACCGCCAGCCTGCCGGGTTCGAGGCGCCGGGCCCGCGCGTGGACTGGGGGGCCGGTGGTGGTGATGTGGTGTTCCACACCATGTTTCGTGGCCGTAGAGGAGAACGTAGGTCTGGTCAGGTCTGGAAATTCACCTAGCAGGCGAGCGAACTCATCCGGAGTTGGGAAAGCGCAGGAGACGGTGCGCGACATAGTGTTACAATGGTGGCAAGGAATAGAGTGAAACATGGCCGCGTTGATCAGCCGTCGGTTCCGCACATCGACCAGGAGGCAGTTGGCGCACAGGAAATCCGCACCGAGAATGACGTGTGAAACCTTGGCCGTAACAAATTCCCAAACAAATCGCTGGCCGCCGAAGCACACCTGGACACGCCATTTGCCGAAGGTCCGAATAGCTGCGCCATTAGCCGCTTCGAGGGAGAGGCCATGCCTCCCAACTTGTACATCAATAGCGGACGCGGGTAGAATGCTGCACTGTGCGCCGGTGTCACATAGGAATCGCCGACCAGAAATGGAATCGGTGATGAACAGCAGCTTGCCAGCATTTCCGATTGCCATCACAGCTGCGGGGCACCCATCAGACCCGTTCTTCTTTTGCCGGGGTTGCAGTTGTTTTTTTTTGGGAGAGAAGCTGCAGGGAGGGCGGCAACATCTGGCTTTCGCGCCAAACCGCGCATGGTAGGAGCACAGCCCCGAAGGTTGAGGAGCTGGGGCGGCGTCTGTCGGGGATGGGCTGCGTCACCGCGAAAATCTTGTCCGCTTCGGCAGCAAGCGCTGCGCAGTCTGTGACTTCGGACCTGGCCAGGGCAGCTTGTACTTGCTCCGGTAACTGACTGAGGAATAGCTCCCTAAAGAGGAAGCATTCCGGTTCGGAGCCAAGGAGCGTGAGCATTTGGCTCATGAGCTCAGACGGCTTGGAGTCCCCAAGGCCAGGCATAGCGAGCAGTCGGCGGGCGCGCTCCGACTTCGTGAGCCCGAAGACCTGTAACAACCGCGCCTTGAGTGTTTCATACTTGCGGTCGTCTGGGGGGTTCTCAAGCAGGCTGGCGATCCGCGAGGCGGCGGAGCTGTCAAGTGCGGAGACCACGTAAAAGTATCGGGTCTGATCCGCAATGATGTTCCGTAGTGCAAATTGGGCTTTGACCTGGATGAACCACGCGGTCGCTTATTGCTCCCAGAATTGCAGTAGCTTCAATGCCACGGCGTTTGTTTCCATGCTTCGTTCCTTCCGCGAAAACCGTTCGCGAAAGTCGGGGTCACCAATGTAGGAATGTCTAGTTCCTATCAAGAGACTGAGGTCGACTCAGGCGATCAATCAAAAGATGTTTAATGTAAAACTAACTGAGTTTAACAAACAAATGCAAGAGAACTACAGATACAGGTCTTATCAGTTCGAAGGCTCCACGAGGACTGCCTGGGTGGTCCCATGGCTGAGGTCATGACATCATCATGTTTTTCCCGCTGTTGGGGATCACGTGATGAACGGTGTGACGTCATTGCGTTTGCCCGCGCTCTTAAAGGGACATGCAAACCGTATATACAAAGATACAGATTCAGTCTGTAGCTAACGCATTGTTAAAGGGAATTATATACAGTTGATCAGAGTCCCTTAGTGGCTCTGCCACAAGGTATTACATTTTGATAGGAAGAATAGAGAGGTCACTTATCACTTGGAGGGTGCAAGTCTAGGTGAGGTAGAGGAACAAAGGGATCTTGGAGTACAAATACACAAATCATTAAAAGCTGCGACACAGGTTAGCAAGGCCATTAAAAATGCAAACCAAGCACTAGGGTTTATTTCTAGAGGGATAGAATTGAAAAGTAGGAAAGTTATGCTAAACCTGTATCAAACCTTGGTTCGCCCACACTTGGAGTGCAGCATGTCGTTCTGGTTGCCATATTAATAAAAGTTATAGAGGCACTGGAGAGGGTGCAGAGAAGATTTTTTTTTATTCGTTTTTTTTATGGGATGTGGGCGTGGCTGGCAAGGCCAGCATTTATTGCCCATTCCTAATTGCCCTTGAGAAGGTGGTGGTGAACCGCCTTCTTGAACCGCTGCAGTCCCTGTGGTGAAGGTACTCCCACAGTGCTGTGAAGGAGCGGCGATATACTTCTCAGTCAGGATGGTGTGTGACTTGGAGGGGTACTTGGAGGTGGTGCTGTTCCCATGCGCCTGCTGCCCTTGCTCTTCTAGGTGGAAGAGGTCGCGGGTTTGGGAGGTGCTGCCGAAGAAGCCTTGGCGAGTTGCTGCAGTGCATCCTGTAGATGGTACACACTGCAGCCATGGTATGCTGGTGGTGGGGGGAGTGAATGTTTAAGGTGGTAGATGGGGTGCCAATCAAGCGGGCTGATTTGTCCTAAAATTAGCGCCCCGGCGACGTTAGCTTCCCAAAATGGGCGCCACCCAATTTTTCCCCCATAGTCCTGTGGAGCTATCCAATTAGTCCCACTCCCCTGCCCTTTCCCCACAGCCCTGCAAATTTGTCCCTTTCAAATATTTATCCAATTCCCTTTTGAAAGTCATTATTAAATCTGCTTTCACCACCCTTTCAGGCAGTGTATTCTTCTTCATAGCATCTCGCTGCCTAAAAACATTTCTCCTCACGTTACCATTGGTTCTTTTGCCAATTATCTTAAATCTGTCTCCTCTCGTTACCGAGCCTTCTGCCACTGGAAACAGTTTCTACTTATTTACTCTATCAAAACCCTTCATGATTTTGAACACTTCAATTAAATCTCCCCTTAACCTTCTTTGCTCTAAGGAGAACAACCACAGTTTCTCCAGTCTCTCCACATAACTTAAATCCCACATCCCTGGTACCATTCTAATAAATCTCCTCTGCACCTTCTTTAAGGCCTTGACATCCTTCCTAAAATGTGGTGCCCAGAATTGGACACAATACTCCAGCTGGGCCTAACCAGTGATTTATAAAGGTTTAGCATAACCTTCATGCATGGACTTTTGCTAACTCTGGATATTCACAGAGAATCACAGAATCCCCACAGTGCAGATAGAGGCCATTTTGGCCCATCGAGCCTGCACCGACACATATCCCACCCTATCCCCGTAACCCCACGTATTTAATCCCCTAACACTAAGGGTCAATTTATCATAGCCAAATCAACCTAACCTGCACATCTTTGGACTGTGGGAGGAAACCGGAGCACCCGGAGGAAACCCACGCAGACACAGGGAGAATGTGCAAACTCCACACAGACAGTCACCCGAGGCTGGATTTGAACCTGGGTCCCTGGCGCTGTGAGGCAACAGTGCTAACCACTATGCCACTGTGCCCGCCCGTTGTGCAGTAGCAGGTTAATGAATACACTACCAACAACAATGATCCTCCTCTTCACCCTCCTCTCAAAAAAAATAAACAAGACTATTCATCTTTCAGCAGAGAACCAAATCTGACCTCTCTCGGAAAATTGCCACTACATTCTCTCTAATTGCTATTTAAATATAAACATCAAATTAAGCTTATTTACTGTACTTAATAGATTTTAACGATGAATGTTTATGAAGTTAAATGTGACATTTTCCTAACATGATTTGGCTTTGTTGTGGCACATTATATTAACATAGTAGGTTAATGTAACTTTTTCTATAAAGTACATTGCTAATGATTTAATGATTTACAGTAACAAATGAATGGATAGACACACTCAAAGTTTGTTAACAAATCACATCATGTATTATAAAAACGATAAAGTCAATGACTGCACATCTCAAAAGATCTTATCCAAGGCCTATATATTAAAAATAGATTAATACTCTATGGAGGAAAAGGCGGAGACAACCACAGGAATCTCCATAAAGGTGGTATCATATATCATGAGATGCAATCAACATCCAGGACACCTAAATTAAACCAGTTAAAGTCATTAAGAATATTTCCTTTTGCAATAAGTAGGTAAGGGATTACACATCATTCAAACATGTAGGTTGGCTCTGGAAGCATTTAATTTTAGGTTTAAGCACTATTCAGTCATGGTGAAGTTCAATCATGTCGTCACTGCTACTCTTTTTAACAAAGGGATGGTGTATACTGTTTCCTAATTACAAACATTTGGCTTTACATTTCCCAATTACATTAAGTAAGCATACCTATAACCCAGGGAGCAGATATTCAAGCAAGCAAAGAAATAACAATAACAACAACAACTTGTATTTATATAACGCCTTTAATGTAGTAAAATGTCCCAAGGCGCTTCACAGGAGCATTATCAAACAAAATTTGACACCGAGCCACATAAGGAAATATTAGGGCAGATGACCAAAAGCTTGCTCAAAGAGGTAGGTTTTAAGGAGCGTCTTAAAGGAGGAAAGAGAGGGAGAGAGGCGGAGAAGTTTAGGGAGGGAATTCCAGAGCTTAGGTCCTTGGCAGCTGAAGGCACAGCCACCAATGGTGGAGCAATTAAAATCAGGGATGCTCAAGAGGCCAGAATTAGCAGAGTGCAGATATCTCGGGGGGTTGTGGGGCTGGAAGAGATCACAGAGATAGGGAGGGGCAAGGCCATGGAGGGATTTGAAAACAAGGAAGAGAATTTTGAAATCGAGGCGTTGCTTAACCTGGAACCAATGTAGATCAGCGAGCACAGGGGTGATGGGCGAACGGAATTTGCTGCGAGTTAGGACACGGGCAGCAGAGTTTTGGATGACCTCAGGTTTACGGAAGGTAGAATGTGGGCAGCTGGCCAGGAGAGCGTTGGAATAGTCAAGTTTAGGTGTAACAAAGGCATGGATGAGGGTTTCAGCAGCAGATGAGCTGAGGCAGGGACGGAGCCGGGCAATTTTCCGGAGGTGGAAATAGGCAGTCTTTGTGATGGCGTGGATATGTGGTCGGAAGCTCATCTCAGGGTCAATTATGACACCAAGGTTGCAAACAGTCTGGTTCAGCTTCAGACAGTTGTCAGGGAGAGGGATGGAGTTGGAGGCTAGGGAACAGAGTTTGTGGCGGGAACTGAAGAGAATGGGCTAAATTTTTTGGGGTGGTAGCGGGCACAATCGGTGGCGGGCCAGGTTCCTGACCCGCTGTCAACTCGCTCCCACACCTTTCCCACAGGCGCATCTGTCATTGTGGAGCTGACCCGACCTGCAGTAGTGGGCGACCTAATTGAAATCATTATGAGGTACTTTACAGGCACTTAAGAGCCTTCCCCCCCTGCGCCACCATTACTTTTTAAAATTCCCTGCTTGGCCACGGGATTCACACAGCTCGGGAACCATGTCTGTCAATCTGAGGCATGAGTTCCGTGGCCATTGCTCTAGCTGATTACTTGACAATATGTAAAACAAACCAAAATAAAAACATGTTGATTACATCAGCTAACAGATTAATGGAGATTCTGTTCTACTTTAAAAGCTGCTGGTAAATGGTAATTCAGAAATTCCTGAAGGGATGTGAGTGCTGAAAGCTTCCATCCTACCCTGGATGGTGAGGGTAATACATTTTTCACTGGCCAATCTCGGCTGTTGCCTTCCAACTCAACAGTAATTGCAGTGAATTGATCTGCACTATAAAAAAATACATATACCATTTAAATAAATGTTTGTGTTGTTTCTGGTCAGGTTTTTCTCACAGTATACTGTGATTGTCCAGTTACACATTAAATCAACTCATCAACCATAACAATTTCATTCTCATCACTCATTCCACTGGTTCAATTTGCTTTCAGTCCCTGACTATGAGTAATTTAATTTTCAGTCTGAGACTTTAGGGTGAATTTCTGCAGCGGTTCTCTCACTTGTCCATTGTTAACTTCAATGGAAGAGCTGCAGAAATCCCAGAAACACATTGTAAGCACCACTTGCACTGTTTGTCAGGGATTCCGCAGCTGTTCCACTGAACTTGCATAAGATTGTAAATCCACCCCTTTACAATTACATTTAAAATCTACTTAATGTTATGTATTACCTATACACACACATCTTTTATTTGTATCAGTTACTGATACAAAAGTCTATAGATTTTTGTGACTAAGGCAACAATAACTTCCCAATTAATGTACCTTTTTAATTATGTTCTTGATCGTATTTGCAGATAGAGTCATATTACTTAATGATAATATTATTTAAATATTTATTTGTCACTCTTACATAACTTTTATTATATTATTGTACAGTAAGGATTCAACACCCACTATGTTAGATTAATATTAAAATTTAATGTGGCTAGGGTCCCTTTAAGGATCCTGGCTGAAAACGTGTCATAAATGACGTCACCAGACCCATTCCATCTCATTGGTCTGGGTAACGCGCTGGGAGAGCTTAATAGGCCTCATTAAGGTAAGTTCATTTTCTACAGCGGCTGGTGCCAGCAGTGGGGTCGTGACCCACCACGGACACCACCCGCACCGGACCCACTGAGGTAAGGAAAATTCTGGCCGATGGCTTCGGTCTTCCCAATATTTAGTTGGAGGAAATTTCTGTTCATCCAGTGCTGGATGTCGGACAAGCAGTCTGACAATTTAGAGACAGTGGAGGGATCGAGAGAGGTGGTGGTGAAGTAGAGCTAGGAATCATCAGCGAACATGTGAAAACTGACCCTGTGTTTTCAGATGATGTCGCTGAGCGGCAGCATGTAGATGAGAACTAGGAGGGGGCCAAGGATAGATCCTTGGGGAACACCAGAGGTAACGGCGTGGGAGCGGGAAGAGAAGCCATTGCAGGTGATTCTCTGACTACGATTAGATAGATAAGACTGGAAGTGGCAGAGGCAGCTGAAATATAAAACATAATAGCAATTATCAGGACTTACCCCTCAAAAAAACACTTCTCACTGACTATACTACAGCTTCTCATGATCGCACGTGCAGCACAATCTCAACCTTCCCTGTGACCATTTCCAAAATTCCTATTGCCCAGTCCCTTTGATAAAAACATTCTCTTTATTATGGGTCCAAACTATAGGGTGGTGTTATACACAGGAAGTAAGTGGCAATGTAATTACAACAATTAAAAAAAAGTAGGGATGAGTGACCTCTGACCCAGAGGTCCCAAATACACTATGGAGCAACAGTGTACTGTGGCTATAGGAGAGCCCTCTGATCTTCAACATGGAAACTGACGGGTGCTCTTATATGCAAATCTACATGGGCAAATAGTCATTTTTAAAGAAAAAAAGGAAAGACTTGCATTTATATAGCGCCTTTCAAACCTCAGGACGTCCCAAAGTGCTTTACAGCCAGTAAACTACTTTTGAAGTGTAATCACTGCTGCAATGTAGGAAACGTGGCAGCCAATTTGTGTACAGTAAGGCCCCACAAACAGCAATGTGATAATGACCAGATAATCCTTCTTAGTGAAATAAAAACAGAAAATGCTGGAAATACTCGGCAGGTCAGGCAGCATCTATAGAGAGAGAAACAGAGTTAATGTTTCAGGTCGATGACCCTTCATCAGAACTCCAGTTCTGACGAAGGGTCATCGACCTGAAACGTTAACTCTGTTTCTCTCTCTACAGATGCTGCCTGACCTGCCGAGTATTTCCAGCATTTTCTTTTTTTATCTCAGATTTCCAGCATCCGCAGTATTTTGCTTTTGTATCCTTATTAGTGATGTTTGTTGAGGGAGAAATATTGGCCAGGACACCTGGGAGAACTCCCCTGCTCTTCGAAATAGTGCCTCGTTTTAATGTCTCATCCGAAAGACCGCACTTCTGACAGTGCAGCTCTCCCTCAGCACTGCACTGGAGTGTCAGCCTAGATTTTGTGCTCAAACCTCTGGAGTGGGACTTGAACCCACATCCTTCTGACTCAGAGGTGAGAGTGCTACCCACTGAGTCACGGTGTGTGTATAGGTACTATAGAGGGTTATAAAAAGATTAAACTGCTGAAAAGAGTGGTTATAATGCAATACATTTATGTGATCATTATGATTCTCTTGTCATTTATCTATCCAGCACAAGCAGTAAAATAGTCAGTTTTGCTACTCTGACTCCAGCAGGTAACCACTGTTGTATTTTACCAGCTTCTTCCAACTCCTTCAGGCAATATTTCTTTGAAGTTTACTGTTCCCCTCAAACTCTCCAGGGCCATTCTGTAAAGTTTTACTGGTGCCGTGGAATTCTTCCCGGGAGTAATTTGAAAAATGTTTACCAATTGTCCATTATTGTCAACCCTGGCTGGCTCCACCAGCCTTTTCTGGTTCATTTTGGTTCAGTAGACTAAAACTCTATTATGTGAAATAACTGACTTGAAGTATTATCATAATTTAATTGTTAAGCGGTTTGAATGATTGCATAAACTACTCTCTTAATTTGTGACTGCGTCTTTTTTTTTAAGTTGTAAAATCCTTCTTTTCTTTTCCCTTCTTTCTCTCCAAGCAGATCTCACTAGGCCTTGGCACATACTCTTCCTGCAAACCACAATTATGGTCAAACTATTCTTTGACCTCCATCACTGTTACTTTTCAACTGAACGGTAGGAGTCACACAGTGCCAGGCCAGCGACAGCTGTCCCAGACCTTATGGGCAGGGATTATAGGATAATGAACCAGTGTCCAGGGGGCTTTCCAATGGCTCAATTAGTAAATGCACTGTGTACGATGGAACTGAGCAATACAGACTGGAAAGGTCTTGGGTTCGATCCCCATATTGTGTTGAGCTAACTAACCTCAGTGAGAGTGATGGCAAGGGTGCTAAAGAGCAGAAAAATCCATTGGACTTTCTCCTCCTGATTATTAATCTAACCTCCCACTGGAAACTGCTCACATGTGGCTGTTGGGTGAGGGACAATCTCTAGCTTAGTTGTGATATCCCATAGTTGGAACAACTTGCTGACATTCACGGTGTAGACTCGCATATTAAGAGTAGGCACTTGGACAAGGCACCAGAGGGAGTCTAGTTCCCATAGAAGTGTACACCAGCATGAGTCAGTGCTTCTGGGGGGGAGGAGGGAGGAGAAAAACATCAACCTGTGCCCATCCACTCTGTGGAGCTGCATGCACAAGGATGTTGAGCATCCAGAGTTCGTTATAAGACCAAAATCACCCCAATCGAAACAAATCTTACAGTAATTACCTAGCTGTCTACTTTATGCAAGCACAAAAGCCATTATTAGGGACGTTACCAGGGATGAGGGACTACAGTTATGAGGTGAGGTTGGAAAAGTTAGGACTATTCTCCTTGGAACAGAGAAAGTTAAGAGGTGACCTAATCGAGGTTTTCAACATGACGAGGGATTTTGATAGAGTAGAGAGAGAAAAATGATTCCCTCTGGCGAGTGGGTCAATAACCAGAGGTCATAGATTTAAAATCATTGGTAAAAGATCTAGAGCGGAGATGAGGAGAAATCTTTTCACTCAGAGAGTTGTCGGGATCTGGAATGTTCTACCTGAGAAGGTGGTGGAAGCTGATTCCGTAAATAATTTTAAAACAGAGTTGGACGGGTACTTGGGGATGCGGAATGTACAGGATTATGGACAAAAAGCGAGGGTGTGGGACTAAGCACGACTGCTCTTTCAAGGAGGCAGCACAGGCACGACGGACTGAATGGCCTCCTCCTGTGCTGTAAAGTTCTGTTTCTATTTACATTATTACTAAGCCTAAACAAGCTAAGTAATAGAAGAACTTACAGCCATATGCAATAGTTAACATGTACATCCCAGTTCAAATCATGTTCTGCTATGTTCTTTTATTTGGTCTGTGTCTTTTTTCTATCCTTAGTTTCTCTGAGAAGGAGGTGGTGGGCTGTCTTCCAATTGTTGCAGTGATGATGCTCCCATGATGAATACGTGGCTAGAGGAATGGTGCCAGGGGGAGGGATTCAAGTTCCTGGGACATTGGAACCGGTTCTGGGGGAGGTGGGACCAGTACAGACCGGACGGTTTGCACCTGGGCAGGGCTGGAACCGATGTCCTAGGGGGAGTGTTTGCTAATGCTGTGGGGGAGGGTTTAAACTAAATGGCAGGGGGTTGGGAACCTGAGCAGGGAAACAGAGGAAAGGGAAACAAGGATAAAAGCAAAAGATAGGAAGGAGAAAAACAAAAGTGGCAGTCAGAGAAATCAACGGTTTAAATTAAACATGGCCACAGTAAATAATAATTCTAATAGGTCTAAGAGCGTTAAAAAAACAAGCCTGAAGGCTTTGGCCTAGAAATTGGGTTTTGGTCTTGCCAGGGCTGTAGCGCCAGAAAGTTTGCGCCAGCGGTAATGCGGCAGCGCGCGACGAAAATTCGGGTGCGCCGGGCCCAGACGGCGGCGGGCGCTAAAACCCTCCTTTAGCGCCTCAAAACGGGCGTGGACTTGGGTTTCCCGGCGCTAATCCCCCGCTGCGGCATCCGATGCGGTGCGGCAGGCAGGGGAACTGCAGGCCTCCTCCTCCTGTTAAGGAGGAGCTGCCTGCAGCCGACAACTGTCCGGCGGATTGACCCGACATCTGAGCCCGGCACCTCGGGGAAGTGCCGGGCTCGCATCAGACACTGATCAGGGCCGCGGGGGGGGAATGCAGGAGTCCGGGAAGGGAGGTGCGGGCAGGCGGCCGCCGGGAACGCGGCCGGCCGCCGCTCCACCTTTATGCGCCGGCGCACACTGGGGGAAGACTCTGTTGCCAGAGTCTTAGTTGCGCCTGCCACGGGTGAGGCGGGCGCAACTGAATTTCGGCTTGGGGCCGGGTTACCACGGCAACCGGGACGCTGCACACACCGATGACGTCATCGGTGCCGGCGCAGCGCTACCGGTGCAACGCCGATTTAGGGCCCCAGGGAATTTCTCAACTGGCCATAACTCCGGCGCTAGGCCCTCTAGCGCCTCAAATGCGGCGCTAAGCCTACCGAATTTCTAGGCCTTTGTGTCTTAATGCGAGGAGCATTTGTAATAAGGTGGATGAATTGGCTGCGCAAATAGAGGTAAACGAATACGATTTGGTTGGGATTACGGAAACATGGCTATTCGATATTCAGGAAAGATAGGCAAAAAGGAAAGGGAGGTGGGGTAGCATTACTGGTTAAAGGAGGGATTAACACAATTGTAATGAAGGATATTAGCTCTGATGATGTGGAATCTGTATGGGTAGAATTGAGAAATACTAAGGGGGAAAAAACGGCAGTGGGAGTGGTATATAGACCTCCAAACAGTAAGGCGGAGGTTGGGGATGGCATTAAAAGGGAAATTAAAGAAGCGTGCAATAAGGGCACAGCAGTCATCATGGGTGACTTTAATCTACATATAGATTGGGCCAACCAAATTAGTAACAATACTGTGGAGGAAGAATTCCTGGAGTGTTTACGGGATGGTTTCCTGGACCAATATGTTGAGGAACCAACCAGAGATCAGGCCATCTTAGACTGGGTATTATGTAACGAGAAAGGATTAATTAGCAATCTTGTTGTATGAGGCCCCTTGGGTCGGAGCGATCATAATATGATCGAATTCTTCATTAAGATGTAGAATGAAGTAGTTGACTCAGAAACTAGGGTCCTGAATTTAAATAAAGGAAACTACGATGGTCTGAGGAGCGAGTTGGGTAGGGTTGATTGGGGAATGGCACTCAAAGGGTTGACGGTAGATAGGCAATGGCAAACATTCAAAGACCGAATGGATGAGCTACAGAATTTGTTCATCCCAGTTTGGCATAAAAATAAAACAAAAAAGGTGACTCAACCGGGGCTAACAAGGGAAATTAGGGATAGCATAAGATCCAAGGAGACGACATATAAATTGGCCAGAAAAAGCAATAATCCTGAAGATTGGGAACAGTTTAGGATTCAACAAAGGAGGACAAAGGGATTAAGAAAGGGAAAATAGAGTATGAGAGTAAGCTTCCAGGGAACATAAAAACTGACTGTAAAAGCTTTTATAGATATGTGAAGAGAAAAAGATTGGTGAAGTCAAGCGTAGGTCCCTTGCAGTTAGAATCAGGGGAATTTATAATGGGGAACAAAGAAATGGCAGACCAACTAAATACATATTTTGGTTCTGTCTTCACAAAGGAGGACACAAACAACCTCCCAGAGATGCCGGGGAACATAGGGTCTGATGAAAGGGTGGAACTGAAAGAAATCAGTATTTGTAGGGAAATGGTGTTAGGGAAATTGATGGGACTGAAGGCCGATAAATCCCCAGGGCCTGATAATCTACATCCCAGGGTACTTAAGGAAGTGGCCCTAGAAATAGTAGATGCATTGCTGGTCATCTTTCAGAACTCGATAGACTCTGGAACAGTACCCATGCATTGGAGGGTAGCTAGTGTTACCCCACTATTCAAAAAAGGTGGTAGAGAAAAAGCGGGGAATTATAGACCGGTAAGCCTGACATCGGTAGTGGAAAAAATGCTAGAGTCCATTATAAAAGATGTAATAGCAGAGCACTTGGAAAGCAGTGACAGGATCGGACAAAGTCAACATGGATTTACAAAAGGTAAATCATGCTTGACTAATCTACTGGAATTTTTTGAGGATGTAACTGGTAAAATAGGTAAGGGATGTGGTGTATTTGGACTTTCAGAAGGCTTTCGATATGGTCCCACATAAGAGATTAGCGTGCAAAATTAAGGCACATGGGATTGGGGGCAAGGTATTGACTTGGATAGAGAACTGGTTGGCGGACAGAAAGCCAAGCGTTGGAATAAACAGGTCGTTTTCTGAGTGGCAGGCAGTGACTAGTGGGGTACCGCAAGGATCGGTCCTAGGACCCCAGCTGTTCACAATATATATTAATGATCTGGACGAGGGAATTGGATGTAATATCTCCAAATTTGCAGACGACACAAAGCTGGGTGGGAGGGTATGCTGTGAGGAGGATGTTGTGAAACTCCAGTACAATTTGGAGAGGTTGGGTGATTGGGCGGAAACATGGGCAGAAACATGGCAAATGCACTATAATGTGGATAAATGTGAGGTTATCCACTTTGGTGGCAAAAACAGGAAGGCAGATTATTATTTGAATGGCAATAGATTGGGAGAAGGGGAAGTGCAAAGAGACCTGGGTGTTCTTGTGCACCAGTCGCTGAAGGTAAGCATGCAGGTGCAGCAGGCGGGTAAGAAGGCAAATGGTATGTTGGCCTTCGTAGCAAGAGGGTTCGAGTACAGGAACAAGGATGTCTTGCTACAGTTGTACAGGGCCTTGGTGAGACCGCACCTTGAGTATTGTGTGCAGTTTTGGTCGCCTTACCTGAGGAAGGACGTTCTTGCCATGGAAGGAGTGCAGCGAAGATTCACCAGGCTGATACCTGGGATGGCAGGAATGACGTATGAGGAGAGATTGTGTCGATTAGGCTTATACTCACTGGAGTTTAGAAGACTGAGAGGGGATCTCATCGAAACCTATAAAATTCTGTCAGGCCTGGACAGACTAGATGCAGGAAGGATGTTTCTGATGGCCGGGGAGTCCAGAACCAGGGGTCATAGTCTAAGGATAAGGGGTAAGCCATTTATGACTGAAATGTGGAGGAATTTCTTCACCCAGAGAGTGGTGAACCTGTGGAATTCTCTGCCACAGAGGGCGGTGGAGGCCAGTTCATTAAATATATTCAAGACGGAGTTGGATATATTTCTTAAGGCTCAAGGGATCAATGGATATGGGGAGAAGGCAGGGACAGGGTACTGAATTTGGATGATCAGCCATGATCTCATTGAATGGCGGAGCAGGCTCGAAGGGCCGAATGGCCTACTCCTGCTCCTATCTTCTATGTTTCTATGATGTCGGGTAAGGATATCCAACGACCCATGCTGAATAACCTAAGAAAATAGAAGGATTTTATCATGAAACACTTATTATGGCTTTTCTGTTGCTATATCACTTTCTTATCTATCAAATAATATAGAAATGAGTAGAAATGGAAAGGCCATTTCCCCCATTTAGCTAGTACTGCCGTTTGCGTCTTTGTTCCAAACCAGTACATCCAAGTTTTTTCTTCTCTTCTTGCTACCAACCCTCTTTCTACTTCCGGTTGAATATTGAACTCTCCATTTCCTTTGCGATTGATTCACCCAAGTCACTGTAAACTATGCTCGGTCTAAGTATGAAATCATAAGGTTAGAACAGTTTAACATGAAATCCAATGACTGCAAAACTTAATTCATTTTAACAGTTAATCAATTGCCATGTAGTTAATAAAAAGCAGAATGCACTTTATATTTTCAATGAAAGTGTGAATAAAAATAAGTATGTGAAGAAGGAGCAGCGCTCCGAAAGCTTGTGATTTCAAATAAAGCTGTTGGGCTATAACCTGGTGTTGTGTGACTTCTTACATATGTGAAGAAACAACTCTTTAACTTGTGGTTTAGCTTCTAAATTCTATGGCTGAGAAGCCACAGGGCTGCTAATCCCTTCAATTTTCAGTCCCTTTGTTGCATCTTTTGATGCCGATTCATGATTATTCCCTTTGGATAGATTTATGAGGAAAATATACAATGTTACTCACAGAGTCAGTGTGAAAAACCCTCTGGGATTCTTCCTTCTTGTTACAATGCTTACTCCAGTGGTTGGGGAGGCCCTTTGAAGTCATGTTTTTCTGTGGTCCCTAAGGGTGCAACATACAGATCTAGTGAGACCAACACAACCTTGCCTTTGAACTCTGGAAGATGATAATTGTTTTCAAAAAGATGTTCTCCGGTGGGTTCGCTGTCCTGTTAATTTGCATGAGCATTAGTATTCAGCATATGTGAGAATCACTGCCACTGTGACTCTTGAAGGGGCCAGTCCCACTGTTCTGTGCAACAACATCCCAGGAGTCTATGTAATCTTCCCCAGTGGAGCAGAAGTGTTGCACTCAGAAATACAAATTTGGGTAAGGATCAGGGTATTGTAGGTTTACTGCGCTACCCTCTTTTCATGACTACCAAACGATGTGAGCTGTGCAATTAAGCAAAGCAAAACGATTAAATAAAGAAAACATTTAAAAAAAAAGAAAGCATACATTAGAGAAAGAGATAACGAGAACACTAAATTCAAGTTGTTTGAAGAAAGCGAGAAAAATCTGTTAAGATTAAATAAAAGGCCAGGCTAGTGCAAATTCTAATGAATAGGAACATTAATTGCATTTTTGATTTGATTTGCATCTCGATTTTCACATCCAAGCTCTCTAAAGTATTTTGCTACCAGCTGGAAGGTGTGAGTCTCTGGTTCTACCATCAGTGATGCTCCGTACCGTTACAGCACTGACCCCCCCAACCCCCCACCAATACTTTCCCCTTCTTTTAAGACGGTGTATTCTGCCATTGCAGGGCACTCCAGCTTGTGGCCTCAAAGGAACAAAACTTAGCCATAAACAATAGCTGGGTCTACAATAGCAAAATACTGCAGATGCTGGAAATCCGAAATAACAACAGAAAATGCTGGAAAAACTCAGCAGGCCAGGCAACATCCGTGGAGAGAAACTAGAGTCAACGTTTCGTGTCGAAACCCTTTATCAAGACTTGATAAAGGGTTTTGACCCGAAACGTTGACTCTAATTTCTCTCCACGGATGTTGCCTGGCCTGCTGAGTTTTCCAGCATTTTCTGTTGTTATTTTAGCTGGGTCTACAAACTAGTTCAGGTCAAATAGGGTCCCTGAACTGGAGTCCGTCACTCTACCACCGAGAGCCACTACACCACGAGACCAACTTGCCAAATCAATTAAATTCATCACAGAGACAATGCCACTGAACCCTGGTCTAAAACATGCTGGTGTGTTTGTGGGTTAAATTGAAAGAAGGTGCGATTTGATGTATTGCTTCAAAGCGTTAGGGGCATTCAATAAGTTCAGTAAAACAGATTTGGTTAGTTTGTTTTCTAGTTCTATAATTAGCAGAATATGAAGTGTGATTCAAAGCAGATTTCACTTTACAAAGAATATATGGGCTGTAACTCAATGGGGGAAAAATTTGGTTGCTTTGCGCCTCCCGTTAGCGGGGTGCAAAGCAACTAGCGCCTGGGCGCGGTGATGTTTGCGCCACTCGCAAAATCGACCATTTTGCGGTGGTGCTAAACACTACTGCCACGATCTCCTGCACCCGCAGATCGTGACGTCAGTCAAGCGTGCATCGCCCCGGTAGCGCCCCGGACCCGATATTGAGTGGTGCCCCCGGCCTTACCGCCTGCCGCTAGCAACGACAGGTTGAGGGGAGCGTTTTGCAGCCGGGAAGGGACTGGGGGAGCGCTATTTAAAGGCAACCGCTTCTTGCCTTTTTTTGTTAGCGATATTTTTGCACCACGCATTCTGAGAGAGAGAGACTTCTGGAGAGATTCAACGCTGTGTGAAGGAGTTTTGGGTACTGAGCAGCACTTTGGAGGTTCATTTTGATTTGATCTTCCTTGCATCGATTTAGAAGAGACTATGGGGCTGCACTCTGAGCTCTTTCCCTGGGCCTCTCCATTGTTCTTTCCAGCAGATTTGATGTACAGGTCTCTCCAGGCCGAGATTCAAGGATGCAATGAGCAGGGTGTGCATGGAGAGCAACATTGACCCTCCCCTTTAAGAACTGGCCGGCGCCAGTGTCTGTGTTCCATTGTTGACTGACATCACATGAGCTTCGTCAGCGCTCTGAGTTAGTGCCTCGCTCCTTGGCGTTAGCACCTTAAGAGAGGTGTGTAGTGCCTGATTTAGTGCTCCAATGACCTCCAGGGGTGACAGAGCCAAGTTTGCAGTTGGAGGCAATAATTAGCGGCAGGTGCTAAACTTTGCACCCGACCGATAATTGCGCCCCAAACGAATTTCTCCCCCACTATATTTTAAAATAAAATAGTACAGTTTTCTTGCATTGAGTTAAAAAAAAAATTACTTTAGCACATTTATTAGGTAATCAATTGATATATCACCAATAATTTCACTCAAAGCAGAACGTAGTTGATATGAAAATTGTACAATTGCAATGGTCTGATAAATAAAATCAAGTACTGCTGTGGGAAGAAGTTACTCCTTAAATGATGTTTTAACTTAGAGTTTCTTTTGCTTAAAAGGAGGACTTACGTTAAACAATAGGCGAAAGCATTGGTAAATGTTATGTCTGTGTACTGCCTATAAACAGAAACCATTTATTCACATCTGATTGTACTGGTGGGCATGTTAAGTCTTGAATTGCTTTACATACCTTTATAGCTCAGAATTAAGATGTTAGATAAAAGGCTTGACTTTTTTTCCGGTTACTCCTTTTAGTTTAGAATCATTATATTGTCTAAAATCTCTTCCTGTTCTTTTGCAAATTAATCACATGTTTTTCATTTAGTTTTGTGCCTGGATTTGTTTGGGTTTCCGTTCAGCTGTTCAGCTTTGGGATGAAAGTGACATCAGTCAGAGAGCACATGTTATTCTGGTAACGTTTGTTTCCGTGCACCAACGTTTTTCACTCCTACACAATACTAAGATGTAGCTGCAAGTGTGAATTGAGCGAGACTTATAAAACGACATGGAGCAGGCTGACTGAGCTGTTCTCAGACTCAGAATCTTCCGCCGTGGGCAATTCACTACTGCCCGTCACTTTAGGATTACGAAAAAGGCAAATGTTTCAGTTTCAGAAATGGTTGGGAAGTGCCCCACAGTCACGCCCATCACAAATACAGAACAGAAAAACTGGTGGCTGATATGAACATTATTTCATTGTGTAGGTAGTTGTAATCAGTGCATCCAGCCATTTCTTTAAAATGACACAGTGTCTGATTTTTATCCCGTCTCGACCAAGTTCTTTTGAGTTTCAGGAAGAAAACAGCCGAAATGATTTTGCAGAACATTACAATGGCCACCCGACAAGTGACTCTCTTTTGAGAGTGAAATAATTGGGTAATAACAAAAGGATGGAAGCCATGGGATAATGTGGGGTTGTGGTGCTAATGGCCCAGAAATTCGGGTCTCCACGGGTGAGTACGCACGGGGTACTCACCCGTAAGCCCAATGGAAGTGCCGGTTTCCTGCATGCACTGCGCATGCGCGGGAAACCGGCACTTCCGTTCCCCTGAGTGAAGGAGTTCAAAGGTCGAACACGTGCACAGGAGAGGCAGCGCGTGCGCATCGAACTTACGTTTTTTTTGCAGGTTTTCCCGGGAGGGTAAGTCTCCAGAAGTTAGACATATAAAAAGCAGTCGCAAGGCCTGCTTTTTACAAGGTAAGTGGTGAATTAATTAAAATTAAAACATTTTTTCCACAGGTTTATTATTTTTAAATACTTTAAAGAAAGGTAAGTTTATTTTTAGCCCCGTTAGAAAATAAAATTATTTTTTTCAAAAATTTAAATTATTGTTTAAAATAGTTATTTCATGTAATTTATAATTTATTTAAAAAATGTGATGTTTTTTTTAAATTTATTTAAAGATTTAGTGATGTTTTGGGGCTTATAGTATTTATAGGTTTGACAGCTCTTCCTGCCAAACTTATAAATTAAGCATTCCCTGCTACCATTGGCTCTCCATGGCCCACGTGACCCCAGGGGATGCATCGAACTAACTGCACCCCTGGGATACGCAAGCACTGCGCGCCGGCAGTTGGAGCAGGCCCAGGATCGGAATCCCACGGGGGCCCACAGCTCAACTGCCGGCGCGGTAGGTAAGTGCAGGTTGGGGGCTTGCACCCGCGGGAAGCCCACGACCCGAATTTCTGGGCCAATCGGGAGTGTAGAGCTCCGGTGGAAGATGTCTATTGTGGTTGCGGATAGCTAAAGATTTTTGAAAGTGTTCTATAAAATATTTTAAAAGTTTTCAAATGGAATCAATATTCAATTAATTCTTGCACTTTTTTTTTTTACCAACTTCATTAATTTACCCTTGTGGCTTTAGTTGAATCTCTGTGGGTTTAGATAACCCAGTGTCTTTGGGCTGGAGAATGGCACATATCAAAATGTCATGCATCTGTAATGACTGTCAAACTGAACTGTCTGAGAATATTATTGGTGCCCACACATACAGTGCAGATAAATCACTGGAAACTACAGGACTAGAGTATTGTGCTATACAGAAATATAATTTGGAAAAATTAGAATGGCAAAATATGACCTTTTTAACATTGATTTCATAGGATCATAGAATGGTTACAGCACGGAAGAAGGCCATTTGGCCCATTGAACCCGCGTTGACTCTCAGCTAGTCCCACTCCCCTGCCCTTTCCCTGTAGCCCTGCAAATTTTTTTCTTTCAGATACTTATCCAACTCCCTTTTGAAAGATAAGATTAAATCTGCCTCCATCACCCTTTCAGGCAGTGCATTCCAGATCTTAACCACTTGCTGCGTAAAAAAGTTTTTTCCTCCTGTCGCCTTTGCTTCTTTTCTCAATCACCTTAAATCTGTGTCCTCTGGTTCTCGACCCTTCCACCAATGGGAACAGTTTCTCTCTATCTACTCTGTCTAGACCCCTCATGATTTTGAACACCTCTATCAAATCTCCTCTCAATCTTCTCTACTCCAAGGAGAACAACCCCAGCTTCTCCAGTCTATCAACGTAACTGAAGTCCCTCATCCCTGGAATCATTCTTGTAAATCTTTTCTGCACCCTCTCTAAGGCCTTCACATCCTTCCTAAAGTGCGATGCCCAGAGTTGGACACAGTATTCCTGTTGGGGCCGAACCAGTGTTTTATACAGGTTCATCATAATTTCCACACTTTTGTACTCGATACCTCTATTTATGAAGCCCAGGATCCCGTAAGCCTTTTTAACTGCTTTCTCAACCTGCCCTGCCACCTTCAACGATTTGTGCACATATACCCCCAGGTCTCTCTGTTCATGCACCCCCTTTAGGATTGTACCATTTAGTTTATATGTCCTCTCATTCTTTCTACTAAAATGTATCACTTAACACTTTTCTGTGTTAAATTTCGTCTGCCACGTGTCTGCCCATTTCACCAGTCTGTTTATTTCTTCCTGAAGTCTATCACTCTCCTTCTCACTGTTCACTATACTTCCAAGTTTTGTGTCATCTGCAAATTTTGAAATGATGCCCTGTACACCCACATCCAAGTCATTAATATATATCAAGAAAAGCAGTGGTCCTAGAACCGACCCCTGGGGAACACCACTGTATACCTTCCTCCAGTCCAAAAAACAACCGTTCACCACTACTCTCTGTTTCCTGTCACTTAGCCAATTCCATATCCATGCTGCCACTGTCCCTTTTATTCCATGGGCTTCAACTTTACTGGTGAGCCGATTATGTGGCACTTTATCGAACGCCTTTTGGAAATCCATGTACACCACGTCAACCGCATTGCCCTCATCAACCCTCTCTGTTACCTCATCAAAAAACTCGATCAAGTTGGTTTAACACGATTGTCTTTAACAAATCCGTTAATTAATCCACACCTATCCAAGTGACTGAAAGGTCTACATATCGACAGGAGCCAATCCAAGACTGTTAATTTTTTCCCTGATTACTGTTTCTAAAAGCCTCCCCACTACCGAGGTCAAACTGACTGGCCTGTAGTTGCTGGGTTTATCTTTACACCCTTTTTTGAACAAGGGTGTAACATTTGCCATTCTCCAGTCCTCTGGCACCGCCCCCGTATCTAAGGAGGATTGGAATATTATGGCCAGTACCTCCGTGATTTCCCCCCTCAATTCCCTCAGCATCCTAGGATGTATCACATCCGCTCCTGGTGACTTATCTACTTTAAGAACAGCCAGCCTTTCTAATACCTCTTCTTTATCAATTTTTATCCTATCAAATATCTCCACTACTTCCTCCTTCACTATGTCAATGGCAGCATCCTCTTCCTAGGTGAAGTAATTAGGCAGGCAAAACATGGCTCACGTTTTATAATAGAAAATTTCAGTGCGTGTTATTGAGTTCAACATAGAAGATTTACTTGGTTTGACCACAGAATCAAAAATCTCAACTCCTAAATAGTTCAGATTTATGTTGCCTTGTTTTATTCAAAGGTTTTATCTACAAGAACAATGTTAAATATTCACTGCACATTAGTGTACTTATAATGCATTTTCGTGGTTCTAATTTAGTTTCCAGTTGCCCTGAAGTGGCATTTATCATTAATTTTCTACTATTATAAAAGGTGAGCCATGTTTTGCCTGCCTAATTATTTATTAACATCTCTGAGTGGCTATTTATAAAATTGTGCTTAATGGAATATAAACATTCAGACTCATTTATTCTAGCATTAACTCCAGTAAATCTGAGGAACCTCACGTCAGTATGTCTTCACTCAGCATTGTAATTCAACCTGAAAGTGTTTAATGGAATTGACTATTGGGCCCATGCCTCTTGAGCAGTTGTACTCTAAATCTACATGTAAAATCACTTGTCCAAGACATCAGGCTACGTCCAGAGACTTTTATTTAAGTGCTTAAGCAACTGTGTCTTGTGGGAAATATCTGACTGCGCTGGTTGCAGGTTTAGCTATTGACCTGTTTTCTTTAGAACATTTTGACAACTCTCTATTTTTGTTAAGAGTTACAAGGCATCTCCATCTTTATTGAAACGTGTGATTTGCTTCAGGGGGGAACTTTTAAAACGTATTTAAATGCATTCCTCTGAAATTCATTTTTTTTTAGCTTCATACAATGACTTTTGTCAAATAATTAAATTCATTTATTTTTTCAATTAAAGCTCAAACACTTCACAGCTCTTTGTATTCATCCCTTGCAGTCTGTGTGTTCGATGCACAAAGATTCCTGTCGCTAAATAAATTAGATAAAATTTGTTCATTGGCGGCTGGTTTAACTACTAGATGGTACAATAGCAAAAAAAGTAAATATTAGTCGTCTATGGCAAAATGAAGAGATGGTTACATTTTAACGGGGGGGGGCAAAATACAGGAGGATGTCTGAATGCTACTTCCTTTGCGGCCTGGGTATCCTTCTTCAGCCTTCAAAATATCAGAGGGTGGGGAGTCCGTGCAATCATGACTATCGATTAGAACTGCCTGAACTGTTACTATAGCAATGGAGGAGGGGGCAGGTTGGTAGAATAAAGATGTTGGCAGAAATGGAAAATGTTTAATATAAAGATCACACTTGAAATTCTCAAAATATATCTTCATTAAGAAAATTGTGGTAGACTTCCATTATTGACCCCCCTAATTTCCCACTCTTTACAACCAGGAATCATTGCTTGGAAAATATAGATTAAAAAATAAGGGGGAGAAATTCAGTGGGTTAGCGCCTCCCGTTAGCGCCCGGGTGTGATGAGATGTGTTGTGTCCGAGAGTGATAAGACACAAGACGGCAGGGGAACGGTACAACAGGTGTTTACTCAACGTGGCTCACTCTGGAACTGAACTGTACAGATTACTACTCAGTGCTATATACAGGTGTGGTTACTGCCGGTACTGCAGTATACATGAGCTGTAAAAAGTAGTTCCCCCCTTAAAGGTATATACATTACAATTCTGCCCTTTTAGATTAACAGTACCATAACACTCATTTAACAATTAAATATCAAACTAATTACAATTAACACTTTTAACATACAACGTTAGCTGAAAATAGTCCATTTATATATTCAGTCTTTGGGGAGGCTTCCTGATCCTTTCTGGATAGCGCCTTTCCCGAGTGTCTCTCTTGGTGCGGAGGCAATTCTGGCACCCTGTCGTCGGTTGGGTCATCAGCTTCCGATGCTACTGTTTCTGAGGTAGATGCGACCTGTACGTCGGGTTCCTCACCAGGTACGTATGGGCGAGACATGGGGTTGACTTGTTCCTGTGACTCTAGGATCTGGTCAGCATGGCGTCTCACGATGTTCTCCCCAACGTCCACTGTGTACATTAGTGGGCCCTGCTGTGTGCATATCGTTCCTGGCTGCCATTTTTCTGTTCGGTAGTCGCGGGCCAAGACTGGTTGCCCTACATTGAAGCTCCTTGTTGGCTTCTCATGGATGTGCTGGAATTGCTTACTCTCAACATCTCTTCGTAAGTTTGGTCTGAGCAAATCCAGGCGAGATCTTAACCTTCGGTTAAAGAACATCATGGCTGGGGCCTGGTTGGTGACTGCATGTGTCGCATTCCGGTAGGCGAGCAGGAAATTGTCCACCTTATGCTGCAGCGGAATGTTGTCATTGTACATAGCCTTTATTGCCTTCTTAAAGGTTTGTACGAACCTCTCAGCCAATCCATTTGTGGCTGGATGATACGGGGCGGATGTGTAATGCCTTAATCCATTCTTCTTCATAAACCTCCGGAACTCTTCGGACACAAACTGTGGTCCGTTATCGGAGCAAATCTGTTCTGGCAAGCCATTCCTGGCAAAAATGGTCCATAGGACTGCAATAGTTTTCTCCGTGGTGGTGGAGGACATTTTGATGACCTCAGGCCATTTCGAGTGCGCATCCACGGTTATTAAAAACATTGAGTCCATGAATGGACCAGCAAAATCAATATGCACCCGTTGCCATGGAGATGAGGGCCACTCCCATGGGTGTAGAGGGGCGTGTGGTGGTGTATTTTGGACTTTCTGGCATCCTGAGCAGCTCTTGGTCAGGTCCTCGATTTGTTTATCGATTCCCGGCCACCACACATGAGCCCTGGCAAGGCTTTTCATTTTTACCCCTCCCAGATGACCCTCATGAAGCTCATTGAGCACTCTATCCCTTAACTTGGGTGGAATTACCACTCGGGATCCACACATCAAGGTCCTCCGGCACACTGACAGCTGTTCTCTTTTTGTCGAGAATGCTGGCAACAGTGAGTCGCCATGTGCTGGCCATCCCTTCACCGTCAAATCACATACCCGAGACAGTGTCGGGTCATTTCGGGTCTCCTGTTCTATACGAGCGTTAGTTACCGGTAGGTATTCAACAATAGCTGAATGAAAGATTTCGACAGAATCCACTGCTGGTGCTTCCTCCGCAGTAGGCAGTGGCAGGCGTGATAGCCCATCAGCATTTCCATGCTGTTTCATGCCCTTATATTCAATCTCTTGGTGGTGCGCCCCTAGAAAGAGTGACCATCTTTGTAGTCGTTCGGCAGTCATCACCGGAACGCCCTTCTTCGGATTAAAAATGGAGACTAGAGGCTGGTGGTCAGTCAGCAAGGTGAATTTCTGCCCGTGCAGATAGTGATTGAACTTTTTCACTCCCCACACTAGGCTGAGGGCCTCCCTGTCAATCTGGGCGTAGTTACGCTCGGCTGAGGTTAGTGATCGTGATGCAAAGGCTATTGGCCTCTCTGAGCCGTCCGAGAATTTGTGCGACAGCACCGCTCCAATGCCGTAGGGTGACGCATCACACGCCAACCGAATTGGTAGTGCCGGGTTGAAATGGGCCAATACCTCTTTCGATGTGATTAGTGTTCTGCTCTTCTGGAAAGCTTGTTTACATTCGTCACTCCACTTCCATGGCACCCCAGTTTGCAGTAGGGTGTTCAGTGGGTGTAGTATTGTAGACAAATTTGGCAAGAACTTATGGTAGTAGTTTACCAGCCCGAGGAACGACCTCAGTTGTGACACATTTTCCGGTGCTGGAGCCTTGACTACTGCCTCAATCTTTTCTGGGGACTTATGTAACCCCTCTTTATCGATAACGTGGCCACAATACGAGATCTGTTTTTTAAAAAACTCGCATTTGGGGCGGTTAGCTCGGAGCCCATATTCCTTCAATCTAGTGAGCACCTGCTCCAGGTTGGCGAGGTGATCACTGTCATTTTCGCCCGTGACCAGGATGTCGTCCAAATAACACTGGGTCCCTGGAATCCCTTGCAGGACTTGTTCCATTGCCTTTTGCCAAATAGCCGGAGCTGATGCTACCCCGAATACCAGCCGGTTGTATTGGTAGAGACCTTTATGGGTGTTGATTGTGAGGTATTTTTTTGATGCTTCTTCTACCTCCATTTGCAGATACGCCTGGGCCAGATCAATCTTAGTGAAGCGTTTCCCTCCAGATAGCGAGGTGAAAATGTCTTCAATCCGCGGAAGTGGATATTGTACGGTGTGAAGGACTGGGTTCACTGTTACCTTAAAGTCCCCACAGATGCGAACCTTCCTTGGTTCCCCAGGTGTGCTGCTCAACGACTTTTTCATCACAGGGACGATGGGTGTAGCCCACTCGCTCCAGTCTACCTTGGACAGTTCTCCTGAACGTTCCAAACTCTCCAGCTCTGCTTCGACGGCTGGGCGGATCGCATAAGGTACCGGTCTGGCCTTAAAACATTTTGGGTTTGCGTTTTCTTTGATTTTAATTGTTGCTGTCATGTCTTTTAGTGTTCCAAGTCCTTGCTGGAACACTTCTTGCGCGTCGGTTAGGGTCTTTGACAGTCGCCCAGGTGTGATGTCGTCATCCTTTTTGGCAGCCACAGTCAGTGCTTGTATGGAATGCCAATCCAGCTGTATTTTCCAGATCCATTCATGTCCCAATAATGGTGGTCCTTCATCTTGCAATACATACAGGTCTAGTTTTGGTGTTTCCTTACCGTTATATATAACGGTCACACTTATTTTTCCTTTGGGGTAGACTTTTTGCCCCGTGTATGTCTTCAAAATAATTTTTGTGTCTCTCAAGGGTATGTGTGAGAATAGCCACTCGTAGTCCCGTCGGTTTATGACTGTTAGGGCTGATCCTGTGTCCAATTCCATTTTTACCTGGACTCCTGCTATCTTGAGAGTGACCCAAATGGTTTGGTGATCCTCCGTTTTGATCACATTATGTAGTTTCAGACAACTCAGCTCCCTGTTTTTGGAGTCGGTATCACTCTTTTGTTCGTCTGAACTATTCTCCGTCACCTTATGTACCTTCTTGTACTTTTCTTTTGGAGATTTCTTATTGCTGGTTTTCTTTCCCGACCTGCAGACTCGTGCTATGTGTCCTACCTTTCCACACTGTCTGCACACTTTGTCTTTGAACCAGCAATCATTGTGGTCGTGTGTTGTTCTGCCGCAGCGATAGCACTTCTCTGTTCTGTATGACATTTCGTTTGTGCCATATTCTTGCGGTCTCTGTTGTATCTCTGCAGCGCCCCGTGCTGCTGCTTCATATGATACCGCAATGCTGAAAGCCTTTTCCAGCGTAAGGTCCTTTTCAGGTAAACGCCGTTTCTGGGTTCCTTCACTTTGAAGCCCACACACAAACTTGTCCCTTAAGGTATCTGCCAGTCCCGTTCCAAACTGGCAGTGTTTCGATAGTTTGCGCAGTTCTGTTAAATATTCAGCATTGCTTTCATCCTTATGCTGGTTCCGTTTGTGAAACTTGAATCTTTCTGCTATCAGCAGCGGTGTGGGGTTTAAATGTTCCTGTAGTATCGTCACTATGTCTCCAAAACTCTTTTCCACTGGCTTCGCTGGGGTTACTAGATTTCATAATAAGCCATACGTCTTTGCACCCATTAAATTTAACAATACCGGCGCTTTCTTGTCATCTGACACTTCATTTGCCTTGCAGTATACCTCTATTCGTTCGACATATGTAGTCTAATCTTCGACTTCATTGTCAAATGCGGTGATACTGCCACTCTTCGGCATTTTGGGTGTGGTTTAAAATGGCTTAAAATGGCATCTCCCGCGCTTTCCTTCCTCCCCCGCTGCTGCCAACGCCGCTCTCGGTGGTCCTCGTGGCAATGGCGGCGCCCTGTAGGTTTCGCGCGCTTCTCCTGCGCTGCTGCCAATGCCACTCTCGGCGGTTCTCGTGGCAATGGCGGCGCCTCACGGGTTTCTGCGCGACTGACTCCCTCTCCTCGATGCTGCTCGGCCCCTGAACACCGGCTGCGCCCTGTGCGCTCTGCCCTCTCTCTCTCTCTCCCCCATCGACGCTGCTCGGCCCTTTGCTGTGCCGCTCGGTCGGGCTCTAGCCCGCCGCTGTCCGGGAAGGGTCTGCGCAATACCTGTTGCCAGCCCGTTTCGCTGGACCACCGCGACTGGAAAGCCAAGCCTGGCTCTCAACAGCCTCCCCCGCAATTCTCGAGTCTCTGCTGGATGACTGGGTGGATGCCCGTGGTCGACGCCCGTGTCTCTGGCCTTGACCTCCAATCTACTGGTCTCCAGGAACGAATCCCTGGGAGGTGATGCAGAGTTGCAGGTAGGATCGAATTTGTCTCGTCGCCAATGTTGTGTCCAAGAGTAATAAGACACAAGACGGCAGGGGAACGGTACAACAGGTGGTTACTCAACGTGGCTCACTCTGGAACTGAACTGTACAGATAACTACTCAGTGCTATATACAGGTGTGGTTACTGCTGGTACTGCAGTATACATGAGCTGTAAAAAGTAGTTCCCCCCCTTAAAGGTATATACATTACAAGATGAATGACTCCCGTGAACTTCAGTGAGAGGTCTGCGGTGACTGTAATGTATATGCCTTTAAGGGGGGAACTATGTTTTACAGCTCATGTATACTGCAGTACCGGCAGTGACCACACCTGTATATAGCACTGAGTAGTAATCTGTACAGATCAGTTGCAGTGTGAGCCACGTTGAGTAAACACCTGTTGTACCGTTCTCCGCAGTCTGTGTCTTATTATACACGGACGCAACATTGGCGACGAGGCAGGTTCGAACCTACCTGCAACTCTGCATCACCTCCCGGGGATTCGTTCCTGGAGATCAGTGGATTGGAGGTCAAGGCCAGAGACTCAGGCGTCGACCACGGGCAACCGCCCAGTCATCCAGCAGAGACTCGAGAATTGCGGGGGAGGCTGTCGAGAGCCAGGCTTGGCTTTCAAGTCGAAGTGGTCCAGTGGAACGGGTTGGCAACAGGTAGTGCGCAGACCCTTCCCGGACAGCGGCGGGCTAGAGCCCGACTGAGCGGCACAGCAAAGGGCCAAGCAGCGTCGACGGGGGAGAGGGAGAGAGGGCAGAGCGCACAGGGCGCAGCTGGTGTTCAGGGGCCGAGCAGCGTCGGAGAGAGGGAGAGAGAGATGCGCAGAAACCCGCGAGGTGCCGACATTGCCACGAGGACCGCCGAGAGCGGCATTGGCAGCAGCGCAGGAGAAGCGCGCGAAACCTACAGGGCGCCGCCATTGCCACGAGAACCGCCGGGAGCGGCATTGGCAGCAGCGGGGGAGGAAGGAAAGCGCGGGAGATGCCATTTTAAGCCATTGGGAGACACCATTTTAAACCACACCCAAAATGCCGAAGAGTGGCAGTATCACCGCATTTGACAATGAAGTTGAAGATTGGACTACATATGTCGAACGAATAGAGGTGTACTGCAAGGCAAATGAGGTGTCAGATGACAAGAAAGCGTCGGTATTGTTAAATTTAATGGGTGCAAAGACGTATGGTTTATTACAAAATCTAGTAACCCCAACGAAGCCAATGGAAAAGAGTTTTGAAGACATAGTAACGATACTAAGGGAACTTTTAAACCCCACACCGCTGCTGATAGCAGAAAGATTCAAGTTTCACAAACGGAACCAGCATAAGGATGAAAGCAATGCTGATTATTTAACAGAACTGCGCAAACTATCGAAACACTGCCAGTTTGGAGCAGGACTGGCAGATACCTTAAGGGACAAGTTTGTGTGTGGGCTTCAAAGTGAAGGAACCCTGAAACGGCTTTATCTGAAAAGGACCTTATGCTGGAAAAGGTTTTCAGCATTGCGGTATCATATGAAGCAGCAGCACGGGGCGCTGCAGAGATACAACAGAGACCATAAGAATATGGCACAAACGAAATGTCATATGGAACAGAGAAGTGCTATCGCTGCGGCAGAACAACACACGACCAGAATGATTGCTGGTTCAAAGACAAAGTGTGCAGACAGTGTGGAAAAGTAGGACACATAGCACGAGTCTGCAGGTCGGGAAAGAAAACCAGCAATAAGAAACCTACCAAAGGAAAGTACAAGAAGGTACATAAGATGACGGAGAATAGTTCAGACGAACAAAAGAGTGATAACGATTCCGAAAGCAGGGAATTGAGTTGTCTGAAACTACATAATGTGATCACAACGGAGGATCACCGAACCATTTGGGTCACTCTCAAGTTAGCAGGAGTCCAGGTAAAGATGGAATTGGATACAGGATCAACCCTAACAGTCATAAACCGATGGGACTACAAGTGGCTATTCTCACACATACCCTTGAGAGACACAAAAATTATTTTGAAGACGTACACGGGGCAAAAAGCCTACCCCAAAGGAAAAATAAGGGTGACCGTTATATATAATGGTAAGGAAACACCAAAACTAGACCTGTATGTATTGCAAGATGGAGGACCACCATTACTGGGACATGAATGGATCCGGAAAATACAACTGGATTGGCATTCCATACAGGCACTGACTGTGGCTGACAAAAAGGATGACGACGTCACACCTGGGCGACTGTCAAAGATCCTAACTGACGCGAAAGAAGTGTTCCAGCAAGGACTCGGAACACTAAAAGGCATGACAGCGACGATTAAAATTGAAGAAAACGCAAGCCCAAAATTTTTTTAATGCCAGACCGGTACCTTATGCGATCCGCCCAGCCATCGAAGCAGAGCTGGAGAGTCTGGAACGTTCAGGTGTACTGTCCAAGGTATACTGGAGCGAGTGGGCTACACCCATCATCCCTGTGATGAAAAAGTCGTTGAGCAGCACGCCTGGGGAACCAAGGAAGGTTCGCATCTGTGGGGACTTTAAGGTAACAGTCAACCCGGTCCTTCACACCATACAATATCCACTTCCGCGGATTGAAGATATTTTTGCCCCGCTGTCTGGAGGGAAACGCTTCACTAAGATTGATCTGGCCCAGGCGTATCTGCAAATGGAGGTAGAAGAAGCATCAAAAAAATACCTCACAATCAACACCCATAAAGGTCTCTACCAATACAACCGGCTGGCATTCGGGGTAGCATCAGCTCCGGCTATTTGGCAGAGGGCAATAGAACAAGTCCTGCAAGGGATCCCAGGGACCCAGTGTTATTTGGACGACATCCTGGTCACGGGTGAAAATGACAGTGATCACCTTGCCAACCTGGAGCAGGTGCTCACTAGATTGCAGGAATATGGGCTCCGAGCTAACCGCCCTAAATGCGAGTTTTTTAGAAAACAGATCTCGTATTGTGGCCACGTTATCGATAAAGAGGGGTTACATAAGCCCCCAGAGAATATTGAGGCAGTAGTCAAGGCTCCAGCACCGGAAAATGTGTCACAACTGAGGTCGTTCCTCGGGCTGGTAAACTACTACCATAAGTTCTTGCCAAATTTGTCTACAATACTACACCCACTGAACACCCTACTGCAAACTGGGGTGCCATGGAAGTGGAGTGACGAATGTAGACGAGCTTTCCAGAAGAGCAAAACACTAATCACATCGAAAGAGGTATTGGCCCATTACAACCCGGCATTACCAATTCGGTTGGCATGTGATGCGTCACCCTACGATATTGGAGTATTGCTGTCGCACAAATTCTCGGACAGCTCAGAGAGGCCAATAGCCTTTGCGTCACGATCACTAACCTCAGCCGAGCGTAACTATGCCCAGATTGACAGGGAGGCCCTCAGCCTAGTGTGGGGAGTGAAAAAGTTCAATCACTATCTGCACGGGCAGAAATTCACCTTGCTGACTGATCACCAGCCTCTTGTTTCCATTTTTAATCTGAAGAAGGGCGTTCCGGTGATGACTGCGCAACGACTACAAAGATGGTCACTCTTTCTAGGGGCGCACCACTATGAGATTGAATATAAGGGCACGAAACAGCATGGAAATGCTGATGGGCTATCACGCCTGCCACTGCCTACTGCGGAGGAAGCACCAGCAGTGGATCCTGTCGAAATATTCCATTCGACTATAGTTGAATACCTACCGGTAACTAACGCTTGTATCGAGAAGGAAACCCGAAATGACCCGACACTGTCTCGGGTATATGATTTGACGGTGAAGGGATGGCCAGCACATGGCGACTCACTGTTGCCAGCATTCTCGACAAGGAGAGAACAGCTGTCAGTGTGCCGGGGGACCTTGATGTGTGGATCCCGAGTGGTAATTCCACCCAAGTTAAGGGATAGAGTGCTCAATGAGCTTCATGAGGGTCATCTGGGAGGGGTAAAAATAAAAAGCCTAGCCAGGGCTTATGTGTGGTGGCCGGGAATCGATAAACAAATCGAGGACCTGACCAAGAGCTGCTCAGGATGCCAGAAAGTCCAAAATGTACCACCACAGGCCCCTCTACACCCATCGGAGTGGCCCTCATCTCCATGGCAATGGGTGCATATTGATTTTGCTGGTCCATTCATGGACTCAATGTTTTTAATAGCCGTGGATGCGCACTCGAAATGGCCTGAGGTCATCAAAATGTCCTCCACCACCACGGAGAAAACTATTGCAGTCCTACGGACCATTTTTGCCAGGAATGGCTTGCCAGAACAGATTTGCTCCGACAACGGACCACAGTTTGTGTCCGAAGAGTTCCGGAGGTTCTTGAAAAAGAATGGGGTAAGGCATTACACATCCGCCCCGTATCATCCAGCCACAAATGGATTGGCTGAGAGGTGCGTACAAACCTTTAAGAAGGCAATAAAGGCTATGTACAATGACAACATTCCACTGCAGCATAAGGTGGACAATTTCCTGTTCGCCTACCGGAATGCGACACATGCAGTCACCAACCAGGCCCCAGCCATGATGTTCTTTAACCAAAGGTTAAGATCTCGCCTGGATTTGCTCAGACCAAACTTACGAAGAGATGTTGAGAGTAAGCAATTCCAGCACATCCATGAGAAGCCAACAAGGAGCTTCAATGTAGGGCAACCAGTCTTGGCCCGCGACTACCGAACAGAAAAATGGCAGCCAGGAACGATATGCACACGGCAGGGCCCACTAATGTGCACAGTGGACGTTGGGGAGAGCATCGTGAGATGCCATGCTGACCAGATCCTAGAGTCACAGGAACAATTCAACCCCATGCCTCGCCCATACGTACCTGGTGATGACCCCGACGTACAGGTCGCATCTACCCCAGAAACAGTAACATCGGAAGCTGATGAACCAACCGACGACAGGGGGCCAGAATCGCCTCCGCACCAAAAGCAAGACACTCGGGAAAGGCGCTATCCAGAAAGGATCAGGAAGCCTCCCCAAAGACTGAATATATAAATAGACTATTTTCAGCTAATGTTGCATGTTAAAAGTGTTAATTGTAATTAGTTTGATATTTAATTGTTAAATGAGTGTTATGGTACTGTTAATCTAAAAGGGGAGGAATTGTAATGTATATACCTTTAAGGGAGGAACTATGTTTTACAGCTCATGTATACTGCAGTACCGGCAGTGACCACACCTGTATATAGCACTGAGTAGTAATCTGTACAGATCAGTTGCAGTGTGAGCCACGTTGAGTAAACACCTGTTGTACCGTTCTCCGCAGTCTGTGTCTTATTATACACGGACGCAACAGTGACGGTAAGACTTTGCGACACGATCTCCTTCGCCTGGAGATCGTGACGCCATTGCCGTGCACATCGCCTCGGTAGCGCCCTGGACCCGAACTTCGATTCCGCCCCCCCCCCCGCAGCATTGGCGGGCGATGACACCGACAGCCGCAGGAGGCGTTGTTCGGGAGGCCGGGCGCGTCGGGGGTGAAAGTTAAAGGGCAGGTCGCCGAGGTAAGTACCCACATTTGTGAAATGGTTGTGGTAATTTTTTTTCAGTTCTCCTGGGCCGCCATCGATCAGCCCGGCACTCTGCAGGACTGCATGGGGCTGATCGGGCTGGATCGTGGCCGCTGTCGGAGACCAGCTAACTGGTCTCAGTGCAGAGCCTGCAGCGATGGCCCTTCCCTTTAAAGGGAGGGAAGGTGCCTCGGAACGCTGATAGCACGGCCCATTGTGCAGCGCTGCACCTGCATCCTTTAGCGCGCCAGGAAGCAAGTGAAGTGCTTGATTTAGTGCTCCACTTCCTTCCTGGAGTGCTAAACCCAATTTCATGAAAGCTGGGAATCATTTCAGAGTGATGGGGGTGCGATGAGTGGCACAGCAGGATGAGGTGGAGTGTGGCTCTGCAGTAACATTTCGTGATCTGCTGAGATCATTGAAAGGTTTGCGCCACTGCAGCCTGGTCCTCCTGACCACATCCTTGCTTGTGCCCGCCTCTGCAATGTGCAACTAGGCTGCGTTGATCTCCTGGGGAGGTCTCTTCCACCCATGGGAAGGGAAGAGAATCTCCCTGCGTGCTGTGACTCCCTCCATAAACATATGGAGGGAGTCATGGGAGAGCCTAGGTGCAGCCGTGCACCTCTGTGCAGTCATTGTCAGTGTTTGCAGCACCTCAATGCTGTAGAACAGTGACAGCACAAATGTCTAAATCAATTTGCGCACGGTCCCTTTAAGGAAACCGGCTGATGACGCGACATCAAATGACATCATCAGACCTGCTTCCTTCAATTGGCCGGCAAATGCGCTGGGTGGGCTTAACAAGCCAGCAGCAGGGTAGCACTGCACCACCGACCCCGGCCGCACCAGACCCACCTTGGTAGGCGAAATCGCGGCCAAAGTTACTGTTATTGTAGTCAAGGCTCAATCAACCAATTGCTCGGAGTGTGTTTTCTAGTATCTAAAGATATGTAAAAAGGCATTAGCGGGATAAGAATTGGAAAAAATATCGTGTGACTTATCACTGGAAATCTGTCCATTCTCATTTCCTGGTGGACCTCAATTTAGGTGATCAGTGCTCCTGCCAGAAACAAGCGGGGTCCTCATGACTGTACGTAAATGGAGATCAAATGACCGACAGTTAGGACTGGCTTATTTTCATCTCCACTCGCGTTGCTATTACCAGTTCCTCAACTCGCCCAAAAACCATGGATGGTACAAGTCAGGAGGCAGCCATTTCCAATGGTATTTAAAGGGCTCTTTACCTGCTCTCAGCTTAAATGGTTTGAGAGACATTTTGTTGGTATTTGATAGTGGTTCCTGCCCACTTAGGTGATTTTAAAGTGTGTGTAGTAGCTGTGCAAGCGTCTGAACTCGTAAGGGGATTCTGGCAACGCACATTCTTTTTTCTTCATGGCGGGTCCTTTGGCAATTCTGCTCTGGCTAGAGGCAGCAACGGGGGAGAAGGAATAACAGAACTGCAGCTGCAGGGAGAGCAAATGAAATGATTCTTGTTCCCAGGAATCCTCATCCTCCCCAACAGTGTTTATAAACCTGGGACAGCACACCTGCTCTTCTTCTGAGGGGCAGTGCATAAGGAGGCTACACTTTTCCAGGGGGTGCTGCCGCAGAAGCGTGTCACCTCCTGCAATGAGACCTACAGCCAACTAGCACAGCATTGCCTGTTGCAGTCAGGGTCGCAGCAGTCTTGAACTTCTCTGCCTCTGACTCCTTCCACCAGTAGTCAGTCGACAGTAAGCAGGACAAAAGCAAGATACTGCGGATGCTGGAAATCTGAAATAAAAACAGAAATGCTGGAAATACTCAGCAGGTCAGGTGGCATCTGTGGAGAGTGAAACAGAGTTAACGGGCTGGATTTTATCAATGGGGGCACGTTGAGGGCGGGACCGCTGGTTGTCGGGTTTCAGTCCCGCCCCCAACGACGTCCGGCCAACCCACGCTATTTTCCCTTGATTGACCTTGTTAAGCCCGCACTGTTGGCTTAGCCGGCCAATTAAGGGAAAGCCGGTGACAGAGGACATCAATGTATGACGTTTCATCTGTCAAACATTTTTGACAGATGAATTGTCATCGTTTGACAGCTTTGAGAAGCTGTCAAACACTGACAGTCTCTGTTCTTTGGTGAGTCCTTGTACTCAAGACTCACCAAACCTATTTCCTGAGCAGAAATCAGATGGCTGCTGCATTGGAGAATGCAGCAGCCATTCTGTCATCTTTGCCGTGGAGATGAGGAGCCTCCGGATCCCCAAGGGTTGAAGCCTGCAGGAAGAAACAAAGGTAAGGAAACTTTCTCAAA
This sequence comes from Somniosus microcephalus, assembly GCF_052327205.1. Taxonomy (NCBI): domain Eukaryota; kingdom Metazoa; phylum Chordata; class Chondrichthyes; order Squaliformes; family Somniosidae; genus Somniosus; species Somniosus microcephalus. Next base: position 350,674,719 of record NC_140989.1, read on the forward strand.
CACCTTTCACTCACCTCCCATACTTACCTATCCACACTTGCACCCATCACTCACCTCCACAGCGCACTTTTCGACCCCTCTCACCCCCTGCAGACCCACCGCTCACCTCGCTGACCCTGACGGGGTTTCCCAACGTCGGGAAGCCCACACTTGTGTTGGTAAAATGGGGATAAGCCTCTTAACTGCCTGTTAACTACCTGTTAACAGGCAGTTAAGTGGCTGCAATCTCCTTCCTGCCTCGAGGAGACGGGTCCCTGCGTGAGTTGGGGACCTACCTCTCGGGAAGATGGCACGGAGGCAGGTTGGGAGCGGGTTCGGTACCCGCTCCCAGTTTCTGCCATTTTCCCGACAGTCCCGTCTCCAAACCCCTCTCCAGGGCTGGCAAAATTCCCCCCAACGTTTCAGGTCGATGATGAAAGGTCATCAACCTGAAACATTAACTCTGTTTCTCTCTCCACAGAGGCTGCCTGACCTGCTGAGTATTTCCAGTGTTTTATTTTTTTATTACTGTAAGCAGATGACTGATGCCAAGTTTTGCAGAGAAACCATTTTCATCACTTTCTTCATAGACACCTGGAAAGAGCGGGATAGGGCTCCGTGGTTCACACATATTGCAGGCATCCTCCAAGTTCAGGGCATCATGTTGTGGTAACTCCCTGGCAGGCAGTCCAATGCATTCAGCAATTGCTGGTGCAGGGGCAGCATTTTACTTTTAACGGCTGGACCCTTTTAGTCTGCTAACAAATCTATTATGTGGTACTTTGTCAAATGCCTTTTGAAAGTCCATATATACAACATCAACTGCACTACCCTCATCAATCCTCTCTGTTACTTCATCAAAGAACTTGTTCAAGTTAGTCAAACATGATTTGCCTTTAACAAATCTGTGCTAATTTTCATTTATTAGCCCATACTTTTCCAAATGCCAATTAATTTTGTCCCGGATTAATTTCTCTAAAAGTTACCCCACCACCGACGTTGGGCTGACTGGCCTGTATTTGCCAGGATTATCTCACTCCCCTTTTTTAAACACTTGCAATCCTCCAAGCCTCTGGCACCACCTGCATATCCAAGGAGCAGCACCTCATCTTGCAATTAGGCACTTTGCAGCCTTCCGGACTCAATATCGAGGTCAACAATTTCAGATCATAACCTCGGCCCCTATTACATTTTTACTTATATCTTTTATCCACCCCTTTGTTTTGATTTTCCCTCCCCCCCTTTCCTTTTTTTTTTCTCTCCCACATGGCAGCTGTCTCTCATTCTGCCAGGACATTTCACACCTAATCTGAGCCATCTTTTGTCTCCACTAGTCCTATCACCATCTCGTCTAGTTTTGAATACCTCTTAATGTCTCTTCACTTCTTTTGTTGTCCCCCACCCCTGCCTTTTGATCCATTTAATTTCCTTTCCAGTTTTGAAAAAGGGTTAGACCCGAAACGTCAACTCTAATTTCTCTCCACGGATGTTGCCTGGCCTGCTGAGTTTTTCCAGCATTTTCTGTTGTTATTTCAGATTTCCAGCATCTGCAGTATTTTGCTATCGTATGAGGATGAGAAGATTGTGGCCGGAGCCTCCACAATTCCCACCCTTCCCTCAGCAACCTAGGATGCATCCCATCCGGACTGAGTGACTTTTCCACTTTGAGGACAGCCAAACATTTAAGTACCTCCTCTTTATCTATTTTTATCCTCTCCAATATCGCTACTGCCTCCTCATTTACTGCTACATTGGCAGCATCCTCTTCTCTAGTGAAGACAGATGCAAAGTAGTCATTTAGTGCCTCAGCCATGCCCTTTGCTTCCACAAGAATATCTCCTTTTTGGTCCCTACATGGCCCCACCCTTCTGTTGACTACCCTTTTACTATTTACTAGCTCGGGGGCCCAGCGTTGCCAAGGCTTTTTTGTAAAATGGCAGTTTAAAGGATTAGGCCCTGCCCACCCCGTAGGATTGGTCAACCGTCAAGTCAATCAACGCTAATGAGCGGATTCCCCCGTAGGATTGGTCAACCATCAGGTTTTTGAACGTTTTTTGTATACTGTCCGAACAATTTTTGTCTGACCAAAAAGTAAATATGCCTATGACACTCCCCTAATCATAAGCTTTCTTTTGATAGAAAATATGTGTAGGTACGCTCTATAACTTTTGAGTGTATAGCGGACATACACACAGACAGACAGACACACAGACAGACGGACGGATCCTTTTAAATATATATAGATAGATATATTTATAAAAGACTTTTGGGTTCCCTTTTATGTTCTCCTTCTTAGGCAGTCCCTCGGAACCGAGGATGACTTGCTTCTACATTAAAAATGAGTTCGCAGGTGACTGATGAGTCCAATGCGGGACCTACAGTCTCTGTCACAGGTGGGGCAGATGGTGGTTGAAGGGGCGGGTGGGTGGGGTGCTTGGGTTGACGTGCGCTCCTTGCGCTGCCTGCGCTTGGCTTCCACTTGCTCCCGGCAAAGAGACTTGAGGTGTTCGGCGCCTTCCCGGATGCTTCTCCTCCACTTTGTGTGGTCTTGGGCCAGGGATTCCCAGGTGTTGGTGGGGATGTTACACTTTTTCAAGGAGGCTTTGAGGGTGTCCTTGAAGCGTTTCCTCTGCCTACCTGGGGCTCTCCTGCCGTGCCGGAGCTCCGAGTAGAGCACTTGTTTTGGGAGTCTCATATCGGGCATGCGGACAATGTGACCCGTCCATCGGAGCTGATTGAGCGTGGTCAAAGCTTCGATGCTGGGGATGTTGGCCTGAGCAAGAACACTGATGTTGGTGCGCCTATCCTGCCAATGGATTTGCAGGATCTTGCGGAGGCAGCGTTGGTGGTACCTCTCCAGTGCTTTGAGGTGCCTGCTGTACATGGTCCATGTCTCTGAGGCATACAGCAGGGCGGGCATCACTGCTGCCCTGTAGACCATAAGCTTAGTGCCGGGTTTGAGGTCCTGGCCTTCAAACACTCTCTTCCTCAGGCGACCGAAGGCTGCACTGGCACACTGAAGGCGGTGTTGGACTTCGTCATCGATGTCTGCCCTTGTTTACAGTAGGCTCCCAAGGTATGGAAAGTGGTCCACGTTGTCCAAGGTGTAACATTTGCAAAATTTGTGCATCTCCCCGAAGGTTATTATTAATAAAAGGGACCCTGCATGGACATTTTTGAATTAAAAAGGGTACCCAAGATGGTGTCCGTGCCTCGTGGCAGAAAGCCTGCGGGATTCCAAAATGGATTCTGCAGCGCAGACAGCTTGGGAGAAATCAAGACTAAGGCTGCAGGCTTTCTGTGAAAAGAACTTTGTGTTTTGGGACCCAGACAGAACTGTGAATTATGTATTAGACTGAATTGGAGATAGATCTAAATTCAATGAGGCCTACAGTTAAAGCCATCAAACAGTCTGCATACATAATCAGAAACAGATTAAACACATCCATCGAGGCTGGACAAGCCCATCAAGGACTTTCAGGACAATACAAGTCGATTATCGGGCCGGTAGATGCAATTACCGGCCATCTAAAAACCGTCAGTGTAGATTGCTGCCATTATTTTAACTAGCCCGCCAAAATTAAAACAAAGAACTAACCTGATTTGGCGGGCAGATAAGGGTTTTCGAGAAAGGTATAATTGAAGGCCCCCAGGTAGCAATCGGTGAACTCCTGCTCTGCTCTCCTGCTGCCCTGCTGTGGTGCTGGCGCTGCCGCTCCCCTGGCTCTTCGGCCCCTTGCCCTCGTGGCTACTGCTCTTCCCCCGTCCCGCGCTTACCCCCTGGCACATTGCCCGTGCCCTCTCCCACTCTATCTGGACTCGCCCTGACACCGGGTCAGGCGAACACGGGCAATTCAGGCCAGGCGAAGCGGGACGCGACAAGGGGAGGAGGGAAGACCACCGGAGGGATGGCCACCTGAGGAAGGCAACTGAGGGTAGGCTTCGAATCATCGGGCCTTCAGCCTCAGCTGACCTGCGACTATCTTCATGCAAACTCAAGCTGTCGACGAAGGACCATCCCTGCAAGGTAAAGTACCCAAGCAGGGACTTTAACTTTGGGGTACTCGAACCTGGACAACGCCCTTGCAGCGCCTGGAGCCCATGTGACGACGGCAGACTCCAGAGAGCACCAAGAGCGAAACCCGAACCCAACCGCTGTTTTGAGTCTAACAAACCCTTTTGATTGCTGAGCATGAATTCTGACCCCTCATAGCTTAACCTAGTTAGGTATAAGGGGTGGGATAAGGATAAGGGGATTGTTAAGATAGTTGTTTTCCCTCGATGTGCCGTGTGTTCCCCATTTCCCTGTATAAGTATAAGTATAGTATTATTATGACTCTCTTATAATTTTTGCCTCTAGAAGTGTACACTAGTAATTTTTCCATAAGATTGTATCAAGTTTTCCTCTTCAATAAAATCTTGGTTTTGTTTGCATCCAACCACCTGTCTACTCGAGTCTTCTCTGTATCGCTGCCTGTATCTAAGTCCGGTGTCCAGAACCCAGGGGGCGAGCGATTAGAACCACTCAAAGGAGGTAGTCAGAGGCAAAGCTGACTGACCCAAACACGCCTGTGCAAAACCCCCCTACAGAAATGGCGACCGCGGCAAGACACTGGCAACAAGGTTGCGATATGGTAGACGGTGGTTTGGATGAGCGAACCGTGATGGAGGAAAGTGTTTCTGATTATGCGTTTAGCAAGGTGAATATCACTAAGAAGTGGATCATCACTCTGTTAAAGGCTAGGCATCCGGTAGATGCAGCAGCCAAGTGGACAGAGGGAAAGGAACACAAGAAGTCCTTAGAGAAGGCAGTTTGGCTGATGTGCTTTAAAAAGCAGATCCAGCTTCCAGACGGGCTCGTTGCCGCACAGGCAATCAAGTTAAGGGAGTCAGCCCTGGAGATCCAGGATAAGGCTCTCGCAGGGGAAAAGTTGTTAGTAGCTTTGCAGGCTTTGAACCAAGAAAGAGTGCATCTAGTGAGAGAACACAAGGCCCAGTTGGAATACCTACAGTGCCAAGTCACCGAGGCCAAGGGAAATGAGTCAAGGTTGCGGGAGAAAAACGCCCGCATGGCAAGGCAAGTTAGGGAACAGGAAGAGAAAGTGCAGAAGGTAAAAGCCGCTTACAAGCTAGCGAATGAACAGGGGTTTGAGGAGGCAGACCACGGCCCCTGCAAAGAGAGGATAGAAAATCTGAGCCGGGCCCTCCGGAAGGCGGAAGGCAAAAGGCATGGTATGCCTCATAAGCCCAAAGGCAGGTCAGGCAGATTTTATGGGGAACGAGGAGAGAACAGTTCCAATGTCACCGGTAGCGCCTAGGGACGACCCGGTTGAGAGAGAGGAGACCTCACGACCACCACCCATAGCCCCAAGTTTCAGCGAGGTTTGGCAGCAAGGGGGGGTGGAACCCAGAGTGGAGCCAGAGGTGGAGACGGAGGTAGAGCAACCCCCGCCCGAAAAGTCGGAACCGGAACCGATGTGCCCAGCATGGCATCAGAGGTTCGGCCCACCCGCCAATGGCGAAGATGAGGGACCCCTCCAAAACCAGTTCGTATTACCCTTTAACACCCAACAGCTTAGGGTTATGGTCAACCATATCACAAAGCTTTCGGCCAAGGGAGACCCCTTGATCCACTTCAGGGAAACAGAGCAGGCCGCCAGCGTCAACGACTGCAATGATGCTGAGAAGGCCAAGATGCTGCTATTCTCCCTGGAGAGTAATCTCCTCCAATCCCTCTCCGATGAGTGTAAAAGGGGGCAGAGCGGGTACGAGGAGCTTAGAGATGCAGTTCTGGAGGCCATGGGGATGGATGAGGGAAGTCCTTTCTCCCGTGTGGAGAAGACGGTGCAGCTCTCAGGGGAGACCCCACAGGCTTTTGCGGACCGGTTGTGGCCAGTGTACCGGAAGGCTTGCCCGGGGATGCCCGGCCGGACGTTCCTGAACTGGGATTCCCTGACGCATTGGCTCCGTTGTCTAGTGGCGAACAGCTTGCCACAGATCCGGGCCAAGGCAGAAGCCTGGTTCGACCCCAAAGATCCCCAGACCACAGAGATCACGGTGATTAGGCAGCTCACTCTGGCCTATAAAAATGGTAGGGGAGCCGATGCACACCCACCCAAGGGTAAGCTGCATGAGGTAAAACCTGGACCGGGTAGGAAAGAGTGGCACCAGGAAGGGAGTAACCCCCCCAGAACAAAGACCAATTGTTACGGGTGTGGGAAGGATGGTCACTGGCGGAAGGAGTGTAAGAACCCTTGGAAGGATAACAAGGGAAAGAATCCCACAGCCCCAGCCCAAAAGGCAGGGGTAGGGACCCCTTCTGCAGAGGTTGAGTCGCTTTTGGACACCATGAGGTCCCTACTGACTGGCCAGGGGAGAGTAGCAGCTGCCACCGGTGCTCTCACCCTGTCAGCCCCATCCAACCCACAACCATGACTAGAGCCGGTGCAGCCTGTGTATCTGTGTTCGCTCCGATATGATGAGTGGAGGAGACCCATGATGGAGATGGAGGTGGAAAAGGTAGAGGGGACCTATCTGTTGGACATGGGGGCATCGCGCACCGTGATCTACTCAGCTAACCCCACCACCTCACCTCTTTCTAGCAGGGTCCCATACAGTCTATCGGGGTTCACGGGTAAGGAGCAGGCTGGTTCGGTTTCCGTCCCGCTCGCCATTCGGATAGGACCGGTCCTCTCCAAGTGGACGTGTGTCCTGATGAATTGGGACATGGAGGATGGAAGAGGGGTCCTGGGGACTGACTTTATCGTAGGCCACAGGATCCTGGTGGATTTGAGGAATCACTGCCTCTGGGGGGCAGGAAAAGTAAAGAACGGGGAGATCGTAGTTATCCCGGGTAAGGAAGGGAAGGGGACCCTCTGCACCATGCAGCCCAAAGAGGATTATAACCTTGGGCTCATGGTCAGCAACACCCCACCAGAGTTCCAGGCATTTGTGCAGGCCCACCTGGCCACATTTGCCACTCACAAACACGACTGCGGGAGGGTCACAGGGTTTGAGGTCAGAATAGACGGGGACCCCATGGCCCGACCACAGAAACAGTATAACTTCCCCAGCGAAGCAGAGCTGGACATGGAAGCAGCCATGTCCTCGTTAGTACAGCAGGGAGTTCTGAGGCCGATAGCCACCCATGTGAACTCTCCGTTATGGCCGGTTAGAAAACCGGACAATTCCTGGAGGGCCACGGTGGACTATCGGGTGCTCAATAGTAACATCCCAGCCCGTGCACCTACAGTGGCAGCAGTTGCCGACCTGATAGGGAGTATCCCAGCATCCGCGACCACTTTCACGGTGCTGGATATTTCCAATGGGTTTTGATCCATTCCTGTCAGGAGGGAGGATCAGTACAAGTTTGCCTTTACGTTTAAAGGGCAACAGTACACGTGGAACTGCTTGCCTCAGGGCTTCCACAATAGCCCCAGCATCTTCCATCAGTGCATGGCAGACAGTTTGAAGGACTTTAGTCAGCCCGGACAGTTAGTCCAATATGTGGATGACCTGCTCCCGTTCACTGATTCGAAAGAGGAGCATGGCCCGCTATTGGCCAAACTGCTGGAGCTGTTAGGACAGAAGGGTTTCAAAGTGAATCCCAAGAAGGCGCAGATCGGCCAGTAGGAGGTGAAATTCCTCGGTCTGACCGTGCGCGCTGGAGAAAGGGCCATAGACAAGGCTAGGAGGGAGGCGGTGCAAGAACTACCGGTCCCTAACACAGTAACGAGTGTGAGGTCGTTCCTGGGGCTCACCGGGTACTGTAGAGACTTCATTGAGGACTATGCAGCTACCGCAACCCCTCTGCTCTGACTCCTACACAAGGGAGCGGAGTGGCTTTGGGATGAGGGTTGCCAGGCAGCATTTGTCAAGCTCAAGGAAGACTTGCAGACCGCGCCAGTTTTAGGGACCATAGATGGGGGGCAAGAGTTTTTCCTGGAGGTAGCAGCCAGCGGGGACAGCCTGAGTGCTGTGCTGCTCCAAGAGCGGCACGGCCGGCTGCAGCCAGTGGTCTACTCCTCCCGGATACTCACAGATGTGGAAAGGAGCTATTCCAATTGTGAATGGCATCTTTTGGCCACACATTGGGCTGTGAAAAGATCTTTGATCTTCACAGGCACCTCTCCCATCACCCTCCTCACCCATCACACACCCACCCAGATGCTTCCAGACGGGAGGATCAAAGATGGGACAGTGAGCAGTGCCCACATTGCCCGCTGGACCTTGCTCCTCTCACAGATGGATCTGAAGGTGAAGGGTCTCTGTGAGCCAATGCTCGCAGCCAACATGGTATATCCTGGAACAGCCCATCGGTGTTCCATTGAAGGGGTTTGGGAAGTAAACATAGGTTTACGGGCCGGGATACATCCCACAGGCCGCGAGATCTATGTAGACGGTTCCAGCACGGTATCTGCCGGTGAGCATCTCACGGGGTGTGGAGTTTACGACCCAGCGGCAAACATTGCCCTGGCGATCAAGCTCCCCAGCACCATGAGCGCCCAGCAGGCTGAACTGTCCGCGGTTGTGTACGTTGTTACACACCCCGAGATCTTCCCCACCCCCTACACGATTTGCTTGGACAGTATGTTTACATGCAATTCGTGTACGGAGTACCTGGCCATCTGGTCCCGCCGCGGATATACCTCCATTGACGGGAGACCCCTCACAGTAAAGCCCCTGCTGGAAAAGATCCTGGCAGCCGTGGGGGAGGAAGGGGATGTTTTCATCCACAAGGTGAAGGCCCATTCCTCCACAGAACCCCGCGGCCAGGGCAACCAGCAGGCTGACTTGCTCGCCAAGGAGGGTGCCCGCACAGGCACTTTCTGGGACCCATTTGGATCCAGGCCCATGGCGGCGGTCAGAGGTAGGGACGGGACCCAAGGGAGTGTAGGAGTAGCGTTAGCCCCGGACCTCAAGACGGTCCAAGCCCAAGACCCCGCCCTCAAAACAGTCTTCAGCGCCATAACTGAGGGAAAGGAGATAGAAGGTCCGTATGGCACAGCAACTCTCTCCATCAAAGAGGGTATGCTGTTCCGGGGGGCGGGGGCAGTGGGTTGTACTGCAGCAGCACTGGAGGGAATTCCTTCAACTGGCCCATGGGGGTCCAGGAGCGGGACGCCCCGGGCCTGAAACTACCTGGCAACGGGTGGAACAGGCGGGATGGTGGCCGGGACTCAGGGACGATGTCCGCGAGTTCTGTGCAGGCTGTCTCGTGTGCGCTGCAAACAACCCTGACCCCCGCAGAAGGAAGGTCCCCATGGGACATGTCAGGAGGGTAGAGGGACCATGGCAGTCGATACAAGTCGACTACATCGGGCCCCTACCCACCGCCCAGGGAGGCTATAAGTACTGCCTAGTCCTGGTGGATGTGTTTACCAAGTGGGTAGAGGCTTTTCCCTGCCAAACTGCCACAGCTCTGGGTACTGCCAGGATCCTAGTCCGGGAAGTGTTCCCGAGGTGGGGACTACCACAGTTTGTGGAGTCCGACCAAGGGAGTCACTTCACCGGACAGGTGCTGCAGAACACCCTGATGCTGCTTGGCATCGAGGGGAAATGGCACATAGCCCACAACCCCCAGTCATCGGGGATCGTAGAACGCATGAATCGGACCCTTAAGGAAAGGTTAAGAAAGGAAACGGTGGACTCGCCCTGTAAATGGGCTGAAGCCCTACCGTTGGTTTTGATGGGGATCCGAGCCAGCCAGTCTAAGAGCACTGGGTATTCCCCGCATGAGCTGATGACTGGCAGGGTTATGCGGACCCCCACCCATGTACTAGCTCACGGAGGGTCAGCTCAGGGAGGTAAACCGGGACAGGTTCGCCCGAAACCTTTTTTGAGCACCTGAAGCAGGTCCATGAGCAGGCGGCCGGGAACATGGGGAGGCAGCATCGGAGCAACCGATTGCTGCTCGAGCCGAGGAAGCACCACGAGTGGGAGATAGGAGATCAGGTCATGGTAAGAAACTATGCCCGAGTGGGTAGTTTGGAGCCATTGTACATGGGGCCCTACAGTATTGTAGATAAAGCCAGCCCCTTGGTGTACGCCGTGAAGATGCCCCGACGTATGAAATGGTTTCACATCAACCAGTGCAAGCTGTTTCAGCCTGAAAGGGGAAAACAGCCAGTTGGGGTAAGGTCTGAGGATAACAATCCTCAGCCTGCAGCAGGAGCGAGTTCACAGACTGCACAGGCAGGCGCTGTGGCTTGCTTGAAGTGAGGGGCCATCCAGCCCATCGATTGGGACACGCCCCCACTCTTCTGGGATCCAGACGAGGGGGAGGGACCCGAGGGTGAAAACTCCGCCCCTAACCCAGGTGTAGAGAGGGAGGGACCTGAGGTCGAAAACCCTGCCCCGGACCCAGCCATGGGACCTGGGGGCGGAGACACTCAGCTCACAGCAGCAGGCTGCGAAAAGTTACCTGCCCCCAGCCCAGGTTCGGGAGGGGTCAAGCCTGGGGGAGCAGCGGTTTGGGTAAAAGGCCCAGCGGCCAAGAAAGCCCCACCCGCCAAAGCCCCCAGAAGGTCCCCATGGACGCCCCAGCCGAGAAAGCCATGGTCACCAGCCCTCCAGTTCCCAAGGGCCGCCCCTCGAGCCAGGGAAAGGTCCAAGGACAGAGGTCCTCAGCCAGCAGCCTCGGGCTGCGAGGGACCAACCGTGAAGGACAGTGCGGTCATGCCGGGGGTAGCGGCGAGCCGCAGTCCAACCAGGAATTAGCCTGGCCGCCCGGAGACAGGCGGCGGATGTATATAGTTGGGTTTAAGTTTTAAGTAAGGTGTAATTGTTTAGCTTAAGTTTGGGTGTTTGTAATTTAAGTTAAATAAGGTGATGGGTAGTTTTAAGTTAAGTAGTCTGTTAAGAGTGTATCTTTGGGTTGAGGTCGCGGGACCCGACCATGCCTCACCAAGCCAGAGAATCTCTTCGGGACCTGGCTGCATGTTTTTTTACATCTTTTTGCAGAAAGATGTTTGGGATGGAATGGATCGTGGTCCTATTCGCCCTGATCGGGATGAGTAAGGAGAGGAGGGGCGACGTCCAAGACTCCCACATCTACGGGTGTTCGGGAGACAAGGCGCCCCTGGCGATCGATGGGAGCGGTGAACGGGATGCGGAGGAGACCGCCGTCTACTTCCATGAGGGAAGGTGGCCAGGATGGTTGGGGTCCAATTCGTCTCAGTACTCTGGCCAAACCGGATTCACGTACGGGGAAGCCTCCCTCCTGTGCCCCCGGGTGCGAGTCGTTTCCACGAGGGTCAGCGTCACCGTTGGAAAGCGAATATGTTTAACATGCAAAGGACACATTCCACTGGACAGATGGTGGTGGCTCAGAAAGTTGAGCAAGGACATGAGGAACCCCGAAGTCGAATGGGAGCGTTTGGGTAACAACACCCATCGGACAATTACCGGGACTCATGGAGGACTGAGTGTATGTTGGGACAAGTGGTGGGAACTGGACCAAGGGATTTATATCTGTATGTGGGGGCCAGAGAAGGTCTGCCCCGCAGGCATATCCATTATTTTCCACCGGCAGTGGCAAGCCGCCGGGGATGGAATGAGGTGGGATACCAGCCTGAAGGCATGCGCAGTCCCATTCTCCCCGATCCCAGTCAATGCCACTGAGCTGGTAACCCGCCCCCGTAAGCCCCTGCCCACGGCGCAGGCGGCGAGGTTATCCAGGGAAGATTGCCCCACCACCACCAAGGGACCAGGGAATGGACTGGTACTAGTCCCCACCGATCAGATGCTGTACCAGGGGGTACACTATGTGGTAGCCTCCGTGATTTTAAATCTCACGGAGGTACATTTACCGGAGTGGTGCCCCAAAGAAACAGAGCAGTTATACCAGGCCCTATTAAAGGACATGTTCAAGAAATTTTACGAGTTCAATTTTGCCCACGTGGACAAGACCGAACTCTACACCACACGGCGAGAATTTTTGAGTAACCCAGGGAGACAAAGAAGGGGTGTATGGAATGATGTTTTTACTGCGTTTAACACTGGGTCCTCTGTAATCAACAGCTTGGATGACATAGAGCTGCAGACCCAGATAAACGGTTTAAAAACACAGTTAAAAGGGATATTACTGGATGAGAACAAGGTAGTGGGCTCGGAGTTGCATGAGGACCAGGCCATGATGGTCCATTTAAAGGAGATCATAGCCGAGTTGGAAAAGCACGCAAAGACAGTAAATGCTCTCATAAGGGAGGACAGAAATGCTTCTGACCAAGCTGTGCAGAATGAGGTGTGCGTGTTATACGGGGCGTGGTTACTGGGCGAGGGCCGCAGTAATCTGGAGGATTTAAAACAAGGTTTGGTCCCCTCCTGGATTAACAACAAGCACCTCGCAGCCCTCCACCCTTTTGAGAACGCATTGACCCCGTGCCAACTCCAGCTAGCCTCCGAAGCCTATCCAGTCCCCATGGATTGTGGACGGTCCAACCACACGATCATGGGAGTAGTAGTTAGGATGCCGGTCATGGGTAGGATGGCCCGACCCGCACCGGTATACAGGGTTGAGAACATTGGAGTCATTCAAGGGGGTGCGCACATTCGTTTCACAGCGGTCCCACCTTACGTCATTAAGTGGGAGCACGCTATGACAGGTACCGACCTCTCAGGGTGCCGGAGCCGGGGAGCACACATAATCCTGTGTCCCCAGCACTTGAATGCCTTTTCAAAACCGCAGTGTGGGTTCAGAGCTGCTGACGCGAAGCCTATAAATTGCACCATGTAGGCAATGGCACAGGGCCATGCTCCCCCGCAGGTAGCATATATAGGAGGTGGGACATATTGCGTCACCACCGACGCGTCCCACTACCAGCACGGACAGCATAACTGGTGCCCGGTTAGTGATAGCAGTTTCTGTTTTAAACCCAAGGCAGAAGTTCAAGTGGCCCCAGGAGCGAATTGTCCCCATCCCTGAACCCTCCACTGTTCACCTCACTATGAAGGAGAATTTTACGAACTTGCAGAAGTACGTAGCGCACTTTGGCTATGAAATTCCCCCTCTCCCTGAACATTTGACCAAAATTCTAAAAGCCGTTATAGTTTCACAGAAACATTTCTACACTTTCGAGCAGAAAACAGTAGAGATAGGGACTAAGATATTGGGTATTGTGACTCCACCCTGGTGGAACCATTTCAATGATATAGAGGTCCCTTCGTGGATCAGACTGGCTTCTCACATTCTCGTGGTTTGCCAGTTAGGAATAGTGCTGTATTTAGTTTGCATTCAGTGTAAGGGAAAAGGTCGGTGGTCAGAATTCCAAAACCAGAGCTTTTGGAAAGAACATTGGCCCAGAAATTCGGGTCGGGGCTTCCCGCGGGTGTAAGCCCCCAACCTGCACTTACCTAGCGCGCCGGCAGTTGAGCTGTAGGGCCCCGTGGAATTCCGCTCCAGGGCCTGGCCCAGCTGCCGGCGCGCTGTGCTTGCGTGTCCCAGGGGCGTAGTTAGTGCGATGCGTCCCCTGGGATCACGTGAGCCATGGGCAGCCAATCGGAGGAGGGAAAAGCCCATTCATAAGATTGACAGGAAGACCTGTCAAAACTTATAAATACTACGGGCCCCAAAATAGCAGTAAACCTTCAAATAAGTTTTAAAAAAACATCACACTTTTTAAATAAACTATAAATTACATTAAATAACTATTTTAAACAATAATTTAAATTCTTGAAAAAAATAATTTTATATTCTAACGGGGCTAAAAATAAACTTACCTTGCTTTAAAGTATTTAAAAATAATAAACCTGTGGAAAAAATGTTTTAATTTTAATTAATTGACCACTTACCTTGCAAAAAGCAGGCCTTACGCCTGCTTTTTAAATGTGTAAATCCTGCAGGCTTACCCTCCCAGGAAAACCTGCAAAAAAAACCTAAGTTCAAAGCGCACGCGTAGCCTCCCCTGCGCGTGCGTTCGACCTCTGAACCCCTTCGTTCAGAGGATCGGAAGTGCCGGTTTCCCGCGCATGCGCAGTGTATGCAGGAAACCGACACTTCCATTGGGCTTACGGGTGAGTACCCCTTGCGCTCTCACCCGTGGAGTCCCGAATTTCTGGACCATTATGTAAAGGTGGAGGAAGATACGCCGGTTTAAGTTTTTTCCCTGTATTTTGATTAAAAGGATTGGTTTTTATTGTGTTTGTTATTTTCAATTAAAGGTTTTTCTTTTGTTGTTTTCTTTTGCGACATGGTTTAATAAAGATATGTGTACCAAGTGGTGCAGGGGTGTAGGACCCCTCCATGCTTGGATGTGTGTGTTAAGTCTGTAATTTTACTCTTTGTATGCTGATGTACACCACATTTTCGCGGAATGGGGAGTGCATGTGTCGTGGGTATATTAGATAGATAATTACAGGGGAAGGTTGACTATGGAGGGTGAGAAAAATTTTGCTCACCTTAAAAAGTATGATACTTCAAGCAAGTTTTAGTGTCACAGGGCGGACTGTAAGATTTGCAAAATTTGTGCATCTCCCCGAAGGTTATTATTAATAAAAGGGACCCTGCATGGACATTTTTGAATTAAAAAGGGTACCCAAGATGGTGTCCGTGCCTCGTGGCAGAAAGCCTGCGGGATTCCAAAATGGATTCTGCAGCGCAGACAGCTTGGGAGAAATCGAAACTAAGGCTGCAGGCTTTCTGTGAAAAGAACTTTGTGTTTTGGGACCCAGACAGAACTGTGAATTATGTATTAGACCAAATTGGAGACAGATCTCAATTCAATGAGGCCTACAGTTAAAGCCATCAAACAGTCTGCATACATAATCAGAATCAGATTAAACACATCCATCGAGGCTGGACAAGCCCATCAAGGACTTTCAGGACAATACAAGTCGATTATCGGGCCGGTAGATGCAATTACCGGCCATCTAAAAACCGTCAGTATAGACTGCTGCCATTATTTTAACTAGCCCGCCAAAATTAAAACAAAGAACTAACCTGATTTGGCGGGCAGATAAGGGTTTTCGAGGAAGGTATAATTGAAGGCCCCCAGGTAGCAATCGGTGAACTCCTGCTCTGTTCTCCTGCTGCTCTGCTGCGGTGCTGGCGCTGCCGCTCCCCCAGCTCTTCAGCCCCTCGCCCTCGTGGCTACCGCTCTTCCCCCGTACCACGCTTACCTCCTGGCCTTTGCCCGTGCCCTCTCCCACTTTATCTGGACTCGCCCCGACACCGGGTCGGGCGAACATGGGCAATTCAGGCCAGGCGAAGCGGGACGCGACAAGGGGAGGAGGGAAGACCACCGGAGGGATGGCCACCTGAGGAAGGCCAACTGAGGGTAGGCTTCGAATCATTGGGCCTTCAGCCTCAGCTGACCTGCGACTATCTTCATGTAAACTCAAGCTGTCGACGAAGGACCATCCCTGCAAGGTAAAGTACCCAAGCAGAGACTTTAACTTTGGGGTACTTGAACCTGGACAACGCCCTTGCAGCGCCCGGAGCCCACGTGACGACGGCAGACTCCAGAGAGCACCAAGAGCGAACCCCGAACCCAACCACTGTTTTGAGCCTAACAAACCCTTTTGATTGGTAAGCATGAATTCTGACCCCTCATAGCTTAACCTAGTTAGGTATAAGGGGTGGGATAAGGATAAGGGGATTATTAAGATAGTTGTTTTCTCTCGATGTGCCGTGTGTTCCCCATTCCCTGTATATGTATAGTATTATTATGACTCTCTTGTAATTTTTGCCTGTAGAAGTGTACACTAGTAACTTTTCCATAAGATTGTATCAAGTTTTCCTCTTCAATAAAATCTTGGTTTTGTTTGCATCCAACCACCTGTCTACTCAAGTCTTCTTTGTATCGCTGCCTGTATCTAAGTCCGGTGTCCAGAACCCAGGGGGTGAGCGATTCGAACCACTCAAAGGAGGTAGTCAGAGGCAAAGCTGACTGACCCAAACACGCCTGTGCAAAACCCCCTACAAAGACCTTGTCGTGGATTTTGATAATCGGATGGCTGCACTGTGTGGCGGGGGCAGGTTGGTAGAGGACCTTTGTCTTACGGATGTTTAGTGTAAGGCCTATGCTCTCGTATGCTTCGGTGAAGGTGTTGACGATGGTTTGGAGTTCAACCTCCGAGTGAGCGCAAACGCAAGCTTCGTCTGCATACTGTCATTCGACGACAGAGGATGGGACGACCTTGGATCTAGACTGGAGGCGACGGAGGTTGAACAGTTTCCCGTTTGTTCTGTAAATTAGCTCCACTCCAGTGGGGAGCTTACTGAGGGTGAGATGGAGCATTGCAGCCAGGAAGATCGAGAAGAGCGTTGGTGCAATGACACAGCCTTGCTTGACCCCGGTTCGTACGTGAATTGGGTCTGTGGTGGAACCGTTGGTCAGGATCACGGCTTGCATGTCATCGTGAAGCAGGTGGAGGATAGTGACAAACTTTTGAGGGCAGCCGAATTTGAGGAGGACACTCCATAATCCCTCATGCTTGACAGTGTCAAAGGCCTTTGTGAGATTAAAGAAGGCCATGTACAGTGGTTGGTGCTGTTCCCTGCATTTCTCTTGTAATTGACGTGCAGTGAAGATCATGTCCATTGTGCCCCTTAGTGGGCAGAATCCACATTGTGACTCTGGGAGGAGCTCTTCAGCCACTGGGAGAAGGCGATTGAGGAGGATTCTTGCGATGACTTTCCCTGTGGCAGATAGCAGGGAAACTCCTCTGTAATTACCGCAATCGGACTTGTCACCTTGCTTGAAGATGGTCACAATTACGGCGTCTCTGAGATCCCCTGGCATGCTCTCCTCCTTCCAGATAACAGAACTCGAGAGCAAGAAAGCAGCTCTACAGAAGCCTGAAGGCCGAGGTCCAACAAAAAACTCGCGACCTAAAGAACAGATGGTGGGTGGAGAAAGTGCAGGAGATCCAGTAGCTAGCCGACAACCACGACGTGCGTGGATTCTTTAGCACAGTGAAGACCATCTACGGCCCAAGCACCCAAGGCCCTTCCCCACTGCTGGCCAAGAGCGGAGAGGTACTCATGAAGGACAAGGAAGCAGTCAGTGCCCGCTGGAAGGAGCACTTCCAAGACCTCCTTAACCACGACTCTGTCTTCGACACGAGTGTCTTCAACTCCATCCCACAGCATGCTACCCGCCACCATCTCAGCACAACCCCAGCCCGGCATGAGGTTGAAAAGGCCATCCGACAACTGAAGAACAACAAGGCCTCAGGAGCAGATGGAATCCCCACCGAGGCACTAAAGCATGGCGGAGAAGCACTACTCAAAAGGGACTTTTGGGTTCCCTTTTATGTTAGCTTACAATCTATTCTCATACTCTCTTTGCCCCTCTTATTCCCATTTTTAGATTTAATTTATATTCTGATTTTATATTCAGCTTGGTACTCTACTGTATTATGAACCTTACAATTGTCATAAACCTACTTTTTCTGTCTCACTTTAACCTCTATGCCTTTAGTTATCCATGGAGCTCTAGCTTTGGACTCTTGAGGAATCAAGGGATATGAGGTTCGGGCGAGAAAGTGGAGTTGATGTCAAAGATCAGCCATGATCTAATTGAATGGTGGAGCAGGCTCGAAGGGACGTATGGCCTACACTTGCTCCTAATTTTTATGTTCTTATGTTTGGATACTCTTCCGTACCCCTCATGGGAATGTGTCTACCCGAAATATCTCTCTTTGAAGGCTTTCCATTGTTCAATTACTGTTTTGCCTGCCAATTTTTGATTCCAATCCACCTGGGCGAGGTCCCTTTTCAAGTCACTGAAGTTAGCCATCCTCCAGTTAAGTATTTTTATGCTTGAGTGCACCTTGTCCTTTTCCACAACGATTCTAAACCTGATGATACTATGATCACTGTTCCCCAAATGCTCTCCCACTGAAACATACTCCACTTGCCCCATTTCATTCCCCAGAACTAGATTCAACACTGCTTCCTTCCTCATTGGCTGGAAATACACTGGTCAAGAAAGATCACTTGTACACATTGTCATAAATCGCAACCTCTACAAGAAGTACTACTGAACGGCCAGCTGAGGGCGCTGCCTGAGGAGTATAAATACTTGGGCGTGGGCCCACCTTGGCCAGAGACAGTCTGGAAACAGGAAGCTAGTGACTACTAACTAGACCTCCATGTTTTGTTACAAGTCGATTAAAGCCTTGCTTTATGTACAACCAAGTGCGTAGTGAGTCTTTATTACGTCACACATTACAGGAATTCCTTCCCCCACCCTTGCCCTTTACACTGTTACTATCCCTGTCTATATTAGGATAATTGAAGTCCCCCGCTATTACTGCTCTGTAGTTCTTGCATTTTTCTGTAATTTGCCTGCAAATTTGCTCCTCTATCTCCTTCCCACTATTTGGTGGCCTATAATGTACACCCAGTAGTGTAATAGATCCTCTATTGTTCCTTAATTCTAATCAAATCGACTCTGGCCCGGATATTGCAGTGGGTAATGATGGCGAACTATCAGAGTTCACTGTCATTACACCTCTGAAACTGACCGCAACATCAGGACATCTAAATGTGGAAATCCTGAAGTTGAAGTCAATCATTCACTGCTCCGACACAGGCTGTGCTGTGGAATCCCCGCCCCACCACTAACACCACCACCTTGCGGCCAGCAATCAGGGTAATCAGTGGAACTGATGAAATCTTGGGCTTTTCCGCGCTAATATCGCTGTTTTCCCATTAAATGTTAAGCCTTGTTGGAATAGGTGTAAATGGGGTTTTAACAGCGTATTGACTGCTAAACAACCGTTCTGGCCCTGAAAAACTAATTTTTATATTTGTGGAGTGTCAAATTTCTCCATTAGGATAAAAATGACAATTTTCTTAAAACTTTAAACTTCTTTTTAAAGTTCATGATATTTCAGCTTGTACCTTATCAATCTTTATTTCGATCTCTGTAACATTTTTAAAAAGTCTGGATAAAAGCTGCTTTTCATTTCCTGGTTTGCTGTCTGTGAGAATTCTTCAATATGATTGGCTGCTTAGACAGCTTGTTGACATCACTGCAGCTCTTCGCTGGGAATTCCCATTACAGAGCGCTACAATCAATTGCACGTCGAGAAGCCTCACGCTTTCGCCACAGAGATCACGAGATAGTAAGCATGCAGGTGCAGCAGGCGGTTAAGAAGGCAAATGGTATGTTAGCCTTCGTAGTGAGAGGGTTCAAGTACAGGAACAAGGATGTCATGATGCAGTTGTACAGGGCCTTGGTGCGACCACACCTGGAGTATTGTGTGCAGTTTTGGTCGCCTTATCTGAGGAAGGATGTTCTTGCCATGGAAGGAGTTCAGCGAAGATTCACTAGACTGATACCTGGGATGGCAGGAATGACGTATGAGGAGAGATTGGGTCGATTGGGCTTATACTCGCTTGAGTTTAAAAGAATGAGAGTGGATCTCATTGAAACTTACAAAATACTAACAGGACTAGACAGACTAGATGCTGGAAGGATGTTCCCGATGGTCGGGGAGTCCAGAACCAGGGGTCACAGTCTAAAGATAAGGGGTAAGCCATTTAGGACAGAGATGAGGAGGAATTTCTTCACCCAGAGAGTGGTGAACCTGTGGAATTCTCTACCACAGAAGGCAGTGGAGGCCAATTCATTAAATATATTCAAGAAGGAGTTGGATATATTTCTTAAGGCTAAAGGGATCAAGGGATATGGGGAGAAGGCAGGGACAGGGTACTGAATTTGGATGATCAGCCATGATCACATTGAATGGCGGAGCAGGCTCGAGGGGCCAAATGGCCTACTCCTGCTCCTATCTTCTATGATCCTATGTTTCTCTGTGGGCAGCTTTCTTTGAGGTCAGCGGTGAGTGCCTTTGCTTCGCTGCTGACTGCAAATTACGGGCCGCTGTCTTTGGCCCCTCAACTACATCATCGCTCTCCAGTGATATAATAGTTTCTTTGATCAATAATGCCAACCAACCCCCACCATTTTTTTCCTTTCCTTTCTTTCCTGAATACCTTGTAGCCAGGAATATTAAGTTTCCAATCCTCCCCTTCTTTGAGCCAGTTCTCTGTTATTGCCACTATATCATAGTCCCATTTAGCGAATTGTGCCTGTAACGCACCAACCTTATTTACCACGCTCCGTGCATTTACATGCATACACTCCAAACCCACCTTAGACTGCCTCACATTTGCCCCCTGCCTGATTCCTCCTATTTCTGAACTATTCTTTACTCTGGTGCTATTTGCCTCTCCGAGTCCTCTGTGCACCTTGTTTCTCCTCTCTAATGTTTCATCCTGGTGCCCATTCCCCAGCCAAATTAGTTTAAACCCTCCCCCACAGTACTAGTTAAACTTCCCGCGAAGACATTAGTCCCAGCTCTGTCATGGTATAGAAACATAGAAGATAGGAGCAGGAGTAGGCCATTCGGCCCCTCGAGCCTGCTCCGCCATTCAATGCAATCATGGCTGATCATCCAAATTCAGTACCCTGTCCCTGCTTTCTCCCCATACCCCTTGATCCCTTTAGCCTTAAGAAATATATCCAACTCCTTCTTGAATACATTTAATGAATTGGCCTCCATTGCCTTCTGTGGCAGAGAATTCCAGAGGTTCACCACTCCCTGGGTGAAGAAATTCCTCCTCATTTCTGCCCTAAATGGCTTACCCCTTATACTTAGACTGTGACCCCTGGTTCTGGACTCCCCGACCATCGGGAACATCCTTCCTGCATCTAGTCTGTCCAGTCCTGTCAGAATTTTAGAAGTTTCAATGAGATCCCCTCTCATTCTTCTGAACTCCAGCGAGTATAAGCCCAATCGACCCAATCTCTCCTCATACGTCATTCCTGCCATCCCAGGTATCAGCCTGGTGAATCTTCGCTGAACTCCTTCCATGGCAAGAACATCCTTCCTCAGATAAGGGACCAAAACTGCACACAACACTCAAGATGTATAAGGCCCTGTACAACTGCAGCAAGACATCCTTGTTCCTGTACTCAAACCCTCTCGCTACGAAGGCCAACATACCATTTGCCTTCTTAACCGCCTGCTGCACCTGCATGCTTACCTTCAGCGACTGGTGCACAAGGACACCCAGGTCTCGTTGCACTTCCCCTTCTCCCAATCTATTGCCATTCAGATAATAATCTGCCTTCCTGTTTTTGACACCAAAGTGGATAACCTCGCATTTAACCACGTTATAAGGCATCTGCCATGCGTCTGCCCAATCACCCAACCTGTCCAAATCATCCTGGAGTTTCTCGGCATCCTCTTCACAGCACACATGCCCACCCAGCTTTGTGCCGTGGTGCAACTCGTCCACCTTGAACAGGTCCCTTCTGCCCCAGAACTGGCCATAGTGCCCCAGGAATCTGAAGCCCTCCCTCCTGCACCATTTCTCCAGTCACGTGTTAACCTGTTTTATCCTATTATTCATATATTTACTAGCGTGTGGCACTGCGACTAATCCAGAAATTACTACCTTTGAGCTCCTGCCTTTTAACTCCCTCCTTAGCTCCTGAAACTCTGACTGCAGGACAACAACCCATTTCCTTCCTGTGTCATTGGTTTTCACATGGTTCATGACTTTTGGCTGTTCCCCTCCCCCCACCCCCCAAAATGTTCTGCACCCGCTCAGTGATGTCCTTTACCCTGGCACCAGGGAGGCAACACACCATGCGTGATTCACGTCGATGGTTGCAGAAACGCCTGTCTCTCCCCCGACTATCGAATCCCCTATGACCACTGCATTTCTACATTTTGCTGTGCCCAACCTGTGCAGTTATTTGCCCCACGGTGCCGTGGATGTGCTCTAGACTGCACTCACCTAATGTGTCATCAACCTCGTTGGTATTCAGTGCTGAAATCCGGCTCTTCTGCCGAAGTTACGACGGATTTTCAGGAGAACCTCTGAAGAAATGCATCCTCACTATCTTACCACGGGGGCAGACGATTTCTGTGCTTGAGCTTGGAAGGGTAAGAGCGAGTTATGACGCATCTTCAGGTGGGTACTCCCCTCCATCTGGCCGGCTGCATAGCCCAAGTCATCTGTGTTGTGTATGTACCTTTAAGAGAATAACTGGTCTCAGACTGCAGTACCGGCAGTGACCACCCCTGTATAAAAGGCGCTAGAGAGCCTCTGTTGGTTAGTTTCGTTTATGCCTTTCACCAGTAAAGATCTATTTGTTTTCACTCCTGCTAGTCCGTGTCTCAATCATTCACGGACTTAACACTGGCGACGAGTAAGAAACGTACTTACCTGCAACTCGGCAGCAGCTCCGACGACGTTGAAGGTCGGAAGAAAAAAAAAAGAGTCCATTGAAACTCGAGGAACGGGCGTCGACCGTCAATCATCGGGTTCAAGGCTTTGCAGGAGCGACGTTCCAGAGCCAGGCTGGGTTCCTCGGTCCGTGGTTTCCCAGCTAATCGGGCTGGTGGCAGGTAGTGCTCTGATCCTTCCTGGGCTGCAACGGGGCCGGGCAGCGAGTCGGGAAGCAAGGAGAGAGAGAGAGGGTGGAGCATACAGGGCGCGGCCGGTGTTTCGAAGCTGGACAGCGTTCGGACCTCAGAAGAGGGAGGGAAGTGTTCCAGAGGGTCCGCTCCACGACGGGAAAATAATAAAAGAAAAAGAATACGCGCAAGAAACCGTGGAAAGCAGCACTAACAACAGCGGGGAAGAAGGAAAAGCGCAGGAGGCGCCATTTTGTTAAATCGGAGAAGAAGGCAAAGCGCGGGAGGCGCCATTTTAGATTTGCAAGATGCCGAAGACTGGCTGTATCACTGCTTTTGATAATACATTAGAGGACTGGACCACGTATGTGGAAAGAGTCGAGGTATATTTCGAGGCAAATGAAATAGCGGAGGGGAAAAAGGCATCAATATTGCTAAACGTAATGGGCGCTAGAACGTACGGCCTATTGCGGGATCTGATTACTCCAGCCAAACCGAAGGTGAAGAGTTTTAACGAAATTGTTGCTGTTCTACAGGAGCACTTAAACCCTGCACCTTGATAGCAGAAAGATTTTAATTCCACAGGAGAACTCAGCACAAAGATGAGAGCAATGCTGAGTATCTTACGGAACTACGCAAGCTATCAAAGCACTGCCAGTTCGGAGCAGGACTGGCAGATACCCTACGGGACAAATTTGTCTGTGGACTCCTGAGTGAAGGAACACAGAAGAAGTTACTCGCAGAAAAAGAGCTGACGCTAGATAAAGCTTTCAACGTGGCAGTATCGTATGAAGCAGCAGCCAGGGGAGCTGCAGAAATTCAACAAAAACCACAGGAATACGGCACCCACGAAATGACACGGGGATTTGCAAAATGTTATCGCTGCGGCAGAACTAACCATGACCAGAAGGACTGCTGGTCCAAAGACAAAATATGCAGACAATGCGGGAAGATTGGACACATTGCACGAGTTTGTAGGTCTGGGAAGAAGACCAGCGACAACAAAAAGGCTACTAAGGAACCGTACAAGAAAGGACAAAAGATGACGGACAGTAGTTCCGAAGACCAGATGAGCGATAGTGAATCCGAGAACAGGAGATTAAGCTGTCTCAAACTTCACAATGTAATCGCAAAAGAGGATCACCGAACCATTTGGGTCACCCTCACGATAGCAGGGTCCCAAGTTAAAATGGAATTGGATACAGGATCAGCGCTAACCGTCATGAATCGACGAGACTATGAGCGGCTATTTTCACACATACCCTTGAGAGAGACATCCATCGTCTTGATGACGTATACGGGGCAAAAAGTATACCCCAGAGGAAAAATAAGGGTGCCTGTCAAATACAATGGCAAGAAAATACAGAAATTGTATCTCTACATACTGCCAAATGGTGGACCACCGTTATTGGGACGGGAATGGATCAGGAAGATAAACTTAGATTGGCATTCCATTCATGCAATGACGGTGGACGGTAAAAAAGATGAAGACGTCACTCCTGGATGATTGTCAACAATCTTAGCTAACGCCAAAGAGGTATTTCAACAAGAACTGGGCATGCTTAAAGGCATAACCGCCTCGTTAAAAATAGAAGAGAATGCAGTTCCCAAGTTTTTCAAAGCGAGACCGGTACCATATGCAATTCGTCCAGCCGTCGAGGCAGAGCTGGAGAATCTGGAGAAGGCAGGCATGTTGTCTAAGGTCGACTGGAGCGAGTGGGTGACACCCATCGTTCCTGTCATGAAGAAAACGTTAAGCAATAAGTCCGGAGAGCCAAGGAAGATTCGCATCTGTGGGGATTTCAAGGTGACGGTGAACCCTGTCCTTCACACAGTACAATATCCTCTTCCAAGGATAGAAGACATCTTCGCCTCACTGTCTGGAGGGAAGCGTTTTACAAAAATTGACCTAGCACAAGCATATTTGCAGATGGAGGTTGAAGAGTCCTCTGGGAAGTATCTCACGATAAACACTCACAAAGGTCTTTACCAGTATCATCGATTGGTATTCGGAGTAGCATCGGCTCCGGCGATATGGCAAAGAGCGATGGAACAAGTCCTGCAAGGGATTCCAGGGACTCAGTGTTACTTGGACGACATCCTTGTAACAGGTGAAGATGACAGTGAACACCTTAACAACCTAGAACAGGTGCTCACTAGACTACGGGAACATGGGCTGCGAGCCAACCGCACCAAGTGCGAATTTTTTAAGAAACAGATATCGTATTGTGGCCACGTGATTGATGAAGAGGGGTTACATAAGTCCCCTGACAAAATTGAAGCGGTTGTTAAGGCCCCAGTGCCTGAAAATGTGTCGTAACTGAGATCATTCCTCGGGTTGGTGAATTACTATCATAAGTTTTTGCCGAATTTGTCGACAATTCTGCATCCACTGAACGCCCTGCTACGAACGGGGGTAGCATGGAAATGGAGCGATGATTGTAAACGTGCTTTTCAGAAGAGTAAGGACTTAATCACTTCGAAGGAAGTATTGGCTCACTACAACCCAGCACTGCCAATCAGGCTGGCGTGTGATGCGTCTCCCTACGGCATTGGTGCGGTACGGTCACATAAATTCCTTGATGGTTTGGAGAGGCCGATAGCTTTTGCGTCACGCTCGTTAACTTCTGCCGAGCGTAACTACGCCCAGATTGACAGAGAGGCCCTCAGCCTAGTGTGGGGGGTGAAGAAGTTCAATCACTATCTGCACGGTCAAAAATTTACTCTACTAACCGATCATCAACCTCTTGTCTCCATTTTCAACCCTCAGAAGGGCGTACCGATAATGACAGCACAACGGCTACAGAGATGGTCCCTTTTCCTAGGGGCACACCAATATGACATCGAGTACAGGGGAACTAAACAGCATGGAAATGCTGATGGATTGTCATGTCTACCGTTGCCGACGGTGGAAGAAGAAGACCTTGCAGTGGATCCAATGGAGTTATTCCACTCGACCATAGTCGAATGTCTCCCTGTGACGAATGCAAACATAGAAAAGGAAACACGGAATGACCCGACACTATCACGGGTCTATGACTTAACGGTGAAGGGGTGGCCAGCACATGGCGAACCACTGCTGCCAGCATTTTCGCCAAGAAGAGAACAGCTGTCAGTGTGCAGAGGAACCTTGATGTGTGGATCCAGAGTAGTAATTCCACCTAAGTTGATGGATAGAGTGCTCAATGAGCTTCACGAGGGTCATCTGGGTGGGGTAAAAATGAAGAGCTTAGCCAGAGCGTTTGTGTGGTGGCCGGGAATCGATAGAGAAATCGAAGAGATGACCAAGAGCTGTGCAGGATGCCAGAAGGTCCAAAACGCCCCACCACAAGCTCCTCTGCATCCATGGGAGTGGCCCTCATCTCCATGGCAAAGGGTGCACATTGATTTTGCTGGTCCCTTCATGGACTCGATGTTTTTAATTGCAGTGGATGCACATTCAAAGTGGCCAGAGGTAATAAAAATGTCCTCAACCACCACGGAAAAAACTATCGCAGTTTTACGAACCATATTCGCCAGGAATGGGCTGCCTGAACAGATTTGCTCTGACAATGGACCACAGTTTGTGTCTGAAGAGTTCCGGAGGTTCTTAAAGAACAATGGTGTTAAGCATTACACATCTGCCCCATATCATCCAGCCACTAATGGATTGGCCGAGAGGTTTGTCCAAACATTCAAGAAGGCTATCAAGGCAATGTGTAATGAAGATATACCCCTACAACACAAGGTGGACAACTTCTTGTTTGCCTACCGGAATGCGACACATGCGGTTACCAACCAAACTCCAGCCATGATGTTCTTCAATCGAAGACTACGATGCCACTTGGATTTGGTTAAGCCAAACGTCCGAAGAGATGTGGAGAACAGGCAGTTTCAGAATATGAATGAAAGGCCGACCAGGAGTTTTAAGATAGGTCAACCAGTTTTGGCCCGGGACTACCGCACTGAGAAATGGCAGCCAGGAACGATTTGTACACGACAAGGACCTCTCACGTATACCGTGGACGTTGGGGAGAGCATTGTAAGACGCCATGCTGACCAGATTCTAGAGTCACTGGAAAACGTCAACTCCACACCACGATCTGATACACCTGGTAATGAAATCGACGTTCCAATTGCAGCTACCACAGAACCGGTAATATTGGAAGCAGATGAACCAAACAACGACATTGATTCCGACTCAACATTGCCAGAAGAACCTGATACTCCAAAGAGGCGTTATCCAGACAGAATCAGGAAGCCTCCTCAAAGACTGAACTTATAATTGCTTAAACTTAACCAATGTATCTAGCAACAGTAATTGTGATTGTAATTCGTTATCATTAGTTGTTAAATGAATGTTATGTACTGTTTATCTAAAAGGGGAGGGATTGTTGTGTATGTACCTTTAAGAGAATAACTTGTCTCAGACTGCAGTACCGGAAGTGACCACCCCTGTATAAAAGGCGCTAGAGAGCCTCTGTTGGTTAGTTTCGTTTATGCCTTTCATCAGTAAAGATCTATTTGTTTTCACTCCTGCTAGTCCGTGTCTCAATCATTCACGGACTTAACACTCTGCAGGACCTAGAATAAGGTCAGGAGGACATAATGACAAGGTAAGCAATAGCAGATGAGTGGCAATGGAATGCAACACCAAGTAGTCCTGCTGTGTGAGTGAGAGAGTATGAGAGTTAAGTGGAAAGAGAAAAAAAATGGGGAAAATATCCAAGCACCCTGCTGTGCATAACCGCCAGCCTCACCATCGCCTACAATGCTGTCTGCCAATGATGTTGCATCTTCCAATAGTGTCAGAGTTTGCTGTGCAGCAGGACCTCCTCATGTTCTTGAGCAATGTGGATGACTCTTAACTGCTCTCTGAAATGGCCTAGCAAGCCACTCAGTTGTAACAAACCGCTACAAAACAAAATAATAAAAATGAAGCCGGACGGACCACCCGGCAACGACCTCGGCACCAGCTACGGACACGGCAATGGCACACCCAGCCCAGTCAACCCTGCAAAGTCCTCCTCACCGACATCTAAGGACTTGTGCCAAAATTGGGAGAGCTGTCACACAGACTAGCCAAGCAACAGCCTCACATAGTCACACTCACAGAATCATACCTTTCAACCAATGTCCCAAACTCTTCCATCACCACCGGCAGGACAGATCCATCAGGGGTGGTGGCACAGTGGTATAAAGTTGGGAAGGAGTGGCCATGGGAACCCTCAACATTGATTCCGGACCCCATGAAGTCTCATGACTTCATGTCAAGCATGGGCAAGGAAACCTCCTGCTGATTACCACCTACTCAGTTGATGAATCAGTACTCCACCATGTTGAACACCACTTGGAAGAAGCACTGAGAGTAACAAGGGCACAGAATGTACTCTGGGTGGGGGACTTCAATGTCCATCACCGAGTGGCTCGGTAGCACCACTACTGACCGAGCTGGCCAAGTCCTGAAGGACATAGCTGCCAGTCTGGGCCTGCGACAGGTGGTGAGAGAACCAACACGAGGGGAAAACCTACTTGACCTCGTCCTCACCAATCTACCTGTCACAGATGCATCTGTCCATGACAACATTGGTAGCAGTGACCACCACACAGTCATTGTGGAGACGAAGTCCCGCCTTCACACTGAGGACACCCTCCATCGTGTTGTATGGCACTACCACTGTGCTAAATGGGATAGATTCAGAACAGATCTAGCAGCTCAAAACTGGGCATCCATGAGGTGCTGTGGGCCGTCAGCAGCAGCAGAATTGTATTCCACCACAATCTGTAACCTCATGGCCCGGCATATTCCTCACTCTACCATTACCATCAAGCCAGGGAACCAACCCTGGTTCAATAAGGAGTGTAGAAGAGCATGCCAGGAGCAGCACCAGGCGTACCTAAAAATGAGGTGCCAACCCGGGGAAGCTGCAACACAGGACTACATGCATGCTAAAAAGCGGAAGCAGCATGCTATAGACAGAGCTAAGCGATCCCAAAATCAATGGATCAGATCAAAGCTCTGCAGTCCTGCCATATCCAGTCGTGAATGGTGGTGGACCATTAAACAACTAACGGGAGGAGGAGGCTCCATGAATATCCCCATCCTCAATGATGGTGGAGCTCAGCAAAAGACAAGGCTGAAGCATTTGCAACCATCTTCAGCCAGAAGTGCCAAGTTGATGATCCATATCGGCCTCCTCATGAGGTCCCCACCATCACAGAAGCCAGTCTTCAATTTGATTCACTCCACGTGATATCAAGGAACGGCTGAGCGCACTGGATACAGCAAAGGTTATGGGCCCTGGCAACATCCCGGCTATCGTGCTGAAGACTTGTGCTCCAGAACTAGCCGCGCCTCTAGCCAAGCTGTTCCAGTACAGCTACAACACTGGCATCTATCTGACAATGTAGAAAACTGCCCAGGTATGTCCTGTCCACAAAAAGCAGGACAAATACAATCTGGTCAATTACCGCCCCATCAGTCTACTCTCAATCATCAGCAAAGTGATGGAAGGTGTCATCGACAGTGCTATCAAAGGGCACTTACTCACCAATAACCTGCTCACTGATGCCCAGTTTGGGTTCCGCCAACACCACTCGGCTCCCGACCTTTTTACAGCCTTCACCCAAACATGGACAAAGGAGCTGAATTCCAGAGGTGAGGCGAGAGTGACTGCCCTTGACATCAAAACAGCATTTGGCCAAGTCTGGCATCAAGGAGCCCTAGTAAAACTGAAGTCAATGGGAATCGAAGGGAAAACTCTCCACTGGCTGGAGTCATACCTAGCACAAAGGAAGATGATTGTGGTGATTGAAGGTCAATCATCACAGCCCCAGGACATCGCTGCAGGAGTTCCTCAGGGCAGTGTCCTAGGCCCAACCATCTTCAGCTGCTTCATCAATGACCTTCCCTCCAACATAAGGTCAGAAATGGGGATGTTCGCTGATGACTGCACAGTGTTCAGGGCCATTCACAACTCCTCAGATAATGAAGCAGTCCATGCCCGCATTCAACAAGACCTGAACGATGTTCAGGCTTGGGCTGATAAGTGGCAGGTGACATTCGCGCCACAAAAGTGCCAAACAAAGACTATCTCCAACAAGCGAGAGTCTAACCACCGCCCCTTGACATTCAATGGCATTGCCATTGCCGAATCCCCCACCATCAACATCCTTGGGGTCAACATTGACCAGAAACTTACTGGACCAGCCACATAAATACTGAGGCAACAAGAGCAGGTCAGAGGCTGGGCATTCTGCGGAGAGTGTCTCACCTCCTGACTCCCCAAAGCCTTTCCACCATCTACAAGGCACAAGTAAGGAGTGTGATTAAATACTCTCCACTTGCTTGGATGAGTGCAGCTCCAACAACACTCAAGAAGCTCAACACCATCCAGGACAAAGCAGCCCACTTGATTGGCTCCCCATCCACCACCTTAGACATTCATTTCCTCCACCACTGGCGCACCGTGGCTGCAATGTATACCATCTACAAGATACACTGCAGCAACTCGCCAAGGCTTCTTCGGCAGCACCTCTCAAACTCGCGACCTCTTCCACCTAAAAGGATAAGGGCAGCAGGAGCATGGGAACACCACCACCTTCAAGTTCCCCTCCAAATCACACACCAACCTAACTTGGAAGTATATCGCCGATCCTTCATCGTCACTGAGTCAAAATCCTGGAGCTCCCTCCCTAACAGCACTGTGGGAGTACCTTCACCACACGGACTGAAGCGGTTCAAGAAGGTGGCTCACCACCACCTTCTCAAGGGCAATTAGGGATGGGCATTAAATGCTGGCCTTGCCAGCGATGCCCACATCCCATAAACGAATTAAAAAAACCCTCTCCCTTTGCTTGTGTGCTAGCTTCTCCTGCAAGGAGCATGGCAGTGGATTAGTGCGTGCCCTATTGAAAGGTTTTGAAGATATGCAAGGCAGCTGGGCATCGTGTTTAGGCGGAGATGAAGAAACAGAAAGAGGAGGGGGTAATTGTGAGGGCAGTAGCAGGTGTTGAGTGTGTGAGCCCAGGCAGAGGGAGGTGTAGTCATGTCCCATTTTGGTTAGAATAGAGACTTGGGAAGAGGGGAGCTAATACTAAGGGTAAAGTCGGACGTTGCGGGGTTGTGTAGAAAGTAATAGTGGTGTGAAGAGGAATCTTACCTTGGTAATCCTGGTAAGGTCATTACATTTCTTCCTGCAACGCAGCCAGGTCCTTGGAATTGACAGGCACCTCTTTCCACTCGGGCTGGCTAAGTTTATGGGGCACCCATCGGCCATTGGAGGATAGGAGGATCTCCTTTCTGATCCTCATTTGTTCAGGAGCACCTCTTCGAATGTTTCGGAGAATTGAGGGGCCCTGGACAACATCATGCTGTCTCAGTAATGCGTTCTCCACTCAACCACCTTTTGAAAAGTGTGAAGCTCTATTAAGGCATGTACAGCAGGCCCTTAGAGTTCTCAGCCTCCCAAACGGCGAGCTGCCTAATAAGCAGCGTGATTTGTGCTGGCAGCTTGCCTCTTGCATGTCCAACCACAAAAATTGATTGGTCTTCCTGCCGATTGCACCGGGGCAGGGGGGGGGGGGGCGGGGGGGTGTGGTGGTGGCCCCGCCCACTGTACACATGATCTACATTGTGTATGAAAATCACCCCTGTGATGTTTAATCTCGGGAAAACTATTGTAGAACAGTCAGTTCAGTGTTAGAGCAACTACAGTCTTAAAACTGCCAGGGAGAGAAATTCGCTATCGCCCCGTTTGGGGCGCTAACTTTTAAAAGTTGAAAAAATTAGCGGCAGGCGCTAATGTTTTTCAGCTTTAAAAAAATTCAGGGTTCAAGCGCTCCACTTCCTTCCTGGAGCGCACCAGGCAGTAGGCGGGGCGGGAGGTGAGCAGCGCTGCACACTGGGCCGTGCAGCGCTGCCGTGTTGGAAGGCTCCTTCCCTCCCTTAAAGGGAAGGGCCATCACTGCAGGCTCTGCAAGGGGAAACCTTACCTGGTCCCCGACGGCAGCTGCGATCCGGCCCGATCAGCCCGATGCACTGCAGCAGCGTGCCGAGCTGATCGCTCGCTGGCGAAGACAAAGGAAAAAAAAAAGAGAAAGAGCATTTCAGAATTTATTTTACTTACCTTGGCCACCTCGCCTTTAATCATCGCCCCCGAAGCATCCGGCCTCCCGATGAACGCCTCCTGCAGCTGACGGTGTTTTCACTCGGCAATGCTGCAGGGGGCGGAACCGAAGTTCGGGTCCGGGGCGATGTGCAGGGCGATGACGTCACGATCTCCGGGCAAAGGAGATCGGGGCGCAACGCCATACCACCGCCTCAAACCTCCCGCCGAATATAGCGGGAGTCAATCTTATCCTCATGTCCTGGCAGTAGGTGCTTAGCGCTCCGTTAGCGCCCCCGGAGGAGATAACGGGAGGCATTAAGGTGCCCAATTTCTTCCCCCCCAGTCACTTTCCTTGCTACTCTACTAGGCTGAACACACTTGGGGCCAATTTTCGAGTACTGGTGTGAGTCAGTTCTAAGTGGGTAAGAATTGGTGCCAATGTTGCAGAAATGTGAATGTGCTGATTTAAATTTCAATGGAGCAAACTGTTGGCATATTAATTCACAGCTCCAAGTGCAGAGTTGGTGCATGCAGGTTGCACGCGAGTGGTGGACGTGATAAATTCTGTGTCACTGAAGTGGTGTGGATGCTTAGACAATTGCAGCTTTCATGACTAACATCAATAGATTTTTGTTGGGCAAGGATATCAAGGGATATGGAGCAAAGGCAGGTAAATGGAGTTGAGGTGCAGATCAGCCAATAATCTAACTGAATGGCGGAGCAGGCTCGAGGGGCTGAATGGCCATCTTCTGTTCCTGAAAGGGAGCATTAGAATGGGGTGAGACAAATTCTGCAAGTCCTTGGAAAGGCTCACAAAACATTCTGACTTATTAGCAGCCTTCGCCACAGGCTGGGTATTCTGCGGTGAGTGTCTCACCTCCTGACTCCCCAAAGCCTTTCCACCATCTACAAGGCACAAGTAAGGAGTGTGATGGAATACTCTCCACTTGCCTGGATGAGTGCAACTCTAACAACACTCAAGAAACTCGACACCATCCAGGACATAGCAGCCCACTTGATTGACACCCCATCCACCACCTTAAACATTCACTCCCTCCACCACCGGCGTACCGTGGCTGCAGTGTGTACCATCTACAAGATGCACTGCAGCAACTCGCCAAGGCTTCTTCGGCAGCACCTCCCAAACCCGCGACCTCTTCCACCTAGAAGAACAAGGGCAGCAGGCACATGGGAACACCACCTCCTCCAAGTTCCCCTCCAAGTCACACACCATCCTGACTTAGAAGTATATCGCCGATCCTTCATCGTCGCTGGGTCAAAATCCCAGAACTCCCTCCCTAACAGCACTGTGGGAGTACCTTCACCACACTGACTGCAGCGGTTCAAGAAGGCGGCTCACCACCACCTTCTCAAGGGCAATTAGGGATGGGCAATAGATGCTGACCTTGCCAGCGACGCCCACATCCCATAAAAACGAATACAAAAAAAAGCCTTAGCCAAAGCTGAAGTTCCAGCTGTTTCAAATTTATTCTGATAGGTTCACATTAATTCACTATTGACCAGTAGGATCGATAGCATAATATATTCCATATTGAATTGAACAGGAAATACAGTTGGCAACAACTGCAGGAAGTCCAGAAGCAATAGATTTGTTAAAAAAAAAATACCAGCTACAGCAATATTTATAACCAGGTTTGAGGTCTGTGCAAGCAAACCATTGCCTGGAGGTGGGGAAAAGACTATTGAACTGCCCGAGAGTAAACTGGAATACTCAAAGCTAATAGTACACTCACAGTCACGCCCATCATCTAAGGGGCAATAGATTACCAATTCTAGATAGAAAAACAAAAATTGTAGTCAATATCTCTTTTCATCGTACCATTGAGCTTAATTAAATGAAAACAAAAGGGGAGCTTGTATCAGTTTTGGTGATCAGACAAGTAGGCTGCGGCCTCCTCTGTGTAACATCAGTGGGCAGCAGTATCTGCGGTGTGACACCAGTGAGCAATAGCCTTTGTTCTGGTGTCTGCGTGTCATGACTCGCTAACATTTTATAGCCCCCTGATATTAATTAGCAGACAAAAGTGAAAACTGTTGAAAAACAAAAACAAAAACAAAAAAAAATTGCTAATAACTTTTGGCCTCAGCATTTATTCAACACGTGGGACTCTTTATTGCCTTATGAAGGCCTCGAGGCTTTGCTCGGCTTATTGCAGCATCATATGGTGACTATTTACCCAGTCAAGCCAACATTTATGCCCACTGGTATAATACATGTACAATGCCAAGACAAAGCATATGTTCTAGTCTGTACAGCACTCAACCAGTACAGCAATTTATTCAAACATAATTTGATATTAATGTTAAGATAGAAGCCAAGTGCCAATCAGCAATGTACTATGGGGGTTTATGTGCCGTTTCCTGAAATTATATTATTCAGAATGAAACATATTAACTGTTTCTTTGTTGTATTTTCATTTCTTTTATAATATTCACCTAGACCTCCTTAACTTTCAGTCTTGCAGATATTAGCTGAGGGGAGCAAGTATGGTTTCGGGGAAAGTGTAAGAGTATTCCAGCACTCGGCTGAGAGCAACAGTGCCGCCACGCTTCCCACCTCATTTCCTGTAACGTTACATAGACATAATGAAGAGTTCAGTGGCCCCATCTTGATATTGTTATTATATATTATAAACTAATGATAGGGCACAATTTTAACCTAACCTTCCCATCAGGAAACTGATGGAATTGGACGCAGTGCTGGTTTTACACCCTGCCCGATTTTTACTCGCCACTGAAGTCGATGGCGAGTAATATTGGGTGGGTGTTAAACCGATGTTCCACCCTACCCGCCTGATGAGTCAGGTTAAATTACTCCCTAGTCAGAGCTCCCCTTGATAGCCAGAGACCCGATTGTGGTGCAGTACTGAGCCATATTGACACATGGTCCAAGGTTTGGCCTCCATTCTGCTAATCTTAGTGGTTGGTGGCCACATTTTATCCTCGTTCTACCTGGACATGCTGTCCCTGTTTGTTATCCTGTCACCACCTCCTGTAAAGTTTGTGTGTTGAGTAAGGATAGTAATGTGTGGATCTGGACAATGAGTGTGGACCATCGTCATGGTGACTAGCATGCTGTCATTCAATGTCTAAATTCACAAATGAAGAATGGCAACATGGCCAAGGTACCAGAAAGCTCCTGTGGAGCCATTTAGCCCCTAGGACTGAGATGAGGAGAAATTTATTCACTCAGAGGGTTGTGAATCTTTGGAATTCTCTTCCCCAGAGGGCTGTGGAGGCTTAATTGTTGAGTATATTCAAGACAGAAATCAATAGATTTTTGGACACTAATGGAATCAAGGGATATGGGAATAGCGCAGGAAAGTGGAGTTGAGGTCGAAGATCAGCCATGATCTTATTGAATGGCAGAACAGGCTCGAGGGGCTGTATGGCCGACTCCTGCTCCTATTTCTTATGTTCTTATACCAAAACAAATGTGTCACAGCCTCCAGGAGAAGAAGGGGGAAAAGTAAAAGCAAAAGCTAATAGATTTACAACAATACTGTCCGAAGATAGTCCTCAACATTACATCAAAAGCACAAATTCCCACATGATCTGGGAATGATGGTGTACATTTAGATCCCAAGAATAAACTAATTTCTAGGAAATTTCCTAAGGGCCCATCCATAATGTTCACACCTCCAAAGAGGACTTCAAATATAACACATTTTTGTTTCAATTCAGATAAAACCAATTTAATAACATATTATAAATAGATGAACATTATAAACAGAGATACTAATGTTGAAAAATGGAATGAAAATACCTTTCACACAACCCTCCTACTCCTATGTTTTTGCATAAGATTTCTCCCCCTCCCACCCTTGCCCCAGACACTTGGGTACACGTTCTCAACTCCCCCACCCATTCACATATGCTTTGGTATGCCTTATCTCTCCC
Organism: Somniosus microcephalus; assembly: GCF_052327205.1. Taxonomy (NCBI): domain Eukaryota; kingdom Metazoa; phylum Chordata; class Chondrichthyes; order Squaliformes; family Somniosidae; genus Somniosus; species Somniosus microcephalus. Next base: position 350,710,091 of record NC_140989.1, read on the forward strand.
CCCACACCCATCCCCGATCCCCGAACACACTTTCAACACCCCCTACCTTTACGCTTGTAAATACTGTGAACAGACCCTGAAACAACTCAAAACCTGTAGATTTCATTTTAGTACAAGTCGTCAACAATCATTTTCAGACAGAAGGAATTTCTTTTCTTCTTCCACATTCTTTCTTCTTTACCTCATAGGACATCTAGTGGTAATGCACATAACAACATTGCCTGACTTAAATACTCAGAGAAATCCTCGCTCAACTTAAAGAATGGAACTGAAAGAGCTGAAAAGTTGTGTTGATGACTCTTCAGGCCAGGGACTAGCCACATGTGTCTATGTCTGAATGGGTTATCAACTAAGGGAACATCAATCAGTAACATTCCTCATTATTTTAACCAAAATCTATTTCAGCACTATAAATAGTGCACTAAGATGATTATATTGATTTTAAATTGCATTCATTGTTTAATGTAATTAAATATATTCCATCTAGCACTGTATTCTTTACAAATGTGTATGTTAGTAGGTCCTGTGTATCAAAGAAGACTTTGATTTTTTTTTAAACTCTGGGGGAAAAATTGGGTTGATTTGCACCTCTCGGGGCGCTAACGGGGCGCAAATCCCCTAGTGCCCGGGCGCGGCGCCGTTAACGCCTCCCACGAAATTCAGCAGGAGATTAGCGGTGGCGGTAGCCAGTAGTGCCCCAAGGCGCTGCGCCGCTGGCGATGACGTTGTTGCCGTGCGCAGCTCCCGCTCGCGCCCCAGCCGCAAACTTCACTTGCGCCCCCTGACCTATCGCCGGACGATATGTCCGACAGGGTCAGGGGGACATTTTTGCAACGGCGGCGGCAAAGTTGCATCAGTAAAAAGTTCCAAGTGGCAAACATGAGACAAGGTACTAAAATAAAGATACATATTAAATAAATGACTTCAACACATGTTTGAATGATTGGCTTGGACAGATCTGGATTATTGCCAACATTTCCATCACTACAGTGATTCTTAAGGTACACTTGCCTTGTCACTTAGTGAAAGGGGCAGGTGTCGGGCGGCCATTTATTTTTTGGCTGACTGCCAGCACCTTCCCCTTTTTTCCTCGGGGTGCCGGCCGCGATCGCTCAAGAAGAGTGCCGGGCTGTTTTCACGGCACCCCGCTCCCCGATGGTCTAGCAGGGCCCCGGTGCGTGCAGCGCTAGGCCCCTCCCCTTTAATTGGGGAGGAGGCCTGCAATGACGTGGCGCTACGTGCCGACGCGCGTGGCGCTGTTGCACGTAACACCGCGATATTCAGTTGTAGCGTCCCAAGAAGGAGGCGGAGCGCTTCCAGTAGCGTCCCACCTCCTGCTTGAGGCGCTACAATTGAATTTTCCGGCGGAGGGGGCGCTAATTTTTTCGAGGCGCTAAAATTAGTTACTGGGGGAGAAATTCGGTTGCTAGCGCCAGCGATTAGCGCCTAAGGAGGCCGAGAATTGGGGCGTTACCCAAATTTCGGGCGGGCGCAGTGAACCCAGCGCCTCTCGCCATATTGAGTGGTATTTTAGCGCCGGCGCTAAGTCTTAGCGCCCGCGCCCGGGCGCAGGCAGATCATGACGTAATTTCAGTGTGCAACACCTTCTTGGCGCCCCAGACCAGAAATTCAGTGGCGCCCCCCTCTGTTCCGCCCGGCGCTAATAAGGACAGCTTCCAGGAACGTTCCCCAGTGGCTCTCGGGCTTAGGGGGCGCTATTTAAAGGGCACTGCACTGGTATAAAAGCGGCAGCCATTTTGGGAGCACAACTTATTTGTGATTTACACAGATTGAAACAGTTGAACTCTGAGCCATTTCACTACTGACCCAGCGCTGCCAGAGGACCTTCAGCCTTCATACCATCACACTGCTGCTGGTGAGCACTTACACCCTTTTTAATTTCCGCTGACCTATTATTATGGGGGCTGCTTTGGAGGGGAATGTCCTGCTGCTCGACCATCTTGAAAGGGCACAGGGACGGAGGGAGAGAGGGCCAGGAATGGCCAGACGGAGGAGGGCCAACAGACATCGCCACACCAGACCTTACGCTGCCAGGGTATTCAGGCAGCAGTTCTCTTACCTCAACATGTCGGAGGAGCAGTGAGTTAGGAGGCTGCGATTCCGAAAGGAGGTGGTGACTGAACTGTGCCACCTGCTTCAGGAAGATCTGTAGCCGCAGATAAGGTGCAGGACCTCTCTGTCGGTGGCTGTGAAGGTAACAGTGGCATTGAATTTCTATGCGACCGGCTCCTTCCAGTCAGCAACTGGGGACATTGCCAACATATCCCAGTTTGCGGTGCATAGCTGCATCCAGCAGGTTACAGATGCCCTGTTTAAAAGGCGGTGTCAGTACATCTCCTTCAATGTGACACCGGAGAAGCAGCGGGAGCGCGCAGAGGGCTTCGCGGCAATAGCGGACTTCCCCATGGTGCAGGGCGCCATTGACTGCACGCACGTGGCTTTGCGGGCGCCTGTACAGAATCCTGAGGAGTTCCACAACCGCAAGGGGTTCCACTCCTTGAATGTGCAGCTGGTCTGTGACCACCGACAGCTGATCCTGGCGGTCAATGCACAGTTCCCAGGCAGCAGCCACGACACATTCATCCTGCGCCAGACTTCAGTCGCTGACCTTTTCGAGGCCCCGGCTCACCCAGAAGGCTGGCTTCTCGGCGACAAGGGCTATCCACTGTGCCCATGGCTGATGACCCCGCTCCGTACGCCCAGCACCCCTGCAGAAGAGCACTACAACGTCAGCCATCAGGCGACAAGGAACATTGTGGAGCACACAATCGGCGTGCTCAAGCAGCGGTTCCGCTGTTTGGACCATTCGGGAGGAGCCTTGCAGTACTCACCAGAGAGAGTCTCCCACTTCGTCGTTGTCTGCTGCACGCTCCATAACCTCGCCACCCTGCGCACCCAGCCAATGCCAGCAGACATTGAAGGACCAGCAGAGGAGGAGGAGGAGGAGGAGGAGGAGGAGCAGGAGGAGGAGGAGGAGGAGGACCAAGACGGGAGGGTCCGAGAAAGTGGAAGGGCCATCCGTCTGAGGATGATAAGGAGTCGGCTCTAGGCCCCTCTCACGGACTGCTTGGTGCCATTGGAAGACCACGAATGGAACCATTTGGATAACCCAAAGCCTATGAAGGCCACAATGATTGTAAATAGCAGACATGGCCAATGACATTAAAATTCTTTGTTTATTTTGAAAACTCTGCTTCCTTCCAACATGACAAAGCAATGGCAACTGAAAGCTTAACTAACAAACTAACACATAAGTGACTCGCACACCCGGGAGACTATCCAAAATATGACTAACATTCAGACCACCATCCACGGCCTTGATTTCTAGAAATAGGGCGTTTCTGCAGCTCCTTCTACTCTTTCTCCTTTGATGGAGATCCAGTTCTCTTGCGAGAACGGCCCCTTCCCTCCCTGCAGCTCCTCCGTAATGGGACCCCAGTGGCTGCATGAAGGCCGGGGGACGCCTGCTGACTGTCCGAACGCGCTGATGCCCCTGAGGGACGGCTTGGACGGACTCTGGGCTTGGAGGGGCCGGATGCTGACTGCTCGAATTGGGCATGGGTGGAAGTAGTCTGTCCTGCAGGTGATGGCAGCTGCAGTGGAGACGTGCCAGCATTGGCATCAGGAATGCTGACATCCTGAGAGCGGACACCAGCTCCGTGGTCGGCCGACACACTGGCACTCTGACGGGGCAGCACCGCAGCATGTGGACCCATCGGCTGGTCCACAGATTGCTGGCCTGCTGTGGTGCTGCAAGGGCCCCGGGTAATCCTGCCTGAACCATGGAGGGTGGCAGCAGTCAGTGCTTGTGTGGCCTCAATCTGCCTCTGCATGAGGCCAGCGAGGGACTGCGTGGCAGGTGCCAGTGCATCGGTGAAGCCCTGGGCAGTCCTTTCCAGTGATGTCGCGACGCCCTGGACAGTCCTTTCCAGTGATGTCGCGACGCCCTGGACAGTCCTTTCCAGTGATGCCCCGAAGACCTGGGCACTCCTTTCCAGGGCTGCCCCGAAGACCTGGGCACTCCTTTCCAGGGCTGCCCCGAAGTCCTGCTTCCTGTGCTGCCCCGAACTCTTGCACTCCTTGCCAGTGTCTCGACGGCTTCAGGCATCCTTCCAACTGCAGCCATCAGCTCAGTGTGCCTGAGTCGAGCCTGGGTGCTCATTTCAGCGAGGGAACGCACCTCTTCTGCGCTCTGTGCAGCAGTCATCGTGGCCTGACGCGCCCTCCGGGAGATGGCTCCCGAACTTCCCTCCCCCCCTTGCGCTGCTGGAGGCCGCTGGTTCCTGCAACTGGTTCCTCCTCAGATCCATCCCCCCCGCTCCCTTCCAGTGAAGCACTATCCTCAGTCTGCAGATGGGCTGGCTCGCCTGAGGGTGGGACGGATGGTCCGGCTTCCTCCTGGTCATCGCCTCCGGAGTCAGTGACCCTGGCAGCTAGATGGCCCGGCTCCCGAGCTGGTGATGCAGCATCTGAAAGCAGGGAGGTTGAAGAGTGGATTTAGCGAAAGGCCAGGGTGGTAGCAAGGGATGCAAGAGTGCTGCAATGCTCTGACATGGGTCCAGGCTGAAAAAGCATGCTGGTGGGGGGAGCAAGTGGAAGGAGAGAGTTCAAAAAGGTGCTGACCTTACCATCGCTGTGCACAATGGGGTCGGCAGTTCCAGTGGTGACAGGACCTATCATCTGGCCTCCAGCAATCTGGTGGACTCTTTCCTCCAGGTCCGTCAGTTCCTGCAGCTGAGGAGGGCCCCCGCCAGTACGATTCTGTTCCCTCCGGTTCCTGGCCAGCTTTCCCTGCAGGAGAAAGGACGGGAAGTTCTGAAACATGCTGCCTTGAGTTGTCATCTCATGCCCCCCCATGGTGGATCAGCCCTTACAGTATGCCCTGAATTGTCATCTCATGCCCCCCCATGGTGGATCAGCCCTTACAGTATGCCCTGAGTTGTCATGTCATGCACCCCCATGGTGGATCAGCCCTTACAGTATGCCCTGAGTTGTCATCTCATGCCCCCCATGGTGGATCAGCCCTTACAGTATGCCCTGAGTTGAATGTGCGTGTGCGTTCCCAGAAAGGGCCATGGGTGCTGGCTGACAGATGGCCATTGGGGCATCGCGCACCCTCTGGCCATAAAGTCAGGTGCAGATGGAGGGATGAAGAAGATTGCCAACAAGCCACTCACCCTAACGACCCGAGTGAGATCGTTGAATTTCTTCCTGCATTGCACAGGAGTCCTGGGCGCCACGCTGCTGGAGTTGACTCTTTGACAAACGTCCCTCCAAGCTCTGCGGTACTCGTTCTGAGGAGGCCTCTTGCCATTGTCAGGGTACAGCACTGTTCGCCGGCGCTCCACTGCGTCAACCAAAGCATCAAATACCCTTTGGGAAAAGCGCTCCACTCTCTGCCTCACCCTCTCCATCTTGTCAAAGTTTGCAACGCCTCAGTTTGTACAGCGCCGAAATTGAGGCCTACAGGGCGATGAGTCTGGCTGCTGAACCTAAATGACCCGCCCCTTTAAGAGCTGGCCGGCGCCTGCATGTCTCGTGGTCATCGATTATTGACAGCACCTGCGCTGCGCCCGTCCGCCCAGATATTGAGTAGCACCGGCAGGATAGCACCTTAGGAGTCCTGTGCAGCGCATGATTTAACGCCGCAATCTCCTTCAGGGGCGCAGCAACCCAATATCGCTGGAGGTGGCGATAAGTTGCGCCTGGCGATAAAATTTGCGCATCGCCAATTCTAGCGCCCCGAGCGGGGCTATACCCAATTTCTCCCCCACTGTGTCAAATACCATCTAATAAGGTAAATAGCAGGACGATAATGCAATGGTGATATTGCCCTTTCCTCCACTCCACCATCCAAAAGCAGAAAGGTAAAACAAAACTATGAAGATTGTGCTACCCTGCCATTATTAAGTAGGTGACTGTAGTGATGGAAATGTCGGCAATAATCCAGATCTGTCCAAGCCAATCATTCAAACATGTGTTGAAGTCATTTATTCAATATGTATCTTTATTTTAGTACCTTACCTCATATTTGCCACTTGGAACTTTTTACTGATGCACTTAGACAGTGGCCATGATCAAATGCCTTTGCCTGCGCGATACAAGCTCGATGAAAATGAAGCAAGTAAGTGAAAGAGTAAAACAGGGAAAAGTCGTAAAAGACCTGGGATTAGGCAAAAATAGAACCAAACATGCTAGGGCAACAAAACACTTAAGGGGGGAATTTTGCCAGCCCTGGGGAGGCGGATTTGGAGGCGGGACTGCCGGGAAAATGGCAGAAACTGGGAGCGGGTACCAACCCCGCTCCCAACCCGCCTCCGTGCCATCTTCCCGGGAGGCGGGTCCCTGAGTTGCGCAGGGACCCGTCTCCTCGAGGCGGGAAGGGGATTAAAGCCAATTAACTGCCTGTTAACATGTAGTTAACAGCCAGTTTTGAGGCTTATCCCCATTTTACCACTGCAAGTGCGGGCTTCCCGACGGCTGCGAACCTCGCCAGGGTCAGCGAAGCAAGCAGTGGGTCTGCGGGGGTGAGAGTGGTCGAAATGTCAGCTGTAGAGGTGAGTGATGGATGCAAGTGTGGAGGGGTAAGTATGAGAGGTGAGTGTAAAGTGTTGGAAAAAGTTTCCTTACCTTTGTTTCTTTCTGCAGACTTCAACCGTTGAGGATCTGGAGGTGCCTCATCTCAATGGCAGAGATGACAGAATGGCTGCTGCGTTCCCAGATGCAGCAGCCATCTGCTTTCTGCTGAGGAGCGAGGTCTTGGTGAGCCTTTGTGCAAGGGCTCACCTTAGAACAGAGATTGTCAGTGTTTGACAGCTTCTCAAAGCTATCAAATGCTGACAATTCATCTGTCAAAAACTTTTCGACAGATGAGGCATCATATGCTGATGTCATCTGTCACCGGCTTTCCCTTAATTGGCTGGGGCGGGCTTAACATGGCCAATCAAGAGAAAATAGTGTGGGTTGGTCAGACGTCGCTGGGGACGGGACTAGAACCCGGAAGGCAGCAGTCCCGCCCCCAACTCGTCTCGGCTGGCAAATTCCAGCCCATAAGAGGGGCAGAAACAAAAGATAGTAAAAGAGGTTTATGCCAAAAATTAAAGTTAATATTTTGCTTTGTTAACCAAGAATAATAAATGCTTGTTCGTTGGCCAAGGTTTTGTCTATTGTAATGAGCCTTCTCAGAATGTATTGCAATAAGCAGCAGGACTGGTGAAAATTGAAGGCTTTCTGTGGCCTTGCACCATGAGTGGGGCCTTGCAAACACTGGGCAGCTGATCAGAAAATCATTGGTTTCTTCCCCACAATTTCCCATCCATTAATGTAAGGGACGGAAATTCATGGGGAAGGCATGGTGATTTTACAATAAGCTGTCCGTCGTAAGTGAGGTCCCACTGATGGTGCAGAGCCTTAATTTCTCGTAATAAAACACATAGTTTAGAGCACTTGGACGATTGTGTTCCTGAGTGTTCTCTTGAAATCTACTGCTCTCTCAACGGCGACCACATCTTACCTTTAATTTCATCCTAGTTCATCATCTATTGCTGTCAAACTCATCTCCTCTGCCTTCAAGTAAAACTCTCAATTCTCCTCCATTGCTAAATCTCTCTCCCAGAAAATTGGTTTCCTCTTTCACGTCAAGCACATAGGGCTGATTTTGCTTTGCCTTGCCCTTGTGGATCACTTAGGGGGGAATTTTTCAGGGGGTCAGCAGGTGCGTTTGGTGGAGGGTCAGGTGGGAACTATCAACCCGCCACCACGCGACTTTCCCAGATGTCGGGTCTGTCATCACTGAACAGACCCGACACCAAGTGGCGGGGGAGGCAATTTAGATGATTAAGAGTTTGTTAACAGCCCATTAAAAAGTATTTTGAGCTCACCTTACCATTTTACGAGGTTGCCCATGGGGTCCACGCTGCTCGTCAGCTAAGGAGGTCAGGAGTTGTAGGACAGGGAATCACCTCATTACTTGACAGCTGCAAATGTGCTATAAAAGCTCCCATCTCACAGCTGTTCACTTTCCAAGCTCAGAAGTTGTTGCTTATTGCATTTGGAAGACAGATTGAGCTTTATGCAGGTTGCAAGTGTTTGGAGCAAACTCTCTATCCAGTGTCACCTCATTGGAACAACCTCTCTCACCATTGACAGATCGCTTCTGCCATCTCAACCGCGACTGCCATCTATTACATCAGCATCAGTGCCCTTGAAACTATCTCACCTTGGTCCTCAGAATCCCACCACGATCAGCCCCAACACCAGCAGCACCAGGCACACCAGCAGCATCAACAACAACATCAACCTTCTCCACAATCACCTGATGTTGCACAGGACACAGGGCATCAGCACCCGACCACAGTGCTAACCCGGGACTCCAGGGATGGCCTCACCACAGCCAGATTTACTTCACCCTGGCTGTCACATGATGTGCTAGGTTGGCACCACCCCACCCCACACCAACAACATAAAGCATTCCTCCAATGCCCAAGCCACACTCATCACCATAAGCATATGGAGGGAGTCATGGGAGAGTCTTGGTGCAGCCGTGCACCTCTGTGCAGTGCTTGTCAGTGTTTGCAATACCTCAATGCTGTAGAACACTGACAGCACAACTGTCAAAATCAATTTGCGCACGGTCCCTTTAAGGAAACCGGCTGATGACGTGACATCAAATGACGTCATCAGACCCGCTTCCTTCAATTGGCCGGCAAGCGCTGGGTGGGCTTAACAAGCCCAATCAACGTAAAACCATTCTACACAGCAGGCTGGAGCCAGCAGCGGGGTCGGGACCCGCCACCGACGTCACCCGCCACAGATCTGCCAAGGCACGGGAAATCGCAGCCTTAGCTCCCAGGTGCAAAGCAGAGGAAAAGGGGAGAAGAACGGTGATACTAGGTTCCTGTACCCTTTGCATTGTCCTTGCACTTCTGGTGTTTCCTTCGAGAATGGGGGAATGTTTGTGCCTGACCAGTTGCATTCAAATGCCATATAAATGTTAATGGGACTGATGTCATTACGCTTCCTGTCTCATTTCCTTGGGTCTTCATTTGGCAAAGGCCCAAAGGTGGCATTGCCACAATTAGTAAGCATTGTGCCCATTTCCCTCAGGTTAAAGGATATGAAACAGGCTGGCAGCGAAGTTCTGGAGACCTAAAAATAGGTAAGTCGCTTTTTCTTTCAGGGACAGCAGACCAGGCATTAGAGGTGGAGGTCTTTTGGCTACTGTTTTTGGGTACACCCTGAATGCCTCTACTGCTGTTGAAGGTGTCTCAGGCCTGCACCAGTGATTGACTATCCTCTTCCATTTCTGGGCAAAGTCCCTTGCCATTTGGCAGGCCTGTGCTGAAGAACGTCAGGTGTAGGATAATGATCTGAACTTGGAAATGCAGGCCGAGCAAGTCAGGCAGAGTGCACTTTGGGTATGTTCTACCCGACTTTTGCCAAGGTGTTTTTTGGGGGCGGGGAAGGGGGAGAAGGAGGAGACTTGGTCATCTTCTGAATATAGGAAGAGGAAACATATTCGCAGCCCACCTTACTTCCCAAGACTGACGAGAGGGTATCTGGTGCCTTCTTCTTCTTCTTTCATATAGTAGTCGCAAATCAGATGTCAATATCTAAGTCAGATATCCAGGCCAAAGCTTCCGGTGTAACAGCGTGGATAGCTTGTAGGCTGCCTGCGAATTTCCTCTGAGGGCAGTGCTCAATGATGTGCTCCAGGGTTTGATGAGGAGCTCCACAGTCGCATGATGGGGCTGCTTTAATCTTCCATCTATGGAGAAGGTGGCAGCATCTACCATGACCGGTTCTGAGGCGGTTGATGGTTGTCCACTGTTTGCGAGGAAGGTTTGATCCTTCAGGTTGTACTGTGGGGTCCTCTATAAGGAATCCATTCCGCATGTCGCAGTTCTTCCAAGCATTTCACCATCGGTCATTTAGTGCCTAATGAAGCTATGAAAACAGATTGAGAATCCTGAAAGTTCTCAGAATGCATGAGCAAGGTTTGAGAATCCTGGAGAATAGCAGAGCCATTCATTGCTGGACATACAGCACCTCTCTCAGGCCCTGGGAGTTAGAATAGCGAAGTAAACAATGGAGGGAGAGGAAGAGAAGCAAGAAAATAAATTGATGTTAAAAAAGTAACAGAGGAATAAAGGAAGAGGAAAACAGAGAAAGAAAGGCAAAGAAAAAAAAGACTGTTTATACAGCTCTATTTTTTAAAGGACTTCAGCAGTAGTACTTGCCTTTACAGGGTATTTGTTTCCATATGCCAATCAATGTTCCCTTTCTCCAGGGGTCCCACGCAGCTGGTGAGCCGGCTTTTAAATTGAAAAAAACGCGCATGCGCGGAATTCAGAATGGGCCGCACAGCCCATTAAAGGGGCCACACGGCCCCCAAAAAATTACAGGGAACATTGATGCCACAACACTGTAGAGAAAACAAAATCTCTTCTCTACTCTCATTTGAGACTGCTCAATTTTGTTTCCATGGCCCTACAGTTCAGTGCTCACAGCTGAATGTCCACATTCTTCCTTCTTCTTATCATTTGAAAGACTTGGATGATGTCCCAGCTCAATCTTCTTGTCTCCAGTGACAATAATATCATTCTTGTGAGTCTCCCTTCAAGCCTGAAACCAAAGACCCAGAACAATCCTTGTCATTCTCCTCTGATCTCTCTTCGGTGTTGTTGTTGTCCTAATGAGGATAGGATGTCCAGTTAATCTCGTCTTGATTGGTTAAAGAAGAATGTTGGACGGAACACCAGAAGAATTCCTTGCTCTTTGAATATGCCTTGGGCTGTCCAATGTCCATCTGGGCAATCAAAACAGGCAGATATTTAACATCTCCTCTGAAGGATGGCACCTCCAACAACACAGCAGTCCCTCGGTAGTGTACTCGGTAGTGTCAGTCTAGTTTATTTTAATTTTTTTAATTCATTTATGGGATGTGGGCGTTGCTGGCAAGGCCAGCATTTATTGCCCATCCCTAATCGCCCTTGAGAAGGTGGTGGTGAGCCGCCTTCTTCAACCGCTGCAGTTCGTGTGGTGAAGATACTTCCACAGTGCTGTTAGGGAGGGAGTTCCAGGATTTTGACCCAGCGACGATGAAGGGTCGGCGATATACTTCTAAGTCAAGATGGTGTGTGACTTGGAAGGGGATCTTGGAGGTGGTGGTGTTCCCGTGCGCCTGCTGTCCTTGTCCTTCTAGGTGGAAGAGGTCGCGGGTTTGGGAGGTGCTGCCGAAGAAGCCTTGGCGAGTTGCTGCAGTGCATCTTGTAGATGGTACATACTGCAGCCACGGTACGCCGATGGTGGAGGGAGTGAATGTTTAAGGTGGTGGATGGGGTGCCAATCAAGCGGGCTGCTTTGTCTTGGATGGTGTTGAGCTTCTTGAGTGTTGTTGGAGCTGCACTCATCCAGGCAAGTGGCGAGTCATAGAGTCAAGAGTTATACAGCACAGAAAGAGGCCCTTTGACCCATTGTGTCCACGCGGGCCATCAAGCCCTGCCTATTCTAATCCCATTTTCCGGCACTTGGTCCATAACCTTGTATGCTATGGCGTTTCAAGTGCTCATCTAAATGTTTCTTGAATGTTGTGAGGGTTCCTGCCTCTACCACCCTTTCAGGCAGTGAGTTACAGATTCCAACCACCCTCTGGGTGAAAAGGTTTTTCCTCAAATCCCCTCTAAACCTCCTGCCCCTTATCTTGAAACTATGCCCCCTGGTTATTGACCTCTCTACTAAGGGGAAAAGTTCCTTTCTATCTACCCTATCTATGCCCCTCATAATTTTGTACACCTCAATCAGGTCCCCCCTCAGCCTTCTCTGCTCTAAGGAAAACAACCCCAGCCTGTCCAATCTCTCTTCATACCTGAAGCGCTCCAGCCCAGGTAACATCCTGGTGAATCTCCTCTGCACCCTCTCCAATGCAATCATATCCCTCCTATAGTGTGGTGACCAGAACTGCACACAGTATTCCAGCTGTGGCCTAACTAGCGTTTTGTACAGCTCCATCATAACCTCCCTGCTCTTATATTCTATGCCTCGGCTAATGAAGGCAAGTATCCCATATGCTTTTTTAACCACCTTATCTACCTGTCCTGCTGCCTTCAGGGATCTATGTACATGCACAACAAGGTCCCACTGATCCTCTGTCCTTCCAAGGATCCTACCATTCATTGTGTATTCCCTTGCCTTGTTTGTCCTCCCAAAATGCATCACTTTACACTTTTCAGGGTTAAATTCCATAAACCATTCCGTCTATATCGTCCTGTAGCCTGAGGCTTCCCTCCTCGCTATTTACCACTCCACCAATTTTCGTGTCATCTGCGAACTTACTGATCATACCTCCTACATTCATATCTAAATCATTAATGTACACTACAAACAGCAAAGGATCCAGCACCAATCCCTGCGGTACACCACCGGACACAGGCTTCCAGTCACAAAAACAACCTTCAACCATCACCCTCTGCCTCCTGCCACTAAGCCAATTTTGGATCCAATGTGCCAAATTGCCCTGGATCCCATGGGCTCTTACCTTCTTGACCAGTCTCCCATGCAGGACTTTGTCAAAAGCCTTACTGAAGCCCATGTAGACTACATCAACTGCACTACCCTCATCCACACACCTAGTCACCCCCTCGAAAATGCAATCAAATTGGTCAGACATGATCTCCCCTGACAAAGCTATGCTGACTATCCTTGATTAATCCCTGCCTCTCCAACTAGAGACTAATTCTGTTCCTCAGAATTTTTTCCAATAATTTCCCTACCACTGATGTTAGGCTCACTGGCCTTTAATTCCCTGGTTTATCCCTACTACCCTTCTTGAATAATAGTACTATGTTAACTGTTCTCCAGTCCTCTGGCACCTCCCCTGTGGCCAGAGAGGTTCTGAAAATTTGTGTCAGAGCCCCTGCAATCTCCTCCCTTGCCTCACACAGCAGCCTGGGATACATCCCGTCTGGGCCTGGGGATTTATCCACTTTTAAGCCCGCTAAAACCGCTAGTACCTCCTCCCTCTCAATACTAATTTGTTCAAGTATATCACAATCCCCCTGCCTGATTTTTATGTCTACATCACCCTTCTCCATAGTGAACACAGATGCAAAATATTCATTTAACACCTCACCTACATCTTCAGGCTCTATACATAGATTGCCATTTTGGTCCCTAATGAGCCCTACTCTTTCCCTGGTTATCCTCTTGCCCTTAATATACTTATGAAACACCTTGGGATTTTCCTTTATTTTGTCCGCCAGTGTTTTTTCATGCCCCCTCTTCACTCTCCTAGTTTATTTTTTAAGTACCCCCCTGCACTTTCTATATTCCTCTAGGGCTTCCACTGTTTTTGGTCCTTTGTATCTGCCAAAAGCCTCCCTTTTTTCCTAATCCATTCTTGTATATCCCTTGACATCCAGGGTTCCCTGGGCTTGTTGGTCCCACCCTTGACCTTTATGGGAACATGTTGGCGTTGTACTCTCTCTATTTCCTTTCTGAAAGACTCCCATTGCTCTGATGTGGATTTTCCTACAAGTAGCTGATCCCAGTCCATTTTGGCCAGATCCTGCCTTATTATATTAAAATCGGCCTTCCCCCAATTTAGAACCTTTATTTCTGGTCCATCTTTGTCCTTTTCCATGACTACCTTAAATCTCACCGAATTATGGTCACTGTCACCAAAATGCTCTCCTACTGACACATCTACCACTTGCCCGTATTCCATCACACTCCTGACTTGTGCCTTGTAGATGGCAAGGCTTTGGGGAGTCAGGAGGTGCTCAACTAGGGAATGAGGCTTAAACCCATGACATTCTGTGGCAAAATATTGATTTTTTTTAAATGCCCAGGAGAATATGACTAACCAGAATTAGCAGAGTTTCCCTTAGATTTGCTCTGATAACAACGAACAAACATTACAAAAATAGTTTAACAACTCATTTCAGATAGGCAGACTAATGTATGAGCTAATATTTTAGTTAATCGGGCAAATGAAGATCCTGTCATGTGGCTATTAGCAGGTTAATTAAGCAATAGTGAAAAAGGTACTTGAGGTTATCATACATTTAGCACAATAGGATTTGTTTTGGCATGAAATGAAGTAGAGTGCTGAAACTAATCTTAAAGTGTTAATATACATGAGCATATCTTCAAGTTAATTATTGCCAAAAGAATTCACCTACCTCTGTGAATTCACTAATGGATATTTGAAAAGAGATTATGCTTGGTGGTTGTCCACACAAATTAGTTTGATGAGGCTTGCTATACATGTGAGTAAAGTGCAGTACCCTTGTACTCGTGTCTGTACTCATGTCTGGAGTAATCAAAAGACAGAAGAGAAAGAGAATGCGAAATGTATTTTCAATCAGAATTATTTATATAAAAAAAACAACACAAGTCCAAAAGTTTGAATCCAGAAAGTGGTGTTACTGTACAAGCACTTAACATCCTTGTGTCAAATTCCTCTCTGCTATTTTAGCGGAGGCGTCAACCTGTTTATCTTAAATGGATTAATGCTCAATTAAAATAGTGGAGAGTGGAATTTGATACAAGCGTGTGATACCATCACTGATTGAAATTACAAAGAGAAAGCATTTCAATTTGGCCATGATAAATTGGATTTTAAGTACGGTAGTGATCAAAGTTGTTACATTTTGGGGGGTTTTGCACTAGGTACTCACCTCAGTTTCAGCGAGCTAAATTCCAAACAATATAAACATTAACTAACAGGTCTGTGAAGTGTTCGTGAATAAATGCAACTCATTCTTTTTTGTCAAATGATTCTCGGCCCAAGAGAACACGTCAGGATTGCGGCGTGGTATTGGGGGCAGATAGAAGCCCTGCCCTGGTGAAACTTAGTTAGGAAGAGGGAAATCCAGCCAAAAATATCAGGGGCATAAACCTGCACGGGTAAATTATCTTTTTATTTTCACCATCCTAGGAATGGCAAATCCTAATTAGATTAAACAGTTACACCTTTGACCTGAGCTGCTTCCTACTGAATCCTATCCTGTCCTTCATATCCCCCACTGAAATCAGTTGTTGAATCCCCACCTAGTGCCTGCTGCTCTTTACCACTTCGAATTCATACAAGAGTGATCAGGGCCAAACATTTGAAAATCAGCGAGTCATAACAGGGCCATCTGTACACTTCAAAATTTGTGATCCTAACCAAAGGTTCTTGCACCAAAGATCTGTTGCAGGCAAATCAGTTCCTCCTCCTGTGAACTCCAATGCTCCTTGCTTGCGTGTGTACCAGATGGTGCTCCACTACATGTCAGAAGATAATAAAGGGACCTTGTAGAGATCTTGCACACAGTAATTCTATTTGATTTAATGTGGTGACTTGCCACCTTCCATTGAGTTGCGTGGTATCATGTGCAACAAGGTCTTTTATAGCAAAGCTTTCAATTAGACACATGTAACATTATATTCTGCTACACTCACCCAAAGGTTGTATTTCTGCAACTTACTGAATTAAATTCGCAAGTGGCAGGAGGAAAATAACGCAAATGGCAAATTTTGGTTTGAACGCAAAATCATTGGTGTAAATTTCTTGACTTGTTGGCTCATGTAGCATTTTTTTATCCTTAGTAGGAAGATCCATCTTTATTTGACGTGCAGTGTAAACGAGGCAGGCGATTTCACCGAGCGAGTGAAGGTCAACCTTCAATAGCATGAGTGTGTCCTGGATCTTGGTGCCATTTATTTTCAACAGGGTACTGACTGGGGCTGCTGATCAACCACAAGGTGAAGGACTCACTTGAACCATGTGGATGATAACTTCGGGCCTGTTCTCAATTTCGGAGCTCGGTGGGAGGTCCACCTGGTGGAAAATCCACCAGAGAAGCCTGGCGTGCAGCAGCATTGTGACCAGAATAGGCCAAGCTAAGTTCAGTTATTTTAATTTTTGGAAGGATTCCTTGGGCCTCCCCGAACCGCCATGTGCTGTGCAACCCTCCCTCCCTCCCCATTCCCTCAGTTCCCTGCTGGAGTTTGGCTCCCGCCCTAATTCCTGCTCCCACCTTTTGGCCTTGATATCATTCCCGCCAGTTACGGATGGGAGACAGATGTAAAAAGTTGAAATGAGGTCCGGCTGTTAATATCGACTTACGGGGACGCCGCCTGCTTTCATAGAATCATAGAAATTTACAGCACAGAAGGAGGCCATTCAGCCCATCTTCTCCGTGCCGGCCGACAAAGAGCTACCCACCCTAATCCCACTTTCCAGCATTTGGTCCGTAGCCCTGTAGGTTACGGCACTTCAAGTGCATATCCAAGTACATTTTAAATGTGATGAGGGTCTCTGCCTCTACCACCCTTTCAGCCAGCGAGTTCCAGACGCCCATCACCCTCTGGGTGACAAAATTTCTCCTCAACTCCCCTCTAAACCTCCGACCAATTACTTTAAATCTATGCCCCCCTGGTTATTGACCCTTCTGCTACGGGAAATAGGTCCTTCCTATCAACTCTATCTAGGCCCCTCATAATTTTATACACCTCAATTAGGTCTCCCCTCAGCCTCCTCTGTTCCAAAGAAAACAACCCCAGCCTATCCAATCTTTCCTCATAGCTAAAATTCCCCAGCCCAGGCAACATCCTCTGCACTCCCTCTAGTGCAATCACATCCTTCCTATAATGTGGTGACCAGAACTGCACGCTGTATTTTAGCTGCGGCCTAACTAGTGCTTTATACAGTTCAAGCATAACCTCCCTGCTCTTATATTCTATGCCTTGGCTTTGGGCCCCCTCCTCACCGATCCCACCCCGTGTTAAAATTGTTGCCTTGTGTCCTAGTAACAAGCTTGACCATTACTGCATAAAATGTTACAAGGGTTAAGATTACAATTAAAATCTCATTCATATTGGAGAACTACTTTGGGAGGTACTGTCTTGGGTTCACAGTGCTGTAAAACCACCTGGGGTTGAAATTAAGCTGCACTGTACTTGTATGATATTCTCCTTTATTCATCTGAAAGAAAGGGGTTAATATCTTTCTTAAAATAACAGGCACAAAGTAGTTTCATTCAAATGCTTTAACAAACTATGTAAGCACTGTGCAAATTGAAGCCCCTTACACGACACCTGGAGCAACTACATGTGATGAGCATGCACTTGTGCGGTTGTTTATAAGTGGCTCTGTAGCTGGCTGCTATAGCACATCAACAATTGGAACAGATTCATAAAGACTAAAGAAATAATCATATAGTTAAAAAGGAAAATGGCTACCCTTGCTAATAATTGCTGTGAAACAATATCTGTTTTTGGATGAAAGCAGACTCCATCGACTATATGGACATATCTAGATTGTGTCAATATACCTAGCTATAAAATTAAAACTTTATGGACCTATGCACTGCCTAATGCAAATTTTGTTGTCCCAGTTTTGAAAAAAATTCAAAGGCAGTCATTTGTTATTGGAACAAAAAATACCAGAGCCACAATATCTGCAAGCCCTTACTTGACCTTCCTACAAACAATCCCAGGATTCTGAGTAGCAGTTACCTTTTGAATGAACTCACTCTGAGTTTACTTAAGGACAGTTAGATTTTTATATCCGTAAAGGGACATAGCTACACTTTATCACCAAAATAACTTGTTATATTTTACATACCCTTACATTAAAAAAAGTGCTACCTCTGATTTACCATGAGGAATATTCACTAATGATATATTAAACACATGGGGCGCAATCTTGCCAGCCCTAGGGAGGCGGGTATGGAGGCGGGACTGCCAGGAAAATGGCAGAATTTAGGGGCGGGCAACCCACCCCCAACCCACCTCTGTGACATCTTGCCAGGAGGTGGGTAGCTGTCCCGTGCCGGGTCTCGTCTCCTTGGAGGCGGGAAGGGATTACAGCCACTTAACTGCCTTTTAACAGGTAGTTAACAAGCAGAAAATAGGCTTATCACCATTTTGCCGACAGAAGTGTGGGCTTCCCGAAGGCTCCGAACCCCGCCAGGGTCACCGAGGCAAGCAGTGGGTCTGCGGGAGTCTGCGGGGTGCAAAAGTGCGCTGTGAAGGTAAGTGATGGGTGCAAGTGTGGAGAGGTGAGTATCTGAGGTAAGTGCAAAGTGTTAGAAAAAGTGTACTTACCTTTGTTTCTTCCTGCAGGCTTCAGTCGGTGGGTATGCGGAGAGTCTTTCACTTCCGCGGTAGAGATGACAGATGGCCGTTGCATTCTCCAATGCAACAACCATCTCATTTCAGCAAAAGAAAGAGGTTTGATGAGGTCTTAGAATTCAAGACCTCATCAAAATACAGAGAATGTCAGTGTTTGACAGCTTCACAGAGCTGTCAAACGATGACAATTCATCTGTCAACATTTTTTGACAGATGAAATGTCATATTTTGATGTTCTCTGCAACCGGCTTTCCCTTAATTGGCCTGCTGAGCCTGCTGGGCGGGCATAACAAGGTCAATCAAGGGAAAATAGCGTGGGTTGGCCAGAAGTCGATGGAGGCGGGACTGAAACCCAACAAGTGGGAGTCCCACCTCCAAAAGCTCCCCATTTGGCAAAATCACCCCCGTGGTGTCTTTCCTGTCCACCACACTTTGACATAATGGCTCGGGTTTTGCTATAATAACTGATGGGGCTGATATCCCTCTTCCAGGGATGTCCGGGAGTAATTTAGGCAGAGCACACCACTCGACTGGGACATTCACCACAGCACCCAAATTCCTTTAGGGCCTGATTGGAATCCACTAGATGGGCACACTGGCATGCTACTGGGTGGTGGCCCGCAGGGAAAAGGAAGCTGAGCTGCTTTTGAGGCCTTAAAGGTGGAGCAAAATTAAAGAGGCCGGGGAAGGAGGAGCTCTCGGACAGAAGCAGTACAATTTTGGAACTGACTTAGTGTGGTTAAACATGCAAGTATTGCATAAGAGGATTACCTTACAAAATACGCCTCTAAAAGTTTAATCAGTTAAGAGAAGATGCTGGTAGATATTGAAAGAGAAGGTTCTTCAACCAGGAATGGTATTGCAAGTTTTCCTGCATTTTTTAAGCCAGCTAAAATCCAGTGCTGCCTGCCCCAACACTTTGACTTGTTCTTCTCTGCTGCCCTGTGCCTTCCCCATTGAACATGCTCTTTCTGCTCCACCAGGCTAGGTTGGCTGAACCACTCCAAGCAACAATCTGCAGTGAGCCGTGGAAGGAGTATATAAAGGACATAGAAGCACTGGAGAAAATGCAAAAAAGATTAACAAGGATAACAAGGATGGTACCAGAACTGAGAGATTACAGTTATCAGGAAAGATTGAACAAGTTGGGGCTTCTTTCTTTAGAAAAGAGAAGACTTAGAGATGATCTGATAGAGGTCTTTAAAATTATGAATGCGTTGGACAGGGTAGATGCAGAGAGAATGGGCAGGATTTTCATTGGGCCGTGGAGCCGGGATTGGAGGCGTGTGGGGGGTTAAAATCTCGAAATCGGGGGGGGGGCACGAACCCATCCCGCCCCCAACCCGCCTCCATGCCAGTTTCAAAGGAGGCGGATACCCGACCTGTGCTGGGAGCCGCCTCCCCGAGGCGGGAAGGGGATTAGTGCCAATTAACTGCCTGTTAACAGGTAGTTAACAGGCAGTTTTTAGCCTAATCCCTATTTTTAATGCTGAAGTGTGGGATTCCCGACGGCTCCAAACCACGCCAAGTTAGCGAGGCGGACCGTCGTGCTGAAGGGCTTGGAGGGTTTGAGATGTCCGTTGTTCAGGTGAGTGATGGGTGCATGAGTGCAAAGTTAAGTGTGTTTGGTGCGTGTAAAGTGTTTAAAGAAGTTTTACTTACCTTTACAGCCTTCCTTCCTTCAGGTCTCGGGAGTCCATCATCTCACCGGCACAGAAAGCGGAATGGCCGCAAGCTGTCAAAAGTTGCAGCATTCAGCTTTCTGGTCTGGAGAGATCTCTATATCAGCCTGAGAGGAAGGAATTAACTTGGAGTACAGATTGTCAGTGTTTGACAGCTTCAAAGAGCTGTCAAACGCTGATATTTCATCTGTCAAAAGCTCTTGACAGATGAAATGTCAATCTGTGATGTCACTTGTTGCTGGGTGGCCCTTAATTGGCCTGCTGAGCCCGCTGGGTGGGCTCAACAAGGTCAATCAAATGAAAATTGCGTTGCTTGGCCACAACTCGATGAAGACTGGACTACAACCCCGAAAGTTGTAGTCCTGCCTCCTACACGCCTCCAGTATCAAAATCCAGCCCAATGTTTCCACTTGTGGGAGAATCCAAAACTAGGGGACATAAATACAAGATAGTTACTAATAAATCCAATTGGGAAATAAGGAGAAATTTCTTTACTCAGAGAGTGGTTAGAATATGGAAGTTGCTACCACAGGAAGTGGTTGAGGCTTAGATGCTTTCAAAAGGAAACGTGACGAGTACATGTGAGAAAAGGGACTAGAAAGATATGCTGAAAGGCTGAGATGAGGGAGATGGAATGGGAGGACACCTATGTGGATTATAAACACCAGCTCAGACTAGTTAGGCCGAATGGCCTGTTTCTGTGCTGTATGTTGTATGTAATTCTATGTAAAAGGGAAGCACCTTAGTGATAAGCGGGAGACACACAGATGGATTTGTTTCAATGAAACACTGCTGATAAACTATTATTGTGATATCTTTGTAGTTGGAATGTGGAGGAACAGGAAAAACAAGTGGGGGTGTGAAGAATGATGGTGAATGAACACGAGGAGAGATGCGAAACTGGAGCTGTTGTCTCATTGAGGGAGGGGAGAGTTTTGCTCTTGTGGCAGGGGAACAGTTGTTAGTGGCTCAGGAGAGGGCTAGGCAAATTTCTTCAGCGGCTGTCAGGGTGGCTTGTGGCTATTTCCCCATGTCTGCCTCCAAATAAGCCGTATTACAAATGATAGGGTGGCACAGTACTGAGCACGGAGAGAGTGAATTTCCACAGCGGTTCTCCCACTAGTCTGCCTTAACCTTGGTGGAAGATTTGCGCAAACCCCGGAAATATGGCGTAAAAGGTGTTTATGGTGGCTCTTCTGCCAAAGATACAGCAGACAAGCAGGACAGCCCCTGCAGAAATTCACCCTCACAGCCTCCATCACTAAGTGCTTGAGACTAACAGGATTGAGCAAGAGGTTCTGAAGCAGCAAAATCATTTTTTGTATTCCAAATGCCAAATATAAATGCCTTTCTTGATTTCTTACTACAGTTATACAGGGCCTTGGTGAGACCACATCTGGAGTAGTGTGTGCAGTTTTGGTCTCCTTCCCTAAGAAAGGATACATAGATACATAGAAGATAGGAGCAGGAGTAGGCCATTCGGCCCTTCGTGCCTGCTCCGCCATTCGATGAGATCATGGCTGATCCTTTAATTCAGTATCCCGTCCCCGCCTTCTCTCCGTAACCCTTAACCCCTTTTGCCCGTAGAAATATATCTAATTCCCTCTTAAATATATTTAATGAGCTGGCGTACACTGCCCTCTGTGGCAATGAGTTCCACAGGTTCACCACTCTCTGAGTGAAGAAATTCCCCCTCATCTCTGTCCTAAATGGTTTAGCCCTTATCCTTAAATTATGTCCTCTAGTTCTGTTCTCACCCGCCAAGGGAAACATTCCTTCTGCATCCAGTCTGTCTAGACCTGTCAGAATTTTATACACTTCTATGAGGTCCCCTCTCAATCTTCTAAACTCCAGTGTGTACATCCCTAAACTACATAGTCTCTCCTCATAGGTCATTCCCGCCATTCCTGGTATCAGCCTGGTGAATCGCCGCTGCACCCCCTCCATGGCAAGAACATCCTTCCTCAGATGAGGCGACCAAAACTGTACACAGTACTCGAGGTGTGGTCTCACCAGTGCCCTGTACAGCTGCAGCAAGGTATCCCTGTTCCTGTATTCTAACCCTTTTGCTATGAAGGCCAGCATACCGTTTGCCTTCTTGACCGCCTGTTGCACCTGCATGCTCGCCTTCAGTGACTGGTGTACAAGAACACCCAGGTCTCTCTGTACTTCCCCCTCTCCCAATCTATTGCCATTTAAATAATAATTTGCCCTCCCGTTCCTGCACCCAAGGTGGATAACTTCGCACTTGTCCACATTATAGTGCATCTGCCATTTATCCGCCCAATCGCCCAGTCTGTCCAAATCGCTCTGGAGCTTCCTGGTCTCTTCCTCTGAGCCCACCCCCCCTCCTAGTTTAGTGTCGTCTGCAAATTTGGAAATGCTGCATCCGACTCCCTGATCCAGGTCATTAATGTAAATTGTGAACAGCTGGGGGCCCAGGACAGATCCCTGTGGTACCCCACTTGTTACTGCCTGCCATTCAGAAAATGAGCCGTTTATTCCAACTCTCTGTTTTCTATCTGACAGCCAGTTCCCTATCCACGCCAAAACTTTCCCCTTTATCCCATGAGCCTCAATTTTCCATGCTAATCTTTTATGTGGGACCTTATCGAAGGCCTTTTGGAAGTCCAGGTACACCACATCTACTGGCTCTCCCCCATCTATTCTACCAGTTACTCCCTCAAAAAATTCCAATAGATTAGTCAAGCACGATTTACCCTTTGTAAATCCATGTTGACTCTGTCCTATCCTGTCCCCATTTGCTAAGTGCTCCGCTATTTCATCCTTAATGATGGACTCCAGCATTTTGCCCACAACTGATGTAAGGCTTACAGGTCTGTAATTACCTGCTTTTTCCCTACCCCCCTTTTTGAATAGTGGGGTAACGTTAGCTACCCTCCAATCCATCGGCACTGTTCCCGAGTCTAATGAATTCTGAAAAATCATCCTTAGTGCATCCGCTATCTCTAGGGCCACCTCCTTCAGTACCCTAGGATGCATGTCATCAGGCCCTGGGGATTTGTCCACCTTCAATCCCCCTAGCTTCCTTAACACCATATCCTTAGAGATATTGATTTGCGTCAGTTCCTCCTTTGCCAATGTCCCTATTTTTCCCGATATCCCAGGGAGGTTTTTTGTGTCTTCCTTCGTAAAGACTGACCCAAAGTATGCATTTAGTTGATCTGCCATTTCCTTATTTCCCATTATATATTCCCCCGTATCTGACTGCAATGGACCAACTTTGGTTTTCACCAGTCTTTTCCTTTTGATATATTTATAAAAGCTTTTGGAGTTAGTTTTTATATTTTCCGCCAGCTTGTTTTCGTAAGCTATTTTGCCCCTCTTGATCATGCCCTTTGCCCTCCTTTGCTCTATCTTAAACTGTTCCCAATCTTCCGCTCTGGCACTTTTTTTGGCTATTTTATACGCCCTATCTTTGGATTTTATGCTGTCTCTAATTTCCCCTGTTATCCACGGTTGAGTCACCTTTTTAGATTTCCTTTTATGCCAGATTGGTATAAACAATTTTTGCAATTTTGTCATTCTATCTTTAAATGTTTGCCATTGTTTATCTACCTCCAGTCCTCCCAGGAACGTTGTCCAATCAGACCTACTCAGTTCCCGTCTCATGGCATCATAATTCCCCTTGTTTAAATTCAGGACCTTAGTCTCTGAGTCAATTTCTTCGCTCTCCATTTCGAGTGAGAAATCGATCATGTTATGATCGCTCTGACCCAAGGGTCCCCGTACAACAAGATTACTGATTAGTCCCTTCTCATTGCACAGTACCCAGTCCAATATAGCCTGTTCCCGAGTTGGTTCCTCGACATATTGATCCAGATAACCATCCCTTAAACACTCAAGGAATTCCTCCTCCTCATTATTTTTACTGATTAGGCTAGTCCAATCTATATGTAAGTTAAAGTCACCTATGATGACAGCTGTGCTCTTATTGCACGCTTCTCTAATTTCCCTCGTGATGCCCTCCCTAACCTCTATTTTACTATTTGGAGGCCTATATACCACTCCTATTAATGTTTTTCGCCCCTCGCTATTTCTTAGCTCCACCCATATAGATTCTGTATTAACTGAGTTAATATCCTTCTTTTCAATTGCATTTATCCCCTCTTTTACTAGCAATGCTACCCCTCCTCCCATAGAGGGAGTGCAGCGAAGGCTCACCAGACTGGTTCCTGGGATAACAACAGAAAATGCTGGAAAAACTCAGCAGACCAGGCAACATCCATGGAGAGAAATTATAGTCGATGTTTTGGGTGAACCCTTTTTCAAAACTGGAAAGGAAATGAAATAGATCGAAGGCAGGGCTGCGATAGAACAAAAGAAGTAAAGAGACATTAAGAGGTATTCAAAACCAGACGAGATGGTAATAGGACAGTGGAGACAAAAGACGGCTCAGATTAGGTGTGAAATGTACTGGCAGGGTGAGAGACAGTTGCCATGTGGGAGAGAGAAAAAAAAGGAAAGCGGGGGGGAAGGTAAAACCCAAAACAAAGGGGTGGAAAAAAAATATAAGTAAAAATGTAATAGGGGCTGAGGTTATGATCTGAAATTGTTGAACTCGATATTGAGTCCGGAAGGTTGCAAAGTGCCTAATCGGAAGATGAGGTGCTGTTCCTCGAGTTTACGTTGAGCTTCCATGGAACAATGCAAGAGGCCAAGGACGGTGAGGTCCGAGTGGGAATGGAGCGGTGAATTAAAATGACAGGCGACCGGAAGCTCGGGGTCACCCTTACGGACTGAACGGAGGTGTTCCGCAAAGCAGTCACCCAATCTGCATTTGGTCTCCCCAATGTAGAGGAGACCGCATCGTGAGCAGCGAATACAGTATACTAGATTGCAAGAAGTACAAGTAAATCGCTGTTTCACCTGGAAGGGGTGTTTGGGGCCCTGGACAGTGGGAAGGGGGGAGGTATAGGGGCAGGTGTTACATCTCCTGCGCTTGCACGGGAAGGTACCAGGTGAAGGGGAAGGGCTGTTGGGGGTGATAGAGGAGTGGACTAGGGTGTCTCAGAGGGAGCGGTCCCTACGGAATGCTGAAAAGGGAGGGGAGGGGAAGATGCGTTGGGTGTTGGGATCACTTTGGAGGTAGCGGAAATGGCGGAGGATGATCCGTTGAATGTGGAGGCTGGTGGGGTGAAAGGTTAGGACAAGGGGAACCCTATCGTGGTTCTGGGTGGGAGGGGCAGGGGTGAGGGCAGAAGTGCGGGAGATAGAACGGACACGGTCAAGGGCCGTGTCAACCACGGTAGAGGGGAATCCTCGGTTGAGGAAAAAGGAAGCCATGTCGGAAGCACTGGTGTGGAAGGTGGCATCGTCGGAGCAGATACAGCGGAGACGGAGAAACTGGGAGAATGGAATAGAGTCCTTACAGGAGGCGGGGTGGGAGGAAGTGTAGTCCAGGTAGCTGTGGGAGTCAGTGGGCTTGTAGTGAATATTGGTCGATAACCTATCCCCAGAGATGGAGACGGAGAAGTCGAGGAAGGGAAGGGAAGAGTCAGAGATGGACCATGTGAAGGTGAGGGAAGGGTGGAAATTGGAGGCAAAGTGAATGAAATTGTCTAGTTCGGGGCGAGAGCAGGAAACGGCACCGATACAGTCATCAATGTATCGGAAAAAGAGGTGAGGGAGGGGACCTGAGTAGGACTGGAACAAAGAGTGTTCCACGTATCCCACGAAAAGGCAGGCATAGCTAGGACCCATGCGGGTACCCATAGCAACACCTTTGATTTGGAGGAAATGAGTGGAGTTAAAGGAGAAGTTGTTCAATGTGAGAACAAGTTTAGCCAGGCGGAGGGGGGCTGGTCGGGCCTCTGTTCAAGGAAGAAGCGGAGCGCCCTCAGGCCATCCTGGCGGGGGATGGAGGTGTAGAGGGATTGTACGTCCATGGTGACAAGGAAGCGGTTGGGGCCAGGAAACTGGAAACTGTTAAAGTGGCGGAGGGCGTCCGAAGAGTCGCGGATGTAGGTGGGAAGAGACTGGACAAGGGGAGAAAAGATAGAGTCGAGATAGGAAGAGTTAAGTTCCATGGTGCAAGAACAGGCTGAAACAATGGGTCTATCAGGGCAGTCCTGTTTGTGGATCTTGGGAAGGAGGTAGAAGCGGGCTGTGCGGGGTTGGGGAACTATGAGGTTGGTGGCCGCAGGGGGAAGATCTCCAGAGGAGATGAGGTCAGTGACAGCCTTGGAAACGGTTCCTGGGATGGCAGGACTGTCGTATGAGGAGAGATTGTGTCGACACTCTCCTTCTCTTCTTCTTAGGCAGTCCCTCGGAACCGAGGATGACTTGTTTCCACATTAAAAATGAGTTCTCAGGTGACTGATGAGTCCAATGCGGGACCTGCAGTCTCTGTCACAGGTGGGGCAGGTGGTGGTTGAAGGGGCGGGTGGGTGGGGTGCTTGGGTTGACGCGCGCTCCTTCCGCTGTTTATGCTTGGCTTCCGCTTGCTCCTGGCGAAGAGACTCGAAGTGTTTGGCGCCTTCCCGGATGCTTCTCCTCCACTTTGTGCGGTCTTGGGCCAGGGATTCCCAGGTGTCGGTGGAGATGTTACACTTTTTCAAGGAGGCTTTGAGGGTGTCCTTGAAGCATTTCCTCTGCCCACTTGGGGCTCTCTTGCCATGCCGGAGCTCCGAGTAGAGCGCTTATTTTGGGAGTCTCGTATCGGGCATGCGGACAATATGACCCGTACATCAGAGCTGATCGAGCGTAGTCAAAGCTTCGATGCTGGGGATGTTGGCCTGAGCAAGAACACTGATGTTGGTGCGCCTATCCTGCCAATGGATTTGCAGGATCTTGCGGAGGCAGCGTTGGTGGTACCTCTCCAGTGCTGTGAGGTGCCTGCTGTACATGGTCTGAGGCATACAGCAGGGCGGGTATCACTACTGCTCTGTAGACCATGAGCTTAGTGCCGGGTTTGAGGTCCTGGTCTTCAAACACTCTCTTCCTCAGGTGACTGGAGGCTGCACTGGCACACTGAAGACGGTGTTGGACTTAGTCGTCGACGTCTGCCCTTGTCGTCTGCCCTTGGTGACAGTAGGCTCCCAAGGTATGGAAAGTGGTCCACGTTGTCCAAGGCCTTGTTGTGGGTTTTGATAATCGGGGGGCAGTACTGTGTGGTGGGGGCAGGTTGGTAGAGGACCTTTGTCTTATGGATGATTAATGTAAGGCCCATGCTCTCGTACACTTCGGTGAAGGTGTTGACAATGGTTTGGAGTTCGACCTCCGAGTGAGCGCAGACACAAGCGTCGTCTGCATACTGTAATTCGACAACAGAGGATGGGATGACCTTGGATCTGGACTGGAGGCGACGGAGGTTGAACAGTTTCCCGTTTGTTCTGTAAATTAGCTCCACTCCAGCGGGGAGCTTACTGAGGGTGAGATGGAGCATTGCAGCAAGGAAGATCGAGAAGAGCGTTGGTGCGATGACACAGCCTTGCTTGACCCCGGTTTGTAAGTGAATTGGGTCTGTGGTGGAACCGTTGGTCAGGATCACGGCTTGCATGTCGTCGTGAAGCAGGCGGAGGATGGTGACAAACTTTTGAGGGCAGCCGAATCTGAGGAGGACACTCCATAATCCCTCACGGTTGACTGTGTCGAAGGCCTTTGTGAGATCAAAGAAGGCCATGTACAGTGGTTGGTGCTGTTCCCTGCATTTCTCTTGTAATTGTCGTGCGGTGAAGATCATGTCCATTGTGCCCCTTAGTGGGTGGAATCCGCATTGCGACTCTGGGAGGAGCTCTTCAGCCACTGGGAGAAGGCGATTGAGGAGGATTCTTGTGATGACATTCCCTGTGGCAGACAGCAGGGAAACTCCTCTCTAATTACCGCAATCGGACTTGACACCTTTCTTGAAGATGGTCACAATTACGCCATCTCAGAAATCCCCTGGCATGCTCTCCGTCTTCCAAATAAGAGAAATGAGTTCATTAATTCGCGCCAGTAGTGCTTCTCCGCCATGCTTTAGTGCCTCGGCGGGGATTCCATCTGCTCCTGAGGCCTTGTTGTTCTTCAGTTGTCGGATGGCCTTTTCAACCTCATGCCGGGCTGGGGTTGTGCTGAGATGGTGATGGGTAGCATGCTGCGGGATGGAGTTGAGGACACTCGCGTCGAAGACAATCGCGGTTAAGGAGATCTTCGAAGTGCTCCTTCCAGCGGGCACTGACTGCCTCTCTGTCCTTGATGAGTACCTCTCCGTTCTTGGCCCGCAGTGGGATAGGGCCTTGAGTGCTTGGGCCGTAGATAGTCTTGACTGCGCGAAAGAATCCACGCACATCGTGATTGTTGGCTAGCTGCTGGATCTCCTGCGCTTTCTCCACCCACCATTTGTTCTTTAGGTCGCGAGTTTTTTGTTGGACCTCGGCCTTCAGGCTTCTGTAGAGCTGCTTTCTTGCTCTCGAGTTCTGTTGCTGTTTCCAGATCAGGAATGCCTTGCGCTTGCGGCTTATTAGCTACTGGATCTCCTGGTCATTCTCGTCGAACCAGTCTTGGTGTTTCCTGGTTCTAGGCCTGTATTCACTAGAGCTTAGAAGAATGAGAGGGGATCTCATTGAAACGTATAAAATTCTGACAGGGCTGGACAGACTGGATACAGGGAGGATGTGTCCCCTGGCTGGGGGTCTAGAACGAGGGGTCACAGTCTCAGGATACGGGCTAGGACATTTAGGACTGAGATGAGGAGAAATTTCTTCACTCAGAGGGTGGTGAACCTGTGGAATTCTCTACCACAGAAGGCTGTGGAGGCCACGTCACTGAATTTATTTAAGAGGGAGATAGATAGATTTCTAAACACAAAAGGCATCAAGGGGTATGGTGAGAGAGCGGGAATATGGTATTGAGATAGAGGATCAGCCATGATCATATTGAATGGTGGAGCAGGCTCGAAGGGCCGAATAGCCGACTCCTGTTCCTATTTTTCTATGTTTCTATGTTTCTATTTTCCTACAACCGGGACTACACTTCAAAAGGTTCTTCATTGGCTGTAAAGCACTTTGGGATGTCACAAGGTCATGAAAGGCGCTATAGAAATACAAGGAAAGGCGAATAATGAGCTTGTATTCCCTCGAGTATAAAAGATTCAAGGGTGTTCTAATCGAGGTGTTTAAGATGATTAAAGCAGTTGATCAGGTAAATAGAGAGAAACTATTTCCTCTGGTGGGGGGAGTCCAGAACAAGGGGGCATAACCTTAAAAATTAGAGCCAGGCCGTTCAGGGGTGATGTCAGGAAGCACTTTTTCACACAAAGGCTAGTGGAAATCTGGAACTCTGGTATGGCGAGAGAACGGGAATATGGTATTGAGATAGAGGATCAGCCATGATCATATTGAATGGCAGAGCGGAGCAGGCTCGAAGGGCCGAATGGCCTACTGCTGCTCCTATTTTTCTACGTTTCTATGCCTGCCTATCGCTTTAAGCCCAAAAGCACCCCAATGACAGACCGGGGAGCAGTAGTGCTTAGGTCGTAATATGGGCAGGCGGCCTCTGACTTGTCCCCAGCACCATTGGGAGAAATCTGCGTGCAGAACCCTCCGACAGCCATTCGTGTGTAATATACATTGCGGCACCTTCTTCAGGTGCAATCGGAGGCAGGCACTGTGTGATGAAATATGCCATTCATCAGGCACTGTATTCTCTGTGTTTAGTTTAGTTTCAGTTTCATTTCCTTACCTGTATTGTATTGTGTGTAGGGCTCCGCCCATACCTGGCCCCTACTTAAGCAGGCCCAGCGTGTCTCACATCCAGTACAGCAGATCTCTGGATGAGAGACACTTCTCCAATGTGTATTACTTTCTGAGTTAATAAAAGCCTTGCTTTGCTCCGTTAACGTTGAGTCTCGGATTCATTGAGGCACATCACACTGGAAAAGGCACCGGGTAAGGTTGGGTGTTAAATGCAGCTGTCTTTTTGGGTGCTATTTAGGAGCAGGACGGAATCTACTCTGATATTTTTCTCCAAGCCATCTCGGTCACCTGAAGAGAGGCAACAACTACAATTGTAGCTCCAATTCCCAAAATGCTGTAGTCTGAGCATGTCCAACACACAGAATCTGCCAGCATGGATCAACTTGACCCTCGTTTTTTTCTCAGGCTATAATAGAAAGAAAGACTTGCATTTATATAGCGCCTTTCATGACCTCAGGATGTCGCAAAGCCCTTTACAGCCAATGAAGTACTTTTGAAGTGTTGTAATGTTGAAAATGCAGCAGCCAATTTGTGCACAGCAAGATCCAACAAACAGCAACGTGATAATGACCAGATAAGCTGTTTTCTTAATGATGTTGATTGAATAATTATGAGTTTGTTTTTCCAAATGATTTCAGTATAACTCAGAGTGTGAATTTTAGAATTACATGGGGGGAAAAATTTGGTACCGCCCATTTTGGGGTGCTGATGTCGGCCGGGCGCAAAGTTTAGCGCCCGGCGCTAATTATCGCCTCCGACTGCAGAATTCGCCTCTATCGCCCCTGGAGGTGATTTGAGCGCTATATTAGGCACTACACACCTCTCTTAAGGCACAAACGTCGGAGAGCAAGGCGCTACCTCAGAATGCTCCCGAAGTTTAGCCGATGTCAGTAACCATGGAAGCCAGACAGACTGGCGCCGTCCAGTTCTAAAAGGGGAGGGGCCATCTTGCTGGCCAGCCACTCCCTGCTCATTGCAGCCTTGAATCTCGGCCTGGGGAGACCTCAAAAGCAATTGTGTTGGAAGCACTAATGGATAGGCCCAGGGAAAGAGCTCGGCACTTAGGAACCTCAAAAGTGGTGCTGAGGGCCAAAACTCCTTAGGACAGCGTTAAAACCAAAAATTCTGCCGACAAGAAAAGGCAGGAAGCGCCCGCCTTTAAATAGCGCTCCCCCAGCCCCTTCCCGACTTGAAAATGTTCCCCTCTACCTGTCGTTCCCAGCGGCAGACGCTAAGGCAGGGGGCGCAACTCAATATCCGGTCCGGGGCGCTACCGGGGCATTGCGCGCTTGACTGACATCATGATCTACGGACGCAGGGGATCGTGGCGGTAGTGTTTAGCGCCACCGCAAAACGACTAGTCAGTTTCACGAGTGGCGGTAAAATCGCCACGCTCGGGTACTAAATTCCTAGCGCCCCGTTAGCGTCCCTGGAGGCACTAACGGGAGGCGCTAACCAACCGAATATTCCTCCCATAGAATCTACAGCACAGAACCAGGCCATTTGGCCCAACATATTATCCACAGGAGCCTCCTCCTTCCTTACATCATCTAACCCTATCCACACATCCTTCTATTCCTTGCCCCCTTATATGTTTATCTAGCTTCCCTTTAAATGCATCTATGCTATTTGCCTCAACTACCTCATGTACATTCTCACCACTCGCTGGGTAAAGAATGTTTTCTGAGGTAAACGTTTGACAGCAAAACTCTTCCAAAAGTCAAAATAAACTCTAGCAAATAAAGAGGGACAGAGAGATGAACAGAAAGATTGAGAGTGAGTGAGAGACAGAGACAAATGGTTACAGCACGTACCCTGTTTCTTTTATATTGAGAATTCAGCAATGATTTTTCACATTTATTTGTGGAGCTGTGCTATTTATTTATCCAGCTGTAGTAGGTAAGGAAAACATTATTCAACATGCATCACTAAAATAGATTATCTGGTCATTATCTCACTGCTGTTTGTGGGAACTTGCTGTGCTCAAATTGACTGCTGCATTTCCCGACAATAGAACAAGGCAAATTATTGGCCTGGTTAGGAGATTGACTGAGCGGCAGAAGACAGAGAGTAGGGATAATGGACAGGTACTCTAACTGGCAGGATGTGACTGGTGGCGTACAACAGGGATCTGCGTTGGGGCCTCAACTATTCACCATATTTATTAACAATTCAGATGACAGGATAGTGAGCCACATATCCAAGTTTGCCAATGACATAGAATCATAGAAAGTTACAGCACGGAAGGAGGCCATTTCGGCCCATCGTGTCCGTGCCGGCCAACAAAGAGCTATCCAGCCTAATCTCACTTCCCAGCTCTTGGTCCGGAGCCCTGCAAGTTAGAGCATCCCAAATGCACATCCAAGTGCTTTTTAAATGTGGTTAGGGTTCCTGCCTCTACCACCCTTTCAGGCAGTGAGTTCCAGACCCCCACAACCCTCTGGGTGAAGAAATTTCCCCTCAAATCCCCATTAAACCTTCCCCCAATTATTTAAATCTGTGCCCCCTGGTTTTTGACCCCTCTGCTAAGTGAAATAGGTCCTTTCTATCCACTTTATCTATGCCCCTCATAATTTTATACACCTCAATAAGGTCTCCCCTCAGCCTCCTCTGTTCCAAGGAAAACAAACCCAGCCTATCCAGTCTTTCCTCATAGCTAAGATTCTCTACTCCCGGCAACATCCTTGTAAATCTCCTCTGTACCCTCTCTAGTGCAATCACACCGTTCCTGTAATGTGGTAACCAGAACTGCACACAGTAGTCTAGCTGAGGCCTAACTAGTGTTTTATACAGTTGAAGCATAACCCCTCTGCTCTTGTATTCTGTGCCATGGCAAGCATTCTGAATGCCTTCTTAACCACCTTATCTACTTGGCCTGCTACCTTCAGGGATCTGTGGACATGCACTCCAAGGTCCCTTTGTTCCTCTACACTACTCAGTGTCCTACCATTTACTGGCTCAGAAATTCGGGTCAGAGGCTTCCCGCGGGTGCAAGCCTCCGACCTGCACTTACCTAGCGCGCCGGCCGTTGTGCTGTGGGCCCGCATGGGATTCCGATCCTGGGCCTCCTCCAACAGCCGGCGCGCAGTGCTTGCGTATCCCAGGGGTGCAGTTAGTTCGAAGCGTCCCCTGGGATCACGTGGGCCATGGAGAGCCAATGGTAGCAGGGAATCTGTATTCATAGATTTGACAGGAAGAGCTATAAATACTATAAGCCCCAAAACATAACTAAAACTTCAAATAAATTTTTTTTAAATCACATTTTTAAAATAACTTTAAATTACATAAAAAAACTATTTTAAACAATAATTTAAATTTTTGAAAAAATTAATTACAGTTTCTAACAGGGCTAAAAATAAACTTACCTTTCTTTAAAGTATTTAAAAATAATAAACCTGTGGAAAAAATGTTTTAATTTAACTTAATTCACCACTTACCTTGTTAAAAGCAGGCCTTGCGACTGCTTTTTACAAGCGTAGCTCCTGGAGACTTACCCTCCTGGAGAAACCTGCAAAAAAAACCGGAAGTTCCAGGCGTACGCGCTGCCCCTCCGGCGCACGCATTCGACCTGTGAACCCCTTCCTTTAAGGGAACGGAAATTCCGGTTTCCCGCGCATGTGCAGTGCATGCATGAAACCGGCACTTTCGTTGGGCCTACGCGTGAGTACCCAGCGCGTTCTCACCCGTGTGGACCCAAATTTCTTGACCAATGTGTATTCCCTTTCCTCGTTAGCCCCCCAGATAAAGATAGGCGACATTGTAAGCAGTGTAGATGGAAGCATAAAATTACAAAGAGATATTAGTAGATTAAGTGAATGGGCAAAAATGTGGCAAATAAATTTCAATATGGTCAAGTGTGAAGTCATCCACGTTGGACCTAAAAAGGATAGATTAGAGTACTTTCTAAATGGTGAAAAGCTAGAATTAGTGGAGGTCCAAAGAGACTTAGGGGTCCATGTACATAGATCATTAAAACATAATGAACAGGTACAGAAAATAATCAAAAAGGCTAATGGAATGCTGGCCTTTGTATCTAGAGGACTAGAATAAAAGGGGGGTAGAAGTCATGCTTCAACTATACAAAGCCCTGGTTAGTCCACACCTGGAGTACGGTGAGCAGTTCTGGGGACCACACCTTAGGAAGGATATATAGGCCTTGGAGGGAGTGCAGCACAGATTTACTAGAAGGATACCTGGGGGCGAAATTTATTATAGCCAAGGAATGGGTGCTAACTTCTGAAAAGTTTGAGATTTAGCACCAGGCACTAATGAATCTCGCTGCACGCAAAATTCAGTGTCATCGCTCAAAGAAAGGATGGGCATGCTAAATCAAGTGCTAACGGCCTAGCTCAGCGGCGTTAGACTCAAAGCGCTAAGCAATTTCAGTTGCAATCTAATCGCAAGTTATTATTGCCACAGGCTCTTTCCAGTTCTTAAAGGGGAGGTTCAATCATGCTGCAGAACCTCATTCTCAGCATTGCTGGTTCTGCAGCTGTCTCAGCAAACATCATAAGAACATAAGTAGGAGCAGGAGTAGGCCATACGGCCTGCTCCGCCATTCAATAAGATCATGGCTGATCCGAACCTAGACTCACGTCCACTTCCCTGCCCTCTCCCCGTAACCCCTTATTCCCTTATCAGCTAGGAAACTGTCTATCTCCGTTTTAAATTTATTTAATGTCGCAGCTTCCACAGCTCTCTGAGGTAGCAAATTCCATAGATTTACCATCCTCTGAGTGAAGAAGTTTCTCCTCATCTCAGTTTTGAAAGGGCAGCCCCTTATTCTAAGATTATGCCCCCTAGTTCTAGTCTCACCCATCAGTGGAAACATCCTCACCGCATCCACCCGATCAAGCCCCCTCACAATCTTATATGTTTCGATAAGATCGCCTCTCATTCTTCTGAATTCCAATGAGTAGAGGCCCAACCTACTCAACCTTTCCTCATATGTCAACCCCCTCATCTCCGGAATCAACCGAGTGAACCTTCTCTGAGCTGCCTCGAGAGCAAGTATATCTTTTCTTAAATATGGAAACCAAAACTGTACGCAGTATTCCAGGTGTGGCCTCACCAGTACCCTGTATAACTGCAGCAAGACTTCCCTGCTTTTATACTCCATCCCCCTTGCAATAAAAGCCAAGATTCCATTGGCCTTCCTGATCACCTGCTGTACCTACATACTAACCTTCTGTGTTTCATGCACCAGGACCCCCAGATCCCTTTGAACTGTAGCACTTTGCAGTTTCTCTCCATTTAGATAATAACTTGCTCTTTGATTTTTTCTGCCAAAGTGCATAACCTCACACTTTACAACATTATATTCCATCTGCCAAATTTTTGCCCACTCACTTAGCCTGTCTATGTCCTTTTGCAGGTTTTTTATGTCCTCCTCACTCACTGCTTTCCCTCCCATCTTTGTATCGTCGGCAAACTTGGATACGTTGCACTCGGTCCCTTCCTCCAAATCGTTAATATAGATTGTAAAGAGTTGGGGTCCCAGCACTGACCCCTGCGGAACACCACTAGTTACTGATTGCCAACCCGAGAATGAACCATTTATCCCAACTCTCTGTTTTCTGTTAGATAGCCAATCTTCCACCCATGCCAGTATATTGCCCCCAATCCCGTGATTTTTTATCTTGTGCAGTAATCTTTTGTGTGGCACCTTGTCAAATGCCTTTTGGAAGTCCAAATAGACCACATCCACTGGTTCCCCTTTATCCACCCTGTTACGTCCTCAAAGAATTCGACCAAATTTGTCAAACATGACTTCCCCTTCGTAAAACCATGCTGATTCTGTCCGATTAAATTATGCTTATCCAAATGTCCTGTTACTGCTTCCTTAATAATGGACTCCAACATTTTACCAACCACAGATGTTAGGCTAACTGGTCTATAGTTTACAGCCTTTTGTCTGCCTCCCTTTTTAAATAAGGGCATTACATTAGCAGTTTTCCAATCTGCTGGGACCTTTCCTGAATCCAGGGAGTTTTGGAAAATTACCACCAATGCATCCACAATCCCTACCGTTACTTCTCTCAAGACCCTAGGATGTAAGCCATCAGGTCCAGGGGATTTATCCGCCTTGAGTCCCATTATCTTACCGAGTACCACCTCCTTAGTGATTTTAATCATGTTTAGCTCCTCCCCCCCTATAGCCCCCTGTTTGTCTAGTGTTGGGATATTTTTAGTGTCCTCTACTCTAAAGACTGATACAAAATATTTGTTCAGCGTTTTTGCCATCTCCATGTTCCCCACCACTAATTTCCCGGTCTCGTCCTCTAAGGGACCAACATTCACTTTAGCCACCCTTTTTCTTTTTATATAACTGTAGAAACTCTTGCTATCTGTTTTTATATTTTTTGCTAGTTTACTTTCATAATCTATCTTCCCTTTCTTAATTAATCTTTTAGTTATTCTTTGCTGGCTTTTAAATGCCTCCCAATCTTCTATCCTCCCACTAGATTTGGCTACTTTATATGCCCTTGTTTTCAGTCGGATACTATCCTTTATTACTTTACTTAGCCACGGATGGCTGTCTTTTCTTTTACGCCCCTTTTTCCTCACTGGAATATATTTTTCTTGAAAGTTGTGAAATATCTCCTTGAATGTACACCACTGCTCATGTACCGTCTTACACTTTAATCTATTTTCCCAGTCCACTTTAGTCAACTCTGCTCTCATGCCTTCATAGTCTCCTTTATTTAAGCTTAGTATGCTGGTTTGAGATCCAACTCTCTCACCCTCCAACTGAATTTGGAATTCAACCATGTTATGGTCACTCATTCCAAGGGGATCCTTTACTAGGACATTTTTTATTAATCCTGTCTCATTACACAGGACCAGATCTAAGATTGCCTGCCCCCTGGTTGGTTCAGTCACATGCTGCTCAAGGAACCCGTCCCTAATACACTCTATGAACTCTTCCTCAAGGCTGCCCTGCCCAATTTGATTTGTCCAGTCAATATGAAAGTTAAAATTCCCCATAATTATAGCTGTTCCCTTATTACAAGCCCCAACTATTTCCTGATTTATACTCCGACCAACAGAGTTGCAAATGTTAGGAGGCCTATAGACTACGCCCACTAGTGACTTTTTCCCCTTATTCCTTATCTCCACCCAAACTGTTTCACTATCCTGATCCTTTGACCCAATATCATTTCTCACTATTGCAGTGATTCCATCCTTTATTAACATAGCCACCCCACCTCCCTTTCCTTCCTGTCTGTCCTTCCTAATTGTCAAATACCCCTGGATGTTTAGTTCCCAGTCAGGGTCACCTTGCAGCCATGTTTCTGTAATGGCCACCAGATCATACTCATGTGTAGTTATTTGTACCGTCAACTCGTCTATTTTGTTACGAATGCTGCGTGCATTCAGATAAAGAACTTTTAAATATGTTTTGTGACAATTTATTCCTGCTTTTACCCCTTTTACTACTCTACCTTTATCTTTATACATTCTGTCCCTTCCTGACATGCTCTGGTTTTTAATTTCCCCACTGCTACCTTGCTCTATTGCCTTCTCCGCTGACATTTTTATTTTTCGCTCTCTTGAAACCTCCCCCCCACTAATTAGTTTAAAGCCCTCTCTACAGCCCTAGTTATTCAATTCACCAGGATTCTAGTCCCAGCACTGGCCAAGTGAAGTCCGTTCCAACGGAACAGCTCTCTCCCGTCCCAGTACTGGTGCCAGTGTCCCAAGAAGCAAAACCCATTTCTCCCACACCAGTCTTTGAGCCACGCATTTAACTCTGATTTTATTTACCCTAGCCAAATTTGCTCGTGGCTCAGGTAGTAATCCCGAGATTATTACCCTTGTGGTTATGCTTTTTAATTTGGCCCCTAGCTGCTCATACTCCCTCAGCAGAACCTCTTTCCTTGTCCTATCTATGTCGTTGGTACCAACATGGACCACGACAACTGGATCCTCCCCCTCCCACTCCAAGTTTCTCTCCAGCCCAGAGGAGACGTCCTTAACCCTGGCACCGGGCAGGCAACACAGCCTTCGGGACTCTCGCTCTCGGCTGCAAAGAACCCTATCTATCCCCCTAATGATACTATCCCCTACCACTACAACATTTCTTTTTACTCCCCCTACTTGAATGGCCCCTCATTCCACGGTGCTGTGGCGAGGTTGCTCATCCTCCCTGCAGTCCCTGTTCCTGTCCTCACAGGGAGTAAGAGCCTCGAACCTGTTGGACAAGAGCAAGGGCTGCGGCTCCTCCAACACTACCTCCTGGATCCCCGTACCTGCCTCACTCATAGTCACACCCTCCTGTCCCTGACCACGGAATACATCTGAATTAGTTAATCTAATTGGTGTGACAATTTCTGGAACACAGATTCCAGGTAACTCTCCCCCTCCCTGATGTGTCGCAGTGTTTGAAGCTCGGACTCCAGCTCATCAACACGGAGCCGGAGTTCCTCGAGCAGCCAACACTTACTGCAAATGTGGTCACCGCGAACATCAATGGTGTCCACCAGCTCCCACATATTGCAGCAGTAACACATCACCTGTTCTGCCATTTTATGTAATTAATTAAATTTATTATTATTATTTTTAAATACTCTCTGCCCCGATTCTAGATAAATATCACACCTCTATTTAATTGAACTTACCAACTTATAAAGGTTTATAAAAGGGAAGGAAAAGTACTCACCAACCAGCCAATCACCTACCAGCAGGCTAAGGAGAAGAACCAGACCACTGAAGGAGGTGTCATTATGGCAGATCAACAGCCCAGGGAGAGAGCTCACAGATTCTGTGACCAAGCATTGGAGGTGATGGTCTTTGCTGTGGAGAGACAGAGGGCGGTGCTCTACCCAGCAAGTGGCAGGAGGCCCTTGCCACAAGTCTTCCGTGCCATGTGAAGGGAGGGAGCCCAGCAGGTCTCGGGCAGCACCGTGGACCCCAGGACCCACACACTGTGCAGGAAGAAATTTAACGACCTCACTCAGTGGTCAGGGTGAGTCAATGCTTCAACACATGCTACATACCACCATCTGAACCTCAGTCTGCACACACTGCCCAAAGCACCGCAACCCCAGCACTCACCCACCAACAATCTCCACCTACCAATACTCACACCCACATCTCACACCTTGCACACAATGACAGTTATTCAACTATGGCAGGCACATCTCCAAAGCACATTGCTCCACACTCACTCACACACTTTCCTCTCTCTTGCAGGCCAAGCTCGCTCACAACACGAGGGAGCAGGAGCGCACAGGCGGGGGCAAGCCGACGCCCAACCACTTCCTGAGCTGCAGGAAAGAGTGCTGCAAATCATTGGGTGCCAGGTGATGGGTGCCGTGGCCACCGGCGACGTTGACCCCCTTGGGGACAACAACGGTATGTTCATCCCTACTCCTTCTTCTCACACCCCACTTCCCTCTCACCCCACAAGCTTTCCTCACTTTCCAGCTAATCATGCTGTATGCATGCCTTTCTCGTTTCCTACTCCCCCCTCTTCTCACCTTAACCTGACTCTTGTGCCTTTATGCTTTCAGATAATGAGCAAGCAGGTGAGCAACCTGTCCCTGCGTGCACCATGGAGAGCGAGGGGGGAGAAGAGGAGGAGGAAGAACACACCGTGTCACTGCATCTCTCACCCGCAGGCACCAGCTCAGATACTGGCACTACACGTTCTTTAGCGGCTAGTATAGTAGCGGGATCTGCACAGGGTGAGGCACCGGGAACAAACGGGCTGCAGCAGGGCCAGGGGGAAAGGGTAGCCCCGGCACCAGCTTCCCGGAGGGCGGGTTCGCGCACGAGTTCTGCTGCACAGGACTCAGATGAGGACCTCGATGGGGAGGCCTTTAGAAGAAGGGTGATGGCCATGCACACGGAGATAATAGATGCAATGGCAAGGGTGCCTGAGAGCCTCTCGGCAATGGTAAGGAGTGTGGAGGAGTCCGCCTCCAACATTGCACAAAGCTCTGCGCACACCATGGAGCCCATCATTTGCAGTCTGCAAAGGATGGTGGACTCCCAGAGAGACCGTGGTGACCCAGACCTCATGCCGCATGTGATGGGCAAGGTCGCAGCTTCCATTGCAGCACAGGTGGAAGCGATGCAACGTCTTAGTGCTGTAATGCAGTCTATGCTTGGTGTCATCGATTCTCAGACTGCTCTCATGCAGCTTGATGCCCCGCAAACTCTGACTGCTGCCGTCATGACTGGGTCAACCACCATCCACTGGGGCTTTCACGGTGACGCAGCAGGCTAGCAATCTGTGCTCCAGCAGATTGGTAGTGATGCTGAGGTGCTGCCCTGGGGGAGTGGCAGTGGGTCAGTAGAGCAGGAACCTGCTGTCTCTCTCAGGATGACAGCATTTCTGCTCCCACCGCTGGCACTCCACCATTGCCCTTGTCGCTACCTGTCATCCAGCCAGCCCAGACTGCTGCCGCCCATGCTGAGGTGGTGCAGTCTACAGCCGGGCCTTCCAGGCCCAGAGCTGGTCGAGGGGATCCTGCAAGGCCATCTCAAGTTTCCCGCACAGACACTCAGCAACCTTCCACCAGCCGTGCTACAGCCACTGGGCCAACACTTCATAGGAACACTAGAGTAGGCAGAGGCACAGTAACGTGAGGCACAAGGGATTGCACAAGGGTGAATAGTTAATATTGTTGTTGTAAATATGTGTTCACTGGTTATTGGTAAATTTATTAATTGGCTTTGGATGATTTTGTGGTGTCTCTCATTTCAGCTTTGCGCTGTGATATGGCCTGTAACAGGGATGGAATGATGGCGATGTGGTGAGCAATGGGGATCTGGGATTTAATTTATTGGAGCCGCAGTCTGATGAAGCGGTCACAGACCGCCCTTCCAGAAGGCCGATTGAGTGGCTGTCCCCTCCCTCGCTCCTGTTCCTCCTCCTCTTCCTCCTCATCTTCCTCCTCGTCCTCGTCCTCCTCTCTTCCTCCTCCTGAGGTGGTCCCACAATCCCTGGTTGCAAGGGCTGGTACCTCATGATGGCCAAATTGTGGAGCATGCAGCACACCACGACAAAATGGGACAGCCATTCCAGTGAGTACTAGAGGGCTCCTCCCGAGCGGTTATGGCAGTTTGACATAAAAATAAATCAAAAAAGGTGACTCAACCGTGGCTAACAAGGGAAATTAGGGATAACATAAGATCCAAAGAGAGGACATATAAATTGGCCAAAAAAAGCAGCAAACCTGAGGATTGGGAGCAGTTTAGGATTCAGCAAAGGAGGACAAAGGGATTAATTAAGAGGGGGGAAATAGATTATGAAAGTAAGCTTGCAGGGAACATAAAAACTGACTGTAAAAGCTTTTATAGATATGTGAAGAGAAAAAGATTGGTGAAGTCAAGCGTAGGTCCCTTACAGTCAGAATCAGGGGAATTTATCATGGGGAACAAAGAAATGGCAGACCAATTAAATACATATTTTGGTTCTGTCTTCACAAAGGAGGACACAAATAACCCCCCAGAGATGTCGGGGAACATAGGGACTAATGAGCGGGAGGAACTGAAAGAAATCAGTATTTGTAGGGAAATGGTGTTGGGGAAGTTGACAGGATAGAAGGCCGATAAATCCCCAGGGCCTGATAATCTACATCTTAGGGTACTTAAGGAAGTGGCCCTGGAGATAGTAGATGCATTGCTGGTCATCTTCCAGAACTCGATAGACTCTGGAACAGTACCCATGGATTGGAGGGTAGCTAATGTTACCCCACTATTCAAAAAAGGTGGTAGAGAAAAAGCGGGGAATTATAGACCGGTAAGCTTGACATCGGTAATGGGGAAAATGCTAGAGTCCATTATAAAAGATGTAATAGCAGAGCACTTGGAAAGCGGTGACAGGATCGGACAAAGTCAACATGGATTTACAAAAGGTAAATCGTGCTTGACTAATCTACTGGAATTTTTTGAGGATGTAACTGGTAAAATAGATAAGGGAGAACCAGTGGATGTGGTGTATTTGGGCTTTGTGATGAAATAACTCTGTGTTCTGGCATTTGTATTGTCTGTTGTTGTTGTACTTGTTAATGTCTGGAATGTTCTACAGGTGTAACCACTAATGCTCCTCCCTAGCCCCACCCCTCTGGATCCTCCGGATTGGTGTGAGTCTTACTTACAAGAGCTGGGTCTTACTCATAAGGGCTGGGTCGGTGATGAATGATGGTTGCCCTGTGTTAACTTAATGCCATGTTCTTACTTAATAAAAGCCTTTAGTTTTAAGCTTTAACCTCTTGGATTCAGGCCGTTATTTGGCACATCAATTTTATTAAGTAACAACTTTTGGAAGATGGATCGGTTTTTGAAACCAGAGCGTCTGGATATCGATCCCCATTTGGCAGACGCGTTGAAGAAATTTACGCATTGGCTTCGATGTTTTGAACACTTCATCGCATCGTTTGATCCGACGGTTAACAAGTTGGGTCTTCTAACCTACTTGGTAAGTCATCAAACTTACTCTATAATTGAAGATATTACTACATATGAAGATGCCCTCGCAGCCCTTAAGGCCCAGTACCTTAAGTCGGTTAACGAAGTATACGCCAGGTATCTTTTGTCTACTCGCAGGCAATTACCCGAGGAATCCCTGGACGATTTCCTGCAGGACCTTAAGGCTTTGGCTAAGGATTGTAACTACAAGGCTGTCTCTGCCATATTGTATCAGGAAGAAGCCATCCGCGATTCTTTCATATCTGGTCTCCGATCTAATTATATTAGACAGAGACTCCTCGAGAATGACTCGTTAGTTTTAAAAACGGTCGTCGCTACTGCTCGATCGTTAGATGTAGCCCAGAAGAATTTAGAAGTGTATGCATCAGCTCATGCATCTTTTTCAGCCTTGTGTGCTCTGAGTATGGAGGCATCCATAACACCAATGGAGCCTCCACTTAATCCTATTGTTGCGGCTGTACCCCATGGGTCTAAGTGTTATTTTTGTGGCCAATCTAAACACCCCAGGCAAAGATGCCCAGCCAGAGAGGCTACCTGTTTTAAATGTAAGAAACGGGGACATTTTAGTAAAGTGTGTAAGGGTAATCCTGTACCCGATGTCTTTTCTGCTGCTGCCTATCGTTTTACTCTAGCCTCGGTTACGGTTGACCAGACCATACCGTGTTCCTTGTCGAAATCTATGATGGACATCAAGATTAATGGTCGTCCTACTGGGTGTTTGATAGACTGTGGCAGTACTGAAAGTTTTATACACCCCAACCTTGTTAACTCCTGTTCATTGAAGGTGTATCCTACTTGAAGTGAAATCATGATGGCGTCCAAGTCTTTTACTTCGGAGGTAACTGGATATTGTAAAGTCACATTGACCGTTAAGGATACGAAGTATAAGGACTTTAAACTCCTCATATTACCTCAGTTGTGTGTGAACATAATTTTAGGCTTGGACTTCCAGTGTCAGCATGAGAGCGTCACCCTTAAGTATGGTGGATCCCAGCCTCCGCTCACAGTCTGCGGCCTTTCTACTTTAAAAGTAAGTCCGCCTTCTTTGTTCGTGAACCTTGCTCCTAATTGTAGACCTATAGCGACTAAGAGTCGACGGTATAGTTCAGAAGATAAAAAATTTATAAAAGAGGAAGTGGAAAAGCTTCAACGGGAGGGAATCATCGAACACAGTAATAGCCCGTGGCGTGCCCAGGTGGTGGTGGTTAAAACTAATGAAAAGAAAAGACTTGTGGTCGATTATAGCCAGACTATAAACTTGTATACCCAATTAGACGCCTAGCCTTTGCCTCGTATTTCTGAGATGGTGAACCAGATAGCTCAGTACCACGTGTTCTCCACCATTGATTTAAAGTCTGCCTATCATCAACTCCCCATTAAAATAGAAGACCGACCTTATACGGCCTTCGAAGCTAATGGACGCCTGTACCAATTCCTTAGGGTGCCCTTTGGAGTGGCGAATGGGGTGTCCGTCTTCCAACAGGAGATGGATCGTATGGTGGATGAATACGCGTTGGAAGCAACATTCCCGTACCTGGACAATGTTACTATCTGTGGGCGCGACCAACGGGAGCATGATCAAAATCTCGCGAAGTTCCTAGAGACTGCAAAGAGGTTAAACCTGACCTACAACGAAAACAAGTGTACCTTCAATATTACACGTTTGTGTATTCTTGGTTGCGTTGTGGAGAATGGGGTAATCGGGCCAGATCCTGAAAGATTACGCCTGCTTAAGGAATTACCTTTACCTCACACTGTAAAAGCTTTAAGAAGGTGTCTGGGATTCTTCTCGTACTAGGCCCAGTGGGTGGCTAGCTACTCAGATAAAGTCCGACCTCTTATTAAGTTGACGTCTTTTCCGCTATCGGCGGAAGCTCAGGAGGCTTTCTTTAATATCAAACGGGACATTGAGAAGGCAGTGGTATGTGCCGTGGATGAGAAGATCCCTTTTCAAGTGGAAAGTGATGCATCTGATTTTGCGTT
This sequence comes from Somniosus microcephalus, assembly GCF_052327205.1. NCBI lineage: Eukaryota > Metazoa > Chordata > Chondrichthyes > Squaliformes > Somniosidae > Somniosus > Somniosus microcephalus. Next base: position 350,754,036 of record NC_140989.1, read on the forward strand.
GGCAGCAACTCTTAATCAAACTGGTAGACCAATAGCTTTTTCTCTCGTACATTGCAAGGACCAGAAGTTCGACATTCTTCAGTGGAAAAGGAGGCACAGGCGATTATCGAAGCAGTCAGGTATTGAAGACATTATCTCACTGGCCAACGTTTTACGCTCATTACTGACCAGCGATCTGTGGCCTTTATGTTCAATACTAAGCAAGATCAAAAATGATAAGATTTTAAGATGGCAAATAGAACTGTCAACATATGACTATGATATTCAGTATAGGCCTGGAGTATTCAATGAGCCATCGGATGTTTTGTCACGAGGAGTATGTGCTAGTCTAGGTATAGATAAGCTTCAAAGTCTCCACGATGCACTCTGCCACCCTGGGTTACCAGAATGAACCACTTCATTAAGTCCCACAATCTACCCTTCTCTATTGAGGAGGTCAGGACAATGACCAGAACCTATCGTGTTTGTGCTGAATGCAAACCTCGCTTCTATAAGCCGTCCGAGCCAGCTCATCTTATTAAAGCAACTCGACCATTTGAACGTTTGAGTCTCGATTTTAAAGGTCCCCTTCCATCGAGCGACCGTAATGTCTATTTTCTTAATATTATAGACGAGTACTCTCGGTTCCCTTTTGTTATCCCGTCCGGATGTGACTAGTGCTGTTGTAATTAAATGCCTCTGCCAACTGTTTTCCTTGTTTGGCATGCCTAACTATATACATAGTGATAGGGGTTCTTCCTTTATGAGTGAAGAATTGCGACAGTTTTTGCTATCGAAAGGGATTGCAACGAGTAAAACTACCAGCTATAACCCTCGTGGTAATGGGCAGGTCGAGAAAGAAAATGCGACAGTGTGGAAGGCTATCGTACTGTCTCTGAAGTCGTGAGGCCTGCCGACCTCTCGCTGGCAGGATGTCCTGCCAGATGTGTTGCATTCCATAAGGTCTCTTTTGTGTACAGCGACGAATGCCACCCCTCATGAAAGGATGTTTAGTTTTCCAAGAAAAGCTACTAATGGAGTATCGTTACCCACATGGTTGATGACCACGGGCCCTGTGTTGTTGTGCAGACATGTGAGAGGCCACAAGACTGATCCACTGGTGGAGGAAGTACAACTCCTGCATGCTAATCCCCAGTATGCGTACATTCAATATCCAGATGGGCGAGAGGATACGGTCTCTATTAAAGATCTTGCACCTGCTGGAGCTCGAAAAGAGTTCGACTCTGAGAGTAGAGTTTTCAATCGTGGTATTGGACCTTCAGAGACACAAACCCTCAGTGTGGAAAACACTGATTCTGGGAATTCGAATGAACCAGAGTAGTACTCCGGGAGGAGCCTCAGCAAGAGTTACGTCATTCCCAGAGGACTATCTGACCTCCTGACAGACTGAATCTATAGCAGGGGGTGAATGTGATGAAATAACTCTGTGTTCTGGCATTTGTATTGTCTGTTGTTGTTGTACTTGTTAATGTCTGGAATGTTCTACAGGTGTAACCACTAATGCTCCTCCCTAGCCCGCCCCTCTGGATCCTCTGGATTGGTGTGAGTCTTACTTATAAAAGCTGGGTCTTACTCATGAGGGCTGGGTCGGTGATGAATGATGGTTGCCTTGTGTTAACTTGATGCCATTGGTTCTTACTTAATAAAAAGCCTTTAGTTTTAAGCTTTAACTTCTTGGATTCAGGCCATTATTTGGCACATCAGACTTTCAGAAGGCTTTCGATAAGGTCCCGCATAAGAGATTAGCGTGCAAAATTAAGGCACATGGGATTGGGGGCAAGGTATTGACTTGGATAGAGAACTGGTTCGCAGATAGAAAGCAAAGAGTTGGAATAAACGGGTCGTTTTCCGAGTGGTAGGCAGTGACTAGTGGGGTACCGCAAGGATCGGTCCTAGGACCCCAGCTGTTCACAATATATATTAATGATCTGGACGAGGGAATTGGATGTACTATCTCCAAATTTGCAGACGACACAAAGCTGGGTGGGAGGGAATGCTGTGAGGAGGATGTCGTGAAACTCCAGTATGATTTGGACAGGTTGGGTGATTGGGCAGAAACATGGCAAATGCACTATAATGTGGATAAATGTGAGGTTATCCACTTTGGTGGCAAAAACAGGAAGGCAGATTATTATTTGAATGGCAATAGATTGGGAGAAGGGGAAGTGCAAAGAGACCTGGGTGTTCTTGTGCACCAGTCGCTGAAGGTAAGCATGCAGGTGCAGCAGGCGGTTAAGAAGGCAAATGGTATGTTGGCCTTCATAGCGAGAGGATTTGAGTACAGGAACAAGGATGTCTTGCTGCAGTTGTACAGGGCCTTGGTGAGACCGCACCTTGAGTATTGTGTGCAGTTTTGGTCGCCTTATCTGAGGAAGGATGTTCTTGCCATGGAAGGAGTGCAGCGAAGATTCACCAGGCTGATACCTGGGATGGCAGGAATGACATATGAGGAGAGATTGTGTCGATTGGGCTTATACTCACTGGAGTTTAGAAGATTGAGAGGAGATCTCATCGAAACCTATAAAATTCTGTCAGGCCTGGACAGACTAGATGCAGGAAGGATGTTCCCGATGGCCGGGGAGTCCAGAACCAGGGGTCATAGTCTAAGGATAAGGGGTAAGCCATTTAGGACTGAGATGAGGAGGAATTTCTTCACCTAGAGAGTGGTGAACCTGTGGAATTCTCTGCCACAGAGGGCGGTGGAGGCCAGTTCATTAAATATATTCAAGAAGGAGTTGGATATATTTCTTAAGGCTAAAGGGATCAAGGGATATGGGGAGAAGGCAGGAACAGGGTACTGAATTTGGATGATCAGCCATGATCTCATTGAATGGCGGAGCAGGCTCAAGGGGCCGAATGGCCTACTCCTGCTCCTATCTTCTATGTTTCTATGTTTTCTATGGAACCGTTGCTTGAGCACCCCGATGGTCTGCTCGATGATGTTCCTGGTGGTGGCATGGCTCTCATTATATGAGTGCTGCGCAGGAGTGTTGGGGTTGCGGAGGGGAGTCAAGAGCCAGGTGGCGAGTGGATAGCCCTTGTCTCCGACCAGCGAGCCGTGAGCTTGATGTGGCGGCTGGAAGAGTGCTGGCACACCAGTCTAACGCAGGATGAAGGCATCATGGCTGCTGCCAGGATAGCGGGCATTCACATTGAGGATTCGCTGTCTGCGGTCGCACACCAACTGCACATTAAGTGAGTGGTAGCCTTTGCGGTCATGAAAGACCTCAGGATTGTTATGCGGTGCCCGCAAAACCACGTGGGTGCAGTCAATGGCACCCTGCACCATGGGGTAGCCCACTATCCTGGCTAAGCCACATACACGTTTTTCCTGCTTCTCTGTGGTGATGGGGAAGGAAATGTAGTCCCTTGTCCTACTGTAGAGAGCCTCTGTGACCTCCCAGATGCAGTGATGGACGGCGAAATGCGAGATGTTCGCTATGTCTCTTGTTGCAGACTAGAAGGAATCACTGGTGAAGAAATTGAGGGCGACGGTGACCTTGACTGCCACTGATAGAGCTGTGGTTGACCTGATCTGAGGCTCAAGGTCTGGTTGCAGGAGATGGCAGAGTTCGGTGACCACCTCCTTGCTGAAGCAGAGTCTTCTAATACATTGCTCCTCGCTTAGAGGTAGGAGAAGTGCGGTCGGAATACTCTCGGAGGGTAAGGCCTCCTGTTGAGAGCCCTGATGGCCCTCCGCCTCCCTCTGGCCACATCTTGCAATCTTTCTCACTGCCTGCACTTTCCGCAGTAGATCCTGGAGGGCGAGGTCGACTGCCAGTACCGCCCCCATTCATGTAACAATGTGTAGCACTTTGAAATTTTGTCAGAATAAGTGTAACAAATTTTTAGTAGCCACAACACTCCTGATACTAATGAACCTTTAAATGACTGAATTAAACTCTTGCACAATCGCAAACTGACAAGGAAGCAGTGAAGCAAAACTAACCTGACAGCTGCGACTCATCCCTTTAAATATCGCCCCTGGAGCCATCATCCATCTGCTTCACACCTCCTCTTCCTGTTGTTGTCGGGGCGAGGCACTAAAGTAGGGGGGCGATAATGAATTTGGCAGATCGGGCGCTGAGTGAGCATTGCACGCTTAAGCCCCAGGCGCTTACCTGTTAGTGGCGGCGCTAAGGGGCGACTGGATTTGGCGTGCGACGCTGGATTGGCCTCACCCCGGCACTACTTAATTAGCGCCCAGTTAGCGACCCTGCCATGTGCTAATGGGAGGCGCTAACCAACTGAATTTCTCCCACCCTGGACTCCAAGGGTTAAATTATGATCTGAGACGACACAAACTAGGGTTGTATTCCCTGGAATTTAGAATATTAAGGGGTGATTTGATCAAAGTTTTCAAGATATTAAGGGGAACTGATAGGAAAGATAGACAGATTGGGGGAGAAATTCGATATCGCCCCGTTTGGGGCGCAATTATCGGTCGGGCGCAAAGTTTAGCACCTGCCGCTAATTATCACCTCCGACTGCGAACTTGGCTTCTATCGCCCTTGGAGGTGATTGGAGCGCTGAATCAGGCGCTACACACCTCGCTTAAGGCGCTATCGCCGAGGAGCGAGGGGCTAACTCAGAGCGCTGACGAAGCTCATGTGATGTCAGTCAGCAACAGAACACAGACACACTGGCGACGGCCAGTTCTTAAAGGGGAGGGTCGATCTTGCTCTCCATCCACACACTGCTCATTGCAGCCTTGAATCTCGGCCTGGAGAGACCTGTACATCAAATCTGCTGGAAAGAACAATGGAGAGACCCAGGGAAAGAGCTCAGACTGCAGCCCCCATAGTCTCTTCTAAATCAATTCAAGGAAGATCAAATCAAAAAGAACCTGCAAAGTGCTGCTCAGTACCCAAAACTCCTTCACACAGTGTTGAATCTCTCCAGAAGTCTCTCTCTCACTCAGAATGCGTGGTGCAAAAATGTCGCCGACAAAAAAAGGCAGGAAGTGGTCGCCTTTAAATACACTCCCCCAGTCTCTTCCCGACTGCAAAACATCCCCCTCAACCTGTCGTTACTAGCGGCAGGTGGTAAGACAGGGGGCACCACTCAATATCCGGTCTGGGACGCTACCGGGGCATTGCACACTCGACTGACGTCACGATCTACGGGCGCAGGAAATCATGGCGGTAGCGTTTAGCGCCGCCGCAAAATGTTGTCAATTTCGTGAGCGGCGCAAACATCGCCGCACCCGGACGCTAGTTGCTTTGAGCCCCATTAGCGCCCTCTTAAGACGCTAACGGGAGGCGCAAACCAACCGAACATTTCCCCCATACTATTCCCACTGGTTGGGGAGTCTAGGGGTGTGAAATTCCATAGCGCAAAAAAACGGGCACGTGCACCACGATGTGAGATATGCCCGCACCCATTCAGAAAGTGCAGGCAGCACATCAATTTGGTACTGCCTGCTAATTAACATGATAGGAGCGCACAGCCTAGTGAGGAACAAGGTGCTGACAGGCTGTTCGCTCAGCAGGGGCCCAAGGTGTCGGCGCTGGAACAAGGCTAGCTTTACTCTTCAAGGCAGTCTGCGGCTCTTAAAGCTGAGCTGCTTTCTGCACATAAAAAAAAAAGTCCTTCAGAACTAGGCAGTCTGCAACTCTTAAAGCTGAACTGCCTTCTGCATGTAAAAAATGCTAAATGTGCTTCAGCACTAACACAAATAGCTCAACAGGCTAGGGAAGGGGCACTCAGGGTCTTGGACGCAGCACTCCAGCTTGTGCAGGGGCTCAACAGTAGAAGAGAGGTCCTCTACCCACAGGGGACCAGGAGGCCCTCCAGAAAGAATGATGTGGGACCAGAACGCCGAGGCATTCACTGCCAGCAGTGTCACCACGAGGACCTGGCTCCAGTGCCTAAAGAAGTTTCATGACCACAGACAAATGTTCAAGGTCAGCGAATGCATCTTCAAAAGCCGTCTCATACCAACTGCACCACTAGATTCACACACTGCTCAAAGCACGACCCATGCCCCCATACAATCACTCACCTACCAACAATCTCTACCAAACACGAGGCACACCTCACATTCCTAGTTTCACCTCACCCCCTTGGAGGAGACAATGCTGACCATTCTTGGCAGGGGCATGGCTGAGCCCTTGGCCACCGGTGGTGCAGAAAGAATATAAGATGCCGTTATCCTCCTACATTATCCTCCTTCTCACATCCCACTTACCCCTCATCCCACAATATCTTCTGATTTACAAACTGCACATGGTGTAAGCCTTGCTTTCCCACCCTCCCTTCACCACAACCCTACCCTTGTGCCTTCCTCATTTCAGACACGCAAGAAATGCAGCCTGCCCAGCCAGTGGTTGACCAAGAACAGGGAGAGGAGAGTGAAGAAGAAGATGAAGAAACACCGCCATTCGATTTGACAGTCCCAGCCGCCAGCTCCTCGAGGTTGTCCTGAAGGCCATTTGCAGTGAACCCCACTGAAAGTCAGTAGCCTTCCACCAGCCATGCTGCAGCCACTGGGGTAGCACTGCATAACATCACTAGGAAAGGCACAGGCAAGACAGTCACTAAGGGAATGCGCAAGGGTGATTAGTTGATTTCTTGATGTCATATTGGATGCATATATGGATAAAGTTGGATTGGAAAGTTTGCTTTGTGGTGGCTTTTATTTCAGCAATGTGACCAAAAGGACACTGTGATGGTCAGTAATGGAAGGTAAGGTGTGCGACAAATGTTGAAAGGGGAATTGGGATGGTGTTCACTGGTACCGCAGGCGGACGATTCGATCCCGGATATCCCAGCCAGAAAGGCTTCTTCCTTCCGTTTCCTCCTCTTCTGCTTTTTCCTCTTCCCTCTGCGAGCAGCTTGTTCCCTTTGCTGCCTCTGCTCCATCTCCATGTGATGCTGCAGCCCAAGGAGGACAGCAACTAGAGCCCCCAGGACTGGGAGCAAGTGTTGTACTTAGAGGCCTTCCTTTAACAGCCAAAGCCTTGCAAACGTTCAGCAGCACTCCCTGCAGTCCCTGCACACTTTAACAACTTTTTAAATGTATTGCACCAAGCCACTACTCCAGTAAAATATTTAAAAAATGTCCAAAAGCAAAATCTAAACTTACCTGAAAGTTGTGTGTGTCCCTTTAAGAAGTGCTGGCAGCATCTCTGTTGTACTGCTGCACGCACGTTCTTCCATGCGTAAGAACATAGGAACATAGGAACAGGAGTAGACAATTTAGCCCCTCAAGCCTGTTCTGCCATTCAACGAGATCATGGCTGATCTGCGACCTAACTCCATATACCTACTTTTGCCCCATATCGCTTAATACCTTTGGTTAACAAAAATCTATCAATCTCTGATTTAAAATTAACAATTGATCTAGCATCAATTGCCGTTTGCAGAAGAGAGTTCCAAACTTCTACCACCCTTTGTGTGTAGAAATGTTTCCTAATTTCACTCCTGAGAGGTCTGGCTCTAATTTTTAGATGATGCCCCCTAGTCCTGGAATCCCCAAACCAGCAGAAATAGTTTCTCTCTATCTACCCTATCAGTTACCCTTCATATCTTGAAAAAGTCAATCAGATTACCCCTTGACCTTCTAAATTCTAGGGAATACATCCCTAATTTGTGTAATCTCTCCTCATATTTTAACCCCTGGAGTCCGGGTATCATTCTGGTAAATCTACCCAACACTCCCTCCAAGACCAATATATCCTTCCTAAGGTGTGGTGCCCAGAACTGCTCACAGTACTCCAGGCGTGGTCTAACCAGGGTTTTGTACAGCTGCAGCATAACTTCTACCCCCTTGTATTTTAGTCCTCTAGATATAAAGGCCAGCATTCCATTAGCCTTTTTGATTATTTTCTGTACCTGTTCATGACATTTTAATGATCTATGTACCTGGACCCCCAAGTCTCTTTGGACATCCATTGTTTTTAGCTTTTCACCATTTAGAAAGTACCCTGTTCTATCCTTTTTAGGTCCAAAGTGGATGACCTCACATTTGCCTACATTGAAATCCATTTGCCACAGTTTTGCCCATTCACTTAATCTATCAATATCCCTTTGTAATTTTATGCTTTCATCTACATTGCCTACAATGCCACCTATCTTTGTGTCACCAGCAAATTTGGATATATGGCTTTCTATTCCATCATCTAAGTCGTTAATAAATATGGTGAATAGTTGAGGCTCCAGCACAGATCCCTGCGGGACACCACTAGTCACCTCCTGCCAATTAGAGTACCTACCCATTATCCCTACTGCCTGTCTCCTGCCGCTCAGCCAATTTTCCAACCAGGTCAATAATTTGCCTTCAATTCCATGGACTTCAAACTTAGTTAAGTCTCTTATGTGGAACCTTATCAAATGCCTTCTGGAAGTCTATATAAATAACATCCATAGACATTCTCCTGTCCACTACTTAAATCATCTCTTCAAAAAATTCAATCAGGCATGACCTACCTTTCACAAATCCATGCTGGCTCTCTCTGATCAGTGAAAATTTTCAAGGTGTTCAGTCACCCTTGTAGGAGTCTACGTACTCCTAGCAAAAAATACTGAACTCGGAGAGGTTCAACAGAAAAGGTTTAATTCTTGAGACTGCATGTTGAACACAAAATGGCGTCAGAGCCTACACCAAGTCTGACTGCCTTTCATCAGTCCACAGCTTTGACTGCTCCTCCCCCGCTCTGGGCTTAACTGTGTTGCAGATCGAGTTTCTTAAAGGTGTGATCCTACTTAAAGGCATGACGCCTGATTTATAGTCTACGGACCGAAAAGCGGATTGTGTCCTTTCTGTGGTCGGTACGCCACACAACTCCCCCCAGAATCTGCTAGTAGGGAGTGTACGAACTGGCGTGGCGGCTTGATGGCACGGCCGGAACGGCTCTTGACGGTTGGTGTCGGGAGCGGGGCGGTCGGACGCGTCGGGCTCTTAGGCGGTCTGCCCCGCGGTGGGGGTTGGCCCACTTGAACGGGTTCGTTGGGCTCTAGGTGCGCCAGCTTGAGCCGGTCGACCGACACCTTGTCAGTTCTGCCGCCCACTTCGAGGAGGAAGAACTTGTTCCCCGTCTGGAGTACCTTGTAGGGTCCGTCGTATGGGGGCCGTAGAGGTCCTCGGTGGGCGTCATGGCGCACGAAAACAAATTTGGCCATGTGCAGGCTAGGTGGTACATGGGTTGCTGGTTCGCCGTGCCGGCCGGTGGGCACCGGAGCGAACTGCTGTGCTCGGTTGGCGAAAGCGCGGCGTTGCTGGTCAGCCAACCAGGGGGTCGTGGCGGTGGGCAGCAACTCTCCGGGTACGCGCAGCGGCTGGCCGTACACGAGTTCCGCCGCCGAGGCTTGCAGGTCTTCCTTGACCGCGGAGCGTAGGCCAAGTAGCACCCACGGGAGGCGGTCGATCCAAGCCTCGTCCTCGAGGCTGGCGCGGAGGGATGCCTTCATGGACCTGTGGAATCGCTCGCACAGTCCGTTGGCTTGGGGGTGGTAAGCCGTGGTGCGGTGAACGGCCACCCCGAGGTTTCGGGCGATGGCGGCCCACAGATCAGAGGTGAACTCCGGGCCTCTATCCGACGTCATGTCAGAGGGGACGCTGAACCGAGCGACCCAGATGCTGATGAACGCCCTCACGATGTCGGCGGTGGTGGTGGACATCAGTGGAATGGCCTCGGGCCAGCGGGTGATACGGTCCACGATTGTCAGCAGGTGCGTGTGACCTTGTGATGGCAGCAGGGGGCCAACGAGGTCGATGTGGACGTGGTCAAACCTTCTTTCTGGCACGGTGAACTCGAGTGGGGCTTTGACGTGCTGGTGGATTTTGGCACGCTGGCAAGCTATGCAGGATCTGGACCAGATGCGCACATCTTTGCGCAGGCCATGCCAGACAAATCGGTTGGCCACCAGTATAATGGACACGCGGGTGCCGGGGTGTGAGAGGCCGTGGACGATGTCGAACACCCGTTTTCGCCAGGACGCCGGGACTACGGGGCGGGGTTGCGCCAAGAAGGTGTCGCATTTGACTGTGACGGCGGACGGGCCGCAGGCGACGTCAGTCAGTCGCAGCCCTGGGAGGGACGTGGGCGCGGAGAGCAGATCGGGGTCGGTGCGTTGCTCCGCTGCCAGTTGAGCATAGTCCACTGCCAGGTGGGCGCCGTGGACGACGGGGCGGGATAGGCAGTTGGCCACCACGTTGTCTCGACCGGAGACGTGCCGGATGTCCGTGGTGAATTCGGACACCGCGGCGAGCTGGCGTTGTTGCCTGGCTGACCACGGGTCCGCAGATTTCGCCATCGTGAATGTCAGGGGTTTGTGGTCGACAAACGCGGTGAAGGGACGGCCCTCCAGAAGAAATCTAAAATGGCGGACTGCCAGGTACAGTGCGAGGAGCTCGCGGTCAAAGGCGCTGTATTTGGCCTCCGGGGGGCGCAGTTGGCGGCTGAAAAAGGCCAGCGGTTGCCAGGCCCCATCGACCCACTGTTCGTACACAGCGCCGACCGCGTGGTCGGAGGCGTCCGTGGTGTGGGCCACCCTGGCGTTGGGCTGTGGGTGAGCGAGCATGGTGGCGTCGGCGAGCGCCTTTTTGGTCAAGTCGAAAGCGGTCAACATGTCCGCCGACCACTCGATCGCCATTCTGTCTTTCTTACCCCGGAGGGCTTCGTATAGGGGCCGCATGAGGGAGGCCGCTCCGGGAATGAAGCGGTTGTAAAAGTTGATCATCCCCAAGAACTCCTGGAGGCCTTTGATGGTGGTAGGCCGGGGGAACTGCTGGACGGCTTGCACCTTGGCGGGCAGGGGAATGGCTCCATCCTGCGTGATGTGGTGGCCGAGGAATTCGATCCTGCTGAGGCCGAATTGGCACTTGGCTGGGCTGATGATGAGCCCGTGCTCACTGAGCCGCTGGAATAGGGTGCGGAGGTGCTCGATGTGTTCCTGCTTGGAGGAACTAGCTACCAGGAAGTCATCCAGGTAGACAAAGAGGAACTTCAGGTCCCGGAGGACCGAGTCCATGAGCCGCTGGAAGGCCTGGGCCGCGTTTTTGAGGCCGAAGGGCATTCGGAGGAACTCGAATAGCCCAAAAGGGGTGATTATGGCCATCTTGGGAACGTCCGTGGGGTGGACTGGCACCTGACGGTAACCGCGCACCAGGTCGACTTTGGAGAAGACTGAGCGGCCGGCCAGTCTAGCCGAGAAGTCTTGAATGTGCGGTATGGGGTACCGATCCGGCGTGGTGGCGTCGTTTAGGCGCCGGTAGTCCCCGCAGGGGCGCCATCCCCCGTCGGGTTTGGTGATGATGTGGAGTGGGGAGGCCCAGGGGCTGTTGGAGCGGCGGATGATGCCGAGCTGTTCCATTGTGGCGAACTCGGCCCGTGCGATCTCCAGCTTGGCCAGGTCCAGCCTGCGGGCGTGGGCATACACCGGTGGGCCTGTAGTGGGGATGAAGTGTTCTACCCCGTGCTTAGCAACTTTCGCGGAGAAGGTCAGTTTGGTGAGGGCTGGGAACTCAGCCAGGAGTGCTGAGTAGTCGTCCGTTGAGCGGGCGCGGCACTGCCACGCCATTTCGGCGGGTTGGGGGGGGAGCCATGGCGCCCGGGATAGGTGACATGGTGTTCATGTCCACGAGGCGGCGCCGAGGCATGTCGACCAACAGGCCATGGGTGCACAGGAAATCCACACCGAGGAGCGGGGAGAGCACCTTGGCGGTGATAAAATCCCAGTGGTAGCGGCGGCCTGCGAGGTCGATGGTGACGGTGCGGGTGCCGTACGTCCGGATGTCGGTGCCGTTGGCGGCAGCCAGCACAGGGCCGCGGCCGCCTCGCTGGATCTCGAGGGCGGACGCGGGGATGATGCTGCGCTGCACGCCCGTGTCACATAGGAAACGGCGTCCGGAGGCGCTGTCCGTAACGTGCAGCAGCGTGCCTGCTTGCCCCACGGCCATCGTGTAGGCCGGTGTGGGGGTGGTTGGAAATGTGCAGGGATAGCTGCAGCGGCGTGCCCGTGCGCCGAACCGGGTATGGAAGTAGCAGTAGCCCTGGGTCGGAGGGCTTGGGGGATGTGGGGGCCTGGGGGGCCTCGTGGCCGAGCTGTGTGGCCGCGCGATAGAGGGTGGAGCGCGCGCCGACGCTGCGGAGGCCAGGTCAGGGGTGACGGCGTGGTTGGAGCCGGCGGACAGGAGCTTATCAGCTTCGTCGGCCAGGACCTCGAGGTCCGTGAGGCTGGACGCCACGATCGCCGGGCGGATGCTGGGAGGTAGTTGGCGGATAAAGAGCATGCGGAAGAGGGAGCCGGGCGGTTTCTCATCGGTCAGAGCAAGCATGTGTGAGAGCAAGTCTGACGGCGTGGAGTCACCGAGGCCCGGGAGGTCGAGGAGGTGGCAGTTGCGCAAAAATTGGGAGGCTGTGAATTTTTTAAGGAGCGCGGCCTTGAGATGTGCGTACTTGCCTTCCTCCGAAGGGTTTTGTAGTGTTGACCAGATTTTCGTGATTGTGGAGCTGCCCAGGGAGGCGAGGAGGTAGTCATACATCGTTGCGTCGGCGGTGATGCCGCGGAGTCGGAATTGCGATTCGGCTTGAAGGAACCAGGCAGTGGCTAGGTTCTCCCAGAACTCCGGCAGCTTCACAGAAACTGCGTTTGTGTCAGCCATGGTTACGCTTAGGAGTCGTCCTGAGCGTCGGGGTCACCAATGTAGGAGTCTACGTACTCCTAGCAAAAAATACTGAACTCGGAGAGGTTCAACAGAAAAGGTTTAATTCTTGAGACTGCATGTTGAACACAAAATGGCGTCAGAGCCTACAACAAGTCTGACTGCCTTTCATCAGTCCACAGCTTCGACTGCTCCTCCCCCGCTCTGGGCTTAACTATGTTGCAGATCGAGTTTCTTAAAGGTGTGATCCTTCTTAAAGGCATGACACCTGATTTATAGTCTGCGGACCGAAAAGCGGATTGTGTCCTTTCTGTGGTCGGTACGCCACACCCTAACCTTAATTATAGACTCTAGCAATTTTCCGACAACAGATGTTAGGCTAACTGGTCTATAATTCCCCGGTTTCTCTCTCTTGCCATTTTTAAACAGCGGAGTGACATGCGCAATTTTCCAATCTAAAGGAACGGTTCCTGAATCAAGAGAACTTTGGAAGATTATAGTTAGGACATCTGCAATATGCTCACCTACTTCCTTTAAAACCCTAGGATGGAAACCATCTGGTCCTGGGGATTTGTCACTCCTTGGTGCCATTATTTTCTTCATTATTGTTATTTTGCTTAAGTTAATTTAGTTGAGTCCCTGTCCCTGATTCAATATTAGTTTCCTTGGGGTTTCCGGCATGCTCTTCCTCTACTGTAAATACTGACGCAAAGTAATTATTCAACATGTCCGCCATGTCCTTAGTTGTGTGGTTTGGAGAGGGCAGTATCAAGAGCGGCAACGTCGAAAATCACAGATCATATGTCAATTCAGGTGTTTCACGCCAATTTACGTCACGATCTGCACCATTTAAATATGTGTGGCAAATGCAGGCAACGGCAGCGCTGCTGACCTGCCCAAAATGGCGGCTGCCACATTTCACGCCAGAAGTGAGGCGGCTGCCATTATTTCTGCCAAACTGGCCTTTACGGCCGGGCGCTAAAGCTCCCAATTCTGCAGGACAGAGCCTAAAAATTCGAACAGGCCTTTCAGGAGTGAAGTTGGGAAACACTTCTACACGCAAAGGGTGGTAGAAGTTTGGAACTCTCTTCTACAAACGACAGTTGATGCTGGGTCAATTGTTAATTTTAAATCTGAGATTCATAGATTTCTGTTAACCAAAGGTATTGAGGGATATGGGGCAAAGACGGATGTATGGGGATAGGTCACAGATCAGCCATGATCTCATTGAATGGCAGAACAGGCTCGAGGGGCTAAATGGCCTCCTCCTCTTCCACTGTTCCTATGTTCCTAACAGTAACTACACTTCAAAAGTACTTAAGTGGCTGCAAAACACGTTGGGATGTCCTGAAATCGTGCAAGGCGCTATATAAATGCAAGTTCTTTCTTTCTTTATTCATTTTTCCAATCAAAAAACACTTACTTTACTGTCAGATATGTTGCAAGGATTTCAAGTGCTTTCACTCAATATATGCACCTCTTTATCCCATTTCCAGACAACCCCCCTTCCCGCTCCCCCTTTATGGAACAGCATAGCCACTTCCTGCTCCTTCCCAACCCCTGCCTTCCCACTCCTTCCCAGCTGGAGTTCCCCAGCCCGACCACCTTTTCTCTTAGTTTCAATATTCACCATCACCTGCTGGGCAACCTTCTCCCTGCACGACCCCATTACCTACCTCCGACTTGATGTATTTTATCTGCTGTAATATACTCCTTAAAAGGTAAGAGATTTTTTAAAAAGTTGAGATAAAAAATGAATGCTCGGACATAATATTGATGACTAAGACCAGATTCGATCGACAGAAAAAAAAAGCCAGAGTACTTGTATCAAAAATGCAATTTCACTTATTCAGTCACTACGGGGCTGATAAAGTTCACTCTATGTTATGCGGTCTACAGCCTATTGTTAGAAAGCCACGCATCCACCAACTCGCCATAAGCAATGCCACAGGAGCTTCACAGTGTCTTATAAAGCACTGGAGAGGTACCACCAACGCTGCCCTCGCAAGATCCTGCAAATCCACTGGCAGGATAGGCGCACCAACGTCAGTGTTCTCGCTCAGGCCAACACCCCAGCATCAAAGCTCTGACCACGCTCGATCAGCTCCGATGGACGGGTCATATCGTCCGCATGCCCGATACGAGACTCCCAAAACAAGCACTCTACTCGGAGCTCCGACACAGCAAGAGAGCCCCAGGTGGGCAGAGGAAACGCTTCAAGGACACCCTCAAAGCCTTCTTGAAAAAGTGCAACATCCCCACCGACACCTGGGAATCCCTGGCCCAAGACCGCACAAAGTGGAGGAGAAGGCGCCGAACACCTCGGGGTAGATTTTCCTGGAGCCATCAGGCGGGGTTTCAGGCATGTGGGAGGGGGGGGAAATCCCGATTTTGGGGGTCCCGACACCATCCCGCCCAAAACCCACCTCCACGTAAGTTTCACAGGAGGCGGGTACCCGCCCCGCACTGGGACCCGCCAACCCGATGCGGGAAGGGATTAGTGCCAATTAACTGCCTGTTAACAGGTAGTTAACAGGCAGTTTTTAGCCTAATCCCTATTTTGAGGGGTGTCGTGTGGGATTACCGACGGCTCCAAACCACGCCAGGTTAGAGCAGTCGGGCCGTCGGGTTGAAGGACTTGGAGGGGTCGTGATGTCGGTGTTCAGGTGAGTGATGGGTGCATAAGTGCAAAGGTAAGTGTGTCTGGTGTGTCTAAAGTGTGTAAAGAAGTTTAAATTACCTGTACTTACCTTAACAGCCTTTCTTCCTCTAGGTTTTGGGAGTCCATCACTCAGTCGGCACTGAAAGCAAAATGGCTGCGATCTGTCAAAAGTGACAGCCTTCAGCTTTCATTGCCTGTGACAGTTCTAACTGAGTCTGTGTAGAAGGACTCAGGTTGGAAGTCAGACTGTCAGTGTTTGACAGCTTCAAACAGCTGTGAAACACTGATATTTTGTCTGTCAAGAACTCTTGACAGATGAAATTTCAGTCTGTGACATCACCTGTTGCCGGGTGGCCCTTAATTGGCCTGCTGAGCCTGCTGGGCAGGCTCAACAAGGCCAATCAAGGGAAAATCGCACGGATTGGCTGGATGTCGATGTAGGCGGGACTAAAACCCAAAAGTTGTAGTCCTGCCTCCTTCCCGACAGCTTAAGGAAAATCGACCCCTCGAGTCTGTTCGCCGGGAGCAAGCGGAAGCCAAGCGCAGGCAGCATAAGGAGCGCACATCAACCCAAGCACCCCACCCACCCGCCCCTTCAACCACCGTCTGCCCCACCTGTGACAGAAACTGTAGGTCCCACATTGGACTCATCAGTCACCTGCAAACTCATTTTTAATGTGGAAGCAAGTCATCCTCGGTTCCAAGGGACTGCCTAAGAATAAAGTTTTGGGATGCATATGTTGCACGTCACATTTTGTCGCATATGCTAGTTTCTATTTAACATTTAAGCAACAAAAAACAGAAAACATAAACCTCCACTCATATCCTGCTTTTATTCTTCTCCTCTGGTCTCGAATTCACCTCAGGATCCGCCCTTAATTGACCACAGTGCGGCACGTCGATTAGTTCTTGTGGCCTTAAGGGAACTCTTTGAGTTACACTCAGCTCTACCTTACCGGCAGTACAATTTATTGCGAGTTACATGGAATAATGCTTCTATCATTCGAAAATGCAACAAAGCAATTCCACAGGAGGCCTGCCAGTTTGCAATAAAATAAATACATTCCTTGTTATTTGAGCTTAGTGGCCATAATTCTGAAAGAAGTGCCTGCATTATATTACCTGGGACGGTGGGGGGGGGGGGGTGGCGGGTAGGAAGGCAGTCCTCAGATTCTCATTCATTCAGTATTCCACTCCTACACCACCACTTCTCATCTTTCCACATTAAGCCCTGAGCAAGCATTTCTCCATTAAATATCTAATGAGTTGCATTAGGCAATAAAACATTGATGCACAATCAAAATTTCAGTGGTAGCTGGTCTATATGTTGTTAAATGCATGAGCTCAAAGTCATCAGAATAAAGTTTGGCAATTAAACTTTTATTAAACCTTGAACTGTGACCTTGAATTGATCTAAAGTCTGCTGTAAACCAGGCTGTGGTGATTTTTCACACAACCTTTCACACCCATGGGAGCTGCCATCATAGTGCACAGGTATATTCTCACAGTGCCAGGAGTATTACCCCCACTCCACTCTACTATTTGAGGTTCAGCTGCTGTCTGAGTAGATTCACAGCCTCTAAGATGCTCAAAGGCTGGATGGAGTTCTGTGGGAGCTGGGGAACTGGCCATTCCGTGGACTGAGTCCATTTCTATTTGTTGTTTTTTCCTTTTAAAGAAATCTATTCCCATTTCCCTGAATGTTTTCGGAATTCCTAAACTGAACACCAACCAAGAGCTTGCACGTGGAAATCTGAAGTTATAGCTCACTTTGTGCACGTCAGATTAAAGGCAAGTTGTTCCAGGAAGTAAAATCCATATATATGCAGCTGAATGTCCGTTTCCCCAGCGACACTGGCTGGAACCTGTGATGGGTCCATTCAGCTGCAGGGGTGAGTATATGTCCGTGCACCCTTCTGGTACAGCGAAAGAAGGACTTGCATTTATACAGCGCCTTTCATGACCTCAGGATGTCCCACGGCCTTTTACAGTCAATGAGGTGCTTTTGAAGTGCAGTCACTGTTGTAATATAGGAAACGCGGCAGCCAATTAGCGCACAGCAAGCTCCCACACACAGCAGTGAAATAACTGACCAGATCATCTGTTCCCGGTGTTGGTTGAGGGATGAATGTTGGCCAGGACACGGTGGGTGGGGAGGAGAACTCCCCTGCTCTTCTTCGAATAGTGCCACGGGATCTTTTACGTCCACCTGCGAGGGCAGACGGGGCCTCTGTTGAACGTCTTATTCTAAAGAGGGGTAGGGGGGAAGAGAATGTGTCCGTGTCTGCCAGCTTGTGGGATCATAGATTTAGTGTACAGAACTTTGCAAATACCCTGAGATTTTATGGTCTCATTAGGCAAACTCAGAAAGCCTTTGGCGCTTATTCCTAACTGGCATCAAGTTACACAATTCAAAATGCATGAACTGTAGATTGCAACGCACTGGTTCAAAGCCTTGGAAAAGGTAGGGCTGGCTTTATTTAGTACAGACACATGCTTCTTAGAGATCAGCATGCAGGCAATGTCGACTGTCACTCGACACCACTGAGAGCAAAATACATTCCAAACATAACGTTACACGGAAAACTCCATCTTGTTACCGAAATTGATTTTTTTTTTGTCCAAATCAAATTAAATAAACAAAACATGAAAAAGCATTAGCAGAAAGAAAGTAATTACTGTTTCATGAGATTACAGACATTTATTTAACCAATACAGGATTTCAAAGCAATGTCTATATTGCAAAGTAAAATGCATATTATTTTCCATTACAGATCAGCTGCAAACACAAAAAAATCACTAATAATGACCTGATCTATTAAATAAACAAGGAAAAAAACAAGGTAGAAAATGATCCAAGGAACCAGCCCTTTATAATGTTAATTACCTCCAACTCATTAAAATAGAAACACTCATTTCCCACTCGCGATATGACAGCCGTGATCTGTTACACAACATTAATGTCTGTGGGTTGGAGGAATGGACAGAGAAACTCCACAGGAAGAATCGCTACAGTCGCTTTGTTCAAAACGATGAAGGTTTTTGATGAGGTAAATCGGCAAAAATACTATTTCCACTGGTTGGTGAGTCAGCAACTGGAGGGCATAAATTTAAGATCACAAAAAAGAACGAAGGGAGAAGTTAGGAGAATTTTTTTTTATGCAAAAGGTTATTAAGGCATTGAATACCCTCACATAAACAGTGGTGGTAGCAGAATCTGCAGTGGCTTTCATGGGGGTGTGGGTAAATATTTCAAAAGTAAAAATTTAAAAGGGATGGGGAATGGGGCTAAAGGGATGGCTGTTTTGTAGAGCTAGCACAGGAACGATGGGCCAAATGGCCTCATATTGTGCTGTAAAATTCTCTGGGCTAAAAATTCAGGGGCTTTACGCCACCCGTAACTAGCAATAAATGGTGAAAAGAGGGCAGTCACCACTCTTTCACCAGCTGGTGGCAGGTCCCGCGACGTCCTCCATTTTCCCAGGCCCGATAACACCGCCGTTAAGAAGTATGGGGGAGTGGTGATGTCAGTTGGCGTGCAACACCAACTTAACATCACCACGGCGAACTTCGACCCTAGTGTTTTGTTCAGCGCTGGGTCCTCAGCAAGCAGATTCACAGAGGTGCTGTCAGCACCTCTTAAAGGGACGTACACATCTTTCAGGTATTTAAGCTTTTAGACTTTTTTTATTTTACTGAAGTAGTAGCTTGCTGCAATAGATGGTAAACGTTTTTTTTAATGTGTGTAGGGAGTGCTGCTGGATGCGTTCAAGGTCTTGGATGGTAAAGGAAGGCCTCTGAGAAGACAGAAAATGCTGCAAATACTCAGCAGGTTAGGCAACATCTGTGGAGTGAGAAACAGAGTTCATCATGTCTCAGGTCAAAATGCTGCCTGACCTGCTGAGTATTTCCAGCATTTTATGCTGTCATTTCAGATGTACAGCATTCGCTCACAGAGGGAAGAGGAAGGTGCAGAAGAGGAAGAAACAGAAGAGGAAGAAGCTGAAGAGGAGGAAGTAGAAGCAAGAATACAACCCAGACAGTCCCTTTCTGGCCGAGATCCGGGATGGAATCATCCGCCTGTGGTCCCAGTGACCACAACCCCAATTCCCCTTTCAACTTTAGTCCCACACCTTACCTTTGCTCTGTTACTGACCATCACAACATCCTCTTGGCCACGATACTGAAATAAAAGCCACAAAGCAAACTTTCCAATCTAACTTTATACATCTATCCATCCAATATGACATCAAGAAATTAACTCATCACCCTTATGCATTCACTTAGCGACTGTCTTGTGTGTGCCTTTGCCTTTCCTACTGATGTCATGCAGAGCTACCCCAGTGGCTGCAGCATGGCTGGTGGAAGGCTGCTGACTTTCAGTGGGGGACACTGCAAATGGCCTTGCTGGCCAACATTGAGGAGCTGGTGGCTGGGAGTGTCAGATCGAGTGACGGTGTTTCTTCTTCTTCTACTTCTTCACTCTACTCTCCCTCCTCTTGGCCAACCACTGGCTGAGCAGGCTGCATTTCTTGGGTGTGTGAAATGAGGAAGGCACAAGGGTGGAGTTGTGGTGAGGGGAGGGCGGGGAAGCAAGAGGTGCATGCCAGAAGGAGGATAACATATAAGGATAGCAGCATCTTGTATCCTTTCAGTCCCGCCTCTGGCCAAGAGCTCAGCCATGTCCCTGCTAGGAATAGCCTGCACCATCTCCTTCAAGGGGGTGAGGTGAGGCTAGGAATGGGAGATGTACCTTGTGATTGGTACAGATTGTTGGTAGATGAGTGATTTGGGGGGGGGGGGAGTCATGCATTGAGCAGTGTGTGAGGCTAGTGATTCAGTTGGTAGGAGATGGCTTTTGGAGATGGATTCACTGACCTTGACCAGTGGTCTGAGGTCATGAAGCTTCTTTGGGCACTGGAGCCAGGTGGTGGGGGGACGACACTGCTGGCAGTGACGGCCTCGGTGATGTGGTCCCACATCATTCTTTCTGGAGGGCCTCCTGGCTCCTGTGGGTAGAGGGCCTCTCTTGCAGTGTTGACTCCCTGCACAAGCTGGAGTGCTGCGTGCGAGACCCTAGGTGCCCTTTCCCTGGCTTGCTAAGCCATTTGTGTTAGTGCTGAAGCACTTTCCCCATTTTTTGAAGTTCAGAAGGGAATTCAGCTTTAAGTGCTGAAGACTCCCATTTGGAACTTTTTAATTTTGATTAGTTCTGAACGCATTGCCCCTTTAATTCATAGCCCTTTTAATTGCCCACAATTCCTTGTGAACTCCATAGCCTCGCTCCCAGAGGCTGTTAGAAGCTGGAACACCATTTCAGGACGGGAACTTCACTCCCATGTCTGCACTAATGCCACCAGGAATGCGTTATGCTATAAGTTAGCATATTTGTAAGATAGAGCATACCTGTAGGATTTAGTAAACATTGTTAAGATTTTAAGCCATTGTTAAATAACTGCAATATATGACAATGTGTGTTAAACACCTGAAGCCTGTATAAAATGGCGAATAGCTGAGAAGCAAAGCAGGATGGGAAATTAAGCCAACCTGGGTTAACCCTGTTAAATACGCTGAAGTCATGAGATGTTCTGTTACATTGAGTGAATCAGGAAATAGTAGGAGACATTGAATTCAGTGATGTTCCGGAGACAGTCACCATTCCATATCTCCTGAAACTGCAGAACCAGCTGAAAATATCTAGACCTGTTTAGAGTAAAACATCTGAAGAACTTTGTGTGAAGGTTGCCTTTGTAAAGTTCTCAGATAAGGATAGCTTGGTATACAAGAAAAGAGGACTGGGAGGATGAGTAATGAGGTCACAAGATGACTATTGATGGGGGTTACAATTAACAGATACCAGATGGTTACTAACTGCCACATAGGCAAATGGGAGAAAAGGGTATAAAAGTACAGGTATTGAACACCAAAAGCAGCGTGAAACCAGAGGACGAGAAGCTTCAGTCAACAGAACACAGCAAGAGTTAAAGAAACCACGCCACAGTCACCCGGAGGGCAAGCCGGGGTTTCGAGGAACAGACTGCGACCATCATCTTTTTAAGTATTACTTCTTTGTACTGGATGTAAAGTACTTAATAAACCTGTTTTACTTATACACAATATACCTGTACCCGGAGTGGTTTGTTATAGTCACAGACAAATTAATCCAGAGCGTTTAAAAGCTACACTGGGCTAAAAATCTTTCACCCCCAGCACAAATTTTCCTCTAGGTAGCGTCCATTTTCAGCGGCTGTTAACCCTCTAGTGGTGGCCACGAATTTTCCCCCCTATGATTCTATGTCTTGCGACAGCATAAATACGTTCGAAAAGAATATGTTACAATGGGGTAAATTTTCACCTTCCACACCTGGGCAATCATCCAGCATCCACCCATTTGGGATGAAAATCCAGGAGGTGGGGATGAAGGGGGGTTTCTACCATGGGTGGGCGATTGGCTCCGCCATATTACCACCCAGGTGGGGACGGTGAAAATTTACCCCAATGTTGCCGCACATAATGATCAGAGCAGTTCTTCCTCCTTTTATTTTATAGAAAGACAATAATCACAGGACTAGGCTTTAATTTTGATGTGCTGTTGTATCCCCAAATGGGTGGGGCAATTGGGATTTATTGCCTTTGGCTTAGTTACAAAGCTGGTGAGAATGAGTTGAAGGCTTCATGCTGTGTCAAAATCCTGGAACTCCCTCCCTAACAGCAATGTGGGAGCACCTTCACCACATGGACTGCAGCGGTTCAAGAAGATGGCTCACCACTACCCTCTCGAGGGCAACTAGGAATGGGCAATAAACGCTGGCCTTGTCAGCAACGCCCACATCCCATTAAAAAAAAAATTAAATATCCATCGCCCAGACTTACAACCGGCCAGCCCAAACTTCATCCGCTTATTCATGTTGATAGAGGATACAATCATTAGCCATTTTGCTATTTGCAAATGAAAGCAAAACGTTGTTACCTTTATAACTTTCTCCATCGAGCCACTATGCCTCTGAGGAAATCTGCTGCACTGCTAAAAGCGGAATCAAAGCAGTAATTCGGTGTAGGGGTTTCAGCCATTTTTTTCGTGTAGCAGAAAGCATAGCTAGTAATCAATTTGAGCTGGAGAGTCCTAACCCACTGAATGCATCAAATATCCACACACTACCCTTACATTTTCCATCAATTTCTCTCTGTGCTGCTTTGACATTTTAATCTTAAAACCACCTTCAGCCATATCAAAGCACTTTGAGAGAGTTTCACTGGGAAAGGTAATTTTCAGAAGTACTTTCTCGATTCTGTTTTCATTGTTTTTTTCCTTTTTCTAAGCAACCCTAATGTCATTCATGGACACAATTGTGTCAATACATCAGTGCCGGCCAAGTCATTTGTGCAAAGTGAGGTTACAGAAAGCATGGCTCCGGGCAGTGTTATTGCTACACAGCGAAGACCAAAGAGTGCAATTTCACTTGGAACTTTCATCTAATTTGTGTCAATTTCTGCCTCTAGAACAATGGTCTTGAATATAGAATCATGATTTTATGGAACCTAAAGTTCTCTGTCTGATGGAGTCTAATTTGACGCGGGGATTTAGTGCATCGAGGCTCCTTTGGTCTAATATAATAGTGCCATACTAAAATGTTTCTTCAAGGACATCAGCAATCATAAGGGGCAATTTGCTACCCATCAAGGTACAATATAGTAAAGGCCACATTAATAAAATCTAAGTCCATCTGCTATTACATGCCATTTTTGTAAGTGGGTGAAGAAGGGATTGGGGAAAGTCCTATGACATGGTTATTTCCAGGCAGCTGTAATTTTGTAAGAAAAATAATGTTAAATAATAGGCAGGTTATGGACAACTTGTGTCAGAACAGTTTGTCACTTTCCAGTTAGCTATCTGTCTCCAGAGCCAACTAAAAGCAAAATGCAACTAAATATGTGATTTTAAAAATGCAATTTATGGAAAGCTATAATATAGATAACCAAATGTATTTTTTTTACAAATAGGCCTTCTGGTTTGTACGTTTTTTCGCCTCCTGAAATCAGCTCAAAAGATGAGACATTAAACCGAGGCCCCCTTTGCTTTCTCAGGTGGACGTAAAAGATCCTATGGCACTATTCGAAGAAGAGCAGGGGAGTTTTCCCTGGTGTCCTGGGCAATATTTATCCCTCAGTCAACATCACTAAAACATGTTATCTGGTCGTTATCACTTTGCTGTTTGTGGGATGGGAGCTTGCTGTGCACAAATTGGCTGCCGCATTTCCTACATTACAACAGTGACTACACTTCAAAAAGTACTTCATTGGCTGTAAAGTGCTTTGGGATGTCCTGAGGTTGTGAAAGGGGCAATATAAATGCAAGTCTTCCTTTTTAATTTTGGAGTTTGTCACTCGTGAAGTGAATATTGGGCTTAATCAAATATAGCATTAATAGCTGGAGGCTTACTTATAACCTTTCAAAACATTCCAGTGAAACCTGTCGTCTTAAGGTCCTACCCACATGCCACATCAAAATTAGTGGAAACATTTCCTGTCCTCATGAATAATTGGATTTATTCTGTGCACACGCCTGATGCAGTTACCTATCCTGCTCTCAATGTAAAGCTATAGGGAATTTGACAGCCCCTTGTGATTTGTGATTTTAAGATCTGGACAAACTCTGTGAACCAATTTTCTCTCTAAATTTCAAAATTTTGTTCCTAGTTCTTGTATTTCCTCTGCCCAAACGCCTGGAGGAAAGAAGCAGCTGAGATTTCATTCTGAAAACAAAGCTTTTCACCAAATTATGGGAGGAGGAATGGTGAGGTACCAGAGCTGATCCCCACGTGTCCCTTCCTACCATTTGTAGCGATGTCCCTCATTACACAGAACGTTCCAACCTACTCTGCATCAGATCTGCTTTTCTTTATCCAATACCTTCGCTGGCCCTTGACAGCCAGTCCAGTTCTGATGAAAGGTCATTGACCTGAAACGTTAACTCTATTTCTCTTTCCACAGATGCTACCGGACCTGCTGAGCGGTTCACAGCATTTTCTGTTTCTATTTCAGCGTTCCAGCATCCACGGTATTTTGTTTCTGAACTAATTTCTGATAGTTTGAGTAACCATTTAAAATAATTTTCTCCTTCATGTACAGCGTTAAAGTGGTTACGGCGGATAATACCTTAACAGGATGAACAAAATTTAAAGGGATAATGAGATGCAAGTTAACCATTCGCCTAATGCCGAGAAGGAGAGAGTAAAGGAGAGAAAATGACAGTTTTCCCATAGGCGGGAACATCTGATTTATTAGGGCAGTCCCAAGCCATAGTCAAATCCTCTAGTTGTACCAGTTGTCTTCATTTAAGTGATGGCATCTATTTGTCCACAGTGTATAAGGCAATAAATTACTCTCCTACTGAAAAATACGAATGTCACAGGCCAAAGCTTTTAATCAAAGCACAGGAGTGTTTTATTTCCAAGGACAAGTGGCAGTTATCACTGTTCTACTATAGCCAAGAGAATCTCGTACAACAAACAGAGAGACGTTAGCTTGGTGACTTAAAAAAAGTCAATCTACGTTATGTTTTCTTTGTGCCAAAGGATTATCCTTTATTTGTTCAGTGACTGTGGTTACGAGTATAACTACAACAGTCTGAATTACAGTTCTTTTTCTTTTGTATGTCACTGCCATGTGGCTTTTACTTAAAAAACGAAAGACACAAAGACTTGTATTTATATAGCACCTTTCACGATCACCAGACTTCCCAAAGCGCTTTACAGCCAATAAAGTACTTTTTGAAGTCTAGTCACTGTTGTAATGTAGGAAACACGGCAGCCAATTGTGCACAGCCAGGTCCCACGAACAGCAAAGTGATAATGACCAGATAATGGAGGTGAAATTTTGATAAGGCCCGTCAACGGGCGTAGGCACCATGATGCAAGCTATGCCCGCACCCGTTCAGAAAGCGTAGGCAGCACGTCAATTTGGTGCTGCCTGCTAATTAAAATAATAGGAGCACACATCCAAATGACTACTTAAAGCCAGCCTGCTCCTTTTCAAGGCAGCCTTAACACTGAACTGCCTTCTGCAAAAAAAATTAAAATCCTTCAGCACTTCTGCAGCTCTTAAAGCTGAACTGCCTTCTACACATATAAAATGCAAAATGTGCTTCAGCACTAACACAAATGGCTCAACAGGCCAGGGAAAGGGCACCCAAGATCTTGAATGTTTTCCTCCAGCTTTGGCAGGGGATCAACACTGGAAGAGAGGTCCTCTACCCACGGGGGACCTAGAGGCCCTCCAGAAAGAAGGATGTGAGACCAGATCACCAAGGCCGTCACTGCCAGACACCTAAGAAATCCAGCCTGTGCAGCCAATGGATGACCAAGAACAGGGAGAGGAAAGTGAAGAAGAAGAAGAAGAAAAAAGAAACACCGTCACTCGATTTCACACTCCCAGCCACCAGCTCCTCAAGGTCGGCCTGCAAGGCCATCTG
Source organism: Somniosus microcephalus (assembly GCF_052327205.1). NCBI lineage: Eukaryota > Metazoa > Chordata > Chondrichthyes > Squaliformes > Somniosidae > Somniosus > Somniosus microcephalus. The sequence goes on from NC_140989.1 coordinate 350,779,776, forward strand.
CAGTGCCCCCACAGCCTTCCACCAGCCATGCTGCAGCCATTGGGGCAGCACTGTGTAACAGCACTATGATAGGCAAAGGCTCATGAAGGACAGTCATTAAGGGAATGCACAAGGGTGATCAGTAGATTTTTTAATGTAATATTGGATGCATATATGGATAAAGTTTGATTACAAAGTTTGCTTTGTGGCGGCTTTTATTTCAGCATTGTGGCCAAGAGGACATTGTGATGGTCAGTAACAGATGGAAGGTAAGGTGTGGGACAAATGTTGAAAGGGGAATTGGGGTTGTGATCACCAGTACCACAGGTGGATGATTTCATCCCAGATATCCCAGCCAGAAAGAGACTCCTTCCGCTTCCTCCTCTTCTATTTTTTCGTCTTCTGCTTCCTCTTCCCTCTGCGAGCAGCTTGTCCCCTTTGCTGCCTCTGCTCCATCTCCGTATGATGCTGCAGCCCAAGGGGGCTGCAACTAGAGCCCCCAGAAATGGGAGCAAGTGGTCTTCTCAAAGGCCTTCCTTTAACAGCCAAAGCCTTGCAAGCATCCAGCAGCACTCCCTGCAGTCCCTGCACACTTTAACAACTTTTTAAATGTATTGCACCAAGTCACGACAATAAAATGTTAAATAAAAGTCCTAAAGCAAAAATCTAAACTTACCTGAAAGATTTGTGTGTCCCTTTAAAAAGTGCAGGCAGCGCCTCTGTTGTGATGCTGCACGCATGTTCTTCTGTGCATGGTTTGGAGAGGGCGGTATCAAGAGCGGCGATGTTGAAAATCACAGATCGTGCATCAATTCAGGCGTTGCACGGCGTTAAACCTCCCAATTTCATGGCCAATCTGTTTTGGTGATGTTGATTGAGGGATCAATATTGGCCAGGACACCGGGGTTACCTCCCCTGCTCTTCTTCGAAATAGTGCCATGGGATCTTTTACGTCCACCCGAGAGAGCGGACTGGGCCTCGGTTTAACGTTACATCCGAGAGACGGCACCTCCGACAGTGCAGCACTCCCTCAGTACTGCTCTGGAGTGTCAGCCTAGATTTTTGTGCTGCATTATATTGTGGTATTTACAAATTTTTAACCTGTCATTTACCTTTCCTTTCTCATGTCATATGACCATGGGACACAGTCCATACATTCACCGCGTAATATGCCTGATACCCATTTGCTGGCGTACATCAGTGCAACTCTGGTGGATTTGTTGTTCCATCCCTCCATTGTGATTGGTGTGTAACTGCATAGCAGGATAAATGTCTTTTAACACATTCATTTAAAGGCTAGCAGTGAAAAATCTGCCTCTTTGCAAATGCAGAACACTGTGCGCACCATGTAAGCCACAGTTCATACTTAATTTTAGTATTAAAGGTAAATGACAGTGTACTATATTAACAACCCTCTCACACTAATCAGGGTGGGAAATACCAAGAGACTGCTAATGAGTGCACAACATTGCTAAATTTCAGCAATTTAAAGGTGCTGTGCCTGTGTTGCTAACTCTATAGTATTTTGTAAATAATCCTTAGACTAATTTGTACATACCTGCAGAAACTCTCTAAGGTTTATTAACACACTGCTGCAATACATCATTATGACACAGTAAGCATTTTTTTTCCAGAGGACACATTTCAGAACAGTAATGTACAGCATAATGTGCAGATATTGTAAGAGGAGCCTAGACCTCAAAGTCAACACACTGTAGTGCCTAATTTGCAAAGGACAAAGCCTCGAGTAGCCGGAACCAAGGATTTCAGGTCTCAGCCCACTTTTGCTGCTCCTGTAGTTCTTTGTGGCCAGTCAGGTGCTGGGATTAAGACTATGAACCCAGTCCGAATCCAATCTTACACTCCTGCTGCTGAATGCCCGGACCAAGTGGAATCCACCTCCATTATGGGCACCGCCAGAGGGTGTTTAGCGCTGGCTGGGTCGAACATCGAGGTGTGACTGTGTGCCGGACCAGGAAGTGGCCTACAAGAGGGCTGCACAGTGCAGTAGGAGGCTGAGTAGAGCAGGCCAGGCTTCCATAATTAAAATGACGGAGAAAACCAGGAAGAGGTTTTGGAAACTGGGAAAGCCAGGAAATCTCCTGAACCCCAAATCAGGAGGGATGGAGCTATGCCAGGTCATGGCCCGAGGGTTTCCAGGCCTCGCAACCCAAAACTAGAATGACATGGAGAAATTTGGGAAGGTGTTTGAAAGAACTGCTGAACCCCAAGCCCTTCTACCCACAGAAGCATCCTTGGCAACAGATTCCTCTCTTGTAAACAGCAGGAATACTTTTTGTTTTGTTTAAAAGAAGCAGTTCAGTTGCAAATTCTGTCTCTTCTAATTTACTTTTTGAGTAGTGAGGCTCCAGTAGACACTAAGGAAACATAGAGACATCGGCCTAGAAATTCGATTAGGCCCAGAAATGGTCAGTGCCACCGTGGGCCAAGGTTAATGGCCACCAACAGAAACAGCGCAGGCAGCTCCGGTATTTTGGTATTTTAAATGATCCGAGTGCAAAACCTACCGTATAATGCGCTGTTTCAGGCAGTAGTCTCAGCAGGAGGCCCAACGTAGCATGGCCGTAGCCTCCCTGGAGCGAGGCAGCATTGTCTTAAAGCTAGCCTGTCATTTTAGAAAGCAGTCTCGAGCCCTTAAAGGGGAACTGCCTTCTAAAATGAAAAAAAATAATTATTTAAAAATAGGCAGTCTTTAGCCCTTAGAGTTCAACTGCCTTCTGAAAAAAAAAAGATTAAAAATAATTCCGAAATGGCACTCTTCAGCTCCTAAAGCTGAACTGCCTTCTGCATGTAAAAAAATGGTAAATGTTCTTCAGCACTAACACAAATGGCTTAACAAGCCCGGGAAGGGGCACTCAGGGTCTCACCGCAGCACTCCAGCTTTGTGCAGTGGTTCAACACTGTACGAAAGGTCCTCTACCCACAGGGGGTCAGGAGGCCCTCCAGAAAGAACGATGTGGGACCAGATCACCGAGGATGTCACTGCCAGCAGTGTTGCCCCCACCACCTGGCTCCAGTGCCCAAAGAAGTTTCATGACCTCAGACCACCGGTCAAGGTCAGTGAATGCATCTTCAAAAGCCGTCTCCTACCAACTGCACCACTAGCCTCACACACTGCTCATTGCACCACACCCTGCCCCCATCACTCACCTACCAACAATCTCTACCAAACACGAGGCACACCTCACATTCCTAATTTCATCTCACCCCCTTGGAGGAGACGGCGCTGGCCATTCTTGGCAGAGGCATGGCTGAACCATTGGCCAGCGGCAGGCTGAAAGGATACAAGATGTTGGATTCCTCATACGTTATCTTTCTTCTCACACCCCACTTGCCCCTCATCCCACAATATCTTCTGATTTACAAGCTCCACGTGGTGTAAGCATGCAGCTCTTGCTTTCCCACCCTCCCCTAACCACAACTCTAACCTTGTGCCTTCCTCATTTCAGACACCCAAGAAATGCAGGCTGCCCAGCAAGTGGTTGACCAAGAAGAGGGAGAGGAGCGTGAAGAGGAAGAAGAAACACCATCACTCCATTTGACACACCCAGCCACCGACTCCTCAAGGTCTGCAATGTCCCCCACCGAAGGTCAGTAGCCTTCCACCAGCCACACTGCAGCCACTGGGGTAGTACTGCATCACATCACTACAACACACAAGACAGTCCCTAAGGGAATGCACAAGGGTGTGTAGTTGATTTATTGATGTCATATTGGATGCATATATGGTTAAAGTTGGATTGGAAAGTTTGCTTTGTGGTGGCTTTTATTTCAACACCGTGGCCAAGAGGACACTGTGATGGTCAGTAACAGAGGGAAGGTAAGGTGTGGGCCAAATGGTGAAAGGGGAATTGGGGTTGTGGTCACTGGTACCACAGGCAGATGATTCCATCCTGGATATCTCGTCCAGAATGGGGCTGTCTGGGTTACATCCTTCTTTCTGCTTCCTCCACTTCTGCTTCTTCCTCTTCTGCTTCCTCCTCTTCTGCGTCTTCCTCTTCTGTGTCTTTCTCTTCTGCTTCTCCCTCTTCCCTCTGTGAGCAGCTTGTCCTCATTGCTGCCTCTGCTTCATCTCCATGTGCCCCCCAGGACTGTGAGCAAGTGGTCCTCTCAGAGGCCAAATACTGCGGATGCTGGAAATCTGAAATAAAAGCAGAAAATGCTGGATATAATCAGCAGGTCAGGCAGTATCTTGACCCGAGACATTAACTCTGTTTCTCTCTCCATGGATGCTGCCTGACCTGCTGAGTATTTCCAGCATTTTCTGTCTTCTCAGAGGCCATCCTTTACCATCCGAGGCCTTGCAAGCATCCAGCAGCACTCCCTGCTCTCCCTGCACACTTTAAAAACTTTTAACATCTATTGCACCAAGCCACTACTTCAATAAAATATTTTAAAAAGTCCAAAAGATGAAATGCAAACTTATCTGAAAGATGTGTGTGTCCCTTTAAGAAGCTCTGACAGAGTCTCTGCAGGGCTGCTTTGTGCACGGTTTTCTGTGCGTGGTTAGGACACAGCATAGTGGAGAGCAAGACTGTCCAAATTAGCAGTCATAGCATCACGATCTGCTTATTTAAATTTGAGAGGCCAGCATTGTCAACGGCAGCATTTTGGCCCTTACCAAAATGGCAGCCACCGTGTCCTGGGAGGAAGCGAGGCGGCTGCCATTTTTTCTACGATGCCTTAACAGCCGGCATTAAGGCATCGAATTTCTAGGCCATAGAATTTAATAGAACAGAGAGACGCCATTGTGCCCGTGCTCACTCACTGAAACAGATATCCACACAGGTCCTTCCCCCTGCACGTACCTTTTACATTTTTATTTTTCAAATATTTAGCCACTTCACTTTTAAAAGCTATTGTGGATTCTGTTCCCATCACTGTTTCTGTAAGGCATTCATGTCCTAACACCTCTCTGGTTGCATAAATGTCTTCTAATTCTTCCTTTGTTCTTAAACTTATGCCCTCTAGTTATTGACTCACCAAACCAGGGTAAACATGTACAGGCCAGATTGCTCACATGGATGGGGAAACAGCTGGACAAACCAGGGAAGAGTGTTTGACAAAACAGAACGCTAAGTGTTGGCAAAGCCAATGAAAGACCGGCACCAGGCAGGAGCACTCCGTACTTTTGCAGCCATCACTCTCTCACAGCTAAGGCAGAATATTTAGAAAAAGACTGATTATGATATTGGCTTTTAACAAAATGTGTGTGTTTCCTACTGCTAATATCAATTCCATCTACATTCAATTCTCAATCTAACACAGGCCCAGGCTGTATGCTATACGATTGGAGTAAGGGAACAGAGGAACATCTGGTCATTGTGCACTTCAAATGCATTCAAAGAACAGAGGTATGCTGATAAAGTGCTGTTGTACTCACTGAGTGCTCCAGGGATAAGGTCTGCGCCACAGTGTTGAGAAAATCGTTTTGTACCCCAAGGCCTATAGTAGTTAGTGTGGACATATGTCTTGGACTTGCAAAGGTGCCATCCAAATACCCAGTCTGACCTAGAGTTACTGGTAATATAGGGTACACCGACTGACTAGTTCCTTTAGGACTCCAGAAAGAACTAATATGAAGTGCATTCAAGCCCAAGATGCTTCAAGAACCCACAAATAAGGAATTAAGCTTTCAGATGAGACGTTAAACTGAGGCCCTATCTGCTCTCTCAGGTGGATGTAAAAGATCCTAAGGCACTATTTCGAAGAAGAGCAGGGGAGTTCTCCCTGGTGTCCTGACAAATATTTATCCCTCAATCAACATAACAAAAACTGGTTATCTGGTCATTGTCACATTGCTGTTTGTGGGAGCTTGCTGTGCGCAAATTGGCTGCCGCGTGTCTCACATTACAACAGTGACGACACTTCAAAAAGTACTTGATTGGCTGTAAAGCGCTTTGAGACGTCCGGTGGTCGTGAAAGGCGCTATATAAATGCAAGTCTTTCTTTTTTTTCTTTTTATCCATCTTTGTGAAGTCATTGTGATTATAGATATTTGATAGCGAGGTATAGGTTGTAAGAGGCTTATAACAGAAGGCCACCATCTCAGTGGAAAACATAGCACAACCCAGAACAGAATTGAACCATCTCCAACAACACCAGAAGGAATATTGGCTGTCTGGAGATCAGGATTAACACAACTCTAGAGAAATGTATCAAAGTGAAGTTGGAGCTAATGGCCAGGCGAGGTGAACGGATCTGAGGAGATCCACAAGAGCTCTGGCAGGCTATGACCCAGGTTGTGGACAGGCCACTGATAACAATGGAACACAACCCATACTCCCAGCTGATAACTGTAGTTGATCTGTTTGTCAGAGAAGCAGGCACATGGAACAATGGTGTTCTGAGCAACATGAGAGGAAATGTAATAAAAGTAAACCTGCTGGGAACGGAACCTGCTTCTGAGACCTCAATCAGGTTACCACATGCCCCATCAGCAGAGTAAGGGTGGAGAACATGAACCTGGTGTCCCCGGTGTCCTGATGGCCAAAGGATTCCATGGGAAACTTTGGCAGGTCAGAAGTCACTATTTACAGGCTGGCAAAAGATCTCTTATCAGAATCTTTCTTGAAACTTTGAGGGCTATTTCCAGTTTCACTTTAGGTGATAAGGCTGCTTGTGTGCCTGTCAAGAAATAAAACCCATTTATTTGGTACAATTCAGCCGGTGCCAGCTATCGTCCTGTTCTTTGCCTCCATGGCCGGTTTACCTGTGTGACCATGGACAGTGTCATATGTCCCCCATCCCAAAGAGAGTGATGTAAGAAAACTACTAGGCACTTGGTCTAAGCATTAAACAAAGCTTTAATCAACTGTTTTACAACATGGAGGTCTAGTTGTGTCCTTCACTAGTTCCTGTTAAGAATGTCCTGCGCAAGCTGGGCCCGTGCCCGAGTATTTATACTCTCCCTGGACAGCGCCACCCGCAGGCCGCTCAGTATTATTTCATAAGTCTTTCTTTCATGAATGACTGATTCATGTCAGAGAGTATAACACAAATTTCCTTCATTTACACAGGTTCAGAGTGGGTGTAAATTTTCACCCAGAATTTAAAACGCACAGGCTTCCTTTGAATTTAGACTAGTGACTGGCAAAAGAAATACGGACATAGGCATAGGAGTAAATCATTCAGCCCCTTGAGCCTGTTTCGCCATTCAATTAGATCATGACTGATCTGTATCTTAACTCCATCTACCCACCTTGGTTACGTAACCCTTAAGAAACAATTTGCAGAGCTATGGGGAAAGAGCAGAGGAGTGGGACTAATTGGACAGCTCGTTCAAAGAGCCGGCACAGGCACGATAGGCCGAGTGGCCTCCTTCTGTGCTATATGATTCTAATACCCTTGCCTAACAAAAACCTATCAATCTCAATTTTGAAATTTTCAATTGACCCCCCAGCCTCAACAGCTTTTTGGGGAGAGAGAGCTCCAAGAGTTCCAAATCCCAGTCTTGGAATTCACTTTGACATTATAGCAGCTTACACGTTTAACAAAAAGATGTATTTTAACAAATCAAAACATATTAAGCAGCAATACAAAACAGACCACTGGCTGGAGTTTGGAAATGTGGCACTGGAGGTAGAAGCCAAGGCCGCATATTGTAAGCACTTGTGTGTGTGTATAAAATGAGCGAGTGCTGCGAACACTGTAGATAATAAACAAAGAACGTCTACCTGAGAACTGAGAATAATTACAGACTAGCTGCTAGATACTTCCAGTCTAGATTATATGTGGGGAAGTCCTGGCAGGAGCTGGGGAAAATTGAATGCACATTTTTGATGCTATTATAGGTAGTCATACAAATTGGACGTTCACTGCGTAACACACCTGCCATCACCTAAAAACTATTCAATTTAGTGAAGGTGCATGGAGTGTGGATAGCTCTCGGGGCATTTGGAAATCCTGCAACTAATCTCACATTTAGTTCTGTCTTGCCCCCTGTGGGGCCAAAAGGAATCGGATGTAATGGTCAACTCTCCCGAGCAAGGCAGCAGTGACCTTAAAGGTGCAGTTTGATACTGACACTTGACTAATACCAGTGGTAAAAATGGATGAAGCCTGCAATCTATCAACAGCGTAGAATATATGCGCTGTTGCCATCTTTATTTCCACTGATATAATCTTTGGGTGTACAGAGTATTCCAGACATTCTTTTTAACTATTCCTACGCAGCATGTCCAGCACCTGCTTATACACCATCTGCGTGTTGAATCTGAATCTGTGGTAGCAGTGTGTGTCAGCTTGGTCTATAAACTAACTCGCTGTCTGGAGGTCCTTTGGGATTGTGCTTTCCTCTGGAGTCTTCAGTGCTTTGGGGACTGGTGCCGACTGACATGCACAGCTAGGAGGTTTTTTTTGTTTGCAGCTTCCGGCTTTAATGTGGTGGAAAAATGTGGTCGTATTAGTATCATGCGGGAGGGGGTCTTTGTGTTTCACACTGGTAACTAGAGCAGATTGTGTGTTACTCACTGCCCCGTCATAGGTCATTTACATAATTGTAAGCTGAGCAGTTTGCCATGGAGTAGAGAAGAGACAACAGCTCATAACACGCGCAGTGCAAAAGTGGTGCATAATGCCATACCATGATGCTTTGGACCACTAGTGCCATTTCTAAAAGGAATAGGATATTGATCAGCTCATGCCCATACTTCGCCATCAGTGCAGAGGTTCTGTGTTATCACTAAATCAATCGTGTCATCATAACAATATCTGTACTAAATACTTCAATTTTAATACTTTTAATCAAGTCTTTTTCAGCAATGTAGTCTGAAATGTACATTCGGGTTGCACATTGAAGTGCAGAAGCTAATATCCATGCTATGTTGGTTGTATGAATAAGGCTTTAGGCAATTTAAATTAGTTGGCTATTTGATAATCTGTATCTGAAGGGGACTGTAATATTTAACAGAAGGTTTCACATGCAGATCTGTGGTTAGTAAATGAGGATGACACAGTGGCCGCAATTTTGTCATTGGGTGCGGGTTGGGAGCGGGTCAGGTGGTTTCCAGCTTCCAGTCCCACCCCCAACTGCATCCAGCCCATGGACGTGATTTTGCCCTGATTGACCTTGTTAAGCCCACCCTGCAGGCTTGCCGGCCAATTAATAGGAAGCCTATTGTTGATTTCTGCCGTTTTCTTAAAGGGACCACGCACAATTTTTCTTTGACAGCTCATTTCTCAGTGTTTGACAGCATTGAGGTGCTGCAAACACTGACAATCACTGTACAAAGGTAAGCTCTTGCACCCAGGCTCTCCAGTGACTCCCTCCATAGGCTAGAACAGATGGCAGCTGCAGGTGAGGTGACAGAAGCGATAATATCTCCAAATTTGCAGACGACACAAAGCTGGGGGGGAGGATATGCTGTGAGGAGGATGTCGTGAAACTCCAGCATGATTTGGACAGGTTGGGTGATTGGGCAGAAACATGGCAAATGCACTATAATGTGGATAAATGTGAGGTTATCCACTTTGGTGGCAAAAACAGGAAGGCAGATTATTATTTGAACGGTAATAGATTGGGAGAAGGGGAAGTGCAAAGAGACCTGGGTGTTCTTGTACACCAGTCGCTGAAGGTAAGCATGCAGGTGCAGCAGGCGGTTAAGAAGGCAAATGGTATGTTGGCCTTCGTAGCAAGAGGGTTCGAGTACAAGAACAAGGATGTCTTGCTGCAGTTGTACAGGGCCTTGGTGAGACCGCACCTTGAGTATTGTGTGCAGTTTTGGTCGCCTTACCTGAGGAAGGACGTTCTTGCCATGGAAGGAGTGCAGCGAAAATTCACCAGACTGATACCTGGGATGGCAGGAATGACGTATGAGGAGAGATTGTGTCGATTGGGCTTATACTCACTGGAGTTTAGAAGATTGAGAGGGGATCTCATCGAAACCTATAAAATTCTGTCAGGCCTGGACAGACTAGATGCAGGAAGGATGTTTCTGATGGCCGGGGAGTCCAGAACCAGGGGTCATAGTCTAAGGATAAGGGGTAAGCCATTTAGGACTGAAATGAGGAGGAATTTCTTCACCCAGAGAGTGGTGAACCTGTGGAATTCTCTGCCACAGTGGGCGGTGGAGGCCAGTTCATTAAGTATATTCAAGAAAGAGTTGGATATATTTCTTAAGGCTAAAGGGATCAAGGGATATGGGGAGAAGGCAGGGACAGGGTACTGAATTTGGATGATCAACCATGATCTCATTGAATGGCGGAGCAGGCTCGAAGGGCCGATTGGCCTATCCTGCTCCTATCTTCTATGTATCTATGTATCTATGTGAGAGAGGTTCTCCCAATGAGGTGGCACTAGACATCGTTTTCAAAACTTGTTACCTAAAGAAATGTGTAAATGCATTAAAAATGATTTTCCCAACATTTTCTTACCTCTGAAACTCGCCAGTGCACCGTTGGATCCTTCACACCACTTCTGCAGCTGTCATCAATGCAGTAACATTACAGCAGACTCACAACACACCACACTTACCTGGCGTGGTGTCCGGACGTCGGGAAGCCCGAGGCAGAAGCGGAAAAAATTAAACAAGAGCCTGTTAACAAGTATCAACTACCTGTTAACAGCCAGGTAAGTGGCTTTAATCCTCTTCCCGCCGCTAGCTGTCGGGTCCATGAGCAAATCGGGGACCCGACGCTTGGGAAAATTGTCTGGAGGCGGCTTGACGGCGGGATCAGACCCTGCCGTCAATCAAAACGATTTTAACCTTTGACCCGCCTCCAAACCCACCCTCTCAGTGCCGATAAAATCGCGGCCAGTTTCTCTGCAACTTATATATCGCACGTTTTAGATACTGAAAATAGAGAACATTGCAGCTTGGTAATAAATGTTTGTGCTGCATTAAATTGCTCTAAATATATGATCTGCAGCCCGGAGCAATATAAATGTAATAAACCTAGTTGTTTTTCTAATTGCTCTATTAATTTTAGTCACTAATAATGCAGGACTGTTTATCCAGCAACATTTCTTAATAATAACCATTTCATGTTTATAAACAGTATTTGTAAATATGCAAAAAAAAAGTGGACTCCTTTGATTTCTAAATTTCCAAATCGTTGTGGCTTTGAAGCGATATTCTGAAAGGAAATCAACAAAACTACTGTCAAGACAATATTTCCAGTGCAGCCAACTTGTATAATGAAAATACAAGCAAGCACTAAAACTATGTTTTTTTCTTGCCCATCGCACCTTCCAGCACTTCACCCTGGATTCTTCTACACAAAGAACACATTGTTATTGGGGCCATTATAGGGCTGTTCTTCTTTGCTAGACTCTACATGACTCAAGGGAAATGGCTATAGATTGCAGCAAAAAAGTCCATCAGACAAATCACATCTGACCTCACTGTTTCCAAGGAAGAATGCAGCAGAACACTCCAGCTGAATAGACAGATTTTCCAAATGTTTTAAATCAGTTTTGAGACAAAAAAAAAGGACGATGCAAAGAAATGGATTTGGCCCCCTAAACATTAAGTGATGTGATGCCCATTTCTTCTGAAACCTGACATTTAGGAACCTTTCTTGTTGATGGCTGAACTCAGGGAAAAAACGCAACAATTAAGCAGCAATTGAAGAAAAGCAACCAAAAAAAAAAGAAGGCCTGTATTATTGTAATAGCTCGAAGGCTTTTCATTTTGTGGACATAAAGAGTGAGCATAGAGTGCTGTTTTCTTTCTAAAAACCCCTTTTAAAAATTGCAACTACACCCCCACTCTGGTAGATGTATTACTCATGACGTCCCAGTCTTCATCCGTTCATGGTTCTGCATTAGAGTTAAATCTCTGCAGCTCGAATCTCGCGGCTGAGTTAGCCCGAGCCCATAAAATATTGAAACCTTTAGAGCCATAGGCAGCCAGGTTGAGAGAAGTTCATATCCAAAGCCAAGCTTTAGATTCAGAGACAGAGTGTACAACAGGAAAAAAAAAAGGCACTGATAAAATTTTCATTAAAAAACAAGCTAAGGATATTGCTAGCATGCTTCCCAGCGTCTGTATGAAAACTTAATCTGAGCTAATGGAAAGGATAGGAAATCCTTTTCTCAATTCAAACACTACTGGTGCATCATTCATAAATTATTTTCAGAAAAGCGTTTCTGCGCTGAGATTTATTCTCTTTTGGCTGGGGCTGAGTTAGAAGGGTGGAGGGTGGGGTGGGGGGTGGAATAAAAAACCTGAGGTTTTTCTGACCTTTAATGCTGGTAAATTTTACAGCAGAGCTGTCAATGTATCCAAAGTAAACTGGTCATTTCAGCAAAAAAACATCTAAGTGCCAGCAAGCACTCACCATGGGCTAATATTAACACAACCTTTCAGGTTAGCCATAAAACTATCAAAGCACGGTAACAGCCCCCCTATCTACAGCATCCTAGTAAGATAAGGGCAGAATGAAATTTCCATGTTATAGCTGACAGACACAAAAAGGGTAATTATGTTAGCGAGAGAAAAATCTTGCAGCTAAAGCAAGGCAGTATTTTAATCATGGAATTTGTGAGTTTGATCTGTAACTGTGATTATTTTAAGAAGCATATTTTTCAATTAAGCACCGGCGCAATGCTGAAATGGCAAATGCGTTGTGACAGATCTTTATGCCTTGTGTATGCTTCACTTATTACAAACACTGTATGGAAGATAAAAACATTTGATTCGCTAAGTGCCTGACTATTATATTCAAAAGCGAACTTAGTTTATTCCAAGCTACTGTGCGCATTGAGAACAGAATCAGCCTGGCTCGTACAGAGTAGCAGGTCTGAGGTTATTTTTTTTAAATCTTTTATTTCAATGCACATTATTTGCGTTTAATGATACATGGCTGCTCCAACTATCACTTCGTAAAACATGTTGCATAACTGTATGGTTTACACTAGGAAATCTGATCATCTTAAAGATATACATTGCAAGCTGCACTCCAGCCTGTAAAATGAGTCTACTTTGGTTTAAGTGACCTTTAAGTGATGCCCTGAGCTAGATTATATCTCCTATTATGCTTAACAAACCACGCTGAATTCATTTCAAATGTAAAAGGAAGAAATTAAACAGAAGTTAGGCAAGGAAATAAAGAAGCAAAAAGGTAGATAATTTTTAAAAAGTTAGAATCGAAACTAAACTGTAAGTTTAAAAAAAATCAGGTTATTGTTCAAACTCGGAGCTCAATCGGAAACAATCGTGTTTTGAACTGCTAAGAGTTAAGCTGCATAAATGGTACTTTTTGAACTGAAAGTGGTAATGAGTCATGTGATTGAAAGTAAAGGCAGTGCATTGTGCAATGGGAGCAATTTTCCGCCCCCTCTATCAGCACTTCAGGTGATGTTGTTCATCTTTCTGAAGCTTCTTATGTCAGAGCAAGCCCATTGCTGAGGTGCTCAGGGACCCAGCACACAGCAGCAGTGTCCAGCGCAGGAACCTGGGAGACGTCCCACGGCTTGAAGAGTTCACTTTTTTCAGTTGCTCTGATTTCCTTCAGAATGTTTCTGATGGGAATTCCTGTCCTGTGTAGCTCTGCTCCCCTACATTGATCCCCCGACCCTTCTGCAGAAATCCATTAAAAGTTCCATAAAAGAGATGTTTCTTCTGGGTGATTGTTCTTCCCTTAGACTCAGATGTATTTGGGGAAATCTTTTTGACCTGTAGAAAAGAACACTAACCATTGCACATTATATCGCATTTTGTGCAGTAGACTGCCTTCCTCTTTGTCAGAAAATTCACAGCCAAATAAAACTTTTGTGGTATCTTGTTACAGGATTTGACAGTTTGTTTTATTTTTGGAAGTTAAAAGCATTATTTTGAGGCAATCGTACATTGTTGCCCTTCCCCCACACCCATAAATAAGAAGTGTATCTGAACACAGCTCCGTACACATGGGCCTGTTCTGACTCTGCTTAATTTTCGTGTGTGTATATAAAACTAAAGGCATTTGAAGGGCTCATTAGTTTTCGAAGTATTCTGCCATACCCCGGTTGTATGTCAGCTCTAAGCTAAAAAAAAAAAGTACCCAACAATTTTAGGGAAAATACAGAACAATTTATATCTGTCCAATTATCTGAACAATTTATAAATAAATCCAATAGGGAATTCAGGAGAAACTTCTCTACCCAGAGAGTGGTCAGAATGTGGAACTCGCTGCCACAGGGAGTGGTTGAGGTGAATAGCATTTAAGGGAAAGCTAGGTAAATACATGAGGAAGGAAAGAATAGAAGCTTATGCTGATAGTGTTCGATGAAATAGGGAGGGAGGTGGCTCATGTGGAGCACACACACCGGCACAGACCCATTGGGCTGAATGTTCTGTTTCTGCGCTGCAGACTTGATGTATGCGATTCTATGTCCAGATTGCCCTTCCTTGACTGTTTATTTAGGGAATGGATACTTCTGGCAGATCCTTTGGCCTCAGATTAAAATTTTCTAGACTGAGGTGGCCCAGTATCTACACTATTAATATAGTGGATTCTCAGCTGGGACCCTTTGAATTTCAGTTTTCGCTGACTATCACTTTCAGTTTTCCCGTACAGCTGTTTTTATATCTTGGGAGTGAGCTAAGTGTGGCATTTAGTTGTGGATTGGTAAGCCTGCTAAACTGCAGTGGTTGTTACTCTGTGCGCGCGCAGACTAACCATGCCCAATTAGATTTCTACTGTGAAAGCAGGTAGTGATTTTTATCGGCATAAATTGTCAAAAATATTTAGCTTTTAATTTTTTAATAGGTTATTTTGTCTTCAGAAAAAGAACATGTGGCGCCACAAGAGAATACATTGGCACATTGGGTTATTAGTCTGGTTGTGGACATGCTGGGAAAAACTTCACTTGGGAACTGTTCTTGAAGTTCACCCGAGTGAAGTGGATATTAACTGTCTTGCCTACGTAGAGAGGTATCTTGTGGGGCTGGGTCATTACTCGTTGTCTAGTACGTAGGCCCAGCAGGCATAGGCCCAGGCCCAGGACTGGAGGACTTGTGAACTCCATCATGTTCTATGTGTCTTTCCAGATTGTAGCCCTAAATAGCTGAATGCGGAGGGGGTGGGGGGGAAGGGGGATGGCATAACCAGAACATGAATCATATAAGATTCTGAGGGGGTTTGGACAGGGTAGATGCTGAGTGGATGTTTCCCCTCGTGGGGGAATCTAGAACTAGGGGGCATAGTCTCAGAATAAGGGGTCGCCCATTTAAGACGGAGATGAGGAGGAATTTCTTCTCTCAGAGGGTTGTGAATCTTTGGAATTCTTTACCCCATAGAGCCGTGGAGGCTGTC
This sequence comes from Somniosus microcephalus, assembly GCF_052327205.1. Classification (NCBI taxonomy): domain Eukaryota; kingdom Metazoa; phylum Chordata; class Chondrichthyes; order Squaliformes; family Somniosidae; genus Somniosus; species Somniosus microcephalus. The sequence continues at coordinate 350,795,016 of NC_140989.1, forward strand.
TTTGAATATATTCAAGGCTGAGATAGACAGATTTTTGAGCAACAGGGGAGTCGAGGGTTATGGGGAGCGGTCAGAAAAGTGGAGTTGAGGACAAAATCGGATCAGCCATGATCTCATTAAATGGCGGAGCAGGCTCGAGGGGCCGAATGGCATGCTCCTGCTCCTATTTGTTATATATTCTTATAGGTGTAGCGTTGTGCCTTTTTGGCCGCAGTCCCCCAAACAGTAAACTCCAAAGAGCCCTAACTTTGCAAAAGATTATTGAAACAACCTTGTTCTAGGCAATAAGAGTGAAACGTAATAAATAAAAGAAAGACTTGCATTTATATAGTGCCTTTCACGACCACCGGACATCTCAAAGCGCTTTACAGCCAATGAAGTATAGTCACTGTTCTAATGTGGGAAACACAGCAGCCAAATTGCGCACAGCAAGCTCCCAAAAACAGCATTGTGATAATGACCAGGTAATCTGTTTTTGTTATGTTGGTTGAGGGATCAATATTGGCCAGGACACCAGGGATAACTCCTCTGCTCTTCTTCGAAATAGTGCCATGGGATCTTTTACGTCCACCTGAGAGAGCAGACGGGGCCTCGGTTTAATGCCTCATCAGAAAGACGGCACCTCCGACAGTGCAACACTCCCTCAGCACTGCACTGGAGTGTCAGCCTAGCTTTAGGTGCTTAAGTCCCTGGAGTGGGACTCAAACCCACAACCTTCTGACTCGGAGGCGAGTGTGCTACCCACTGAGCCACAGCTGACACTTATAAATATCTCAATATTTATAAAAGGGCTGCTCGTAGAGGGAGAGTCTGTATAATGAATCAGAATTATGTAACATTTGAGCAATTGTAAGTACTTGCCTTAAAAGAGGTTTGGTGAATATGTAACTTTGAATTGTTCTGCGGTCACCTGTGTTTGTTATATGAAGCTTCTGTCATGAATTAATTGGCAGGAATTCCTTCCATGTCGTGCTATATCAATGGCAGAGATCCCACTGCTTGCATCTTAATTTTGGGCAGGAGCTAATTTGTGTGCACGATGACTACGCTCACAAGCTTGTTTACATGCTTGCTCCACCTAGACTTGCTTGGAGAATTGTCAAAAATCACACAAGCAGAAAGTGTTCAATTTGAAAATAGACTTGCATATTTAATTAAGGTATGGCCACTGAACACCACATTGAGCAGTTGAAATGGGAACCAAGAGGGCTATTAGGTTTTATTACATTATCCTTCCATAATAAAATTGAAATAAGAAAGACACGAGGACCTGGAGTCCATTACATAAATATCAATGAAACGATTCTTTGGCACCAGCTGGTGCAGTAGACTAGCACAATGTCCTTTTACCTCTGGACCCGATTGGAACTGTTGGGATGAAAGTCTCTGGTGTTTGCTGGCTGTAATAGGCCTACCCTAAAGAATACATTTGTCCCGTCTCAGACTAGCTCTAAGCGGGCATCAATCTGCAGTACAAAACTATGCAAAAGGTAGGCGCAAATTAGCTCTAAATTGGCAGTTTCACTCGGAGAGCCCAGAAGGATGCTAGTCAGAACATTTCGCGCTAGCTCAAAGACTACAAACTAAAGCCTTTTGCTGAGGTAGAGTAGAGGGAGCGTTACCCTCTGCCTGTGCTGCATTACACTCTGCAGAAACCGGGTGAAAAAAGTGGAACACTGATCAACAAAAAGTATTCAGGGCTCCAAAGATTTGTGGGCCGTGATCGCCATGGTTACCGGTTCCCACTGGCGTTTATGGGGTCAATGAAAGTGCACCCAGTTCCATGGGGATGGTGGATGGGGCATACCATTACAGGTGCATCTCTGGTGTCTGACTACCCCATGCAGTCAGAAAATCTTGTGCCTGCCAGCTATTAGGGTTGGGGGGGTGGGGAAGGAGATGCCCCATTCCCGAATCTCCTATATAAGGAAGCTGATCCTATTTATTTTAAAAAGGCACTTAAAATTTCTTGAGGGTCGGCGCTGCTTCCCTCATCAAGACCAACTGGTGCATCCCACTTACACCCACCTGGGGGCTAGTACACCTCATCTCCGTCACCAACAGCCTTGCACCAGGTCCACTGAGCTGGGGAAGTAGGAACTCATTACCCCCTGCTACATAGAAACTAAAATAGCAGCCTATTTTCTTGTGATTAGCATGCGGGTAATATTCATTCCCTCAACGCTAAGCAAAGGAAGTAGGGGGCAGAGACCCATGATGCCAGATCTCTGCCCCCTTTATGTTGGCCTAGCATTTCTAGTGCTTCCTCCCAAGAGGGATTGACTGCCTGTGCCATCAAAAGTTATAAACCAGGGGCAGTCATTCAAGGGAGGTGAGAGATGGCGTTTGCCACCCTCTTGCCCAACTTTCCTGTTCCTTCACCAGCCAGGTGCCCTTTTTTTAGGGGTGCCCGTAAGAAGCAGGCCTTTTACAGAGGCAGAGTCCAAAAACAAAAATTGGGCGTTGTGCCAAAGACGGAGACGTTAAGAGGGGTAACCAAAAGCTTGGTCAAAGAGGTGGGTTTTAAGGAGGGTCTTAAAGGGGGAGAGGGAGGTGGAGAGACGGAGAGGGGTTTAGGGAAGAAATTTGAGAGCAAGATGCCTCGGAATGAAGGGATGTAAACATGAGGATGAGAATTTTAAATTTGAGGTATTGAGGGGACCAATACAGGAATCCCGCCCCAACCGCAGTTTTGCCATACGCGGATTTCAAGTATACACGGTTTCCTTTCTGCGACAACTTTTGCCAACCGCGGCAATGAATTTTGCGTATACGCGGTTTTAAATTTAGGATTAAGGTAAATAACATGATTTTATTGCTTTTATATTCTCTTTTATTGTGTTATTGGAACATTTATACTGTATTTGTCAACCGCGGTTTTACTAACCACGGGGGTTTTCAGGGACGTAACCCCCGCGGTTGGGGAAGGATTACTGTATAGGTCCACGAGGACAGGGGTGGTGGGCAAGCGGGACCTGGTGTTGGATAAGCTAAGGGCAGCAGAGCTTTGGATCAGTTGAAGTTTACCATGGGTGGAGGATGGGAACATAGCAGAACAGAACAAACCTATCTCTGGGATGCCATACTATGTAGTTCTAAGATCAGTTGGTAGCTGGTGTGCAACGGCCACCCCACGTTAAAAGAATTCACGCACAGGCATCTTCCACCTTTTAAAATTAAGTTCGGGACCTGGAACGTCAGGACCCTCATGGACAACCCCAACAGCGACAGAGACTGTAGGACCTGCATTGGACTCATCAGTCACCTGAGAACTCATTTTTAGTGTGGAAGCAAGTCACCCTCGGTTCCGAGGGACTGCCTAAGAGAGAGAGATCAGTGGAAATGTTAATTGTGTAGCTCACAGATCCTCAGTGCATTCCATTCCAACCAGTGACCAACCTACAGAATCTTGGCGAGAGTAATAATGAGTTGTAATTTCAACTCTATCCAAATATAGAAATAGGAAGCTTTACTTTGGTGTTGAATGGAGATGTCTTTTGTGTACATGTCCTGGAATACAAATAACTCCGCAGTAATTGTTTCTAACTGACAAGTTAAATCAGTTCTCAAATCAGTCCGCACCAAGCATGCATGTCCTATGCGGGCTCTTGGGTATGGATTATGAATACTTCTCCCTGAAGTGGCAACAGGAAAACGCCTACAGAGGCCAGATACAGAGTCACACTCGGAGCGCAGTAAACGGCTTCAATAGTTATGCAAGTCAGCCGCAGAGTCCACAGAGGTGGACAATAAAGTAAAATACGACAGCAACAATAACACATTACAGGAATTCTTCCACAATTACAAGAAACTCGTGACAAGCCCTTCGCATGAGCGAAAGACCCTTTGCGATACACATGGGTGCATTGTTCTATTTATTACATAAACATATTTTTTTAATGTGTTTGGGAACACTCGCGTTTAATTTAATTATTTGTCTATCTTCACTGCAATACATTCCTGAACACTGTAACCATCACTAACACCCATATAATAAGACTGTTCTTTTACTGAGCGCATATTTTGTTTATTGTACCGGAGTGGCTGATTCAGTGTGTGTGGTAGAGATGTACAGTACATCGCCTTTGTGTTAGGTCAAGGCAGGAAGAAGTGCCAGTGTGTTAATAACTATATTCTTCTTCTCGACCCAACACTGCCAAAATAAGATGCAGCAATATGTAATCATGAAAATATTGCTTTAATTTCCTCAATAACGATAAAATTACCATGCAGTCTAATTAAAACCAAGCTTTAGAAATACCTTTCTAATTCATGGGGTTTCGTGCTCCGGGTAAATGCGTTTCTAAAGGACTGTTGGATAGCAAGTATATGACTTATAATAAACAGTGGTTTGGTTACATTTTTTAAATTGCTGATTTTGAAAAAGTATTTGGAAGGATGACAGAAAACATAAGTGAAAGCTACATTGACAGTAACTTGTTCTGAAATTCAGCGGCGAATTTCATTCTAATTTGTTATTTTGAGCAATTACTACTTCGTGTGAAAGTAGAAAAGGAAATTATTACATAGGAGATACGGCAGAGAAACAGGCTATTCAGCCCAAGCAGCCCACGCCGGCGTTTATGCTGCACTCGAGCATAATGGTGTTGTCTGCTTCTTAAAAACAACAAATCCTGACGAGGATAATATACTGTAGATCATTACACGATAATTGAGCCAATTTGTATTGTTTAGACACAAGTAAACACAGTTAACAGATGCACAATGCATTGCAAAATGCTTAATTCCTGCTAACGTATACTTTGATTAAATTAATATAATTAAATGCATGGAGCTTAATAACACAGCTGAAAATGCTAGTTGATCTACTGAAGTGAGTTTAATGTAGAACTGGGAATAATCCATGCCTTAAAGGGTTTGTGTACATGATTTTGTTATATTTATATGAACACCCAATGAGGTCGTCAAACACTCCCAAATCAGTTATTGCAGCAGCCAGATGAAATCCAACTCCACCCCCCAACACACACACACACACAATCTTTTGATGTTGCATCTCGGCCCCAACATCAGAAGTGCAAGAAACACCACCACCCCAGCAGGGCATTTGTGCTTCCCATACTTCCAGCCCTTGGGGCTAGATTGCTGAATCTGTGCCAATTAGAGCCAAATTGGGGGCAGGTTTGTGCCGTAGAGCACGTCCACTGGGACATGGGTTGAACATGCCTAAACTAATTTCACTTATGATCTTAGCAACCATCAGAGACTAGAGAATTTCATCCCATCTGTTTGAGATGGATTGGGACTTGGGACATCGGGTTAGTGCAGTAACGAACAAGGCCACTCCACTCTTATGATTATTATTTTTTTTAAATGTGTGCAGCTTAAATTAGAGCATTGCTTATTATAATTATTGCTTTTCTTTAGCATTGAGCCAGGAAGGTGTGGAGAAGCCATATCTTTTCCCATCATTGCCCCTTTAATGAATTGTGTTAAAACAGAAGCCAAACGCACCTGCAATAAGGTTGATGGAGTACTAGCCAAGCTCAGGAGAATGACACAGAGGTACCAAATTCATGCATCATTCTTCAGCAAAACGAGAAAATCTCACTTAAAAAAAATCTGTTTTTGATCTGTGTTGCCATGGTAATAAGTCCACACTCTCCTCTACAGAGGCCTTGTTATCTAGAGCTTTGGTGATTTGCTTTCCACTGGCCACAACTCATCTGTCAAACAGTGTTTTGCTTTTTTTAAGTAACTAGCCAATATTAATCGCATCCTGGCCACTTTTTCTGCTTTATACTTCATTCATCAACTTTAATAGAAGTTAACACGAAACAACAATAAGCGTCTATACAGCACCTTTAACATAACACAACATCCCAAGGTGCTCCACAGTAGTGGGTCAGGCCCGAGCAGGAGGAGGAGGGTTAATGGAAGTGATGAAAAATACAGGCAAAGTGATAGGTTTTAAGGAGGCATTTGAAGATAGAGATGTAGCAAGATAAAGGGCTTGAGGGAGGGAGTTGCGGAGAGTGCGGGCAAGTTGTCTGAAGGCTCCTCTGATGGTAGAGCAGGGAGAAAGGGGAAGAGTGCTCAGCAGACTGGAGTTGGAAGGTGGAGATAGGGAGTTAGAGGAGTTTGCAGACAGGGGAAGGGGGCAAGGTTTTGGAGGAATTTGAAGACAAGGATGAGGATGTTAAAATCTATGAGCCAAGGAACGAGACAACAAAAGAGATAGTTAAGGATTGGGCTGAGATGTGTTGGAATAGGATACGGGTTAACGGAGCTGTGGATGAGCAGGAGTTTGTGTAAGGTAGAGTTCAGGAGAGTGTTGGGAAATTTGAGTCTAGAGATAACAAAGGTGTGGATGAAGGATTCAGTGGCAGTAGGGGTGAAGTAGTGCGAAAATAGGTGATGTTTCAGAGGTGGAAGTAGGCAAACTTGGTGATGGTTTGGATGTGGCATTTGTCTGCTTGAGCGTGATGCCGAAGTTGCAGACTACCACGTTGAACGTATATGGGTGATGGGTGAAGCTATGTCATTGCTTACCAGAATCAGTGAAAGTGTGAACCCTTTATGTAGCACCTTTCATGTCCTCAAGAAGTCCCCAACCACTTCACAGCCAATGAAGTACTAGTGAAGTGTTGTCACTGTTTTAATGTGGCCAAATGAGGCAGTCAGGTCCCACAAACAGCAATGAGATAAATCACCAGATCATTTGTTTTTGATGGTGTTGGTTGAGGGATTAATGTTGGCCAAAAGACCAGACAAGCTCCTCTGATCTCCTTTGAATAGTGCCACGGGATCCTTTACATCCTTAACATGGTAGAAAGGGTATTGGTTTAACGTCTCATCCAAAAGACCTCGAATAGTGCAGCACTCCCTCAGTCCTACAATGAAGTGTCAAGTAGATTATGTACTCCAGTCTCAGGAGTGGAACTTGGACCCATGACCTTCTGACTCAGCAGCGAGAGTGCTACCACTGAGGTAGGGGGTTGGGGAATGAGGAGTGGCCCTGGCTAATGTATTTCCTGGCAGGCTGGTTGACTAGACATTTAGTTGAAAGCAACCCTGCTACATGTACAAAAATAGTCTAGTGCTCCTCCCTACACCACTTGCCCCATGCCAACATTCTGGGTCAAATTGCCCTCTCTTCACTGCCATAACCCCACACAGATCCCTGGCCCTCCGCAAGGAACAGCCATGAACTGGGTTATGGCAGGCAGGAGGATAGACAAACGAGGGCCTCACCACTCAGGATGAGGCCTTTTCCACCCCTCACAACTGGCCCCTAGGAGGACTCCAGAAAAGAGAAATAGAACTTATGCCATCCACAAGGCACTGAACAGTGGCAGAAATAAAGAAGGAAGGATGTTACAGAATATACGGTAGAAATGTTTGTGCAGAATGTCCTTAAGCAGAAAAACTCCTCTGACCTGTTTAAATAGGTTTCACTAATCAGCAACTTCATTAATCTGTCAATTTAATTCAGACAAAAATTGTTGGAACAAAGGAAGTGGAATAAAAGGTCCTCTGCTAATAATTCTAAACAGTGTTTCACAGTTTCCAAACATGTACGATAACTTTAATATTTACCACCTCAACACGCTGAAATATGACACCAATTCTCGACTTGAGGCTTCCTTGTGGGTGCATATTGCAAAAACAACACATGATATATAGAATAAAATCAGAAACTGCTGGAAATACTCAGCAGGTCAGGCAGCATCTGTGGAGAGAGAAACAGAGCTAATGGGCTGGATTTTGCCGGTGCTCAGACTGTGGGTTTGGAGGCGGGTCCGCTGTCAAAATAGCAAAGATTTACAGCGGGTAGGAAACCCGAGTCTCCGACGATGCCACCTTCCACACCGGTGCTTCAGACATGTCTTCCTTTTTCCTTTTTCGCAACCGAGGATTCCCCTCTACCGTAGTTGACACTGCCCTCGACCGTGTCAGTTCTATCTCCCGCACCTCTGCCCTCACCCCTGCCCCTCCCTCCCGGAACCACGATAGGGTTCCCCTTGTCCTCACCTTTCACCCCACCAGCCTCCACATTCAACGGATCATCCTCCGGCATTTCCGCTACCTCCAAAGTGATCCCACCACCAAACGTATCTTCCCCTCCCCTCCCCTTTCAGCATTCCGCAGGGACCGCTCTCTCCGAGACACCCTAGTCCACTCCTCTATCACCCCAAACAGCCCTTCCCCTTCGCCTGGCACCTTCCCGTGCAAGCGGAGGAGATGTAACACCTGCCCCTATACCTCCCCCCTCCCCACTGTCCAGGGCCCCAAACACCCCTTCCAGGTGAAACAGCGATTTACTTGTACTTCTCGCAATCTAGTATACTGTATTCGCTGCTCACGATGCGGTCTCCTCTACATTGGGGAGACCAAACGCAGATTGGGTGACCGCTTTGCGGAACACCTCCGTTCAGTCCGTAAGGGTGACCCCGAGCTTCCGGTCGCCTGTCATTTCAATTCACCGCTCCATTCCCACTCGGACCTCACCGTCCTTGGCCTCTTGTACTGTTCCACGGAAGCTCAACGTAAACTCGAGGAACAGCACCTCATCTTCCGATTAGGCAGTCTGCAGCCTTCCGGTCTCAATATCGAGTTCAACAATTTCAGATCATAACCTCGGCCCCTATTTCATTTTCACTTATATTTTTCCACTCCTTTCCTTTCCCCCCCCCCTCCTTTCCTTTTGTTTCTCTCTCACACCTGGCAGCTATCTTTTGCCCTGCCAGTACACTTTACACCTAATCACAGCCTATTACCATCTCGTCTAGCTTCTAATCTCTTTTACTTCTTTTGGTTCTTTTATTCTTTTGTCCGATCGCAGCCCTGCCTTCGATCTAGTTCCTTTTCTCTCCAGTTTTGAAGAAGGGTCAAACCCGAAACGTCAACTCAAATTTCTCTCCACGGATGTTGCCTGACTTGCTGAGTTTTTCCAGCATTTTCTGTTGTTATTTCGGATTTCCAACATCTGCAGTATTTTGCTATCTCCCAGGTGTCGGGTCTGTCTGCGCAGAACTGACCCGACACCAAGCGGCGGGGGAGACAATTTAGATCATTAAATGGCTTGTTAACAGCCATTGTTATTTTGAGCCTACCTTGTAATTTTACGTGCTCCCCCATGGGTTACCCGCTGCTCGGGGAACACGCCAGCTCACCCTGTCATGAGTTAAGTCTGCTTTGATTTATCTGATAAGCTGACAGCTGCAGAAGTGGTATAAAGGGATGTCATGTTGCAGATGGTTAGTTTCAGAGCTCAGAAACTGTTGGTTACTGCATTTGTAAGACATATAGGGGGAAAAATTCAGTTGGTTTGCGCCACCCGTTAGCACCTTAAGAGGGCACTAATGGGGCGCAAAGCAACTAGCGCCTGGGCGCGGCGATATTTGTGCCACTCGCGAAATTAACTAGACATTTTGCAGCGGCGCTAAGCACTACTGCCACGATCTCCTGCGCCGGCAGATTGTGATGTCAGTCGAGTATGCAACGCTCCGATAGCGCCCCAGACCGGATATTGAGTCGCGTCCCCTGCCTTACCGCCTGCCGCTAGCAACGACAGGTTGAGGGGAGCGTTTTGCAGTCAGAAAGGGACTGGGGGAGCGCTATTTAAAGGCGACCACTTCCTGCCTTTTTTTGTTGGTGACATTTTTGCACCACGCATTCTGAGAGAGAGAGAGATAGACTTCTGGAGAGATTCAATGCTGTGTGAAGGAGTTTTGGGTACTGAGCAGCACTTTGCAGGTTCATTTTGATTTGCCCTTCCTTGTATCGATTTAGAAGAGACTGTGGGGACTGCACTCTGAGATCTTTCCCTGGGCCTCTCCATTGTTCTTTCCAGCAGATTTGATGTACAGGTCTCTCCAGGTCGAGATTCAAGGCTGCAATGAGCAGGATGTGGATGGTGAGCAAGATCAACCCTCCCCTTTAAGATAAAAACAGAAAATGCCATTCCATGCACACACATCACTATAGCGGGGAGGGGGGGAGGGGGTGAAGGGAGGAAGTTATGTCTCAGCATTCATTGGAACTCAGTAAGACACTTCTCAAGGTGTGCACAGATCTGTCCAAAAGGTGAAGTGTTGAAAATATAGATTTCACTGTATGACAACGCATTAACAAAAAGTTCACATGAACATTGGCTAAACCTCTCAAGTGCCTACCCTTGTGTGTTGTTAGTTGGTATGCTTGCAGTAAGATGAGGGTGAGTGTGAGGGATGGCTAGTGAGATGGGGAAGTGATAATGTAGATAGAGAGGGATGGGTGGAGGTGCAAGGTAAGTTGGTGTGAGTAAGGATGTGCAGGAGTAGGGTATGGAAGGCAGAGTGATGGGGATGCGATGAGTGGCACGGGAGGGTGAGTTTGAGTGTGGCATTGCAGTAACTTTTCGTGATCTACTGAGATCATTGAAAAGATGGCGCCACTGCAGACAGGCACTCCTGACGACATCTCTCCTTGTGTCCTCCTGTGCAATGTGCAACCAGACTGCGTTGATCTCCTGTGGAGGTCTCTTCTGCCCATGGAAAGGGAAGAGAATCTCCCTGCGTGCTGTGACTCCCTCCATAAGCATATGGAGGGAGTCATGCGTGAGCCTGGGTGCAGACGTGCACCTTTGTGCAGTGCTTGTCAGTGTGTGCAGCACCTCAATGCTGTAGAACACTGACAGCACAACTGTCAAAATCAATGTGGCCGTGGTCCCTTTAAGGAAACCGGCTGATGACGCGTCGTCAAATGACGTCATCAGACCCGCTTCCTGTTAATTGGCCAGGAACCCCGCAGGGCGGGCTTAACAAGGCCGATCGACGGAAAATCTTTTTGACAGAGCGGCTGCAGGTGGGAGCGGGACCGGAAACTGCCAACCAGCTTTCCCGCTGCCATCCCACCTCCGCAAGGAAAATCCAGCCCAATGTTTCTGGCCGATGACTTTTCATCAGAACTGGTGTTATATAGCGTGATGTATCAAGTCTGTACTTAAAATTTGCCTCGTAATATACATACGTTGCATACTCATAGGGACCAAGTCATTACTGTCAGGAGTGTACATACCAGGATCTGTTATCAATTCCTCCTTAACTTACAGGTGAGACTCTTTTAAAAAGATGTTGAACTGTGGAAGTCAGCAATCTAGGTAGTTGCGCGTTATCTTCCCAGCTGAAACCCCAGCAGATCTTGCAGGGCAGAACTGCAGCATATCTTTCCTTCTAATTGAACCGAGATTTCTTTGCCTTGATGCATCCTTAGTACAACACAGTCTCCAGCCATCAGAGTAGTGCATGATGGGCAAATTATGTTGCCCTGTGGTGCCAAGTGGACAAGGAATGAGCAGCCCTGGGACGGGAATGGCAGAAATATTGGCAGGTAAGTAATCAGAACAAAGCACATGTTGGGCGCAGAGCAGGTTGTTTAGTTCCCATGCCTCACTTACGATACGTCTGTTTGAAAGATTTCCCAATTTCCCTAAAGCAGAAGCTGCAGCAATGATCTAAATTAACCAGAAGAATAAATCCACATGATACTGGCTTTGATATCTCATTAACAGTAGCATTTGTTCCACACACGTGCTTAACATGACAGCCCATCTCCAAAATGGGTATCCACTCTAGAATTTCTGAAGAAGCAGAAAAATCACCAATGACTATAAATGTTCGAAATTTCCTAACTAGTTTCACAAAAGCATAGTCATCTACATTTGGCCATTTCAGAGAGGGCTGAAGTTGAGTTCTCCTCAGCTACTTTAATGACTCCTCCTGCGCATAAGAAATTAATTAATATTCCTATGAGCACTTACTGCACAGGCTCATTAATCAATAAGTGCTTGTTCCTCCACACAATAACAATTAGCATACTGGATAATTAATTTTTTTTTTCATTTGACTTTCTACCTGAGCTCCCACAGCTTAAGTTACTTGACATAAGGGCCTAGAAATTCACTGGCCTTAGCGCCGCTTTTGAGGCGCTAGAGGGCCTAGCGGCGAAGTTATGGCCAGTTTTGAAATTGACAGGGGCCCTAAATCGGCGTTAGGCCGGTAGCGCAGCGCCGGCACCGATGACGTCATCGGTGTGCGCAGCGTCCCGGTTGCCATGGTAACCCGCCCGAACTCGGAAATTGAGTTGCGGCCGCCTCGCCCGTGGCAGCCGCAAGCAACGTTCTGGCAGAGGTGCCTTACAGAACGTTGCGCCGGCGCATTAAAGGCCCCGCGGCGGCCGGCCGCTTTCCCGCCGCCCGCCTGGCCGCAGCTCCCTCCCCGGACTTCCCCCCCCCCCCCCGGAACAGAAGCAAGCCCGGCACTTGTCCGAGGTGCCGGGCTCATTTTTAAAAAGATTATCGCGGGCCGCGGCCGGGTGCAGGCAGCTCCTCCTTAAGGGAAGGAGGAGGCCTGCACTTCCCGAACCTGCCGCACCGCAGCGGGCGCCGCAGCGCCGGAATAGCGCCGAAATTCAGCGCATAGCGCCAGTTTTCAGGCGCTAACAGCTTTCAGCAGCGCCGGCAGCCGTTTGGGCGCAGAAGTAGTGAATTTTTGGCCCGCCCAGCGCGACTTAGCTCCGGCACTAACTTCCGGCGCTAAAGCCGTCGCTGCGCCAAAACCCAATTTCTAGGCCATGGTCTCTTATTTAGTTAAGATGTCTCTTTTTCTCTGTATAACTTTCTCTCCCTGGTATATATAGTATCAGCTCTTTGCTAAAGAGCTGATATTCCATGTAGTACAGACTTAGGAGATGACTGTTGTTGATATATAAATAGATGAACACTCAGTGTGTTCTTATAACATTCCGCTCTCCACTATATTAACAATAGACAGGAATGTTGAAGCAATGCTCCAACAATACTGTATATATAGATACATATATAATGGGCCGGATATTCTGATCCTTGTGGGTGGGTACGCGCTGTGTATAAGGCCTGCTTTTACCAGGATAAGAGTTGAAAAAAGTTTTTTTTTAATTTTCACTGATTTATCATTTAAAAATATTTTACAAAAAGGTAAGTTTATTTTTAGCCCTGTAAAAAACTTTAACTATTTTTTCAAAAATATACATTTTTGTTTAAAATAGTTAATTTATTGTAATTTCAAGTCATTTTAAAAATGTGACTTTTAAAAAAATTTATTTAAAGTTTTACTATGTTTTGGGGGTGATCTCCATTCATATATTTGACAGGTCTTCCTGTCAAGTGTGTGAAGGGAGATTCCCTTCTGTGATTGGCTCCCCATGGCCCACGTGATCCCAGGGATGCTGCGAACTACCTGCGCCTCTGGGATACGTGGGCCCTGTGCACCTGCAGTTTGAAGAGGCCCAGCATCGGAATTGTATGCATCCCAGTGTGAAGGAATAAGCCATATTTCAGAAAATACACCACCATATGAACAGAATTCTGATTTTATTAATACATGATATACTGGCTTTAAAAATCGAAAGTCTCAATGACACAAGCTGTGTAAACAGGCTTCTGAGATGGGATGGTTTGATAACACAAAAGTTGTAAACACCACAAGCTTTTGAAATGGGAATTGGTTAAAAATGCTGAAACAATGGCCCTATTGAAATAGCAGTTTGGCGCTTCCAGAAGGTCTGGAGTTTGGGAGAAACACAAGTAAAGTGTTAAAAACTAACACTTCGAACAGGAACACAGAATATTAAAAAACCATGTGCCTTTGTAAAAGTAACATCAAATGAAACAGGAAACACGATATAATATAACCAACTAAGATGGCTAGGAAAACAAACACCCTAGTTAAAGTGTCTTTAATTTACATGTTGTAAATATGATACCAACAGAACACTTTGAAGATATGACTTCAATAGATGCACCAAGCAATCACATGGTGTTTGTATTGAACTTGGAACACCACGGAGACAGGAGTCTGTGGTTGTATCCAGTTAAGGTGGTTTTAGAATTAAATGGAAGTCCTTCGATAAGAATGGCATCAAATAAATACTACTGTCTTATTGTGTTTTATGATAAGTTTTTGAAACACCTAAACAACAGACAGAAGTCTGCAAGCTAACAGTTGAATTGGCAGTAAGTGTAGAGAAAAGTCAACAGGAAGATGACTCGAGATAATTAGCTAACATCAGCAGAAAACTTCAAAGGATAAACCACTAAAAAAAGGTATAAAAATAGAGATTTTCAGATAGACTGTCAGAAGTCGCTGGAAAGGGGCAAAGCAATTCTCTCACTCTTCAGGGGCATCTCTGTAAGTTTTTAACTCTGAGTCTCGGGGATCAAGGTACTTTTAATTTGATTTTGGTGGATATTCTGGATTAGAATTAAGAATAAGAAATGTGAAAATGTACGAAGTTAAGATTTGAGAATAAGAATCTCTGAGGATAAGAAATGTAAGCTATTTGTTTTTGAACTGTTAAAGTTGCGATTGACTCACAAGATGTTAACTGTATGTCGGCTCTTAAATAAATCTATATATTTTTAGAATTGTCTCATTGAGTATTTCTGTATCAAACTCGCAAACTCAATTTCTGTACACTCTTTTGTAAGGAGTTGCAGAATTCTGGGGGGGGTTTTCAGACCCTCATAATATCCGGATGGTTACAGTCTAGCTAAACTTATTAAAAGTGCTATCTGGAGGACGGTAACATCTTCAGTTGTTCCTTTCCTTTAGGGAGAGATAGTCTGAACCTTTAGACCCAATTAAGCGTCTTATAGAATTTGGCTATCTTTAACTTTAGTTGAAGGTGAACGTCTGGGGAATACGCCTGATCTGGGGTAGCCCGAAAAGGGCTAGGACTAGTAATTATCTCTTCACCGGGAGCCCTCAGGTAAGGGCGCAGATTTTTCCAGATCGCAGTCCTCCGCCCGCGGGAGGCCTGCGATCGGAATATCTGGGCGAATATAACACATCGTGTGTTACAGAGTATAACAATCAGTTTGTTATTATTGCCATGGTAATTGCTAATCTAAAGGGTACAATCTTCCTGGAAAAATAACGGCACATTAAAGATACATACCCTTATTAATGCAGAAATCAGCCAGCAACTTCAGGGGATTGAGCAATACAGCGTGAGTTGTGAATCTCCAGAACTTGCTGGTCGATTTACGCCACTCCGCCATTTGCTTTGCACAAACGGCATCTCGCCCTTAGCCTCCTCGTTATTTTTAAGAACTTGCTGGATTTGCACATTAATTGCCCATTAAACTAGCAACAGAAAGTTAGGGTTCAAAATTAATTGCATAAGCACCCTTTAAACAACTTTATAATTGAGTTTCATTCCTGCATGTAGTAAGTTCTTCTAAGAGATTTAAAAAAATTAAATGTAAATTTTTTTTTACTTACTTTTCCTTTCTGTCTCTTTTTTCTCTCTCTTTTAATCCAATCTTTCTTTCCTAATCTTTATTTCTCTTTCTGTGCCCAAATTGACTCCAATTCACCCTCCTTCTCCACCATTCTTCTGTTTCTTTCTCAATCCTTAAATCTCATTGGTTAAGGAGATACACTGTTGGTCCCGTCGATCATTAAGGTCCCAGATGTCCCGTTGCTCTCGCCGTGTGGAATTTAAGGGTTCGAATAAATTTATGTCTGTGCTATTTTAACACAGCCTACGTTTATATAAAACAGGCTCAGGCCTATGTTAAAGTAACATGGAAAAAGATTTATGTGAATGTGTTAAATGTAGCAGAGAGAGAAAATGACTACATTGCTGAGCCGACCAGCAGGTAGATCCTGGGGAGGTGAGGCAAAGTGAAGGGATGGAGAGTCCTGGCTGGCAGCAGTCTGCAGTACTTTTGTAAAACCAGGTGGATTTAGAAAAACTTTTGTGGTGTGCACAAGATCCATTTGTACCTGAATTTTGCATTAGGATCTGACAACATAGAAACATCGAAAAATAGGAGCAGGAGTAGGCCATTCGGCCCTTCGAGCCTGCTCCGCCATTCAATATGATCATGGCTGATCCTCTATCTCAATACCATATTCCCGCTCTCTCCCCATACCCCTTGATGCCTTTTCAGTCATAGTCATAGAGTTTTACAGCACAGAAAGAGGCCCTTCGGCCCATCGTGTCTGCGCCGCCCATCCATCCCTGTCCAGTCTAATCCCATTTTCCAGCATTTGGTCCATAGCCTTGTATGCAATGGCATTTCAAGTGCTCATCCAAATGCTTCTTGAATGTTGTGAGGGTTCCTGCCTCCACCACCCTTTCAGGCATTGAGTTCCACATTCCAACCACCCTCTGGGTGAAAAAGTTCCTCCTCAAATCCCCTCTAAATCTCCTGCCCCTTACCCTGAATCTATGCCCCCTTGTTATTGACCCCCCCACTAAGGGGAAAAGTTCCTCTTTATCTACCCTATCTATGCCCCTCATTATTTTGTACACCTCAATCAGGTCCCCCCTCAGCCTTCTCTGCTCCAAGGAAAACAACTCCAGCCTGTCCAGCCTCTCTTCATAGCTGAGGCGCTCCATCCCAGGTAACATCCTGGTGAATCTTCTCTGCACCCTCTCCAAAGCAATCACATCCTTCCTATAGTGAGGCGACCAGAACTGCACACAGTACTCCAGCTGTGGCCTCACCAGCGTTTTGTACAGCTCCATCATAACCTCCCTGCTCTTATATTCTATGCCTCGGCTAATGAAGGCAAGTATCCCATATGCCTTTTTAACCACCTTATCTACCTGCTCCGCTGCCTTCAGGGATCTATGTACATGTACACCAAGGTCCCTCTGACCCTCTGTACTTCCTAAGGTCCTACCACTCATTGTGTATTCCCTTGCCTTATTTGTCCGTCCAAAATGCATCACCTCGCACTTTTCAGGGTTAAATTCCATTTGCCACTTTTCCGCCCATCTGACCAACCCGTTTATATCGTCCTGTAGCCGGAGGTTTTCCTCCTCGCAATTTACCACCCCACCAATTTTCGTGTCATCTGCGAACTTACTGATCATACCTTTCACATTCTCATCCAAATCATTTATGTAGATCACAAACAATAAGGGACCCAGCACCGATCCCTGAGGTACCCCACTGGACACAGGCTTCCAGTCACAAAAGCAACCTTCGACCATCACCCTCTGCCTCCTGCCACTCAGCCAGTTTAGGATCCAACGCGCCAAGGCACCCTGGATCCCATGGGCTCTTACCTTCTTGACCAGTCTCCTATGCGGGACTTTGTCAAAAGCTTTACTGAAGTCCATGTAAACCACATCCACAGCATTTCCCTCATCCACCCCACTAGTCACCCCCTCGAAAAATTCGATCAGATTTGTTAGACATGATTTACCCTTGACAAAGCCATGCTGACTATCCCCGATTAATCCTTGCCTCTCCAAGTGGAGATTAATTTTGTCCCTCAGAATTTTTTCCAATAATTTCCCCACCACAGATGTTAGACTCACTGGCCTGTAATTCCCTGGTTTATCCCTGCTACCCTTCTTGAATAATGGTACTACGTTAGCTGTTCTCCAGTCCTCTGGTACATCCCCTGTGGCCAGAGAGGTTCTGAAAATTAGTGTCAGAGCCCCTGCAATCTCCTCCCTTGCCTCCCACAGCAGCCTGGGATACATCTCGTCCGGGCCTGGGGATTTATCCACTTTTTGGCCCGCTAAAACCGCTAGCACCTCCTCCCTCTCGATGCTAATATGTTCGAGTATGTCACAGTCCCCTTGCCCGATTTCTATGTCTGCATCGTCTTTCTCCATAGTGAACACAGATGCAAAAAATTCATTTAAAACCCCACCTACATCCTCTGGCTCTACACACAGATTGCCACTTTGGTCCCTAATGGGCTCTACCCTTTCCCTGGTTATCCTCTTGCCCTTAATATACTTATAAAACATCTTAGGATTTTCCTTTATTTTGCTCGCCAGTGTTATTTCATGGCCCCTCCTCGCCCTCCTAATTTCTTTTTTAAGTATGCCCCTGCACTTTTTATACTCCTCTAGGGCTTCTTCTGTCTTTAGTCTTTTGTAACTGCCAAAAGCCCCCCTTTTATTTCTAATGCATTTCTGTATATCCCTTGTCATCCAAGGTTCCCTTTGCTTGTTGGTCCCACCCTTGACCTTTACAGGAACATGTTGGCGTTGTACTCTCTCTATTTCCCTTCTGAAAGTCTCTCACTGTTTTGATGTGGATTTTCCTATAAGCAGCTGCTCCCAGTCCACTTTGGCCAGATCCTGCCTTATCATATTAAAATCGGCCTTCCCCCAATTTAGAACCCTTATTTCCGGGCCGTCTTTGTCTTTTTCCATGACCACCTTAAATCTTTTGTGTCTAGAAATCTATCTATCCCCTTCTTAAATATATTCAGAGTATTATTTAAATGGTGATAGATTGGGAAATGTTGATGTACAAAGTGACCTGGCCTCCACAGCCTTCTGTGGTAGAGAATTCCACAGGTTCACCACCCTCTGAGTGAAGAAATTTCTCCTCATCTCAGTCCTAAATGCCCTACCCCGTATCCTGAGACTGTAACCCCTCGTTCTAGACCCCCCAGCCAGGGGGAACATCCTCCCTGCATCCAGTCTGTCTAGCCCTGTCAGAATTCTATACGTTTCAATGAGATCCCCTCTCATTCTTCTAAACTCTAGTGAATACAGGCCTAGTCGACCCAATCTCTCCTCATATGACAGTCCTGCCATCCCAGGAATCAGTCTGGTGAACCTTCGCTGCACTCCCTCTATGGCAAGTATATCCTTTCTTAGGTAAAGAGACCAAAACTGCACACAATACTCCAGGTGTGGTCTCACCAAGGCCTTGTATAACTGTAGTAAGACATCCTTGCTCCTGTACGCAAATCCTCTTGCAATGAAGGCCAACATACCACTTGCCTTCCTAACTGCTTGCTGCACCTGCATGTTTGCTTTCAGTGACAGGTATACAAGGACACCCAGGTCACTTTGTACATCAACATTTCCCAATCTATCACCATTTAAATAATACTCTGCCTTTCTGTTTTTTCTACCGAAGTGGATAACTTCACATTTATCCATGTTATACTGCATCTGCCATGTATTTGCCCACTCACTCAACTTGTCTAAATTGCCTTGAAGCCTCTTTGCATCCTCCTCACAACTCAATCCCACCTAGTTTCGTGTCGTTAGCAAACTTGGAAATATTACATTTGGTTCCCTCATCCAAATCATTGATATATATTGTGAATAGCTGGGGCCCAAGCATTGATTCCTGCGGTACCCCACTAGTCACCGCCTGCCACCCCGAAAAAGACCCATTTATTCCTAATCT
This sequence comes from Somniosus microcephalus, assembly GCF_052327205.1. Lineage (NCBI taxonomy): Eukaryota > Metazoa > Chordata > Chondrichthyes > Squaliformes > Somniosidae > Somniosus > Somniosus microcephalus. Next base: position 350,814,184 of record NC_140989.1, read on the forward strand.
CTGTTTCCTGCCTGTTAACCAATTTTCAATCCATGCCAGTATATTACCCCCAATCCCATGTGCTTTAATTTTTGCACACTAACCTCTTATGTGGGACTTTATCAAAGGCTGTCTGAAAATCCAAATACACCACATCCCTTATCTATTCTACAAGTTACATCCTCAAAAAACTCCAGTAGGTTTCTCAAACATGATTTCCCTTTCATAAATCCATGTTGACTTTGTCTAATCCCATTGATATTTTCTAAGTGTCCTGTTATCACATACTTTATAATAGACTCTAACATTTTCCCTACTACTGATGTTAGGCTAACCGGTCTGCAGTTCCCGGTTTTCTCTCTCCCTCCTTTTTTAAATAGTGGGGTTACATTTTCCACCCTCCAACCTGCAGGAGCTGTTCCATAATCTATAGAATTTTGGAAGATGACGACTGGTGTAGGACCCGGATTAGCATAGCCAAGCTGTCTTGCACCTGTTCCGGGGGGGCGAGCTGCTTACCCACTCATAGACCCGCCTGAATATGGCATCAGGCAGGCCTTGGGCACCAATGCAGGAGCCAAAGTGCCCCTCCCCACCCCTGATTTTCAGCTCTCACTGCCTGGGCGCAAAACGGACAGCTGTGAGTTGAACGTTCCCCCCCCCTCTGGACTCTTAAGTGGGACTTCTATGTTCTATCACAAGCACCACCATATTTACTCTTAGTAATTTAGCATCAGCAAACCTGACTACAGCAAAATAATTCTTACAATTAAACCCAAATATTACAGTTTTAAGAAAAATACCATCGTACGGTGGGTAATCGGGAAGGATGAGATGGACTGAAGAGCCTTCTACATCCACACGTATCTTGTCATCTTGAGTAATGAGGATGATAAGACGATTACAAGTGTGTTGCAGAATCTAAAGCCCAGTTACACACGTACTACAGTATTAACATTACTTAGCTTACAAAACAGCACCATAATGAAACACTTTCTATCTTGAAAGCTGCAACGTTAAAACCAACCTACATAAAAAGCAGTTCATGTGACATCAGAAAAGTTGGCTTAGATCTTCATCTGATGAATGAATCACTAACAAACCTTATTTATGGCAAAAAACTGATCGTTTGGGAACACGGCATCATATGAAATATCACTTGCTTTCCGGGAGCATTGGTGAACTGGCTATTTTACAATTATCTTTCGAAAAATATCGAAAAATATTGAACAGAAAGCTTATGATAAACCAGGAGGAGAGAATAATAGCACACACTGTCTTCAGTATATTGGTCTATGCACAATTGCCAAACAATAATGCGGCTTGAAACGACAAGCTGTCACTTTGTATATGAAGGGGAAGGAATTCCTGTGTTTATATCTGTGGAAATGTCAATATCTCTCAAGGTAGTTTTACGGTTCATTCATACACTAATAAGAAATCATTACACTTTTTAAGACTATTGACAATTGCACGGAGGCATTTAATGGAGGAAAAGGCTTTTTTTCAGTTCATTAGGCTGCGCGTTCTAAATTGAGTCTTCTGTATATTTGAGTATCAACCATCAGACACACTTGAACTGGAAGAGCATCCAGTCAAGTCTCCCACAACAGCTGCAACCACCATTTTAAACCGTTTTCCAGTAGGTTGCATAAAAACATATGAAAAATTAAAACCCATACAACATATTAATTCATTTCTTATCCTGCAATTTGTTTGGGGAACTGTCCCTAAATACAAAGCCTCAAACTGTGCATTATTGGACTATCCACAAGTCTGGATCCCATCTGCTGGCTCAGCTTGGTTCATTCATGAACCGCTAGGCCACACAGAACAGGAAAGATTCCAGGTCCTAAGTTCCTGTTCCTGGTCTCTGCTGAGTACTGGCTCTCAGTTTGTGATGCCCCTCCCCAGATTTGTAGCTCACCAACAATTTTTGATTGTTTTGTCCTTGGGATGCGAGCAACATTGGCAGAGGGCATTAAGAGTCAGCCACGAGTGTGGGACTGGAGTCAAAGGTAGGTCAGACCAAGTAGGTTCAGTTCAGGGAAAACAGCACCATTATGGAGCATGTGTCAGCCGTGGCTCAGTGGGTAGCACACTTGCCTCTGAGTCAGAAGGTTGTGGGTTCAAGTCCCACCCCAGGAACATTTGGTACAAAAATCTAGGTTGACAATCCAGTGCAGAGCTGCAGGAATGCTGCACTGCCAGTGATGCTGTCCTTCAGATGAGATGTTAAACTGAGGCCCCGTATAATCTCTCAGGTGGACGTAAAAGATCCTATAGTACTATTTTGAAGAAGAGCAGGGGCGTGATCCCCGGAGTCCTGGTCAATACTTATCCCTCAATCAACTTCAGTAAAAAAACAGATCATCTGGTCATTATCACATTGCTGTTTTTGGGAGCTTGCTGTGCGCAAATTGGCTGCCATGTTTCCTACATTACAACAGTGACTACACTTCTAAAAGTACTTCATTGGCTGTAAAGCGCTTTGGGACATCATGAAAGGCGCTATATATATATATAAAGTCTTTCTTTTCTTTATCAGTGGATCAGTTGGGTTTTTATGACAATCCAGCAACTTTCCTGGTCTATTTTCTGGTGCTAGCCCACACATTACCAGACTTATTGAGTTCATTTTCATATTTTGCCATGGTGGGATTTGAATTCATAACCTCTGGGTTACTTTCCACTACCATAAGCACTACACTAGGATACCCTAACACTTGATATCACATCTCGCACATGAATAATGGCCACCTTGATGCCCATCACCTGTGGTTTCAAATCCCAGCAAAGAGTAAATGGCTTCAGGAGAGGAGATGGGAAGTAGAAACAACCGATGAACATAGGAACATAAGAACATAAGAATTAGGAGCAGGAGTAGGCCATACAGCCCTTCAAGCTTGCTCCGCCATTCAATAAGAGCCATTCAGAGGAGCTGATCTTCGACCTCAACTCCACTTTCTCGCCCAATCCCCATATCCCTTGATTCCCCAAACATCTATCTATCTCAGCCTTGAATACACTCAACGACTCAGCATCCACAGCCCTTTGGGGTAGAGAATTCCAAAGTTTCACAACTCTCTGAGTGAAGAAATTCCTCCTCATCTCAGTGTTAAATGGACGACCCCTTATCCTGAGACTATGCCCCCTAGTTCCAGACTCTCCAGCCAGGGGAAACAACCTCTCAGCGTCTACCCTGTCAATCCCCCTCAGAATCTTCTGTGTTTCAATAATAATCTCTCCCCGCAGTCTCCCACGTGACAGGCGGTGATACTAACCACTGTACTAACGCTGAACTGCATGAAGAATTTTTTTTTTTAATGTGATGGCTCAAAGTGTTCTCTTTAACAATAATTAAAAACAAATAGCATAAATGCTAGCGCAAGTGTGTAGTGTTAAGTTATAGAAAGGCATAGTTCCACAAACAGAAGGATCATGAAATGAATATATTAATAATGATGAATGCTAAAGTGCACATCGTGGGTTTTATACTTTCAGACACTGTACTTCATGTTGTGGAAGACAAGAGCTTTGGTCATAAAAATTTAAGGCAATGAATATTGCTTTGGAGGATTGGATGCAAACTATGTAAGCACCAGCCAAGCAATATCTGTCTAGCTGCGAGTCATAATAGAGAACAGCTAAATTATCAGTCGTGCTTGTAGACATTCCATGAAACTTTAATTCAACTTGAAACCAGGGAGAAGAAAATGGTGATTAATATGCTGAATAAAGAGCAGATAATGTCCACGGATTGAGGAGGTGGTGCCAGGTTTGATCAGTAACCATTTGTAAATGCTTGCATCTACACATTAAAGCTGTATATGTTCAGTAAAAATAAACTAAGACATGAATCATTCGATAAGCCGTCCACAAAAAGGATTACGAATTTGAAAGCTATTGTGATGATGGAGTTTAACGATCCACAAAATTTAGGATTGAATTTAAATATTCTTTGCATTGCCAAGTAATGTTTTACTTATTTTTAACTGATACACAGCTCTTGAATTTCAATTATAATGTAGCTAGAATGGAAAATATGAAATACATTTTATTTCATGGTGTGGTATTGTCATCTGTGAAATCTAACACAATATCATCCCTAGGGTGTTACAATTGCTTTCCAGCTCTTCATATAAAAAAGCACTATGTGGAATAATCCCCAATCTGATTTTATTTGTTGAAAATTCTAGGCTAATTCATTCATACTGTGACACTTATGAGTTACACCAGCTTCTTTCATCTGAAATAAGAATCAGGACTTCACAGTTCACCCTCTGTGCTGAGGGGCTCCTCCAATGCCACAGCAGATTTATCCAATGACTAACTGAGCCGTACACACCAGAAAGGTCTGAGCTCCTGTCCTTGGTCTATGTTGAGTTAGCTGGTCTCATCCAGGGTGGTGATGTGGGGGCCAAAATTGGTTCCAGCATCTCTGGGCTAAGTGGGAGGAAATAATCCATGGTTTCCCCCAACCCCATCCCTCCTCCAGTCCTGATTGCTATCTGATAATAGCACTCTTGGAAACATGCATGCGTGGCTGTCAGATGAGGACAGGATAGGATTCAATTATGGTGCCCCTGACGACAGACTAACTTGCCAACACTCACTGTGAAGATTAAGACATGACTGATGACCACTTTAGACAAAGCACCAAAGGGCAAACCAAGCACATGGACTGTAGCGTGGCAAGGCGTCAATGTCTTTGGCGAAGGGAGAAAATGGCAAGGAAAAGCATACTTTATGTAATGTGGAATAGCATTCAAGTACGCATGTAATACTAAACTACTTGCTGCAGTTTAATGGCAATTACAAGATTTTTCAAGACAATTGCATCAAATTTCTGCTAACAAAAGAAATAAATGTAAACTCAGCCTACATGAAAGAGCCTGGGATCTACGGGCCCGCAGCTTTCTCTGATCCAGATATTTGTCTCTATCGATTCCTTTATACACTGGAAATAGAAGGAGTAATTATCCACCTAGACCAACTCATTGATTAGATTCTCCATAGGAGAGTAAGCAATGACTAATCATTATTTAATTCCCCAGGGTTTTTTATCATTTTGATGGTAATTGGTTTTCTTTTTATTTAATTTGCTCAACCAGAAGCAAAGGTTTCATTTGGATGGTAAAATGAACGCATAATTTCTTCCCTGTATAATTGTTTCCAAAAAGTTATTCCTTTTACGTTAAAAAAATTATAATTTATTGTGTAACTTTTTAAAAATGCTTTGCTTTGATTGAAGCTGTAAGACTTGTATAGATGGTGCAGACCCTCGTTATAATTAAGCAATATTGGGAGAGCGGGCATTCAGTAGGGTGTCATAGAGGTCAGGCACTGGATTGCAGGACAAGCCCATTAGCCTTTTGGTCAAACTGTGCCTCCTAAATTTCTACTGTCCGCAAATTTATTCATCATTATATATACTTTTTAAAAGAATATTGAAATATTTTATAGAATACGCTTTAAATTTTTTTTAGTTAGAATCCAAGATGTTTGGAGTGTAGGAACAGGAGTAGGCCATTGAACCCCCTGTGCCTGTTCTGCCATTCAAGTAGATCATGGCTGATCTGTAGCTCAACTTCATTTACCCAAAATAACAACAGAAAATGCTGGAAAAACTCAGCAGGTCAGGCAACATCCGTGGAGAGAAATTTGAGTTGACGTTTCGGGTTGGACCCTTCTTCAAAACTTCATTTACCCACCTTTGCTCCTTATCCCTTGATACCCTTACCTAACAAAATTCTATCGCTCTCACTCTTGAAAAATTCAATTGGCCCAGCATTCACAGCCTTCTGAGGGAGACGGTTCCAGACTTCCACTACCCTTTTATTAATCAGATCACCCCTCAACCTTTTAAAGTCAAGGGAGTACAAGCCGAGCTTATGCAAACTGGCTTCATAATTTAATCCTTTAAACCCAGGTATCATTCTGTGAATCTGCGCTGTACCCCTTCCAAGGCCAGTATATCTCTCCTGAGATTTGGTGCCCAGAACTGAACACAATGCTCCAGATGGAATCTGACCAAGGCTCTGTACAACTGAAGCATAACTTCCTCCCCCTTGTATTCCAGCTCCCTTGACATAAAGGTCAACATCCAGTAGCCATTTTGATCATTTTCTTTTACCTGTGCACTAGCTTTTAATGATCTGTGCACATGGACACCCCAATCAATACCTTTTCTCCTCCACAGCTCCTAATCTCTTACCATTAATAGAAGAATGAGAGGTGATCTCGTTGAACTGTATAAAATTCTTAGAGGGCTTGACGGGGTAGATGCTAAGATGCTGCTTCCTCTGACTGGAGAGTCTAGAACTAGGGCTCATAGTCTCAAGATAAGGGATCGGCCATTTAGTACTGAGACAAGGAGACATTTCTTCACTCAGAGGGTGAACCTTTGGAAATCTCAGAGGGCTGTGGATGTTCAGTCATAGAACATATGCGAGACTGAGATCGATAGATTTTTGGGCACTAAGAGAATCAAGGGATATGGGGATAGGGCGGGAAAGTGGAGTTGATGTAGAAGACCAGCCATGATCTTATTGAATTGCAGAGCAGGTTCGAGAGGTCGTATGGCCTACCACCTGCTCCTATTTCTTATGTTCTTATGCTCTTATTAAGAAATTATTCTGATTTGTCTTTCTCGGATCCAAAGTGGATGACCTCACACTTCCCCACATTGAAGTCCATCTGCCTTAGTTTTGCCCACTCACTTAGTCTGTCTATGTCCCTTTGTAACTTCCTGTAAAATTGTAGTTTTAGTAAGCTACTTGATGTTCTACTGTTTGTGAGGTTATGTTCATGTTTTTTTTCCTGACACTAGCAGGTATTTCTCATGGTCACCTCAGGCACTGCTCTGTAAGGTGGGATGTCCTCCATTTGCTGTGAATGTTCCTTGGTAATATTTCCCGAAATGAGGAAAACTTGAATTTAACTGAATGCATTGTTTGACAGCTAGACAATGGGGATGGCTTAAAGTGAGAATGTTTAATTTGAGATGTTAAAAATGCTGACATTTGGGATCAATAGTAATACAGTAATTCAGTAAAATAATTGTATGGCACACATCAAATTACTTACAAAGACATTTCAAACAGAGGAATTGATTCCAATACCTGACTACATCTTTGGGAGTCACAGAAATACTTCTTCATAACTAAAAGTGTAGACTACAGGAGGGCACTGTAGCATGAATGAATTTTCACTAAGTTGAAATCTCGGAGGCAGAGTTTGGCTGAAAGACTGATCCCTGTCCTTCCAGCCAGCTGCCTGTCCTCTGTAACAACCTACTGCACTCCTGTTATTGCTTCATTATTATGAAAGAAAGAAAGCCTTGCATTTATATAGCGCCTTTCATGGCCTCAGGATGTCCCAAAGCGCTTTACAGCCAACAAAATACATTTATTTACAATACAACTATGAGGGTCTGCTACATAACTGATATAATTTCAATCAAACCAGAGCATTTTAAAAAGTTATGCTTTTTATAAGTGAGCCTTGACGTAAGAAAACTACTAGGCACTCGGTCTAAGCGTTAAACAAAGCTTTAATCAACTGTTTTACAACATGGAGGTCCAGTTGTGTCCTTCACTAGTTCCTGTTAAGAATGTCCGGTGCAAGCTGGGCCTGTGCCCGAGTATTTATACTCTCCCTGGACAGCGCCACCCGCAGGCCGCTCAGTATTATTTCATAAGTCTTTCTTTCATGAATGACTGATTCCTGTCAAGCCTTTCGAAATGATAAATGATCCAGAGGAGAGAGCAGAGTAATCTGCGATATGGATAGATTGACGAGATGTTGTCTAACTTTGAGCAGTTTAAGTTTCATTTTTTTCAATTCCTTCTTGGCCACCTCTGGTGAGGCCGCATTTATTGCCCATCCCTAGTCGCCTTCTTCCTGAAAAAGTTTGAACCATTGCGTCAAACAACTCAGTTCGATACAACTGAATGGTTTGTTAGGCCCCTTCAGAGGGCAGTTACGAGTCAACCACGTTGGTGTGGCACTGGAGTCACATATAGGCCCAGATCAGCTCGGGTAAGGACGGCAGGTTTCCTGTTGGGTTTTCACGACAATCCGACAACTTCACGGTCACTTTCATTGATACCAGCTTTTTTTTTTCTAGATTTCTTTAAACTGAATTCTCAAACTGCCATGGTGGGAGTTGAACTCGCGTTCTCTGGATTGTTAACTAATCCAGTAGATACTGGGATCGTGCTGTTTGGTTGGAAAGCTGAAGGTGAGCCAGTTTTTCACATTTTTATTAACATGGAAATGATCATTTTGATGGCTTGAGCCTGGCTCCGAGTTTGTTAAGAAGAGAGATGTACTGGTCCCATCTCCGAGCACGTCAAATATAACAGCCGAGAAATCTGAATCCGGCGGGCAGGGCTGCACGCGCCTGTTCATGTGGTCACAGGAACCATGTGTAATTGGTGCTGCCAGCTCATTATAATGACTCAGGCGGGTAGCCAGCGTACCCCCGCTATTCATTAACTGAACGCCTGTTCGGGGGCGAGGAGAATCGGGCTTCAATGACACCACTGAACGGCAGCCAGCCCCTCTTAAAGACGAGGTGCATTCCGGCTGCTGATAGAAAGGAAGGCACCTGAAGAAAGAAATGACACCGTGACCCGCAGATCAGGCTCCCAGGTTCCCCAATGTCATGTCGGAGGCCCTTGTCCAGGTGGTTGACAGGAGGAGGGAGATCCTGACAACCCCGCAGCCACCCGAGGAGCGGAATGCACGCCAGCAACACCTGACAATTATGAATCTGGACTCACACTTGAAACATCTCTATGGAACTCTACAGAAAGAAAGAACTTGCATTTATATTGCGCCTTTCACAACGTCAGGATGTCCCAAAGCCCTTTACAGCCATGGAAGTACTTTTGAAGGGCAGTCACTGTTGTAATGCAGAAAACGCAGCAGTCAATTTTCCCACAGCGAGGGCTCACAAACAGCAATGAGATATATGACCAGATAATCTGTTTTTTAGTGATGTTGGTTGAGGGATAAATATTGGCCAGGACACCAGATAGCACTCCCCTGCTCTCCTTCGAGAATAGTGCCATGGGATCTTTTACATCCACCTGAGAGGACAGACGGGGCCACGGATTAACATCTCATCTGAAAGACAGCACCTCCGACAATGCATCAATCCCTCAGCACTGCACTGGAGTGTCAGCCTAGATTTTGTGCTCAAGTCTCTGGAGTGGGACCCATGAACGTCTGACTCAGAGGCTAGATTACTACCCACTGAGCCATGGCTGACATCTTGATGGCTGTAGGTCAGCAGGTACCAGAGGGGAAAGCACCAGTCATGGAGCTGTAGGCCAGCAGGTACCAGAGGGGAAAGCACCATAGAAACATAGAAACATAGAAGATAGGAGCAGGAGTAGGCCATTCGGCCCCTCGAGCCTGCTCCGCCATTCAATGAGATCAAGGCTGATCATCCAAATTCAGTACCCTGTCCCTGCCTTCTCCCCATATTGCTTGATCCCTTTAGCCTTAAGAAATATATCTAATTCCTTCTTGAATATATTTAATGAATTGGCCTCCACTGCCTTCTGTGGTAGAGAATTCCACAGGTTCACCACTCTCTGGGTGAAGTAATTCCTCCTCATCTCTGTCCTAAATGGCTTACCCGTTATCCTTAGACTGTGACCCCTGGTTCTGGACTCCCCGGCCATCAGGAACATCCTTCCTGCATCTAGTCTGTCTAGTCCTGTTAGAATTTTATACGTTTCAATGAGATCCCCTCTCATTCTTCTAAACTCCAGCGAGTATAAGCCCAATCAACCCAATCTCTCCTCATACATCATTCCTGCCATCCCAAGTATCAGTCTGGTAAATCTTCGCTGCACTCCCTCCATGACAAGAACATCCTTCCTCAAATAAGGCGACCAAAACTGCACACAACACTCAAGATGTGGTCTCACCAAGGCCCTGTACAACTGCAGCAAGACATCCTTGTTCCTGTACTCGAACCCTCTCGCTACGAAGGCCAACATACCATTTGCCTTCTTAACCGCCTGCTGCACCTGCATGCTTACCTTCAGCGACTGGTGCACAAGGACACCCAGGTCTCATTGCACTTCCCCTTCTCCCAATCTATTGTCATTCAGATAATAATCTGCCTTCCTGTTTTTGCCGCCAAAGTGGATAACCTCGCATTTATCCACATTATACTGCATCTGCCATGTTTCTGCCCAATCACCCAACCTGTCAAAATCATACTGGAGTTTCTCGGCATTCTCCTCACAGCACACACGCCCACCCAGCTTTGTGCCATCTGCAAACTTGGAGATATTACATCTAGTTCCCTTGTCTAGATCATTAATATATATTGTGAATAGCTGGGGTCCAAGGACTGATCCCTGCGGTACCCCACTAGTCACTGCCTGCCACTCGGAAAAAGACCCGTTTATTCCAACTCTTTGCTTCCTGTCTGCCAACCAGTTCTCTATCCAAGTCAGTACCTTGCCCCCAATCCCATGTGCCTTAACTTTACACGCTAATCTCTTATGCGGGACCTTATCGAAAGCCTTCTGAAAGTCCAAATACAGAACATCCACTGGTTCTCCCTTATCTATTCTACCAGTTACATCCTCAAAAAATTCCAGTAGATTAGTCAAGCACGATTTACCTTTTATAAATCCATGTTGACTTTGTCCGATCCTGTCACTGTTTCCCAAGTGCTCTGCTATTACATCTTTTATAATGGACTCTAGCATTTTCCCCACTATCGATGTCAGGCTTACCGGTCTATAATTCCCCGGTTTCTATCTACCACCTTTTTTGAATAGTGGGGTAACATTAGCTGCCCTACATTCCATGGGAACTGTTTCAGAGTCATGGAGCTGTAGGCCAGCATGTCCCAGACGGGAAAGCACCAATCATAGTACAGGAACAAGGATGTCTTGCTGCAGTTGTACAGGGCCTTGGTGAGACCACATCTTGAGTATTGTGTGCAGTTTTGGTCACCTTATCTGAGGAAGGACGTTCTTGCCATGGAGGGAGTGCAGCGAAGATTCACCAGGCTGATACCTGGGATGGCAGGAATGACGTATGAGGAGAGAGTGTGTCGATTGGGCTTATACTCACTGGAGTTTAGAAGATTGAGAGGGGATCTCATCGAAACCTATAAAATTCTGTCAGGCCTGGACAGACTAGATGCAGGAAGGATGTTTTTGATGGCCGGGGAGTCCAGAACCAGGGGTCATAGTTTAAGGATAAGGGGTAAGCCATTTAGGACAGAGATGAGGAGGAATTTCTTCACCCAGAGAGTGGTGAACCTGTGGAATTCTCTGCCACAGAGGGCGGTGGAGGCCAGTTCATTAAATATATTCAAGAAGGAGTTGGATATATTTCTTAAGGCTAAAGGGATCAAAGGATATGGGGAGAAGGCAGGGACAGGGTACTGAATTTGGATGATCAGCCATGATCTCATTGAATGGCGGAGCAGGCTCGATGGGGCCGAATGGCTTACTCCTGCTCCTATCTTCTATGTTTCTATGTTTCATGGAGCTGTAGGCCAGCAGGTACCAGAGGGGAAAGCACCAGTCATGGAGCTGTAGGCCAGCAGGTCCCAGAGATGGAAGCAGCACCCATGGCACTGTAGGTCAGCCAGGCGTCATCACTTTCATGAAGGAAAGGAAAACATTTGTGTGGGGGGGGGGAATTGAAATATTCCTGGTTATGTAAAGAATTTAAGGAATTATTTTCTCAAAATTGTGAATTAAAGTCATAGGCATCTCTGTCATAACTAGATCTCCTAGGATCGTTGAATGATACAACACAGAAGGAGGCCATTCAGCCCATCGTGCCTGTACCGGCTCTTTGGCACACTCGCCTCTGAGTCAGAAGGTTGTGGGTTCAAGTCCCACTCCAGGGACTTGAGCACATGAAGCTAGGCTGACACTCCCAGTGCAGTGCTGAGGGAGTGCTGCACTGCCGGAGGTGCCGTCTTTCGGATGAGACTTTAAACCGAGGCCCCATCTGCCCTCTCAGGTGAACGTAAAAGATCCCATGGCACTATTTCGAAGAAGAGCAGGGGAGTTATCCCTGGTGACCAACATCACTAAAACAGACTATCTGGTCATTATCACATTGCTGTTTGTGGGGCCTTGCTGTGCGCAAACTGACTGCCGCGTTTCCTACATTACAACAGTGACTACACTTCAAAAGCACTTCATTGGCTGTAAAGCACTTTGAGACATCTGGTGGTTGTGAAAGGCGCTATATAAATGCAAGTCTTTCTTTCTTTCTTTGAAAGAACTATCCAATTAGTCCCGCTCCCCTGCTCTTTCCCCACTGCCCTGCAAATTTTTGCCCTTCAAGTATTTATCCAATTTCCTTTTGAGAGTTATTATTGAATCTGTTTCCACCACCCTGTCAGGCAGTGCATTCCAGGTCACAATAACTCGCTGCGTAAAAATCATCTCGCCTCTGGTTCTTTTGCCAATTACCTTAAATCTGTGTGCTCTGGTTACCAACTCTTCTGCCGCATCACTTAGGGATGGGCAATAAATGCTGGCCTTGCCAGCGACGCCCACATCCCATGAACGAATAAAAAAAAAACATACATGATTTAAAGTGATATATTTTTTCTATTTCATTTACGTAAAATTACATGAACCATCATAAAATATTAAATGAGCACAAGAAAATAAATCAACTGTAGGCAATAATAAGCCAGGTTTTCTGGTGCAGTAGAAAGATGTTTCAGGCTGCAACCTCCTGTGCTACAAGAAAGGAGGAAATTTTATTCTACTGACATATGGATTATTTTTTCAGCAATACTTTGAATGGCAACATTTTGTACCAACATACAGATGAATGTAAAATCTTACATCTGACCGTTCTTTTAAATAATGTAAAGGTTTTTGTAGCGAGGAGCAGGGAATATATCTGTGCTTATGACGAAAAGAAACTCAAACACTGATTTTGATTCTTTTTTTAAGAATTAATTTTAAAAGTACGAGTTGTAGCAACATGACCTGCCGAGGTGAGTCGGGTATATTTTACTGATGGCGAGCGTGGATCGCCTGCTTTCAACACCACTACTCCAAATAGGTCAGCATTGGGGCAAAAAATAAGCGAGTGCATTCTAGCTCAGAGTTAAAGGAGCTTACAGGGAATCAAGGTGGTGTTTTGAAGATCAGTCACCTCTATTTGACAAGTGCTTTACCAACCATGAATTGCCTGTCGAAACATTTTTGACCATGCAGTACCCTCTGCACCAGATTGTTGTGGCACCTTGCAAAAACCCACCTGCTCACTCCAAGGATCTGACTCGATCAATAGGTAAGTAACTTTTAAGGTCCAGTTATTGATATTTTTACTGGAAAAGAATCAATGCAGGCAGGGCAGAACATCTGAGCAGCCTTTTTAAATGGCAGCTTTTGGACTGTGAGAAGTAAATGAATTGATTAAGTGAATGACATAATTGGAAGTAAAGCATGCAAATCTCATCTTGCTTTCACGGAGCTATTGAAAAATGTTTTTTTTCCCCCACAGCGATGAAAGCTCGGCGCTTATCGTTTGATTTGTACGAAGCTGCTTAAACATGCTTTGATAAACCTACATTCCGAATTGGGGCTATTTACTTAATCGCACAGGAAATCGGCAGTCCTTGCGACTCCTTCCTTGAATTGGGTCCACCTTTTAAATGCATATGTGCACGCGCTTAATGTCAAACTGATCCAGCAATTTGTCCTGAGTTGTGGAAATTAGCGAAGAGGTTCCAATAATAAAACTACTTTTCCAAATTTGGCAAGGGCCTCGTTATTTCACATTATGGCATTGTGTTGTGACCTGTAGAGGTTATGCTGAAGCTCTGGTCTTTTAACACTCTCTCGTTTCTGTCAATATAGTCTCCAATAACCAGGGCTGCTGACAGAACAGATGCGAGTAATTGCAAACAGCTGTAAAGTATTACTCATCTTGCTAATCAGAATGACTTTCTGCTAAATAAACCATGAAAAAAAGCTTTTGCACCATCAGTGCACTGAAGTAGAAGTGATACAGGCTGCAAAGAGTCCACCATGGTAGTTCAATCAAGATTGAATTTTTTCCTACAACCAGAACTCTATGTGTTAGTGCACATCTTAATCTAAAAATGATTTAGAGAAATGTGTCTGCCTCGCATGCTATCAGTGGTGCAATGGTGCAAAAGCCCCCAAAAGGTACAGCGACTGTCGAAGTCTAATGAGGAAATGCTGGTTAAGATTTTGAAGTAGTTAACACTGATGCTTCACCAAGAGTCCGCCTGCCTCTTCAGGTGGATGTTGCGGGTCCCATGGCATTATTCGAGCAGGAAGTTCTCTTGGAGTGCTGTGTAGGTGTTCCTCCCACAACCAATACCGCCAAAACCAAAATTTAACTGGTTGTTCATCTCATTGCTGGTCGTGATGTGCTGCTGGTATAGGGGGGCTACCATCTCTGTCTACATCGCAACAGGCCCGGCACTTCAATTGGAGAGTTAGAATCATTAATAACTGTCGAGGGCTAGGATGTAAAAGCTACAATGGAGATGTGTCATAGGTTTACGAACATTCCAAAAAATGACAGACAGATAAAGACCTTCTGCTCCATCCGACCTTTCCCACGCAATTGCGATACCTTGTGTATCACAATATATACACTCTACTCTCCACCCCACCCAAAAACCATGTGATCTCCTGGGAGAGGCGAAAAACCAGATTAAAAACCCAGGCCAATTTGGGGGGGAAAAAAATCTGGGAAATTCCTCTCCGACCGCCATCCCGGCGATCGAAACTAGTCCAGGAGATCACTCTGGTCCTGAATGCCCTGCAGTGCCTACCTTCTGTAAGAGGTGATCTCCGCCCCGGCCAGAAACCAGTCCAGCTCTTGCTTGAAGGAATTCAGCGAATCAGCATCCACCGCACGAGACGGCAGCCTGTTCCAGAGGACCACTATTCTCTGGGAAAAGAACCACCGCCTGACATTTAACCCAGAGCTAGCCTTGTACAACTTAAATTGTGACCCCTGGTTCTCCCTAACCTATTTAATTGGAACAAACCGTCAACTGGAACACAATCTATTTCCTTCATTATCTTATAGACCTCAACCAGATCACCTCTAAGTCTACTCTTCTCTAAAGTGTAGAGTCCCAACTCTTTTAGCCTATCTTGAAAACTAAGATACTTTAAGCTGGGAATTAGTCCAGTGACCCTCCTCTGCACCTGTACAAAGCCTCAAAATCACCCACAGTATTCCAAGTGAGGCCTGACCAAGGTCTTGTGCAAGGACAAAATAGTATGCCTCGTCTTGTAGTCAATTATGGATGCACCCCAACATCCTATTCGCTGTAGTTACCACTTCACAGCTTTAGAACATAAGAAATTGTAGCAGGAGTAGGCCATTTGGCCCTTTGAGCCTGATCTGCCATTCAATAAGATCATGACAGATCTTCTACCTCATCTCCACTTTCCTGCACTATCCCCATATCCCTTGATTCCCTTGATATTCAAAAATCTATCAATCTCTGTCTTGAATATACTCAACGACTGAGCCTCCACAGCCCTGATTTGTGTCAGCTGTGGCTCAGTGGGTAGCACACTCGGCTCTGAGTCAGAAGGTTGTGGGTTCATAGTCCCACTCCAGGGACTTGAGCACATAAAGCTAGGCTGACACTCCAGTGCAGTACTGAGGGAGTGCTGTACTGTTGGAGGTGCCAACTTTCAGATGAGACGTTTGACTGAGGCACCGTCTGCTCTCGCAGGAGGACGTAAAAGATCCCATGGCACTATTTCGAAGAAGAGCAAGGGAGTTATCCCAGGAGCCCTAGCCAATATTTATCCCTCAACCAACATAACAAAAACAGATTATCTGGTCATTATCACATTGCTGTTTGTGAGAGTTTGCTGTGTGCAAATTGACTGCTGTGTTTCCCACATTACAACAGTGACTACACTTCCAAAAGTACTGTAAAGTGCTTTGAGATGTCTGGTGCTCGTGAAAGGTGCTATATAAATGCAAATCTTTCTTTCTGGGGTAGAGAATTCCAAAGATTCACCACCCTCTGTGTGAAGAAATTTCTCCTCATCTCAGTCCTAAATGGCTGACCCCTTATTCTGATTGACGGTTGAAACCACAGGGAAATCCATCGTCAACCTGTCCGACCACACCCTTCAACCAGACGAAATTGAAGTTCTCAGCCAAGGGCTCAATTTCTGCCCCACCACCAAAATGGACCCCATCGGTCTCGCGGCAGACACAGAGGAATTCATCAGGAGAATGAGGCTCCGGGAATTCTTCCACAAATCCCAAGATGTCAGCAGCGAATCCAATGAGACAATCAATGATCCGGAACAGCAGACAGAGGGATCCGCAGTGCAGCGACCGAAGAAGAAAGAGTCAAATTGGACCCCTCCGGAGGGTCGCTGCCCTAAGCTTGACATGTATGCTCAAGCTGTCAGAAGATGCATCAATGCCAGATTCATCAGCCGCACTCACAAGACAGTCCAGAATGTCACCCGAGCACAACGCAACGCCATCCACGCTCTCAAGACCAACCGCAACATCGTCATCAAACCAGCAGACAAAGGAGGTGCCATCGTCATACAGAACAGAACGGACTATTGCAAAGAAGTATACCGACAACTGGACAACCAGGAACACTACAGACAGTTACCCGCAGATCCGACCAAAGAACACACCCGCCAACTCAACAGACTGATCAAAACCTTCGATCCAGACCTTCAAAGCATCCTACATGCTCTCATCCCACGTACTCCCCGCATGGGTGGCTTCTACTGCCTCCCAAAGATACACAAAGCCAACACACCTGGACGTCCTATCGCATCAGGCAACGGAACCCTGTGTGAGAACCTCTCTGGATATGTCGAGGGCATCCTGAAACCCATCGTACAGGGAACCCCCAGCTTCTGTCGCGACACTACAGACTTCTTACAGAAGCTCAGCACCCACGGACCAGTTGAACCAGGAACACTCCTCGCCACGATGGACGTCTCGGCACTCTACACCAGTATCCCCCACGATGATGGCATCGCTGCGACAGCCTCAGTACTCAACACCAACAACAGCCAATCTCCAGACGCCATCCTACAACTCATCCGCTTCATCCTTGACCACAATGTCTTCACCTTCGACAACCAGTTCTTTACCCAAACACACGGAACAGCCATGGGGACCAAATTCGCACCCCAATACGCAAACATCTTCATGCACAAGTTCGAGCAAGACTTCTTCGCTGCACAGGATCTCCAACCAACGCTATACACCAGATACATCGACGACATTTTCTTCCTATGGACCCACGGCGAAGAATCACTGAAAAGACTACACGATAACATCAACAAGTTCCATCCCACCATCAAACTCACCATGGACTACTCCTCAGAATCAGTCTCATTCCTGGACACACGAATCTCCATCAAAGACGGACACCTCAGCACTTCACTTTACCGCAAGCCCACGGACAACCTCACGATGCTTCACTTCTCCAGCTTCCACCCTAACCACGTTAAAGAAGCCATCCCCTATGGACAAGCCCTGCGAATACACAGGATCTGCTCAGACGAGGAGGAACGCGATGGACACCTACAGACACTGAAAGACGCCCTTGTAAGAACGGGATATGACGCTCGACTCGTCGATCGACAGTTCCGACGAGCCACAGCGAAAAATCGCATAGACCTCCTCAGAAGACAAACACGGGACACAACCAACAGAGTACCCTTCGTCGTCCAGTACTTCCCCAGAGCGGAGAAACTACGCCATGTTCTTCGCAGCCTTCAACATGTCATCGATGATGACGAACACCTCGCTAAGGCCATCCCCACGCCTCCACTACTCGCTTTCAAACAGCCGCCTAACCTCAAACAGACCATCGTTCGCAGCAAATTACCCAGCTTCCAGGAGAACAGCAACCACGACACCACACAACCCTGCCACAGCAACCTCTGCAAGACATGCCAGATCATCAACACAGATACCATCATCACACGTGAGGACACCACCCACCAGGTACATGGTACATACTCATGTGACTCGGCCAACGTTGTCTACCTCATACGTTGCAGGAAAGGATGCCCCGGAGCATGGTACATCGGCGAGACCATGCAGACACTGCGACAACGGATGAACGGACACCGCGCAACAATCACCAGGCAGGAGTGTTCCCTCCCAGTCGGGGAACACTTCAGCAGTCAAGGACATTCAGCCTCCGATCTTCGGGTAAGCATTCTCCAAGGTGGCCTTCGAGACACACGACAACGCAAAATCGTCGAGCAGAAACTGATAGCCAAGTTCCGCACCCATGAGGACGGCCTTAACCGAGATCTTGGGTTCATGTCACGCTACATGTAACCCCACCTGATGCAGGGTCATCCAGACTCGAGTCGACATTGGCTTGTTCTCTCTACACAGATGCGGCCGGACCTGCTGTGATTTCCAGCCAAAAAAAATGTTTTTTGTCTGTTTTTTTGTTTTTCATACAGACCCCAGCATCTGCAATATTTGACCCCTTGTGACCCCACCTCATTGTTCTTTGATGTAATGTTTCCCTGACTGACCTGTTTGGACACCATTCACACCTTTGACTGCTGTGATTATCTCTCTGCCGAGGTGTGACAAATGGCAGTTGGAAAGGTTACCTGTAAACATCTGACATGATTCTCTGACTATATAAGCTGTGTCTTTATGCATTTCTCCACTTCACCTGAAGAAGGAGCAGCGCTCCGAAAGCTTGTGATTTCAAATAAAGCATTTGGACTATAACCTGGTGTTGTGTGATTTCTTACCCTTATTCTGAGACTGTGACCCCTGGTTCTAGACTCCCCAGCCAGGGGAAACATCCTCCCTGCGTCAAGCCCTGTAAGAATTTTGTATGTTTCAATGAGATCACCTCTCATTCTTCTCAACTCTAGAGAATATAGGCCTAGTCTACTCAATCTGTCCTCATAGGACAATCCCCCCATCCCAGGAACCAGTCTGGTGAATCTTTGTTGCACTCCCTCTGTGATGAAATATATGCCTTCATCAGCCCCTGTGTTGTACCTGCTTTGTATTGTGGGTACCGCCCCCTTTTACCTATTGTGTGTATTGGCTACGCCCCTGTCTTTTGTCATATAAAGGTCTCAAGAGCTGTATGAGTCATTCTATCAGACGAACCGATGTGTAAAGACCTGCAATGTTCTTAGTGATTAAAAGCCTTTAGTTGAATCCTTTTAAACTCCTTGGCCTAGAAATTGGGTTCTGGCGTAGGCAGGGCTTTAGCGCCGGAAGTTAGTGCCGGCGCTAAGTCCCCCTGCGCGTGCCAAAAATTCAGTAGTGCCGCGCCCAAACGGCTGCCGGCGCTACTGAAGGGTCTTTGCGGCGGTACATCGGCGCTAACTGCCGTTTCGCGCCGCAATTCCGGCGCTGCGGCACCCGATGCGGTGCGGCAGGCTGGGGACGTGCAGGCCTCCTCCTCCCATTAAGGAGGAGCTGCCTGCACCCGGCCGCGGCCCGCGCAAATCAGCTTAAAAATGAGCCCGGCACCTCGGACAAGTGCCGGGCTTGCATCTGTTCCGGGGGGTGGGGTGGGGGGAGAAGTCCGGGGAGGGAGCTGCGGGCAGGCGGCCGGCGGGAAAGTGGCCGGCCGCCGCGGGGCCTTTAATGCGCCGGCGCAAACTGGAGTAAGGCACCTCTGACAGAACGTTGCTTGCGGCTGCCACGGGCGAGGCGGCCGCAACTCAATTTCGGAGTTCGGGCGGGTTACCACGGCAACCGGGACGCTGCGCACACCGATGACGTCATCGGTGCCGGCGCAGCGCTACCGGTGCAACGCCGATTTAGGGCCCCAGGGAATTTTTAAACTGGCCATAACTCTGGCGCTAGTCCCTCTAGCGCCCCAAAAGCGGCGCTAAGGCAACTGAATTTCTAGGCCCTTGTCTTTGAGTTATCGATGGCACATCAATTTTAATCACTAAAACACCAAGATGGATCGACTCCTGAAACCAGAGCGCTTGGATCTGGACCCCCATGCCTCAGATGCAGCCACACAGTTCGGACACTGGTTCCAATGCTTCGAATTTTTCATTGCAAACTCATCCACCACCATAGCAGCCGCAACCACCACCGGAGACGTGAAACTGGGAATCCTGCGAAACTGGGTGAGCCATCGGGTCTCCCCTCTCATCCAAGATGCCACCAGCTACGGGGATGCCTGCACCACTCTGAAGACCCACTACGTGCGGCCAATAAACGAGGTGTACGCCAGGCATCTTCTGACTACTCGCACGCAGCGGCATGGTGAGTCACTAGAGGACTTTATGCTAAGCCTAAAGGTACTGGGCAGAGACTGTAACTGTAAGGCCGTGTCTGCCATCGTGTACACGGAGGAGCTGATTCGAGACTCCTTTATTGCGGGCCTCAGTTCTAATTACATTCGGCAGAAACTGTTTGAAAAGGAGGGACTGGACTTAAAACAGGCTATGGGTATAGCGCGATCGCTGGATATGGCCCAGAGGAACTCTGAATCCTGTTCCTCAGGCCACGCGGCCCACTCCACCTCGTGCGCGCCGTGGGGGCCGCCATCTTGGAAGCCATCTTCACCTCCCAGGTCTCAGGCCAGCCCAGCACCATCGGAGCCCCAGCCTCCACCCAGGAGCCCCACTACCGCCGCGATGCATCGGGGCCCGAAATGCTACTTCTGCGGCCAGGACAAACACTCCAGGCATCTGTGCCCAGCGAAGGGCACCACCTGTTTTAAATGCGGGAAGAAAGGACATTTCAGCAAAGTCTGCAGAGGGAACCCTGCCTCCAACTCCACCACCGCCGCGTGCGCGCCGTGGGGGCGGCCATCTTGGACGCCATCGAGTCCACCATCTTGCCCCGACTACACGGACCTCCAGGACCCACTGGTGGCCTCGATCGCAGTGGATCAATCCAGGCCGCATCCGTTGTCTAAATCGATGATGGACATAGAGGTAAACGGGAACAAGGTTAAATGCTTGATTGACTGCGGGAGCACCGAAAGCTTTATTCACCCTAGCCTGGTAAAACGACTTTCACTAACGATAGTCCCCACACAGGGCAAAATCGCTGATGTAAGAAAAAGGAGGCTTACCATCAAGTAACTTTAAAGTAAGCTTTAAGTAACTTATAAACACACTATATACAAGAGAGGTCTTTACCATCCCTCTGGTAGAAGCCTCTTACAATACTGAACAGACCAGTATTTATACCAGTCCAACAGGAAGTGACACATGACAGGAAGTGAGGTATGTACACAGTTCATAGTTCATAGTTCACAGTTCACAGTTCACAGGAAGTGATGACATAACTTCCCGGAAGTTATTATTTTTATCACATTCTTCCCTCCTGCAGGTTTAGGAGGCTGTGGTCTACCTTTTGGTCCGCAGCCGCCGAACAAGGAAGAGTCGCACCCGTTTGGATTCCCGTCGTAGAGGGTCGCTGGTCCGCTTACATGCGGTTGGCCATTGGCCAGAGTCCGTGTGGCCTGGATTGCCCTGTGAAGGGTCGGGGAGATCATGGCTTCGAGTACGAGCCCCAATAGGTTCAAAGTCAGACTGCCTCTGTTCAGAGGGAGGTGCAGAGCTGGTCTGTGGCAGACCAGTACTTTCATGCGTGCTACTGGGAGGGTCGCAACCTTGAGCACAGGGTTCTACCAGCACCAAGCTAGTTGGTGTCCGATCAGGATCCTGGAGAGGGGTACCCGATAGGTCCCAAGAGTTTCCTGGTGAAATGCCATCACCCGATGTCCCACTAGGTCCTGGTGGGCAGGGAGCCAGATCCCGTAATGATACGGTAGATTCTCGGCCGTCGGAATATCGTATGTTTGCATAGGTGGGGTTGGCATCGGTTAGTTCGACCTCGTCTACAAGAGGGTCATTTTTAGACGTCCGAACGTATCTTCGGAGTAATACAGGTCCAGGAGTAGTTAGCCATGACGGGAGTGATGTCCCATGAGATGAGCGACGCTGGAATCCAAAGAACCGCTCATGAGGTGTAGTATTTGTGGCTGTAGAAAGCAGGGACCGTATAGAGTGCAATGCATCCGGAAGCACTGTTTCCCATTGCTGGTCTGGTAGGCCCCGAGATCTTAAAGCGAGACGTACGGAATTCCAGATGATACCGTTATACCTCTCTACCTGCCCATTTCCGATGGGATGGTATGGTGTTGTTTTGCTTGTAGCAATTCCCCGTTCTGAGAGGTAGTCCTTGAGTTCCCTCGACATAAAGGATGGACCCCGATCTGAGTGAATATAAGCCGGCATGCCACAGAGAGAAAATACCTGCTCAAGGCAGGAGATTACTGTGGACGCCAGCATATTGGAGCAGGGGAAGGCAAACGGAAAACGTGAATATTCGTCGATCATGGCGAGCAAATATGTGTTCCGAGTTGAAGAGGGCACTGGGCCCTTAAAATCGATGCTAAGTCGTTGCATCGGTTGGGTTGCATGTATGAGTATACCATCTGAGGGGCGGAAGAACTGAGGTTTTAATTCCGCACAAAGCCGGCATTCTGAGCATATTTTCTTTACATCTCCAGTGGAAAAAGGGAGATTCCGTGATCGTACGAAATGTAGCATGCGCGTAACGCCAGGATGGCACAAACCATTGTGGACATCCATGAGGGTGGAGGATGACATAGTGGAGCAGAATGCCCGTGTGAGGGTGTCCGGGGCCACATTCTCCTTGCCAGGCCGATAGAGAATGGTATAACCAAAAGAGGCCAGTTCCATCCTCCAAAGTTGTATTTTATTATTCTTAATTTTGGTTCGTTTTCGATTATCGAGCATGAAGGCGACTGATCGTTGGTCCGTGATCAATGTAAAGTGCTGGCGAGCTAGAAAATGGTTCCACTTCCGTACTGCCTCTATGATGGCTGTGGCTTCTTTCTCAACCGGAGGATAATGTAGCTCGGCACCTTGTAAGGTCCTGGACATAAATGCTACAGGACGACCTTCCTGATTCAGAGTAGCCGAGATCGCCACCTCCGAGGCATCACATTCAACCACGAAAGGGAGATTCTCATCAATGGAGTGAAGAGCCACTTTCTCCAACTGTTTTTTGAGAAGGTTAAAGGCTGCAACAGCCGCTGTTCCCAGTGGAAATGATCTAGCATGCAGCAAGGGTTGGATTTTGTCCGAAAAATGAGGAATCCATTTAGCGTAGTATGCAAACAGACCGAGAGCCCGACGTAAAGAAGCCGGATTCTTAGGTGACGGGAGCTCTTGGAGCGGGCGAAGTCTTTCTGGGTCTGGCTGAATGATACCATTGCCTACGCAGTAGCCAAGGATGTTGATGGTCGGTTGTGACTCAACAGATTTGGATTCATTCAGGGTCAAATTACGGCGATGGAGGGCATCCCGAAATTTTTGGAGGTTGGAGTCGTGTTCCTGTTGATCGTGACCTGCAATGGTAATGTTATCAAGATAGAGAAAAGTGTCCCTTAGGTTTTCCTGCTTAACCAGGCCATCCATTGCCCGTTGAAAGACAGCCACTCCATTAGTAACCCCGAATGGGAGGCGACGAAATTGGTACAGCCGTCCATTAGCCTCAAAGGCTGTGTACTGCTTATCTGAGACCTTCAAGGGTAACTGATGATAGGCACTTTTTAAATCGTAAGTTGAGAACACTTTGTATTCGGCCAGTTTATTAACCATATCATCAATGCGTGGCAATGGGTAGGCGTCCAAGTCGGTATATTGATTGATGGTTTGCGAATAATCGATGCATAGTCGCTGTTTGTGAGGTTTTAGAGGGTTCTTGACAATGACGACTTGAGCCCGCCAGGGCGACGAACATGGTTCAATGATATCCTCTGCTAGAAGTTGAGAGATTTCAGCCGCAATAAAAGATTGGTCTTCCTGATTAAAGCGCCGCGATTTCGTTATTATCGGTTGGCATTGAGGCGGAATACTGGCAAATAATGAGGGTTCATCAAGTGAAGCTGCTGATAATGCACAAAATGGTAATTTAGACGGTATATTAGAAATAGTAAGTCCGGGTTTGGATCCACCAAACTCAATGGTGAGTTTCTTATGCTGTTTTTGGAAGTCCAGTCCTAAGAGGAGATCACTACATAAGTCCTTGAGCACCGAAAGTCGGGTGCAGGGATACATACGACCATGAAGTGTCATATCAACAACACAAAAGCCGGAGATTCTGGTATTAAGTGATGACTGGGCCATCGCAATTGCCTGGTCCGATGGGAAGACGTAGTTTCAATTTCGCAACAATCTGTTCCTTAATGAAACTATCAGTACTTCCTGAGTCAATTAAGGCATCTAAGGTATGCCCTTTAATTGAAATTTTTGTGGCAGCATGAGACAGGTTCTGTGGGCAAGCAGCTGTAATTGGTGTCGTTGCACAGAGAGTGGCTAAAACTCTCGGTGTGCTTCTTCGGGAGAGAGCTCGAGAGGAAGCTTGATAGGTCCTAGCTGGAGCATCTTGATAGGCCCTAATTGGGGCAGTTCGGTAGGCCTTAGCTGGATTGGCCCTCGTAGAGGCCCTTGATAGGCAAACTTTAGCAAAGTGTCCTTTTTTCCCGCAATAACTGCAGATTGCATTGCGAGCAGTGCAGGTTTTCCTAGGGTGAAAAGCATCTCCACAAAAGAAGCATTCCTTCCTAGATTGCCAAGAGGCTGCTAAAGTGGGGTCGTCCTCCTCTTCTTCATCAGAATTATCAGAATTAGATTCCCCCATGATAGGGTTCACCTGAGACCGCTTGAATTGTCTGGTTGCAGCTACAGCAGCAGATCGAGATCTGGGCAGCTGATAGAGGTCTGCATTTCTCTTTGCCAAATCCAGTGAACAAGCTAGGTCAAAAGCTTTTTGTAGCTCAAGTGTTTTACTTTCTAGTAGACGCTGGCGTATAAATGGAGAGGCAATCCCGCAGATGAAAGCATCACGAATCATTTCTTGGCGGTACAGCTCAGCTGAGGCTGCCTGAAAGTTACAATCTACGCTGAGCCTGCGAAGTTCTTGCAGGAATTCGTCAATTGATTCCCCTGGCCCTTGTCGGGCTGTGGCCAGTAGATGTCTAGCATAGACCTCATTTGGGGTCTTGGCATACAGTTTCTTAAGTGCCCGAATCACCTCATCGTAATTATCCCATTCATCAACATATTCGAACACTTTTGGGGTCACATAATTGATAAGTATCTTCAATCTAGCAGGAGCATCCGCTTCACATTCATCCAGAAAATTCTCAAAGGTACGGTACCAATGCTTCCATACCCTGCCAGCTGCTGGTGCATTCGGGTCCAAGTCCAGACGAATAGGTCTAAGGATTTTCTCCATGATGGGTGGTTCCCTGGATCCTTAATTCCGAGTTTGTCCGAAGGTCTAGTATTCGTGAGTGTAAATACTAAGTTACTTAAATTGATGTAAGAAAAAGGAGGCTTACCATCAAGTAACTTTAAAGTAAGCTTTAAGTAACTTATAAACACACTATATACAAGAGAGGTCTTTACCATGCCTCTGGTAGAAGCCTCTTACAATACTGAACAGACCAGTATTTATACCAGTCCAACAGGAAGTGACACATGACAGGAAGTGAGGTATGTACACAGTTCATAGTTCATAGTTCACAGTTCACAGTTCACAGGAAGTGATGACATAACTTCCCGGAAGTTATTATTTTTATCACAATCGCCATGGCTGATGAGACTCATACCTCAAAAATTACAGGTTTCTGCGCGGTTATGTTGTCGGTAAAAGGCACTGATTACAGAGATTTTAAACTATTGATAATGCCAGATCTCTGTGTGAGCGTGATCTTGGGTCTGGACTTCCAGTGCCACCACCAAAGTGTCACGCTTACCTACGGTGGGTCCCAGCCGCCCCTCACAGTGTGCGGTCTGGCTACCCTGAAGGTCAAGCCGCCCTCTCTGTTCGCCAACCTCGCACCCAACTGTCGACCCATAGCGACCAAGCGTAGGCGGTACAGCTGGGAGGATAGATGGTTCATTGCGTCGGAAGTAGAAAGACTCAAGCGGGAGGGTATCATCGAATGCAGTACCAGCCCGTGGCGCGCTCAGGTAGTAGTAGTTAAGGGTAGCGAAAAGAAGCGGATGGTGATAGATTATAGCCAGACGGTTAATCTATACACCCAGCTAGACGCCTACCCTCTGCCCCGCATAGCGAATATGGTTAACCAAATCGCGCAATACCGGGTGTTTTCCACCATCGACCTAAAATCGGCATACCACCAGCTCCCCATTAGGCCGGAGGACCGTCCATACACCGCCTTCGAGGCGAACAGACGCCTCTACCACTTCCTCAGAGTCCCCTTTGGGGTAACGAACGGGGTCTCAGTCTTCCAGCGGGAGATGGACCGCATGGTCGATGAGAACCAGTTAACAGCCACCTACCCATACCTAGACAACGTCACTATCTGCGGCCACGACCAGCAAGACCACGACTCGAACCTCGCGAGATTTCTGAAAACCGCCCTCAGACTCAATCTCACCTACAACGAGGATAAGTGTGTCTTTAGCACCACGCGCCTCTGTATCCTGGGCTGCGTGGTGGAAAACGGGGAAATCGGTCGGGACCCCGACCGATTGCGCCCCCTACGGGAGCTACCCCTACCAAACACTCCCAAGGCCCTGAAAAGGTGCCTGGGGTTCTTCTCCTATTACGCCCAATGGGTCCCCAATTATTCCGACAAGGCCCGTCCCCTCCTGAAATCAATGTCCTTCCCGCTCACGGCCGAGGCCCACGCCGCCTTCAACAGCATTAAACACGACATTGAGAAGGCCACGCTGTGGGCAGTGGACGAAAACATCCCTTTCCAGGTCGAAAGCGATGCGTCCGACTTCGCTTTAGCAGCCACCCTCAACCAGGATGGGCGGCCCGTAGCCTTTTTCTCAAGAACCCTCCAAGGGCCCGAGATCAGGCACTCCTCGGTAGAGAAGGAGGCCCAGGCCATAGTGGAGGCAGTGCAGCACTGGAGGCACTACCTAGCCAGCAAACGCTTCACCCTGCTTACCAACCAGCGGTCGGTAGCCTTCATGTTTAACAACAAACAGAGGGGGAAGATCAAGAACGACAAAATTCTCAGGTGGCGGATCGAACTCTCCACGTTTGAGTACGACATAATATATAGGCCGGGGGCCCTCAACAAATCCCCCGACGCCCTATCACGAGGGATGTGTGCCAGCATCCAGGGGGACAGGCTACAGGGCCTCCACAATGGCCTCTGCCACCTGGGGGTCACCCGGCTATTCCACTTTATAAAATCCCGTAACCTGCCCTATTCCATCGAGGAGGTCCAGTCTATGACCAGGGACTGCCGCACCTGTGCGGAATGCAAGCCCCGTTTTTTCAGGCCCGACCGAGCCCACCTGATCAAAGCTACACGGCCATTCGAGCGCCTGAGCTTAGATTTCAAGGGACCACTCCCCTCCACCGACTGCAATGTGTACTTTCTCAACATTGTGGACGAGTACTCCCGCTTCCCATTCGCCTACCCCTGCCCAGACATGACCAGTGCCACGGTCATCAAGTGCCTCGGCAACCTGTTTTGCACGTTTGGCATGCCTAACTACATCCACACTGACAGGGGGGCGTCGTTCATGAGCGACGAACTGCGCCAATACCTGCTGTCGAAGGGGATAGCCACAAGTTGGACCACTAGTTATAACCCCCGGGGTAATGGGCAAGTGGAGAGGGAGAACGCGACAGTGTGGAAGGCGGTCACCTTAGCACTAAGGTCTAAAGGCCTCCCCACCTCCTGCTGGCAAGAGGTCCTCCCAGACGTACTCCACTCGATAAGGTCGCTACTGTGTACTGCTACTAACGCCACTCCTCACGAGAAGATGTTTGTTTTTCCCCGCAAATCAACCTCAGGAGTGTCCCTACCCTCGTGGCTCTCCACCCCAGGGACAGTCCTATTACGAAAGCATGTGAGGGGCCACAAAACGGATCCACTCGTGGAGGCAGTACACCTACTCCACGCAAACCCACAGTACGCATACGTCAAGCACGCCGACGGGCGTGAGGACACCGTGTTCATAAAGGACCTCGCCTCGGCAGGAAGCGACGACGACCCATCACCACCACCCCCAGAAGAACCTCCACCATCCCTAGGCTCACCACCCCCAGAAGTACCTGCAACACCCCCAACACATGGGTATGCCCAGGAGGGCACCACGGACTCCCGGTCGGAACCCGAGGTACTGTTGCGACATTCAGGAAGGACTATCACACCCCCGGACAGACTAAATCTGTAGAAGGGGTGAATGTGATGAAATATATGCCTTCATCAGCCCCTGTGTTTTACCTGCTTTGTATTGTGGGTACCGCCCCCTTTTACCTATTGTGTGTATTGGCTACGCCCCTGTCTTTTGTCATATAAAGGTCTCAAGAGCTGTATGAGTCATTCTATCAGACGAACCCGATGTGTAAAGACCTGCAATGTTCTTAGTGATTAAAAGCCTTTAGTTGAATCCTTTTAAACTCTTGTCTTTGAGTTATCGATGGCACATCACCCTCTATGGCAAGTATATCCTTCCTTCGGTAAGGAAACCAAGACTGTGCACAATACTCCAGGTGTGGTCTCACCAAGGCCCTATATAATTGCAGTAAGATGTCTTTACTCTTATACTCAAACATATCATTTGCTTTCCTAATTGCTTGCTGTACCTGCATGTTAACTTTCAGTGATTTGTGTATAAGGACACCCAGGTCCCTCTGAACACCAACATTTCCCAATCTTTCACCATTTAAAAAATACTCTGCTTTTCTATTTTTCTTACCAAAGTGGATAACTTCACATTTCTGCACATTATATTCCATTTGCCATGTTCTTGCCCACTCACTTAGCCTACCTATATCCCCTTGAAGCCTCCTTGCATCCTCCTCACAACTTATATTTTCACCCAGCTTTGTATCATCAGTAAACTTGGATATATTACATTTGGTCCCCTCATCCAAATCATTGATGTAGATTGTGAATAGCTGAGGCCCAGGTACCAATCGTTGCGGTACCCCACTAGTTACAGCCTGCCAATCTGAAAATGATCCGTTTATTCCTACTCTCTGTTTTCTGTCCGTTAACCAATCCTCAATCCATGCTAGTATATTACCCCCAATCCCATGAGCCCTAATTTTGTTTAATAACCTCTTGTGTGGCATCTTATCGAATGCCTTCTGAAAATCCAAATACACCACATCCACTGGTCCCCCCTTATCTATCCTGCTAGTTACAACCTCAAAAATCTCTAACAGATTTGTCAAACACGATTTCCCTTTCATAAATCCGTGTTGACTCTGCCCAATCCTATT
The DNA here is from genome assembly GCF_052327205.1 of Somniosus microcephalus. NCBI lineage: Eukaryota > Metazoa > Chordata > Chondrichthyes > Squaliformes > Somniosidae > Somniosus > Somniosus microcephalus. Next base: position 350,843,461 of record NC_140989.1, read on the forward strand.
ATTATTTTCTAAGTGCCCTGTTACCACATCCTTAATAATAGATTCTAACATTTTCCCTCCTACTGATGTCAGGATAACTGGTCTGTAATTCCCCGTTTTCTCTCTCCCTCCTTTCTTAAATAGTGGGGTTACATTTGCTACCTTCCAATCCACGGGAACCGTTCCAGAATCTATGGAATTTTGGAAAATGACAACCAATGCATCCACTATCTCTATAGCCACCTCTTTCAAAACCCTAGGATGTAGGCCATCAAGTTGAGGGGATTTATCGGCTTTCATTGCTCATAAACCTTTAGAGATCCATGCACTAGAACTTCCAGATCTCTTTCTTTCTCCACCTTCTTTAATGCTTTCCCTGAAGGATACATGTATGTTGACCATTCGCCCTGCCCACATGCACAACACTGCACTTTTCCAAATTAAGCATCATTTTCCAGTCATGGGCCCAATTCCCCAACACATCACAAGCAGTAGAGCATTGGATACAGCCTTAACATTTACACAGATCTTAGTGTCATCTGTAAATTTGCAGATCATGCCCCAACACCTACATCTAGATTATTAATAAAAATAGTAAAGAGCAACAGTCCCAACACTGATACAAAAGCAAACTACTGCGGATGCTGGAAATCTGAAATAAAAACAGAAAATCCTGGAAATACTCAGCAGGTCAGGCAGCATCTGTGGAGAGAGAGAAACAGAGTTAACGTTTCAGGTCGATGACCTTTCATTGATGACCTTTATCATTAGGTTTTGATGAAAGGTCATGAACCTGAAACATTAACTCTGTTTCTCTCTCCACAGATGCTGCTTGACCTGCTGAGTATTTCCAGCACATTCTGTTTTTAGTCCCAACACTGATCCCTGTGGGACCCCAAACAGATCCAAATCCATTAATAACTACTTTCTGCCTCTGTCCTTCTAGCTAGTTCTTAATCCAGCTCAATATATTGCCACTAATAGAATAGGCTTTGATCTTGTAGAGAAGCCTCTTGTGCGGTACCTTATCAGAAGCTTTTTGGAAGTCTAAGTAGACAATGTCGACCAAGCTTCCTTCATCCACCATCTTGGTGACGTCTTCAAAAAATATAATCAAATTTGTAAGACACAACCTCCTTTTTATGAAACCATGTTGGGCGTCCCTAATATGTCTCTCTCTATCCAAGTAATCATATATTACATCCCTAATGATTCCCTCTTTCCTATTACTGATGTCAAACTGATGGGCCTCAAGTTACCCAGGCCCATCTTGTCACCTTTTTAAAGAGTGGGACTACATTAGCCTCCTTCCAGTCTATGGGAACCATCCCAAAATGCAGTGAGTTATTAAAAATATGGAAAAGGGGCTGGCACAGCACTTGCCCCATCTCCCTGAGGTCCCTCGAGTGGATATCATCCGGCCCGGCTGCTCTATCTACTTTCAGGTTCTTAATTCTATCTGAAACAATATGTTCATCTATGTTAATATTATTTGTTTTATTATTAACATCATCATTAAATTCTAACAATCGAGCATCGTCTTCAAGAGTGAAGACAGATGCAAAGCACTCATTTAATATTTCCGCCATACCAGTGAGTCCTTTGTAACCTGTCCTTGAACATCCTTCAATGGCCCAATACAGTCTTGGACAGTTCTCTGACTCTTCACATAACTGACAAAGCTTTTCCCATTACATCCACAATTGTCTATGATCCGCTTTTCCATTATCCTTTTAGCTGACCTAATAGCAGCCTTCGTTTTCTTTAGCTGTTCCTTGTACTTAACTGTTTAATTGAGTATTAGATGCCTTTAATTTGTAGAAACAATTTTGTTTACATCTTTACATCGTATTTGTCTTTGTACGTGACCGTTGTTTTTTCTTACCACACTCCCTGGGAAATTATTATCCCTGGTTATAACATTTTCAAACGAGATAGGAAGAAAGAAAGAAAGACTTGCATCTAAACAGCGTCTTTCATGACCTCAGGACATCCCAAAGTACTTTACAGACAATGAAATACTTTTGAAGTGTGGTCACTGTTGTAATGTAGGAAACAAGGCAGCCAATTTGCCCATAGCAAGTTCCCACAAACAACAAATTGATAATGACCAGATAACTTGTTTTAGTAATGTTGGTTGAGGGATAAATGTTGGCTGGGACACTGGGGAGAACTTGTTCGAATAGTGCCATGAGATTTTTTATGTCCACCTGAGAGGGCAGACAGAGCCTCGGTTTAACATCTCTTCCGAAAGACGGGGGGGTGGCGGGGGGTGGGGAAAGGGCTGAGTGGGAGTGTTAGTAAAGGATTCTATCACAGCACCAGTATGCAAGGATGCCCCTAGGGATTGCAAAAAGACATATTCCATATGGATGGAGTTAAGAAATAGGAAGGGAAATAGTACAATTCTCAGTGTGCATTACAAACTTTGAAGATGAACTAGAGGGAGAGAACTGCATACAGATCAGAGAGATATGCAAGTACAACAGGGCAATAATTTGAAGATTTTAATTATCCCAAAATAGTCTAGAATAAAGAATAAAGATGATTCATGTGGTCAGATTAGGGAACACTTTTTAGAATGCATCCAGGATGGCTTCCTAGATGAATATGTTTCTTGTGCAGCAAGGGAAAAGCACTGCTTGATTTAGTTCTGGGAAATAAATTTCTGGGAAATAAATTGTGCCGTGAAATGATGAACAATAGGAAATGATGACCCCAACATAGTTCGTTTCTATGTAAGAACAGAAACGGACAATGAAATGCCAAAGATAAGTATGGTGGACTGGAAAAAAGCAAAATTCAGCAAGATTATCAGAAAGAAAAAAAAGAACCAGCATTTCTATAGCGCCTTTCAGGACCTGAGGATATCCCAAAGCACTTTACAGCCAATGGTGCACTTTTGAAATGTAGTCGCTGTTGTAAAGTATGAAATGCAGTCGCCAATTTGTGTACAGCAAGGTGCCAGCCACAACTTACATTTATAGAGCGCATTTAACATAGCAAAACATCCCAAGGTGCTTAACAAGAGCGATATCAATAAAACATTTTTGACACAGAGCCACAGGAGGAGATATCAGGACAGAGGACCAAAAGCTTGGTCAAAGAGGTAGGTTTTAAAGAGCATCTTAAAGGAGGAGAGAGAGGTAGAGAAGCAGAGAGGTTTAGGAAGGGAATTCCAGAGCTTAGGGCCTAGGCAGCTGAAAACACGGCCGCCAATGGTGGAGTGTTTAAAAACAGGGATGCACAAGAGGCCAGAATTGGACAAGCGCAGAGATCTCAAAGGCTTGTAGGGTTGGAGAAGATTACAGAGATAGGGATAATAGATACAGCAATGAGATAATATCCAGGTAATCTGTGTTAGTGATGTTGGTTGAGTGATAAATATTGGCCAGGACACCGGGAAGTATGCCACTGCTCATCTTCGAATTGTGCCATGGCTCCTTAGTTTAACGTCTCATTTGAAAGACAGCACCTCCAGCAGTGCAGCACTCCCTCGGTACTGCACTGAAGTGTCAGCCTAGGCTATCTGTTCAAGTCTCTGGAGTGGGACTTGAAAGGACAACCTGCTGAGGCTACCATTGGGACAAGGCTGACACCTTACGAAGGAATCGGGTCTAAAATTGACTAGAAATGTTAGCAAACAAATCAACAGATCAGCAGTGGGAAATCTTCACATATGAAAGGGATAGAGTACAAAATAAATTTATTTCTATAAGGTGAAAAGGGGGCATCAAAGAATAGACTATGGTGGATAAATTGAGAGATTAAAATGAAACTGAAACTTAAAGGGAGATACATGATCAATCTAAGGCTAACGATACTAAAGATAATCAAAGGGTGGTAGAAGTGTGGAACTCTCTCTCACAAAAAGCAGTAGTTGTGAGCTCAATTCAGAATTTTAAATCTAAGATTGATAGATTTTTGCTAGACAAGGGTATAAAAGGATATGGAGCCAAGGCAGGTGGATGGAGTTCAGATACAGATCTGCAATAATCTCATTGAATGGTGGAACAGGCTCGAGGGGCTGAATGGCCTATTCCTATTCTGTTCCTATGAAACAAAAGTAGGGGGCCTGTAAACTCAAATAGAATCATAGAATCTTACAGCACAGACAAAGGCCATTTGGTCCATGTCACGGGGCACAGAGTAGGTGAATAATGCTGTAGTTAGGTCACAGTTGGAATGTGTAGATTCAGCCACCTAATTACTTAAAGGATATTAGAAGGAAAGACTTGCATTTATATCGTGCCTTTCACAACCTCAGGATGTCCCAAAGCATTTTACGGACAACGAAGTACTGTTTGAAGCAGGAAGCACAGCCGTGGGTCTGTTGGAAGCTCCCACAAACAGCAATATGATAATGACCAAATACTCTACTTTTTTGTGATGATTGGCCAGGACACCAGGGATAATTCTTCTTAGAAATAGTGCCACCTTAGAGAGCAAACGCAGCCCTCGGTTTAACATCTCATCCGAAAGACGGCCTCTCCAACAGTGCAGCACTCCCTCGGTACTGCCCTGGAGTGTCAGCCTAGACTTTTGTGCTCAACTTTCTGGCGTGGGACTTGAACCCAAAACCTTCTGACTCAGAGGTGAGAATGATACCCACTGAGCCACATAGAGAGATGACACATGACACATTAAAACCATTGCGAGCATACAGATTCACAGGGATGAGATACTATAGCTATGAGGGGAGATTTGAGTTAATGGGACTGTTTTCAGTGTTTTCACTGGAGTGGAGAAGGCTAATAGGAGTTTTTTTTAATTCGATAGTTAGGGGAGCAGATAGGCGTTTCTGCGGCTGCAGACGTGACTCCAGGATGGTATGTTGCCTCCCTGGTACCAGGGTCAAGGATGTCACCAAGCGACTGCAGAACATTCTGAGGTGGGAGGGTGAACAGCCAGAGGTTGTGGTCATTATCGGCACCAACAACATAGGTAGAAAGAGAGATGAGGTCCTGCAGGCAGATTTCAAGGAGCTAGGAAAGAGACTAAAAAGCAGGACCTCAAAGGTAATAACCTCTGGATTACTCCCTGTGCCACGCGCGAGTGAGTATAGAAATAGGAGGATAGAGGAGATGAGTGCGTGGCTGGAGAGATGGTGCAGAAGGGAGGGCTTCAGATTCCTGGGGCATTGGGACCGGTTCTGGGGGAGGTGGGACCTGTACAGGCCAAACGGGTTGCACCTCTTTAGGGCTGGAACCAATATCCTCGCGGGGCAGTTTGCTAGTGCTGTTGGGGATGGTTTAAACTAAGTTGGCAGGGGGGTGGGCACCAGGATGTAACATTAGAAAGGGGAAATAAAGTGCTCAAAGGATTGGGAGAGGCAGAGAGCACTAACGTAAGAAATAGTAAGGTATTAGGTGGGGTCAAACTAAGAGAGAATACAGGATGGTCTAAGATGGGTTTACAGTGTATGTATGTGAACGCACGAAGCGTAGTAAACAAGGTAAGTGAGCTGCAGGTAAAAATAGCCGCATGGGAATATGATGTTGTGGCAATAACTGAGACCTTGCTCAAAAAGGGCAGGATTGGGTATTAAATATTCCTGATTACAAAGTGTTCAGGAAAGAATAAGAAGGAATGATAGGAGGTGGTGTGGCAGTATTGGTTAAGGAGAATGTTACAGTGCTGGAGAGGGAGGATGCCCTGGAGGGGTCAAGGACAGAATCTATATGGCTAGAGTTAAGAAATAATAGAGGTGCCATTACACTACTAGGTGTATTCTATAGACCACCAGATAGTGGGAGAGATATGGAGGAGCAAATTTGCAGAGAAATTACAGAGAGGTGCAAGAACTATAGAGTAGTAATAATGGGGGACTTCAACTATCCTAATATAGGCTGGGGTCATAATAGTGTAAAGGGCAGAGAAGGGGAAGAATTTCTGAAGTGTGCTCAGGAGAACGTTCTCTTGATCAGTATGTTTCTGGCCCGATGAGGGAGGAGGCATTTGTGGATCTGGTTCTGTGGAATGAGGTAGGTCAAGTGGAGCAAGTGTCAGTAGGTGAACATTTAGGGAACAGTGATCATAGTATCATAAGGTTTAGATTAGCTATGGAAAAAGACAGGGAGCAATCTAGAGTAAAAATGTTTAACTGGGGGAGGGCCAATTTCAGTGGGATGAGAATGGATCTGGCCCGGGTAAACTAGAATCAAAGATTGGCAGGTAAAACTGTAATGGAACAATGGGCTGCATTTAAAGAGGAAATATTTCAGGTACAGTTGAGGCACATTCCCACTAGGGGGAAAGGCAGGATAACTAAAGTCAGGACTCCCTGGATGACGAAAGAGATGGAGAATATGATGAAGCCGAAAAAGAGCGCGTCTGACAGATGTCAGGTTGCAAATATATCTGAGAATCAGGCTATATATAGAATGGTCAGAGGAGAAGTGAAAAAGAAAATAAGAGGGGCAAAGAGAGGGTATGAGAATAGAATGGCAGCCAAGATAAAAGGTAATCCAAAAGTCTTCTATAGGCATATTAAATAGTAAAAGGGTAGTAAGAGGAGGGGTGGGGCCAATTAGGGACCAAAAAGGAGACCTATGCATGGAGGCAGAGGGTATGGCTGAGGTACTAAATGAGTACTTTGCATCTGTCTTCACCAAGGAAGAGGATGCTGCCATAGACATAGTGAAGGAGGAGGTAGTGGAGATACTTGATAGGATAAAAATTGATCAAGAGGAGGTATTAGAAAGGCTGGCTGTACTTAAAAGTAGATAGGTCACCAGGAGCAGATGGGATGCATCCTAGGATGCTAAGGGAACTGAGGGAGGAAATCGCGGAGGTACTGGCCATAATATTCCAATCCTCCTTAGATACAGGGGTGATGCCAGAGGACTGGAGAATGGCAAATGCTACACCATTGTTCAAAAAAGGGTGTAAAGCTAAATCCAGCAACTACAGACCAGTCAGTTTGACCTCGGTGGGGAAGCTTTTGGAAACAGTAATCAGAGACAAAATTAACAGTCACTTGGACAAGTGTAGATTAATTAAGGAATGCCAGTATGAATTTGTTAAAGGCAAATTGTGTTTAACTAACTTGATTGAGTTCTTTGATGAGGTAACAGAAAGTGTTGATGAGGGTGACATGAATCTTGTCATTCATGTGGAAATGACTTATGAAATGATACTGGGCAGCCTGCTGGTGGTGCTGTCCAGGGAGAGTATAAATACTCGGGCATGGGCCCAGCTTGCTCAGGACATTCTTTAACAGGAACTAGTGAAGGACACAACTAGATCTCCATGTTGAAAAACAGTTGATTAAAGCCTTGTTTAACACTCAGACCAAGTGCCTGGTAGTTTTCTTACATCAGAGGGCAATGTGGTTAACGTAGTGTGCATGGATTTCCAAAAGGCGTTCGACAAAGTGCCACATAATAGGCTTGCCAGCAAAGTTGAATGAAGCCCATGGAATAAAAGGGACAGTGGCAGCATGGATACGGAATTGGCTAAGTGACAGGAAACAGAGTAGTGGTGAACAGTTGTTTTTCGGACTGGAGGAAGGTACACAGTGGTGTTCCCCAGGAGTCGGTTCTAAGACCACTGCTTTTCTTGATATATATTAATGGGTGGGTGTACAGGGCACAATTTCAAAATTTGCAGATGACACAAAACTTGGAAGTGTAGTGAACAGTGAGGAGGAGAGTGATCGACTTCAGGAAGACATAGGCAGGCTGGTGAAATGGGCGGACACGTGGCAGATGAAATTTAACGTAGCAAAGTGCGAAGTGATACATTTTGGTAGAAAGAATGAGGAGAGGACATATAAACTAAATGGTAGAATCCTGAAGGAGATGCATGAACAGAGAGACCTGGGGGTATGTGTGCACAATTCGTTGAAGGTGGCAGGACAGGTTGAGAAAGCAGTTAAAAAGGCTTACGGGATCCTGGGCTTCATAAATAGAGGTATAGAGTACAAAAGTGTGGAAATTATGATGAACCTTTATAAAACATTGGTTCGGCCCCAAATGGAGTATTGTGTCCAATTCTGGGCACCACACTTTGTGAAGGCCTTAGATATGGTGCAGAAAAGATTTATGTGAATGATTCCAGGAATGAGGGACTTCAGTTGCGTTGATAGACTGGAGAAGCTGGGTGTGTTCTCCTTGGAGCAGAGAAGATTGAGAGGAGATTTGATAGAGGTGTTCAAAATCATGAGGGGTCTGAACAGAGTAAATAGAGGGAAACTGTTCCCATTGGCCGAAGGGTTGAGAACCAGAGGACACAGATTTAAGGTGATTGGCAAAAGAACCAAAGGTGATGTAAGAAAAAACTTTTTTACGCAGCGAGTGGTTAGGATCTGGAATGCACTGCCTGAAAGTGTGGTGGAGGCAAACTCAATCACGGCTTTCAAAAGGGAGTTGGATAAGTATCTGAAGGAAAGAAATTTGCAGGGCTACGGGGAAAGGGCAGGGGAGTGGGACTAGCTGAGGTGCTCTTGCAGAGAGCCGGCACGGGCTTGACGGGCCGAATGACCTTCTTCCGTGCTGTAACATGTCTATGATTCTATGATTCTAAATTATGATGCATTTAAATAGAGGGAATAGGGAAAGGAATAGGGTTGCGGAGTCAATGACAAAGGATCAACATTTTAAAATTGTCAGTAAGAGATTGAGGAGAGAGGTTAGGAGATATCTCTTTACACAGAGGCATGCTGGAGTATTGAATGCTTTGCCACAGTGTGGTTGAGGCAGAGACCATTGCATCTTTTAAGGGAAAATTGGATAGAAATGTAAAGCAGCTGAAGATACAGGGCCATGGGGAGAGACAAGGGCAATGGGATTAGTTTTGGATTGCTCTAGCAAAAAGCTGGCATAAACATGATGGGTGGAATAACCTCCTTCTGTGCTGTGACCTTATATATCATTCTATGGTTCTAAAGTAGCAGCTTGAGATGCTTCGATGTAATGAACTAAAATATAAATGCAATTATTTTGATTATTTTGCTATTTTTGCTATTGAAACCTTGGGGTAGAAATTGGTTGTCCGGGTGGAAAAGAGGACGAAAAGTATCAATTTCGCAGGGCTATGTTTTGCACCCCAAGGACACCTGGAAACCATCCGACTCGAATTGGGTCAGGCCATTTTTTTTGGCAGCTACCTAAAACAGGCAATAGGCCCTTGCATATGTTAATGAGCGGCCTGGCAAGGCAGGCAGCCCGGAATGGATTCTTTGGAAATGGGCGAGCTGCCTCTGGAGATCAACCAAAGTTTTCAAATGAGGCGCGAGGCACAGTTTAGGGAAAGCCTCAGGCCTATCGTTACCTGTTTGGTCAGTAATGGATTTGTTAATGGATTGGCACTCTGAGGGCATGTTTTAATATCTGTGATGTTTGTCATTCATTGTTGATTGAGCAGGACTATTGTCCTGTCTTTTTATGTAACAGAGCAAACAAATTCTTCGAACCAAACCTTTGGACCAGATGCAAATTAGTCCAAGCCTTTGGATATCAATTAACACAATGGCCGGAATTTTGCCGGCGCTCAAGAGTGTGGGTTTGGAGGCGGGTCCGCTGTTAAAATCACAAAGATTGACAGTGGGTCGGTATCCCGCTGTAAACCCGCCTCCTTGTCAGTTTCCCAAGTGTCGGGTCTGTCATCCCTGAACAGACCCGATGCCAAGCGGCGAGTCAGCCAATTTAGATTGTTAAAAGCCTATTAAAAACTAGTTAAGAACCATTTTCCCATGTACTTACCATTTTACCAGGTTTTCAACGAGGTTCCCGGAGAGCAGCTATCACGTCAGGTAAGTATATTGGGTTCTCAGTGACTGTGGATTGCTGTGAATAGGTGAAAGCTGCAAGAGTGGTCTAAAACTTACCATTTCACAGCTGTTCATTTCCCAATCTTAGAAGCTGGAACATTAATGATTTGGTACCCACTTTTGAACTTTATGCACTTTTGAAATGTTTGGAGTAATCTCTCTATCCACTGTCACCTCCTTGGAACAACCTATCTCAACATTGACAGATTATTTCTGTCATCTCAACCTCACATGCTATCTATTCCATCAGCATTGGTGCCCTTGAAAAAATCTCACCTTGGTCCTCAGAATCCCAACACGATCAGCTCCAACACCAGCATCACCGGACACACCAGCAGCACCAACATCCACACCAATCTTCTCCACAATCAACTGATGCTCCACTGGACACAGGGCATCATCACCCATGCACATTGCTGCCCGGGACACCAGCGATGGCCTCACTATGTCCAGAGTTGCTTCACTTAACACTGTACACCATGGCTGCCACATGATGCACCAGGTTGGCACCACCCCACACCAGCACCACAAAGCATCCCTACAATGTCCAAGCCATTCCTTTCATACTCATCACCAATGGGGGGTGGGGGGAGGGGGGCAGACGTTATGTCTCACCATTCACTGGAACCCACTAAGACACTTTCAAAGGCGTGCACTAAGACACTTTCAAAGGCGCACGCAAATCTATCCAAGAAGGCAAAGGGGTGAAAATAAGGATTTCAATGCTTGACAACACATTAACGGAAAGTTCACTCATTACTCGAACATTGGCTAAAACACACAAGTGCCAACCCTTGTGTGTTGTTAGTTGGTATGATTAGACTAGGATGAGGGTGAGTGTGAGGGGTGGCTAGTGAGATAGGGAAGTGATAATATAGATAGAGAGGGATGGGTGGAGGTGCAAGGTAAGTTGGTGTGAGTAAGGATGTGCAGGAGTAGGATAGGGAAGGCAGAGTGATGGGGATGTGATGAGTGGCGCAGCAGGATGAGGTTGAGTGTGGCTTTGCAGTAGTGTTTTGTGATCTACTGAGATCATTGAAAGGTTTGTGCCACAGCAGCCAGGTCCTCCTGACCACATCCCTGCTTGTGTCCTCCTGTGCAATAAGCATATGGAGGGAGTCATGGGAGAGCCTGGGTGCAGCTGTGCACCTCTGTGCAGTGCTTGTCAGTGTTTGCAGCACCTCAGTGCTGTAGAACACTGACAGCACAACTGTCAAAATGAATGTGGACATGGTCCCTTTAAGGAAATGGCTGATGATGCATCATCAGATGACGTCATCAGACCCGCTTCCATTTAATTGGCCGGGAACCTCACAGGGCGGGCTTAACAACCCCAATCAGGGCAAAATCACTTGAAGGAGGCAGGATGATGACGAGTCAAGTGTTTGAGGCCGCAGCCTACTTCGGCCGCACTGGACTCGCCACGGCTGGTGAAATCACAGCCTTTGTGTGTAGTCCGCGGACATAAACTATTATCCTTTTAAGTAGAAGAAAGAGTGGAACCAATCAAGGACAGTCCCACTCAGCTGGACAGCAGAGGTGAAGCGTTGGAGGAGGATGGTTTGGTCAAAGGCTGCAGAGAGGTCGCGAAGGACGAGTAGGGATAGTGCATCACAGTCACAGAGGATGTAATTTGAAGTTGTGAGAAAGATGGGTATGGATTTGGGAGGTGACAACACATTCAAGGTTTTTGGGAGAGGAAAAGGAGGTTCGAGGTATTTGCAAGGGCGAGAGATCAAGAGTGGGTTTTTTAATGAGGGGGTGATGCTGGTGGTTTTGAAAGGGAGAGGGACAGTATTGGAGGAGAGGGAACTATGTCAGCCAACATGGGGGCCAGGAAAGGAAGGGTGGTTGCAGTTTAGTTGGAATGGGGTCGAGAGAGCAGATGGTGGGTCTCATGGACAAGCTGAGTTTGGAGAGGGCATGAGGGGAGATAGGAGAGAAACCAGAAAAGACCTGGGTTCAGGGCCAGGGCAGGGAGGAACCTTGGGGTTAATTAGGCTTAGTGGGCAAGGGGAAGAGAGGGTTTTGGCAGAGGCAGTTGAACGGATGGTCTCAATCTTAGTGACAAAAAAGTCCATGAGTTCCTCGCAGTTATTTGAGGTGAGGGAGGAGGGTAAAGGAGTTTAAGAAGACTGTTGATGGTGGGTAAAAGAAGTCGAGTTGATCTTTTCATTACAGGGTGACCTTGGTGTGGTGTATGATTTTGGCAAAGGAGAGCTCTGGAATTCCATCCCTACACCTCTCTGCCTCTCTACCTCTCTTTCCTTCTTTAAATCGCTCCTTAAAAGCCATTGTATTTGGTCCCCGCCACAAAACTCCGTTCCCTAGCCATCGACTCCATCCCTCTTCCTAGCAACTGTCTGAGGTTGAATCAGACTGTTTGCAACCTTGGTGCCGTATTTGACCTCAAGATGAGCTTCTGACCACATATCCACGCTATCACTAAGACTGCCCATTTCCACCTCTGGAACATCGCCCGACTCCATCCCTGTCTCAGCTCATCTGTTGCTGAAATCCTCATCCATACCTTTGTTACCTCTAAACTTGACTATCCCAATGCACTCTTGGCCGGCCTCCCATCTTCCATAAACTTAAACTCATCCAAAACTCTGCTGCCTTTGTCCTAACTCGCACCAAGTCCCATTCACTCATCACCCCTGTGCTTGTTGAGCTCCATTGGCTCCCGGTTAAGCAACGCCTCAATTTTAAAATTCTCATCCTTGTTTTCAAATTTCTCCATGGCCTCGCCCCCTCCCTATCTCAGTAACCTGCTCCAGCCCTACAATCCTCTGAGATCTCTGCGCTGCTCTGATTCTGGCTTGAGCATCCCTGATTATAATCGCTCCACCATTGGCGGCCGTGCCTTCAGATGCCTAGGCCCTAAGCTCTGGAATTCCCTGCCTAAAACACTCCGCCTTTCTCCTCTCCTTCCTTCTTTAAGACGCTCCTTAAAACCTACCTCTTAATATCTTCTTATGTGGCTCGGTGTCAAATTTTGTTTGATAATGCTCCTGTCAAGCGCCTTGGGACATTTTACTATGTTAAAGGTGCTATATAAATGTAAGTTGTTGTTATTCTTGATGTGGTACAGCCAGATCTGGTGATAGATAACTAAACCAGTTATGCATCATGGCACAGGTGATGCGGACGTCCTTGCGGTCCCTCGCTTGGACGATGACTTAGTCCAGCAGATGCCAATGCTTGGAGCACAAAGGTGTTGCCATGAAGCCTTGTATTTGTCTCTCTGACAGAACAAGGTGTTGTTTATGACAAGACCATGTTCTAAGCATTTCGTCAGAGGAGGGTACCATTGGAGTTGGCTTTCCCTACCCCCTCTCTGCCAATCACACCTCCCCAGAGGCCTGTGTCCTTTCCAACTCTGCCGTTGAAGTCGCCAAGGAGGATCAGCTTGTTGCCCATTGGGACTCGGGACAGGTATTGTTGGAGGCTGGAGTAGAATTCCTCTTTGGTCTCGTCAACAAGGTATTGTCAACAAGGGCAGATGTCGATGACGAAGTCCAACACCGTCTTCAGTGTGCCAGTGCAGCCTTCGGTCAATTGAGGAAGAGAGTGTTTGAAGACCAGGACCTCAAACCCAGCACCAAGCTCATGGTCTACAAAGCAGTAGTGATACCCGCCCTCCTGTATGCTTCAGAGACATGGACCATGTACAGCAGGCAACTCAAATCACTGGAGAGGTACCACCAACACTGCCTCTGCAAGATCCTGCAAATCCACTGGCAGGATAGGCGCACCAACATCAATGTTCTTGCTCAGGCCAACATCCCCAGCATCGAAGCTTTGACCACGCTCAATCAGCTCCGATGGACGGGCCACATTGTCTGCATGCCCGATACGAGACTCCCAAAACAAGCACTCTACTCGGAGCTCCGACACGGCAAGAGAGCCCCAGATGGGCAGAGGAAACGCTTCAAGGACACCCTCAAAGCCTCCTTGAAAAAGTGCAACATCCCCTCCAACACCTGGGAATCCCAGGCCCAAGACCGCACAAAGTGGAGGAGAAGCATCCGGGAAGGCGCCGAACACCTCGAATCTCTTTGCCGGGAGTAAGCGGAAGGCAAGCGCAAACAGCGGAAGGAGCACACGTCAACCCAAGCACCCCACCCACCCGCCCCTTCAACCACTGTCTGCCCACCTGTGACAGAGACTGTAGGTCCTGCATTGGACTCATCAGTCACCTGAGAACTCATTTTTAGTGTGGAAGCAATTCATCCTCGGCTCCGAGGGACTGCCTAAGAAGAAGAAGAAGAATTTATGCATCAGATATGTTCAAGTCTGTGGCCCTTGGATTTGGGGGAGCAAAGATGGTGGTTATACCGGGGGCATGACAGGGATGAAAGAGAAAAGATTTACTGGGAGAAGGTTATGAAAGGTGGAAATGAGGGAGTGACTGAAGAGATTGACAGCTGCAGGAGTATAGTGCCAAATGGAGGGCCAAAGCCTAGACAATTGGGAGCTTAAAAGTACAGAGAGACCACATGAGGTGGCTGTGAATATGTGTAAGAGAGTTTATATGGAGGGAGAGATTAAGGGAGGAGAGGAGGGTAGTGAAATCAGAGGCGAGAGGACAAGGTGAGCTATGGAGATTGGAATCACCAGGGATGAGAGGTCAGTCATTGCAGATGCTGAGGGTGGAAACGAGTGAGGCTATCTCAGTGAGAAACTCGGTGTGGGGCTTGGATTGGCGATGGAGAATGATGATTTTAAAGATGAGGTGCTCAAAGGAGGAAAAGGTGAAAGAATTAGCAGGAGAGATCGAGGTGTGATTTGCTAATAAGGGCTACGGTCAGGTGGCGTGGACAGGGCAGGTGGTGGAAAGTATAGCCAGGTAGGGAGGCCTCCGTAAGAGGCACCCACAAGGTAAGTTTCCGTCAATGCCATGATGTCAATGCAATCATCCACAATAAGGCTATGGATGGCAAGGGCCTCGTTGGCAAGTGAATGGACATTCTTGAGGAAAATGCGGAGTTGGGCGGTGACTGTTGTTCCGCTGCTAGAGTTTAAGGATGTAGTGTATGTACCTTTAAGGGGAGAACTACTTTTTACAGCTCCTGTATACTGTAGTACCGGCAGTGACCACACCTGTATATAAACCCTGAGTAGGGATCTGTACTTTAGTTTTAGAGTAACCTGCATCCAGTAAACACCTGTTGATTGTTCCTCTGCAGTCTCTGTCGATTTATTGAAGGACACCATACATCAAAATTCACGGATTTAACAGTGGCGACGAGTCGATTCAAACCTACCTGCAACTCTGTAGAAGAAGGCCGATTCCACCAGTGCGGGCGTCGACCATCCGGAGAGGACTTGAACATCGCAGAGGAGGCTGTGGAGAGCTGGGCTTGGTTCCCCAGTCGCGACGATCCAGCGCAGCGGGATGGCAGCAGGTACGGCGCAGACCCTTCCCGGACGGCGGCGGCTGGAGCCGACCGACGGCACAGAAAAAGGCCAAGCAGCGTTGACAGGGTAAGAGAGAGGGTAAAGCGCACAGGGCGCAGCCGGGGTTGAAGACCGAGCGGCGTCAATGAGAGAGGGGAAAACGCGCAGAGCGCGGCCGGGTTTCAAGGGCTGAGCAGCGTCCGCGGGGGAAGAAAGGAAGCGCGGGAGACACCATTTTGAGCCAGCGGAGAAGAAGGGAGAGCGCGGGAGACGCCATTTTTAGCCAGTCTAACCACACCCAGGGATGCAGAAGAGTGGCAGCGTCACAGTGTTCGACAATGAAGTCGAACATTGGGCAACATATATAGAAAGCGTAGAAGTGTACTGCAAGGCGAAGGAAGTGCCAGATGCCAGGAAAGCACTGGTATTGTTGAATTCCATGGGTGCAAAAACGTATGGCTTACTGCGAAACCTAGTAACCCCAGAGAAGCCAGTGGAAAAGGATTTTGAAAGCATAGTGGCAATCCTACAGGACCACTTAAACCCCACACCGCTGCTGATAGCAGAAAGATTTAAGTTTCACAAAAGGAACCAGCATAAAGACGAAAGTAATGCTGAGTATTTAACAGAACTGTGCAAACTATCGAAACACTGCCAGTTTGGAACGGGACTAGCAGATACTTTAAGGGACAAGTTTGTGTGTGGGCTTCAAAGTGAAGGAACCCAGAAACGGCTTCTATCAGAAAAGGATCTTACACTGGACAAGGCTTTCAGCATGGCAGTATCACACGAAGCAGCCGCACGGGGCGCTGCAGAGATACAACGGAGACCGCAAGAATATGGCACAAATGAAATGTCATATGGAGCAGTGAAGTGTTATGGCTGCGGCAGAACAACACACGACCATAAGGATTGTTGGTTCAAGAACCAAGTGTGCAGACAGTGTGGAAAAGTAGGACACATGGCAAGTGTCTGCAGGTCGGGAAAGAAAACCAGCAGCAAGAAATCTCCACAGGAGAAGTACAAAAAGGTACATAAGGTGACGGAGAGTAGTTCAGATGAACAGAAAAGTGATACAGACTCCGGAAGCAAGGAGCTGGGTTGTCTGAAACTACATAATGTAATCAAAATGGAGGATCACCAAACTATCTGGGTGACGCTCAAGATAGACGGAGTCCAAGTGAAAATGGAATTGGACACAGGATCAGCCCTAACAGTCATAAACCGAAGGGACTACAAGCGGCTATTCTCACATATACCCTTGAGAGATACAGAGATTGTCTTGAAGACGTACACAGGGCAAAAAGTCTACCCCAAAGAAAAATAAGGGTGAATGTGATATACAACGGCAAGGAAACACCAAAAATGGACCTATATGTATTGCCAGATGGAGGACCACCACTACTAGGGCGTGAATGGATCCGGAAGATACAGCTAGATTCGCATTCCATACAAGCACTGACTGTAGATGCCAAAAAGGATGACGACTGTCACACCTGGACGACTGTCAAAAATGCTAACTGACGCACAAGACGTGTTCCAGGAGGAACTCGGAACACTAAAAGGCATAACAGCGACGATCAAAATAGAGGAAAATGCAAGCCCAAAGTTTTTTAAGGCCAGACCGGTACCTTATGCGATCCGCCCAGCCGCCGAAGCAGAGCTGGAGGGTTTGGAACGTTCAGGAGTACTATCCAAAGTGGACTGGAGCAAGTGGGCTACACCCATCGTTCCTGTAATGAAGAGGTCATTGAGTAATACGCCTGGGGAACCAAAGAAGGTTCGCATCTGTGGGGACTTTAAGGTGACAGTGAACCCAGTCCTTCGCACTGTACAATATCCGCTTCCGCGGATTGAAGATATTTTCGCCTCGCTATCTGGAGGGAAACGCTTCACTACGATTGATCTGGCCCAGGCGTACCTGCAAATGGAGGTAGAAGAAGCCTCGAAACAGTACCTCACGATCAACACTCATAAAGGTCTCTACCAATACAACCGGCTGGTGTTCGGGGTAGCATCAGCTCCGGCTATTTGGCAAAGGGCAATGGATCAAGTCCTGCAAGGGATTCCAGGGACCCAGTGTTATTTGGACGACATCCTGGTCACGGGCGAAAATGACAGTGATCACCTCGCCAACCTGGAGCAGGTGCTCACTAGATTGAAGGATTATGGGCTCCGAGCTAATCGCCACAAATGCGAGTTTTTCCAGAAGCAGATCTCGTATTGTGGCCACGTTATTGATGAAGAGGGGTTACATAAGTCCCCTGAAAAAATTGAGGCAGTAATCAAGGCTCCAGCACCGGAAAATGTGTCACAACTGAGGTCGTTCCTCGGGTTGGTGAACTACTACCATAAGTTCTTACCGAATTTGTCTACAGTACTACACCCACTGAACACCCTACTGCAAACGGGGGTACCATGGAAGTGGAATGATGAATGTAAACGAACTATCCAGAAGTGCAAAGAATTGATCACATCAAAAGAGGTGTTGGCTCATTTCAACCCAGCACTACAAATTTGGTTGGCGTGTGATGCATCACCCTATGGCATTGGAGCGGTGCTGTCGCACAAATTCCCAGACGGCTCGGAGAGGCCAGTAGCCTTTGCGTCTCGGTCACTAACCTCAGCCAAGCGTAACTACACCCAGATTGACAGGGAGGCCCTCAGCCTAGTGTGGGGAGTGAAAAAGTTCAACCACTATCTGCCCGGGCAGAAGTTCACCTTGCTGACTGACCACCAACCACTTGTCTCCATCTTTAATCCAAAGAAGGGCGTTCCGGTGATGACTGCGTAACGGCTACAAAGATGGTCCCTTTTTCTAGGGGCGCACCAATATGATATCGAGTATAAGGGCACGAAACAGCATGGAGACGCTGATGGGCTATCTCGCCTGCCACTGCCTACTGCGGAGGAAGCACCAGCAGTGGATCCTGTCGAAATATTTCATTCGACTATAATTGAATGCTTGCCAGTAACTAACGCTGGTATAGAGAAGGAGACCCGAAATGACCCGACACTGTCTCGGGTATATGATTTGACGGTGAAGTGATGGCCAGCACATGGCGACTCACTGTTGCCAGCATTCTCATCCAGAAGAGAACAGCTGTCAGTATGCCAGGGGACCTTGATGTGTGGATCCCGAGTGGTAATTCTACCCAAGTTAAGGGAGAGAGTGCTAAATGAGCTTCACGGAGGCCATCTGGGAGGGGTGAAAATGAAAAGCCTTGCTAGGGCTTATGTGTGGTGGCCGGGGATCGATCAGCAAATCGAGGACCTGACAAAGAGCTGCCCAGGATGCCAGAAGGTCCAAAATGCACCACCACATGCCCCTCTACACCCATGGGAGTGGCCCTCATCTCCATGGCAACGGGTGCATATTGATTTTGCTGGTCCATTCATGGACTCAATGGCCTAGAAATTCAGTTGCGTTTGCGCCCACTTAGGGGCGAAAGAGTGGGTTGCGCCGGAAGTTTTTTAGTGCCCGAAATTAAGTTGGTCCCTAACAGCGGCATTAGCCGGTAGCGCTGCGCCGGCACCGATGACGTCATCGGTGTGCGCAGCGCCCCGGTTCCAACGCGATTCCGTCCCGAAGGCCAAATTCAGTTGCGGCCGCCTCGCCCGCAGCGGCCGCAAACAACGTTTGAAAAATGGGGCCTTGCAGCTCCGAGAGGCCGGCGCATAAAGGTGGAGGGGCGGCCGGCCGCTTTCCCGGCGGCCGCATGGCCGCACCTCCCTCCCCGGACTCCTGCACCACCCCCCCGCGGCATTGCTGTCTGACTCCCGCGAGCCCGGCACTTCTCCGTGGTGCCGGGCTCATTTGCCGGGGGAATCCAGCGGCGATCTCACGGCTGCAGGCAGCTCCTCCTTAAGAGAAGTAGGAGGCCTGCAGTACCCCAGCCTGCCGCACCGCATCGGGTGGCGCAGCGGCAGCTGGACGCCTGAAATAGACTTTCATCGCCCCAAGCGAGGCGGCAAAACCCTGCAATAGCGCCCGCCTCCGTCTTGGCCCGTCGCAACTGAATTTCAGGCGGGCGCTACGGGAATCCGGGCGAGCGCTAAATTTCGGGCGCTAAAGACCTGGCGGGGCCTTACTGAATTTCTAGGCCCATGTTTTTAATAGCCGTGGATGCACACTCGAAATGGCCTGAGGTGATCAAGATGTCCTCCACCACCACGGAGAAAACTATTGCAGTCCTATGGACCATATTTGCCAGGAACGGCTTGCCAGAGCAGATTTGCTCTGATAACGGACCACAGTTTGTGTCTGAAGAGTTTTGAAGATTTATGAAAAGGTATGGGGTAAGTAGAATTTAGGGAGTTAGGAGCCAAGCTAAAAAGTAGGACCTCGAAGGTAGTAATCTCTGGATTACTACCAGTGCCACGTGCTAGTAAGAGTACAGAGAACAGGATAGTTAGGCTAAATACGTGGCTTGAGCAGTGGTGTAAGAGGGAGGGTTTTAAATTTTTGAGGCATTGGAACCAGTTTTGTGGTAGGTGTGACCTATACAAAAGGGACGGTCTACACCTGTGCAGAGATGGAACTGATGTTCTCGGGGTAATTTTTGATAAAGCAGTTCGGGAGCATTTAAACTAGTATGGCAGGGGGCTAGAAACCTATGTAGTGAAATAGAGGAAAGTGAAAGGCAGACAGAAATAAATGGTAAAAGGGTGAGGAACAAAAAACAAAGGGCCAAACTAATTCATAAAAAATGTGAGCATAAAAAAAGCCTGAGGGTTTTATACCTTAATGCGAGAAGCATCAGGAACAAGGTAGATGAATTAGCTGTGGAAATAGAGGTTAATAATTATGATCTAATTGGGATTACGGAAACATGGTTGCAGGGTGAGCAGGGCTGGGAGCTTAACATACAGGGGTATTCAGTATTTAGGAAGGATCGACAAAAAAGAAAGGGAGGAGGGGTAGCATTGCTAGTAAAAGAGGGGATAAATGCAATTGAAAAGAAGGATATTAACTCAGTTAATACAGAATCTATATGGGTGGAGCTAAGAAATAGCGAGGGGCGAAAAACATTAATAGGAGTGGTATATAGGCCTCCAAATAGTAAAATAGAGGTTAGGGAGGGCATCACGAGGGAAATTAGAGAAGCGTGCAATAAGAGCACAGCTGTCATCATAGGTGACTTTAACTTACATATAGATTGGACTAGCCTAATCAGTAAAAATAATGAGGAGGAGGAATTCCTTGAGTGTTTAAGGGATGGTTATCTGGATCAATATGTCGAGGAACCAACTCGGGAACAGGCTATATTGGACTGGGTACTGTGCAATGAGAAGGGACTAATCAGTAATCTTGTTGTACGGGGACCCTTGGGTCAGAGCGATCATAACATGATCGATTTCTCACTCGAAATGGAGAGCGAAGAAATTGACTCAGAGACTAAGGTCCTGAATTTAAACAAGGGGAATTATGATGCCATGAGACGGGAACTGAGTAGGTCTGATTGGACAACGTTCCTGGGAGGACTGGAGGTAGATAAACAATGGCAAACATTTAAAGATAGAATGACAAAATTGCAAAAATTGTTTATACCAATCTGGCATAAAAGGAAATCTAAAAAGGTGACTCAACCGTGGATAACAGGGGAAATTAGAGACAGCATAAAATCCAAAGATAGGGCGTATAAAATAGCCAAAAAAAGCGCCAGAGCGGAAGATTGGGAACAGTTTAAGATAGAGCAAAGGAGGGCAAAGGGCATGATCAAGAGGGGCAAAATAGCTTACGAAAACAAGCTGGCGGAAAATATAAAAACTAACTCCAAAAGCTTTTATAAATATATCAAAAGGAAAAGACTGGTGAAAACCAAAGTTGGTCCATTGCAGTCAGATACGGGGGAATATATAATGGGAAATAAGGAAATGGCAGATCAACTAAATGCATACTTTGGGTCAGTCTTTACGAAGGAAGACACAAAAAACCTCCCTGGGATATCGGAAAAAATAGGGACATTGGCAAAGGAGGAACTGACGCAAATCAATATCTCTAAGGATATGGTGTTAAGGAAGCTAAGGATATGGTGTTAAGGAAGCTAAAGGGATTGAAGGTGGACAAATCCCCAGGGCCTGATAACATGCATCCTAGGGTACTGAAGGAGGTGGCCCTAGAGATAGCGGATGCACTAAGGATGATTTTTCAGAATTCATTAGACTCGGGAACAGTGCCGATGGATTGGAGGGTAGCTAACGTTACCCCACTATTCAAAAAGGGGGGTAGGGAAAAAGCAGGTAATTACAGACCTGTAAGCCTTACATCAGTTGTGGGCAAAATGCTGGAGTCCATCATTAAGGATGAAATAGCGGAGCACTTAGCAAATGGGGACAGGATAGGACAGAGTCAACATGGATTTACAAAGGGTAAATCGTGCTTGACTAATCTATTGGAATTTTTTGAGGGAGTAACTGGTAGAATAGATGGGGGAGAGCCAGTAGATGTGGTGTACCTGGACTTCCAAAAGGCCTTCGATAAGGTCCCACATAAAAGATTAGCATGGAAAATTGAGGCTCATGGGATAAAGGGGAAAGTTTTGGCGTGGATAGGGAACTGGCTGTCAGATAGAAAACAGAGAGTTGGAATAAACGGCTCATTTTCTGAATGGCAGGCAGTAACAAGTGGGGTACCACAGGGATCTGTCCTGGGCCCCCAGCTGTTCACAATTTACATTAATGACCTGGATCAGGGAGTCGGATGCAGCATTTCCAAATTTGCAGACGACACTAAACTAGGAGGGGGGGTGGGCTCAGAGGAAGAGACCAGGAAGCTCCAGAGCGATTTGGACAGACTGGGCGATTGGGCGGATAAATGGCAGATGCACTATAATGTGGACAAGTGCGAAGTTATCCACCTTGGGTGCAGGAACGGGAGGGCAAATTATTATTTAAATGGCAATAGATTGGGAGAGGGGGAAGTACAGAGAGACCTGGGTGTTCTTGTACACCAGTCACTGAAGGCGAGCATGCAGGTGCAACAGGCGGTCAAGAAGGCAAACGGTATGCTGGCCTTCATAGCAAAAGGGTTAGAATACAGGAACAGGGATACCTTGCTGCAGCTGTACAGGGCACTGGTGAGACCACACCTCGAGTACTGTGTACAGTTTTGGTCGCCTCATCTGAGGAAGGATGTTCTTGCCATGGAGGGGGTGCAGCGGCGATTCACCAGGCTGATACCAGGAATGGCGGGAATGACCTATGAGGAGAGACTATGTAGTTTAGGGATGTACACACTGGAGTTTAGAAGATTGAGAGGGGACCTCATAGAAGTGTATAAAATTCTGACAGGTCTAGACAGACTGGATGCAGAAGGAATGTTTCCCTTGGCGGGTGAGAACAGAACTAGAGGACATAATTTAAGGATAAGGGCTAAACCATTTAGGACAGAGATGAGGGGGAATTTCTTCACTCAGAGAGTGGTGAACCTGTGGAACTCATTGCCACAGAGGGCAGTGTATGCCAGCTCATTAAATATATTTAAGAGGGAATTAGATATATTTCTACGGGCAAAAGGGGTTAAGGGTTACGGAGAGAAGGCGGGGACGGGATACTGAATTAAAGGATCAGCCATGATCTCATCGAATGGCGGAGCAGGCACGAAGGGCCGAATGGCCTACTCCTGCTCCTATCTTCTATGTATCTATGTATCTATGTAAGGCATTATACATCCGCCCCGTATCATCCAGCCACAAATGGATTGGCTGAGAGGTTTGTACAAACCTTTAAAAAAGCAGTAAGGGCCATGTGCGATGACGACATTCCACTGCAGCATAAGGTGGACAATTTCCTGTTAGCCTACAGAAATGCGACACATGCAGTCACCAACCAGACCCCGGCCATGATGTTCTTTAACCGAAGGTTGAGATCTCGTCTGGATTTGCTCAGACCAAATGTACGAAGAGATGTTGAGAATAAGCAAATCCAGCACATCAATGAGAAGCCGACAAGGAGCTTCAATATAGGGCAACCAGTCTTGGCCCACGACTACCGAACAGAGAAATGGCAGCCAGGAATGATATGCACACGGCAGGGGCCACTAATGTACACAGTGGATGTTGGGGAGAACATTGTGAGACGCCATGTCGACCAGATCCTAGAGTCACAGGAACGAGTCAACCCCAGGTCTCGCGTACCTGGTGATGAACCCGACATACAGGTAGCATCTACCCCAGAAACAGTAGCATCGGAAGCTGATGAACCAACCGACGACAGGGGGCCAGAATCGCCTCCGCACCAAGAGCAAGACACTCAGGAAAGGCGCTATCCAGAAAGGATCAGGAAGCCGCCCCAAGACTGAATTTATAAATGGACTATTTGCCGCTAATGTTGCATGTTAAAAGTGTTAATTGTTAAATGAATGTTATGGTAGTGTTAATCTAAAAGGGGAGGAATTGTAGTGTATGTACCTTTAAGGGGAGAACTACTTTTTACAGCTCCTGTATACTGTAGTACCATCAGTGACCACACCTGTATATAAACCCTGAGTAGGGATCTGTACTTTAGTTTTAGAGTAACCTGCATCCAGTAAACACCTGTTGATTGTTCCTCTGCAGTCTCTGTCGATTTATTGAAGGACACCATACATCAAAATTCACGGATTTAACAAAGGAGACAGCAGTGGGTGGGGTGAGCAGATCAGGAAGGAGGCTAGTGAGATTAGATCCCCAGCAGGCATGTTTGGCGGGTAGGTTGTTGAGAGAAGAGGATGTTGCTGCTTGTGAGGAGGTTTCGAAGGATGCCTCGATGGGCCCATCACAGAATTCTGAGATAGGGACTGAAGGAAGCTGTGGGCTTATCCAAGGGGGATTCAAGCCTGGGATGGTGGCAGGAGAGTAGAAAGGTAGAGGAATATTGCAGGGTTGGGGTAGGGATTGTGGCAGGGTACGGGGGGCGGGGGTGGGGGGGGTGCGGTGGAGGGGGGCAAAGTACCCGAGAGGAGAGAAATGAAAGATGGCATGACTGGGTGACAGAAAGGGGAGGAGGCAGGTGAGCGGTGACCCAAGATGAGTCAAGAGAAGGGAAAAAATATAAGGGAGATAGAAGTTTTGGGCTCGTGCCTGAACGGCAACGAAAATGCACAAGCGCGTGGACAAAGAGGGAATTTAGGTTAAAATTAAGGCAAAGGTTTGGATAGATAAGCCCTGGTTGTAAACAGAGGATAGGGAGGAGGTGCTATTTCAGAGTCTAAAGTTAAAGACTTTGGTGGGATGAAGACTTGTAGACAAGATGGAGTCAGCTTGGAGCATCAAACGAACCAAAGTCCAGTTGATAGGAGGTGTGGAGAGTCGACCATGAGCCAGCATAGGTTGATCCAGAGCTCCGGCAGAAGTGAGCAGTGGCCTTGGTGATTAGTAGTGGACACCAGCGGATCCAGTATATGAGCAGAGGAGTGAAGAGCGAGACGCTGTGGGGGTGAAACCCAAGGGCTGAGAGCTGTAGAGGCTAGGGAACCCGACGATGGGCCAAATGGCCTCCTTCTGTACCGTTAACTTCTATGGTTCTATGAAGAAAGGTAGTCAGGGAGCAGATCCAAGAAACAGCTATGGAGAGATGAGGGTGGCTCAAAATCAGGAGTAGCAGGGGGATTTTATTTAGAAAGTTCTAATTTTCTTCTTTCTTAATTTTTCTTATTTTTTATTTAACCTCTCTCCTTTTATTTCTATTGTTGTCTTAGGGATATGTTTTCAGCATATAGAGAAGATAGAATCATAGAATGATGCAGCGCAGAAGGAGGCCATTCGGCCTTTTAGAGAACTATCCAATTAGTCCCACTCCCCTGCTCTTTCCCCAGAGCCCTGCCAATTTTTCCTATTCAAGTATATATCCAATTCCCTTTTGAAAGTTACTATTGAATCTGCTTCCACCAGCCATTCAGGCAATGCATTCCAGATCATAACAACTTGCTGTGTAAAAATATTTCTCCTCACCTCCCCTCTGGTTCTTTTAGATGAGGCAAGATAAGGATGAGCAGACCAACGGAAGAGCTGGTAGCTGGGCGTCTGGAGCAATGGGAAACAATTGTCTGTGTTAAAGTGAGTGGAAAAGGGGCGTGTAGTGTATGTACCTTTAAGAGAGAACTACTTTTACAGCTCCTGTATACTGTAGTACCGGCAGTGACCACACCTGTATATATGCTTTGAGCATGCCTCTGTACTCCCAGTCTTGAGACTACCCTACTCCAGTAAACACCTGTTGATTGTTAAGTTACAGCCTCCGTGTAGTTCTTGGGAAACATCCTATTTTAAGAATCACGGATCTAACAGTGGCGACGAGGTCGATTCGAATCTGCCTGCAACTCTGCATTTCCCGTTAAGGAGTCGCTCCGGGAGGACGGTGGAAGAAAGTCGAGGCCAGAAGCACGGGCATCGACCACGAGCAACCACCCAGTCATCCGGCAGCAAGTAAACATCGCAGGAGAGGCTGTTGAGAGCCGGTCTGGTTCCCCAGCCACGACGATCCAGCAACAGACTGGCAACAGGTGCAGCGCACACCCTTCCCAGACAGCGGCGGCGGGAGCCGACCGACGGCGTAGAAAAGCCGAGCAGCGTCGACGGGGTAAGAGAGAGGGTGAAGCGCACAGGGCGTGGCCGGGGGTTGAAAACCGAGCGGCGTCAAGGAAAAACAAGCAGAGAGAGAGAGAGGGTAAAGCAGCAGCCGGGTTCAGGACCGAGCGACGGCAACGGGAAAGGCGCACAGGAGAACGCGCAGAGCACAGCCAGGGCTCAATGGCTGAATGGCGTCCGCGGGGAGAAGAAGGGAGAGCGCAGGAGACGCCATTGAGCCGTGGAGAAGAAGGGAGAGCGCGGGAGACGCCATGTCGACCAGATCTTAGCGTCACAGAAACGAGTCAACCCCATGTCTCATGTACCTGGGAATGAACCCGACATACCGGCAGCATCTACCTCAGAAACAGTAGCAGTGGGAACCAATGGAAAGGGGCCAGAATCGCCTCCGCACCAAGAACAAGAACCTCGGGAAAGGCGCTATCCAGAAAGGATCAGGAAGCCGCCCCAAAGACTGAATTTATAAATGGACTATTTCTGTTTAATGTGCATATTAAAGTGTTAATTGTTATTTGAATGTTATGGGTACTGTTAATCTAAAAGGGGAGGAATTGTAGTGTAAGTACCTTTAAGAGAGAACTACTTTTACAGCTCCTGTATACTGTAGTACCGGCAGTGACCACACCTGTATATAAGCCTTGAGCATGCCTCTGTACTCCCAGTCTTGAGACTACCCTACTCCAGTAAACACCTGTTGATTGTTAAGTTACAGCCTCCGTGCAGTTCTTGGGAAGCATCCTATTTTAAGAATCACGGATCTAACAGGGCAATAGAACCCTCAATTCGTTAAAGGGTAGCAGGAAACTGCACACGGAACTGTGACAACCTGCCTTCTACTACAACATGATCTTTTCTTCAGATGTTTGGGTGTGTGTATTAGGTTACGTTTGGGCAGGTATTGCTCTGTCCAATGACCCTCACAGAATGTCGGCCCGCTATATGCTACATGTCTTGTATCAAACAAAACTGCAGCTGCTTCTGTCTGCAATACCATGCATAGTTTATATTGTAGCTTTACAATTCAATATATTTTTCCTTTTTCTCTCCACTTCCTCTCTGGTCCCAGTTGGGGGGCTCAAATCACACTGAATTAAATAGTTGTTTACTTGGTGAGATGGCTTCCAATTCCATTGTTGAGATTATTTGTTAACCTCGAGTCAGACAGTGGATTTTTATATCTGCTGAGTGTCCTTAGTCATGGAATCTATTAGCTGTGAGTGAAGGATCTGGCTCAGGTGACAGATGCATGTTTTCTGATGGCTTGGGTAGCAAAGCAATGATAAGTATGAATCTTACTTAGATATAAAATATACAGGAAACTCTCGTTTAAACGGCACCTAAATATCCGGAATTCTCTATTAACCGGCAAAATTCATACTCCGAAAACAACACCTCAATAACCGGAAATGTTGCCGAGTCCGAGTTTCCCGCGGTGGCCGAGTTAGTCAGTGGGGGTAGTTCTCCAAACTGCCACTACTCGGCTTCTTGGCGCTGTCGGAATTCCAAACACCTCAGTAACAGGAGTCTGACTCTTTGTTTGTTAAAAATAGCCTCGGTAGATAACCCTCTCCGTCATCCGGAATTTTTAATCAACCGGCACCATCCCGGTCCCGTCGGTGCCGGATACCAAAGAGTTTCCTGTAGTTACGTGAGGTGGTATCCATTGTTGCTCCCAGCTCTTTTACTCTATCACCAAAGGGGTTTGTACATTCCTATGTCCTATCAGAAACTAATTGGAACTATAGCAACTGTGGCGCTACTTTGGAAAATGTAGCCTAAGAACTCCACGGACCCTTTTGAAGGGACGGGACTTCCGCCTGCTGCTTTGCTGCGCCTTGACGTAGGTACATAGGAACAGGAGTAGGCCATTCAGCCCCTTGGGCCTGTTCCGCTGTTCAATTAGATCATGGCTGATCTGTATCTTAACTCCATCTATCCGCCTTAATTCCGTAACCCTTAATACCCTTACCTAGCAAAAATCTATCAATCTCAGTTGTGAAATTTTCAATTGACCCCCCCAGCCTCAACAGCTTTTTGGGGGAGAGGGTTCCAGATTTCCACTACCCTTTGTGTGAAGAGTGCTTCTTGACATCATCCCTGAACATTGACCCCATCCCAAATCTCATAGATGTGGTGTTTAAAGATTCAGGAGTAGTGCCCGCCCCTGTAGTGTCACGACAGTGTGTCTGCCTTGCTGATGAGGTCAAAGTTAGAGTGGCGCGCCTGCTAATGACTCTCAATTTTATAAACCAGAAGGGTTCCATTCAATTAATGTGCAGCTAGTACGCGATGCCAATCACATAATTTTGCATATCAGTGCCTACTACCTAAGAAGCTGCCAGGACTCAACCCTGGCTGATGGCACCTCTTACGGCATTCACAACCAGCAGGGAACAGGAGATAGAAGAAAACCCTTGGAACAACTCAAATTGTTACTGAGCAGACAATCAGAATACTGAAGTCTCATTTCAGGCACCGTGACAGGTGTGGTGGAGCCCTGCAATATACCCGGGCAAGGGTCTCCAGAGTAATTGTAGCCAGCGCATCTTTACAATTGAAAAAGGGTGGATGAGGATGAGAAAGAGGAAGAAGGAACCGGCCCAGCATTGCCCGAATATGCGGAGGTTTCCCAGGAGGGAGATGAGTGGTTCGAGAAAATCCAGCTCTGAGAGAGAATGTTTTCAGTGGCCCCAGTAATCTGCAGTAGGATGGACCTGGCGTGAGTGACAGAATTTGCCTGGTCCCCAACTTCCACCGCTAACACTGCCAAGGTTCACGGGGCTGGGGGAGGGGCTGCAAGTAGTGGGCCTTGGCCAATTTTGGGGGCACAGCTCGTGCAACCCTCCGCCCCACTGAAGAGGCTGTAGATGCTGGCTAAAGCTTACTGGGCCAGGAGGGTTGCCAGGTCCTCCTGCAGAAAGGGGGAAATCTCACCCCCCCCCAATGGGAAAGGCTGCCCCCAATGGTGCTCTGTGTCAAGCAGTTGTTTGTAATACATCCTCAAAAAAACTTCATCTTCAGGTGTTCAGGCCAGAATCCCAGCCTTGACTGCAAGCGGGCTCCATATCTGCCCCTGTCATCAAGATATACCTGGTCTGACCAGGTGTACCTACACTGAGTTTCACCTGAGGGCCAGAGCATGGGAACTCCTGACTAAAGACGCTGCACCGCCCCTCGCCCCCCCACCAACACCCCCCCCGCCCCCCCACCACCCCCCCACCCCACCCCCCAGCCTCCACAAGGCCATCCTGGAAACTTTATCCTGCAGCCAGGACCCAGCATATCCAGATTGCAGCCAAGGTCGTGGCCATTCCGGTGCACTGCTGCCGAAGTTAGGTTTGGAGTCCATCATTGACATAAGAAAACTACTAGGCACTTGGCCTAAGCGTTAAACAAAGTTTTAATCAACTGTTTTACAACATGGAGGTCTAGTTGTGTCCTTCACTAGTTCCTGTTAAGAATGTCCTGCGCAAGCGGGGCCCGTGCCCGAGTATTTATACTCTCCCTGGACAATGCCACCCGCAGGCCGCTCACTATTATTTCATAAGTCTTTCTTTCATGAATGACTGATTCATGTCAATTATAAGAGCAGTAGAATTTTTCGGACAATAAGCCTAACTTGTATAAGATCATTTTCCTCTGGATGAGCCTGCACCCACCTTCCACCCGCCCCCACCTTCCACCCACCACCACATCCCCCCCCCGACAATTTCCCAACACTTTTCCTCTTTCAGGGAGAATTCCCTCCCTTACAGTAACATTAATGAACAGTTTTCTGCATATTCCAACAGAAAGAAAACACACACGCACACTTTGGCAAATAAATTTCTAATTTAGTTTTTACAACCTACTTCTACTTCTTACTTCCAGTTGTGCCTAAAACCTTGCTAACTCGTGCTTCCAACCTCTTACTTCTCCTGCTGTAGATCTGTCCTGGACAGGCACACATTCCAGGGTGGTCCGTATGGCCTTGAAAACGTCCATCATTGTGTTGTAGATGCAGGTATTGGGCTCACCCAATTCATCCACAACCTGCATGCAGTCATGGAAGTGTCCACTGCCCAGGCTCCTGAGAACAGCCTCGCTAGGGTCCACTGCCCAGGCTCCTGAGAACAGTCTCGCTAGGGTCCACTGCCCAGGCTCCTGCGAACAGTCTCACTAGGGTCCACTGCCCAGGCTCCCGAGAACAGACTCACTAGGGTCCACTGCCCAGGCTCCTGAGAACAGCCTCGCTAGGGTCCACTGCCCAGGCTCCTGAGAACAGCCTCGCTAGGATCCACTGCCCAGGCTCCGGAGAACAACCTCGCTAGGGTCCACTGCCCAGGCTCCTGAGAACAGCCTCGCTAGGGTCCACTGCCCAGGCTCCTGAGAACAGCCTCGCTAGGGTCCACTGCCCAGGCTCCTGAGAACAGCCTCGCCAGTGTCCACGGTCCAGGCTCCTGAGAACAGCCTCGCTAGGGTCCATTGCCCAGGCTCCTGAGAACAGCCTCGCTAGGGTCCACTGCCCAGGCTCCTGAGAACAGCCTCGCCAGTGTTCACGGTCCAGGCTCCTGAGAACAGCCTCGCTAGGGTCCACTGCCCAGGCTCCTGAGAACAGCCTCGCTAGGGTCCACTGCCCAGGCTCCTGAGAACAGCCTCGCCAGTGTCTACGGTCCAGGCGCCTGAGAACAGCCTCACTAGGGCCCACTGCCCAGGCTCCTGAGAACAGCCTCGCTAGGGTCCACTGCCCAGGCTCCTGAGAACAGCCTCGCTAGGGTCCACTGCCCAGGCTCCGGAGAACAGCCTCGGTAGGGTCCACTGCCCAGGCTCCCGAGAACAGCCTCGCTAGGGTCCACTGCCCAGGCTCCTGAGAACAGTCTCGCTAGGGTCCACTGCCCAGGCTCCTGAGAACAGCCTCGCTAGGGTCCACTGCCCAGACGCCTGAGAACAGCCTCACTAGGGCCCACTGCCCAGGCTCCTGAGAACAGCCTCGCCAGTGTCTACGGTCCAGGCTCCTGAGAACAGCCTCGCTAGGGTCCACTGCCCAGGCTCCTGAGAACAGCCTCGCTAGGGTCCACTGCCCAGGCTCCGGAGAACAGCCTTGGTAGGGTCCACTGCCCAGGCTCCCGAGAACAGCCTCGCTAGGATCCACTGCCCAGGCTCCTGAGAACAGCCTCGCTAGGGTCCACTGCCCAGGCTCCTGAGAACAGTCTCGCTAGGGTCCACTGCCCAGGCTCCTGAGAACAGCCTCGCTAGGGTCCACTGCCCAGGCTCCTGAGAACAGCCTCGCTAGGGTCCACTGCCCAGGCTCCTGAGAACAGCCTCGCTAGTGTCCACTGCCCAGGCTCCCGAGAACAGCCTCACTAGGGTCCACTGCCCAGACGCCTGAGAACAGCCTTGCTAGGGTCCACTGCCCAGGCTCCGGAGAACAGCCTCGCTAGGGTCCACTGCCCAGGCTCCTGAGAACAGCCTCGCTAGGCTCCACTGTCCAGGCTCCTGAGAACAGCCTCGCTAAGGTCCACTGCCCAGGCTCCTGAGAACAGCCTCGCTAGTGTCCACTGCCCAGGCTCCCGAGAACAGCCTCACTAGGGTCCACTGCCCAGATGCCTGAGAACAGCCTCGCTAGGGTCCACTGCCCAGGCTCCTGAGAACAGCCTCGCTAGAGTCCACTGCCCAGGCTCCTGAGAACAGCCTTGCTAGGGTCCACTGCCCAGGCTCCTGAGAACAGCCTCGCTAGGGTCCACTGCTCAGGCTCCTGAGAACAGCCTCGCTAGGGTCCACTGCCCAGGCTCCTGAGAACAGTCTCGCTAGGGTCCACTTCCCAGGCTCCGGAGAACAGCCTCGCTAGGGTCCACTGCCCAGGCTCCCGAGAACAGACTCGCTAGGGTCCACTGCCCAGGCTCCCGAGAACAGCCTCGCTAGGGTCCACTGCCCAGGCTCCTGAGAACAGACTCGCTAGTGTCCACTGCCCAGGCTCCTGAGAACAGCCTCGCTAGGGTCCACTGCCCAGGCTCCTGAGAATAGCCTCGCTAGGGTCCACTGCCCAGGCTCCTGAGAACAGCCTTGCTAGGGACCACTGCCCAGGCTCCTGAGAACAGCCTCGCTAGCGTCCACTGCCCAGGCTCCTGAGAACAGCCTCGCTAACGTCCACTGCCCAGGCTCCTGAGAACAGCTTCGCCAGGGTCCACTGCCCAGGCTCCTGAGAACAGCCTCGCTAGGGTCCACTGCTGACTGCAACCATGTCTCTATCCTCTGGTGAATCTCGGCTGGTTTCCCATCTCCCACTTGCAGCCCCTCCTGCTCAATGGTACTCTGTGCTTCTCCCTGTGATCTTCCCTCTCACTTGCTAATTACTCCTCCCGAGTGTGTGCATTTGGGCTGGTGCTCGAGTAAGTAAAGGTGCCATGCCCGAGTTGGCGAAGCTGGTGCAGGAGTTGCTGAATCGGGGTTACCAGGCTGCTCTTGTATTTTTTTGTTCAGCCTCACCTAGAAGAGTTACAAGGGGAATATTTTTACCAAGGGAGATTCTCACATCTAGCTTCAAAGATCTAAGACATTTTCTGAGAGTTTGCTTCTATCCCATGATCCAAAGGGGGAAAAATTGGGTGGTGGCCATTTTGGGATGCTAACGTCGCTGAGGCGCTAAAATTAGAAAAAGTTAATGCCCCTCTGCCCTAACTTCAGTAGTAGTGCCCCAAGCAGGAGATGGGGTGCCACTGGAAAGTGCTCCACCTCCTGCTTGGGGCACTACTACTGAGTTTCACAGTGCTACGTGCTGCCGCGCTACACCTGATTAAAGGGGAGGGCCTAGCGCTGCGCGCACCGGGGCACTGCTGGACCACCGGGGAGTGCGTGTCCTGAAAAGAGCCTGGCACTCAAGAGGAGTGCCAGGCTGAGCGATCGCGGCCAGCACCCCGCATACAAAAGTGAAAGGTGGCAGGTGCTGGCAGTTGGCCAAAATAAAAAGGGCCGCCCGACACTTGCCCTTTAAGTAGTGCCGCCGCCACTGCAAAAACACCCCCTGATCCTGTCGGACGTATTGTCCGGCGATAGGTCAGGGGCGCAAGGGAAGTGTGCGGCTGGGGCGCTGCGCACGGCGATGACGTCATCGCTGGTGGCGCAGCGGCACGGCGCACTACCGGCTACCGCCGCCACTAACCTCCCATGTTAGCGGCGCCGCGCCCGGGCGCTAGGGGATTCGCACCCCGTTAGCGCCCCCCCCCAACCCAATTTTCCCCACAAAATTTCTAAGGTGCCTTATTCTTTAAGCAGCTGCAGCATTTTATGCAGTGCATTTGCATAGCGTTTCCTTTCCTCCCATGGGTAGTGAGCCACTCAGGAGCAGGGACTCCACGCCAAACCTGCCCTGAATAACCAATCAGGCCCACCGCAGGAAAATGAAACAGGTTTCCGGTGGGGTCGTGGGGTAAAGTCCCACCCGCGCTGCGTTTCCGGTGCACAAAGGAAACTCCAGTCCATCAAGGGATATGGGGAGAAGGCAGGGACAGGGTACTGAATTTGGATGATCAGCCATGATCTCATTAAATGGCGGAGCAGGCTCGAGGGGCCGAATGGCCTACTCCTGCTCCTATCTTCTATGTTTCTATAAGCCGACATTTCAAGGAAGGCTCTGTTGTCAGTGGTCCTTCACAGGAGATGTTGGTTCAGGCAGATGTTAAACAAACCCCTGGCAGGATTTGCGAGAAGAGCAGAACGAACCTCTGGCAATGTGGTCAACATTCCTACCTCAACAAACATTGCTAAAAGTAGTTAACTGGTCATTCAACTCATCGTTGATGTGCAAAGTGGCTGCTGTGTTTGCCTAGACTACAGTCATGTATTTCAAAGTAATTCATTACACGTAATGCATTTTGAAATATTTAAAGAAATGTATTTCTTTCTTCTTTCTTTCTTTCTTTCTTTCTATCTTTCAAAAATACCTTTCTATTAGAAAAGTTTGACAGATCGTGTGTAGTTCTGTGTGTTGGGTTGGGTAAAAGCCCAGGAGATCGGGTGTCAAGGTGGGTGGGTGGGTGGGTGGGTGGGCGGTGTGTAGGTTCGGAAAATCCAAATACCTGTTCTGCACACATGGGTGAAACTTTCTAGGAATTAAATGGAAGGTCTTTTTATCCTCTGGAATTTCTCCAAAGACTTGGCTTTAGTGATGCGTACTTTGCATAATTTGCTACCAGAAGACGGACATTCAAGCTTTTGTCATCTTTCACGCACAATCACACTTGTCAAACCAGACATTGGCCTAGAAATTCGATGATGCCAAAAAAAGGATGCGGCGCCGCGAAGCGAGATATGCGAGCGCCCGTTCAAAAAGCACAGGCAGCACATCAGCTTTGTGCTGCATGCTAATAATGGTGATTATAGCACACAGCCTAGCACAAAACGTGCTGCTGACAGGCTGTGCGCTCAGCAAGGGGCTGATGTTCACGTTGCTCAAGCGAAGCTGGTTTTACTTAGAGTAGCCTGCTCCTCTTAAAGGCAGTCTGCACGTCTTAAAGGTGAGCTGCCTTCTGCAGATAAAAAATTATAAAACTGCTTCAGCACTAATACAAATGGCTCAACAGGCCAGGGAAAGGGCACCCAGGGTCTCGCCTTAGCACTCGAGCTTTATGCATGGGGTCAACACTGGAAGAGAGGTCCTCTACCCAAAGGGGGCAGGGAGGCCCTCCAGAAAGAAGGATGTGGGACCAGATCGCCAAGGTGACACCCCCAGCACCTGGCTCCAGTGCCCAAAGAAGTTTCATGACCTCAGGCGAGTGTTCAAAGTCAGTGAGTGCATCTTCTCCTATCAACTGCACCACTAGCCTCACACTGCTCAATGCACGACTCCCGTCCCCATGCCAATCACTCACCTACCAACAATCTCTATCAAACATGAGGCACACCTCACATTCCTAGCTTCACCTCATCCCCTTGGAGGAGACAGTGCTGGCCATTCTTGACAGGGGCATGGCTGAGACCTTGGCCAGCGGCAGGGCTGAAAGAATAAAAGATGCTGGTAACCTCATATGTTATCTTCCTTCTCATAACCCACTTCTCCCTCATCCCACAATCTCTTCTGAGGCACATGGTATAAGCATGCACCTCTTGCTTTCCCCCCCGCCCCACCCCTACCACAACCTTACCCTTGCGCCTTCCTCATTTCAGACAGCTAAGAAATCCAGTCTTCCCAGCCAGTGGTTGACCAAGAACAGTGAGAGGAGAGTGAAGAAGAAGAGGAAGAAACACCATCACTCGATCTCACACTCCCAGCCACCAGCTCCTCGAGGTTGTACTGCAGGGCCATCTGCAGTGTTTCCCACTGAAAGACAGCAGCTTTCCACCAGCCATGCTGCAGCCACTGGGGTAGCACTGTGTAAGTGCACTGGGATAGGCAAAGACACATGCAAGACAGTCACTAAGGGAATGCACAAGGGTGATTAGTTGATTTTTTGATGTAATATTGGATGCATATATGGATAAAGTTGGATTGGAAAGTTTTCTTTGTGGTGACTTTTATTTCAGCATTGTGGCCAAGAGGACGCTTTGATGGTCAGTAACAGAGGGAAGGGAAGGTGTGGGACTAATGTTGAAAGGAGAATTGGGGTTGTGTTCATTGGGACCACAGGTGGATGATTCGATCACGGATATCCTGGCCAGAAAGGGTCTGTCTGGGTTGCCTTCTTCCTTCTGCTTCCTCCTTTTCTGCTTTATCCTTTTCTGCTTCCTCCTCTTCTGCTCCTTCCTTCCTCTGGGAGCAGCTTGTCCCCTTTGCTGCCTCTGCTCCATCTGCAAGTCATGCTGCAGCCCAAAGGAGGATTGCAACTAGTTGTGTGTGTCCCTTTAAGAAGCGCTGGCAGCGGCTCCGTTGTACTGCTGCACGCACGTTCTTCTGTGCATGGTTTGGAGAGAGCATTAATAAGGGCGTCCAAATCCAAGATCGTGCATCAATTCAGCGTGGCACGCCGATTGGCATCACAATCTGAATCATTTACATATGTGAAGCGAGCATAGGCAACAGCAGCGCTGCCGACCTGCCCAAAATGGCGGCCATTGCGTTGCGCACCAGAAGCATGCAGAAGCGAGGCGGCCACCATTTTTTCTTCCAAACCGGCTTTAACGGCCGGCGCAAGTGGCTCCAATTTCCTGGCCGTTGTGCTGAGAGGTGAGGCTGTGCAGTGGCAATAACATCATTCAATTTTTCTTCCGCATTATCATTTCTCGTTG
The DNA here is from genome assembly GCF_052327205.1 of Somniosus microcephalus. Lineage (NCBI taxonomy): Eukaryota > Metazoa > Chordata > Chondrichthyes > Squaliformes > Somniosidae > Somniosus > Somniosus microcephalus. The sequence continues at coordinate 350,879,383 of NC_140989.1, forward strand.
CTAAATCTGTTTCTTCCTGCAAAAACAACAAATGCATGAGTTATTTCAGAGATATTAGTTTCAGGCAACCTACAGCAACAAAGCTAGCTCAATTTGATTAATGCAAATTTGCTGCCTAATTCTGTAATAAATAATGTTATTGTTTTATGATGGATAGCTGTGCAATGATGAAAGAAAAAAAAACATAATTTCAGTGTCAATATGTGGCCCCTGAAAATTAGTCAGATGAGATTTGTCACATTGTAAGTGGAGCCACGATGGGGGTGAAACTGTTCTTGGGCAATAGCACAAAACAGGCGACAGCGAATCGGCAGCCCGTTTTACACCCCGCCCCATATTCTTTTCTACTGACTTCAACATCCAAAGCCATAAAATTACACTCAAGTTGGATGAGTTTAAATGGAACTAATGAGATTAGGAACCAAAAGCTCGCTGCCAAAGCAGTTTGATGCTGATGGCTTTAATCAACACTGGACCAAGATTGAAACTAATTTTACAACAACCTCTTGCAGTTATATAGCATGTTTAATGTAGCAAAACGTCCCAAGGTGCTTCACAGGAGCGTTATCAGGCAAAAATTGACACCGAGCCACAAGGTTGGTCAGAGAGGTAGGTTTTAAGGAGTATCTTAAAGGAGGAGAGAGAGGCAGAGAGGTTTAGGCAAGGAATTCCAAAGCTTAGGTGCTAGATGGCTGACACGGCCGTCAATGGCGGGGGAAGGAAATGGGGGATGCACAAGAGGCCAGCTTCGGAGGAGCGTAGAATTCTTGTAGGGTCGTAGGTCTGGAGGAGATGGTCATGGAGAGATTTGAACACGATAAGAATTTTTTTAATCGAGGCGTTGCTTTTATTCCAGTGCATTAGAAAGAATTGGGTGGTGTAGATTTTTCATTGTGAGCTGGCATTGCTTTTGAAAAGTACAAAGATTGTGAGCAAAGTTTAAATTCCAAACACTTCAGAACAGACTTTGTGAGGTGCACTGTTGCAGGCATGTTACCATAACAACCACACATCTACCAAGGAAATCCAGACATTAAATAATCTGTTCTTGCTTTAGTAAAGTCTACTACTTTTTAAAAAAAAATCATTATAACACTATTTTTAAATACTGATTGCCTAAACAGACAACACACTTAACTTGTTTTTCATTCATTCACGGAATGTGGGTGTCACTGGCAAGGCCAGCATTTATTGCCCATCCCTATTTGCCCTTGAGAAGGTGGTGGTGAGCCACCTTCTTGAGCTGTTGCAGTCAGTGTGGTGAAGGTACTCCCACAGTGCTGTTAGGTATTGCACCTGTTCAATATCAAATGTGCAGACCTCTGTGATAAAATGCTCACAACTATGTGGCACATGCATTATTTGCTTGTGCCTGCCCGTTGGGTAAATATTATAGTCAACAGGCACTCAACATGAATGTCATTGTTGTCAACAGCCTATAATTCAGGAGCGACAAAGGCATTCGGGAATTTGGTCAATGTTCTCATGAGTGACGTAAGCCCAGTCATGTTAAAAATGTTGAAAATGCTGGAAATACATAACAGGTCAGTAGGCACCTGAAAGACAAAGATGTATTGATGTTTTGAGTGGCACCTTTCATCAGAACTGTCATGGTCAGAGCTCCTTTAGGGCACTGACTAAATTGATTTGGGTATAGGAGAATAATAGAAAGTCCAGATATACAATCTACTTACACAAAGAGGCAGATAATGGATTTAGTAACTAATGAACCAAGAAGTCAATGTCAACAGTAAATATTTTACAGTAAGTCATTACATATCCTTTATATGTGCCGTAATTAGCAAATTTACTTAACGATGTATTTCAAAATGAAGTTAAGATACTCAGAACTCAGATGTAAAATGTTCCGAGGAAGATTGGTTTTGAATGAACAGATTTTTAACTGGTGTCTTGGCGCCCAATTCTGTTTCAGAACAATATAAAACTTAGCCATCACTGTAATTTATTATCTTGAGATGACATCAAATAATATCATCATATCTATTCATAATCTACAGAAATTATTCAACTTTCAAAATAACTTGAATTTGCTGGTCGAATACACTCTTGTGTTGTGCACAGAATAAGATGATGAGCTGGAAGCTAAAAACGAGAAGTATCTGTGTGACAGAGATGGGGACTGGGGCACTCTGGTGAGGGAGTCCAACAGTGGGAAAGAGTGTTTGAGGGAGCTGGAGATTAGGATATAGGGCTGGAAGGAGTCAGAGACTCGAACTGATCCTGTGAGGTAGTTAAGATCTCAAAGAAGTTGTGTGTGTGTGTGCGGGGGACTGCAACATACTGTGTATAAGTTTGATACTGGCTGCTACTAGAGCAGTGAAAGTATGGCCAGAGGGGGCAGTATCGGAGCTTCAGGATTGCTTCGAACGCACTGATTGGGGCATGTTTGCCCATAATGACATCGAGGAATACGCATCCACAGTGCTATTCTACATCAACAGCTGCATCGAGGTCGTCACGACCCACAAAAATATCAGGTCATACCCCAACCAGAAACCCTGGATGAACGGAGAGGTCCGCTCACTGTTGAAAGCACACGACGCAGCATTTAAATCTGGCGACGCGGCAGCTTACAGTGCAGCTAGGACCAACCTAAAAAAGGGTATCAGGACTGCCAAAAGGAAACAGACACTACGGATAGAGGATCACTTCCGCAACAACTCGGACCCCCGGCGCATGTGGCAAGGCATCCAGTCCATCACTGACTACAAGGGCAAAAACACCAGTCCCCCGGTCAGCGACGCCTCCCTTCCGGAGGAGCTTAACAACTTCTACGCTCACTTCGACAGGGACAACAAGGAGCCGGCTACCAAAGCCTTGCCACCCCCGGAAGACCAGGTGCTCACTCTGTCGACCTCCGACGTAAGGGGCGCTCTAGGCAGAGTGAACACACGAAAGGCTGCTGGACCGGATAGCATCCCTGGACGGGTACTCAAGGAATGTGCTGATCAGCTGGCTGATGTCTTCACCGCCATGTTCAATCTGTCATTGGCCCAGGCAGTAGTCCCTACATGCTTCAAGACCGTCACCATCATTCCTGTGCCTAAACAAGCGGCTGTGACGTGTCTGAACGACTATCGACCTGTCGCACTCACACCCATCATAATGAAGTGTTTCGAGAGACTGGTCTTAGCCCACATCAAAGCCAGTGTTCCTGCCTCCCTTGACCAACACCAGTTTGCCTATCGTGCAAACAGATCAACGGAGGATGCAATCACAACTGCTCTACACTCGGCACTGAATCACCTAGATGGTAAGGAGACCTACATCAGAATGTTGTTCATAGACTACAGCTCAGCATTCAACACTATCGTCCCCAACAAGCTGGCCACCAAACTCCAAACTCTTGGCCTGAACACTTCCCTCTGCAACTGGACCCTGGACTTCCTAACAAACAGACCCCAGTCTGTCAAATTAGGTAACCACACCTCCCCCCCCTGACCCTGAACACGGGGGCCCCCACAAGGATGTGTGCTGAGCCCCCTCCTCTACTCCCTCTTCACCCACGACTGTGTGGCTGTTAATGGTTCCAACACCATCATCAAGTTTGCAGATGACACCACGGTAGTAGGCCAGATCACCAACAACGATGAGTCAGCCTACAGGGAGGAGGTCCAGCATCTCGTGAAGTGGTGCGCCGACAACAACCTGGCCCTTAACACCAAGAAAACAAAGGAAATAATCGTGGACTTCAGGAAGTCCAAAGGCGGAAGTCACACCCCCATCCACATCAATGGGGCGGAGGTGGAAAGGGTGGCCAGCTTTAAGTTCCTCGGAGTCCACATCACGGAAGACCTCTCCTGGTCCCTCAACACCTCCTCTCTGGTGAAGAAGGCCCAGCAGCGCCTATATTTCTTGAGGAGGCTGAAGGGATGTAATCTGTCACCCCTGGTCCTCTCTAACTTCTACCGCTGCACTATAGAGAGCATTCTGACAAACTGTATCACGGTATGGTATGGCAGCTGTAGCTCCCATGACCGGAAAGCCCTGCCGCGGGTAGTCAAAACTGCCCAACGCATTACCGGCACCCGGCTACCGACCATAGTAGAACATATATATCAGAAACGCTGCCTACGGAGGGCACGGTCCATCATCAAAGACCCTACCCACCCCAGCCACAGTCTGTTTGCCCTCCTACCATCTGGAAGACGCTACAGGTGCATTCGCACCCGTACGACCAGATTTAGGAACAGCTTCTTTCCCAGGGCTGTCATCCTACTGAACTCCACAAATAAACACTAAAGCCTGCACATCTGCCAATGCACTTTATTATGGTCATATTTATGCTAATATACTGCAAGCCAAATGTATAAATGTATGTTGAATGTTTAAGTGTCCTAATCCAAATTGTACACTCTCGGGAGCCGCAAGCCTACATTTCGTTGTACTGCACTTGTGCACTAACAATGACAATAAAAGTTGATTTGATTTGATTTGATTTGATTGATTCAGGGATTTGGTGACTAGAATGAACTCTATGAGGGACTTAGCAATTGGACAGAACGGGGGAATCCATTGTGGGCTAAAACTAACTATGCAGGGGACTTTGGAGTAAATGTGCAAGACAGCTATAGATTGTACTGACTGAAGAGACTGCTATGGTAGTGGGATTAAGCAAGACTGGATTGATGGAGCACCCACCAGCAGGACTCTAGTACTCCATAAGGATATGGATGAGTTATGAACTAGGTGCAGGTAAACGTTAGCAACTCAATGCCTGTGTAATAAGAGCCTAGAAATTGCCAGCCACAGTTATTAGGGACTCAAATTTGTGAAGGTTAGATACAAGGGTGAGTTACATTGCATTTGGGGCAAGGACATTAATCCTTAGAGCTGGGAACCAACACCCAACAAAACAGAATTAAAATCAGATAAAGTGGAACTGAAAATCATCCCTGGTACTGAATAGATTGCAATCTATCTTAAAGTTCAGATGTAGGTGGTATACTGTGGAATGTTTCTATGGGATTTGACAGGTGTAGTTTTATTGTTTCTTGAAGATTGCTGAATCCTACAAAAAGGCATTTCTGTCTTGTGTTAATATTATGAAACAAAGCTGACATGAATCTGGGAAAATAATGGCTATGTCACTGCTTTAAATATTGGAGAAAAATAGTCACTGCAGAATACGTTGATAAAGGACACCGAAAAGTATAAGTTATGTTGACTTTGTATTTTTTGTGATCAACTTTAATAAATTTATTGTGGAAAAGAATGAATGGGGATCCTGCCAAGCTTCCACTGAAGTTACACCGTCGGTAGGGCTGAAGTCACGAGGGAATTCTCCTCCCACCGTTTATCACTTTCCTCATAATTCAGGCATTTAATGCCAGGGATTAACCTGTAGAGCTTCTCTATACCACTTTCAGGGTTTGAATATCAACAACAACAACTTGCATTTGTATAGCGCCTTTCACGTAGTGAAATGTTCCAAGGTGCTTCACAGGAGCGTAATCAAATAAAATTTGACACCGAGCCACATAAGGAGATATTAGGGCAGATGAGGTTGGTTTTAAGGAACGTCTTAAAGGAGGAGAGAGGCGGAGAGGTTTAGGGGGAGAATTCCAGAGCTTAGGGCCTAGGCAGCTGAAGGCACGGCTGCCAATGATCGAGTGATTAAAATGGGGGGATACGCAAGAGGCCAGAACCGGAGGAGTGCAGAGCTCTCGGAGGGTTCTAGGGCTGGAGGAGGTTTCAGAAACAGGAAAGGGCGAGGCCATGGAGGGATTTGAAAACAAGGATGAGAATTTTAAAAGTGAGGTGTTGCCGGACCGGGAGCCAGGGGTTATGGGTGAACGGGTCTTGGTGTGAGTTAGGATATGGGCAGCGGATTTTTGGATGAGCTTAAGGTTATGGAAGGTGGAAGATTGGAGGCCGCCCATTAGAGCTTTGGAATAGTCATGTCTAGAGGTAACAAAGGCATGGATGAGGGTTTCAGCAGCAGATGAGCTGAGGCAGGGGCGGAGTCGGGCGATGTTACGGAAGTGGAAGTAGACGGTTTAGGTGATGGCGCGGATATGTGGTCGGAAGCTCATCACGAGGTCAAAATCGAGACCAAGGTTGCGAACAGTCTGGTTCAGCCTCAGACAGTTGTCAGGGAGAGGGATGGTGTTGGTGGCTAGGGAACGGAGTTTGTGGCTGACCTACCACAATGCCTGAAATTAAAAACCCTTCATGGCCTCACCTCTCCCTACCTCTGTAACCTCTTCCAGCCTTACAAGCACCCCCTGAACTCTCCGTTCCTCTGACTCTGGCCTCTTGTGCATTCCTCTCTCCCTTCGCCCCATTATTGGCGGCTGCGGCTTTAATTGTGCTCTGGAATTCCTTCCCTAAACCCCTCTGCCTCTCCATCTCCCTCTCTTTTTTTTAATTATGCCTCTATGAAGCACCTTAGGATGTTTTTCTACACTAGAGACACTTAACAGAGGCCTATATAAATGCAAGTTGTTGTTATTGTTGGCAACCAAAGCAGGACTTAGCATCCGAGGTATGTCTGACTCGGGCACTGCACAGGTTTAGCACAGAGGATTCTCTGACTTGTACTCTACTGTTTTGGCTGTATGGTTCAACATTCTGCTTGTTCTGTAACCATAAATGTTCAGCGCCAAGTCTATTAATGCTCCTCAATCTATTTCAATTTCACTATTAACTAAATCAACATGATCCATGAAGTGCGTATATAGAAACTGGAAATCTCAAGGCCAGAAAGAAGCAAAGGTCCATCCGGTCTGCCTTCCCATTATCCCAGTAGTTGTAACTAATGATGTGTTTCTCTTCAAGCTACCCGTCCAACTTGACCTTGAAGAGACCTAACATACAGCCTAGGTAAGTAATTCCAAAAAACTCACCCAAACAAAAGCAAAGTACTGCGGAGGCTAGAAATCTGAAACAAAACAGAAAATGCTGGAAATACTCAGCAGGTCAGGCAGCATCTGTGGAGAGTCAACGTTTCAGGTCAACGACCTTTCAACAGAACTCACCACCTTCTCAGTAAATTTATGCTTTCCTGCATTCCGCCTGAATCTTACCCCCCTTTTACTATCGACTCCTGTTCTTCTATCCTGCACCAAATAATAAAGCTCTGATTGATCCTTTACACCACTTGTTATGTTCATTAATAAATAGACATTTTTATTATGAACACAGCTAGCTTTTGCTAGTTACTTTATTGAGCACATGTGGACTAGCTGCAGTATCTGTAGAGGCTTCCATCTTGACTGCTGCCTTGTGGGTAGCCTAGTGCCTCATGGGTAATGTAGTCTTAATATCATACAGCTGGGTAGTGTAGTCTTATACATACAGCTATATACAGCTCTATGGCTCCACCTAGTGTCCACTATAGAATGACATGTTATTGATCGTTACATCCCCCTTTCTTTGAGGTTTAACAAAATCAATATCAATCAACTTTCAAGAAAACAATAAAGATAATATCAGTAACACTTTTGTTAGTGCTCTATAAACATAAACATTTTCAAAACAGTCAACACATTTTCAAAGCTTTACATTGTACTCAAAGATTAAGTCTATCAGGCTCTTTTACTTCACGTGTGGATCTTCTCAACACGGGTAAGTCTGATGTGTCTTCATGAGATTGTTCTGGCGGTGAATGACAAGATGCAGTTGCAGCATTGTCATCAATCTGCTCTTGTATAGATCGAGGTCTCCTTGCGATCTTTGCTTGGAGAGGGTTTCAGTGTTTCCTTCACTCTTCATGCCATAACTCTCAATGTAGTCAATGCACTCTCGAAAAACTGCTGACAGCTGGATCCCATCATACAGCATAGTCCTCTCAGCAGCCTCGGCTAATGGAACACCAAAGATTGGCCTGAGGGAAGAAGGAGTATCCACCGGAGCTGCTTCCTGCTCTGGTGCAGGCTTCTTCTTTTTCTTTTTCTCTTTCCACTGCTTAACAACATCTGCTGCGGTTATATCTTTGGACTTTTTCTCCTTGTGTTTTTCCTCTTTGTGCTTTTCTTCCTTTGGCTTCTCTTTGACCTTAAAGTCTTTTTCTTTCTTCTTGGAGAAACTAGGCTTTTTGAAGACATGGATACCCTTTGGCCTTTTCATCCTTGATGGGCTCTCTGCTTCATCACCTGAGTCATCTGGTCTGCTTATGGCACAGTTTATACGGTAGACTCTCTTGACCAGTTCTAAGTCTTCACAAGCTTTGTCACCTAGTATCGAATCAAGTCTTTCAGCCACAACAGAAAACATGAGATGATGCACTTTGTCTTTGACTATCACTTTGAGTCTGCATACACCTAAGCTATCTATTTTCTGTCCATTATAGTCCTTCAGTAGTACTGACTTTTTCTGTATTTTGGGCTTTTCTTTCATATTTTTTATGTCACTCATACTGATTAAGTTTGCTTTTGCCCCAGTGTCCAGTTTCAATGTAACTAATGCTCCATTTATCTGCAGTGGGATCATCCATTTGTCCTCTTTTACTGCATTAACTTTATGTTCAGCATTGTCCATTTCTGAGGGCTGCACATTTTCTGTATCCTTTTTGATATCGTCACATGACACCATTCCTACAAAAAATGTCTCACTTAAATCAGTGTCCTCAATCACATTAACTTGTTGCCCTTTCGTTGTTTTTACTTTTGAAAAGCATTGTTTGGCAAAGTGATTTTTTCCATTACACTTTGTGCACATTTTTCCAAACGCTGGGCATTGTCTTAACTGGTGTTTGTAACCACAGCGTTTACAATTAAAAATTTCATCCTCCGATTGCTTTTCATTTCTGTTCTGCCCACGTTTCTTCCCCTTGTAGGACACAGCACCGACAGCAGCATTATCACTCATTACATTCGCATCATTATTGATTTCACTGAAAGTCTTCGCGTGCTTTCGAGCTAGCTCGCTGGCTTGGCATATTTTCACTGCATTTTCCAAATTTAGTTCGGTTTCTCTCAACAGACGTTCCCTGACTTTTTTTATCATGAACACCAAACACAATCTGGTCACGAATCATGGATGATTTCAGCTCAGAGAAATTACATGTCTGTGCTTTCAGTTTCAGATCAGTTATAAAGCTATCAAAAGTCTCATTTTGTTGCTGTGTCCGAGAACGGAAGATGTATCTTTCATACGTCTCATTCTTTTTGGGAGAGCAATGTGCATCAAATTTTTTTAGCACATCTTCTAATTTTCCTCTGTTCTCCTCTGGATTAAATATAAATGTATTAAATACCTCTATCGCCTGTGGGCCTGCAACCGTAAGCAGCAACGCTATCTTCCTTGCGTCTGGCTTCGTACCGAATCCGATGGCTGCAAAGTAGAGTTCGAATTGTTGTTTAAAAGTCTGCCAATTGTAGTCGATTTTTTTTTGTGAGATTCAAACGCTCTGGTGTCTTCAAATTCTCCATGTCGCTTTTCACAATTTTCAGCAGATCTTCACCACCCTGGTACCATGTTATGTTCATTAATAAATAGACATTTTTATTATGAACACAGCTAGCTTTTGCTAGTTACTTTATTGAGCACATGTGGACTAGCTGCAGTATCTGTAGAGGCTTCCATCTTGACTGCTGCCTTGTGGGTAGCCTAGTGCCTCATGGGTAATGTAGTCTTAATATCATACAGCTGGGTAGTGTAATCTTATACATACAGCTATATACGGCTCCACCTAGTGTCCACTATAGAATGACATGTTATTGATCGTTACACCACTGAGCTTTATTGATTTAAGTATCTCAATCCTCCTCCTCAGTCTGCTGTTCACCAATTAGAAGCATCCTAGTTCAGTGAGTGTATTCTCGTATGTTATATTCCAGAGTGCTCTATCTGCACCTTTCCAAGGTCAGCTTAACTCTGCTGCATTGAGGGTTCCAGAACAGCTCACAATACTCCAGGCTTGACTTGTCCAATGCTGTATACAGTGAAAGGAAAACCTACTTGGATCTACATGCTATTACTCTTTTTTATACAACCTAACATCCCATTTGCCGTCTTTACAGTAGCCAGACATTGGCTCGATGTTGTGGGGCATCTATCTACAATAATTCACAGATCCTTTCCCAGATTCACCTGTCAGTGCTTTCCCATTAATCCTGTAATCCCTCTGCTTATTTCATACCCTAAGTGCGTGACTTTACACTTATCTACATTAAACTGCATTGACCAAATGTGCGCTCAACTCCCCAAACAGTGTAAATCTCCAATAACAACAGAAAATGCTGGAAGCACTCAGCAGGCCAGGCAGCATCCGTGGAGACGGAAACAGAGTTAACGTTTCAGGTCAATGACCCTTCGTCTGAACTGGAAAAAGTTGGAGATGGAACAGGTTTTTAAGCAAGTGTAGGGGCAGGGAAAGGGGAAGGGGAGGAAGGAACAAAAGGGAAGGTCTGTGATAGGATGGAAGGCAGGAGAGATTAAGAGACAAAAGGGATGATGGTGCCAGCAGAATGAGATGGAAATGGGACAAGTTAAGAAACAAAAGATGACTCTAGATGAAGTGTAAATGGCAGAATGATTGACAGCTGCCATGTTTGAGAGAGAGAAAAACAAGATGGGGCAGAGGTTATGGTCTGAAATTGTTGAACTCAATGTTGAGTCCAGAAGGCTGTAAAGTGCCTAATCGAAAGATGTGGTGCTGTTCCTCGAGCTTACGTTGAGCTTCATTGGAACAGTGGAAGAGGCCGAGGACAGAGAGGTCAGAGTGGGAGTGGAGCGGAGAATTAAAGTGACAGGCGACCGGAAGCTCGGGGTCACCTTTACAGACTGAATGGAGGTGTTCCGCAAAGCGGTCACCCAATGTAGAGGAGACTGCATCGTGAGCAGCGAATACAGTCTACTAAATTGCAAGAAGTACAAGTAAATCGCTGTTTCACCTGGAAGGAGTGTTTGGGGCCCTGGTCAGTGCGAAGGGAGGAGGTAAAAGGGCATGTGTTGCATCTCCTGTGCTTGCACGTGAAGGTGCCGGGCGAAGGGGAAGGGGTGTTGGGTGTGATAGAGGAGACTCGTCATCAACAGCTATACTAAAACCCAAGTAAACCACTGGGCAGATTTTCAGCTTGCCACCTGGCCATTGATCTAGTGTCATGGATCGGCCGCCGGTTATAGAAACTTCCCAATTTTCCAACTGCCATCAAAATGAATGGAAATGATTTGTATAATGGGTGGTTGATGCGCAATGTCAATTCTACATTCGGACTGTGAGTTGAAAATCTACCCCCTGTGTCTGCACTGTTGGACCATATCTACATTTTTAGTTATTTTATCAAAAAATATATTTTTTTTCCCTTTTGTAAATCTATGCTGAACAGCATCAATTAGTAATTGGCCTAGAAATTCGGAAGCCCGGGGCTGTAATCGATCCCTGTACCTGAATGGCGAGGCCCGACGCGCCCCCAGTATTGCGCCTCAGTTGAAATGAGGATAAAACACAGCACTTAAGTTCTTAAAAGAAAAAAAAATTCCATGTGGATATTTGTTTTGTGTAATCCCAATCAGATTTGCACAGGAAATGTGCAAACTATTCATTTATGGGATGTGGGCGTCGCTGGCTGTGAAGGAATAAGCCGTATAACCTATTCAGAAAAATGCACTATTTTTTGAAAGAACTCTGGCCTTATTAAAACATGACAAACTGGGTCTGGAAATCTAGAAACCGAACGATGAAAGAGCGGTGAAAGCATTCTGGCTACAGAGATAAGATAAGTTGTTGACACTGAATCAATAACCTTATTGAAACAGAAGGCTGAACCTTTCGGAATGAAACAATGGTTCACCCTGGATAAGGTGTTCTAAATTACACTTCGTAAAGAAGTACAAACATCTGCCTTCATAAAAATGACATCAAGTAAAAAACACACCTGCCGTTACACCGTTTCTTATGGTAAACTTAGAACACCTAGAGAGGAGACATAATTCTGTAATGCTACCAGCTGAGGTGATTAAGAATTGCAGAAATCAGCAGAAAACTGACTAGCGATAATTAGCTTACATCAGCAGAAAACCTTAAAGGAAATACCACTGGAAAAGGGTATGAATATTGAACTCTCAAATGGGATAGTAGACTTGCTTTAAAGGGGTAAAGCGATTCTTGGCTTCAAAGGCGGCTCTGTAAGTCTCCAACTCTTTGTACCTCGGGGATCAAAGGTATTTGATTTTGGTGGATATCCTGAATAGAACTTTAAGAACTGTAAAACTGTAGCAAAGTTAAGATTTGAAAGTAAGGTTCTCTGATAATAGGATTGTAAGCTTTCTCTTTTTGGAACTGTTAATGTTGCGATTGACTCACCAACTGTAAACTGCATGTCGGTTCTTTAATAAATCTATATATTTTTAGAATTGTCTCACATAAGACTTCTGTATCAAACTCACAAACTCAATTTCTGTACACTCTTTGGTGAGGAGTTGCAGAATTCTGGGCCCTCATAACATCCGGAACGTTACAGTCTAGCTAAGCTTATTAAAAGCGCTATCTGGAGGATGGTAACATCTTCAGGTTGTTCCTTTCCTTTAGGGAGAGATAGTTCGGACCTTTAGACCCAATTAAGTGTCTTTAGGATTCAGCTACCTCAAACTTTAGTTGAAAGTGAACGTCTGAGGAAGATGCCTGATCTGGGGTAGCCCTAAAGGGGCTAGAACTAGTAATTATCCCTTCATGGCAAGACCAGCGTTTATTGCCCATCCCTAATTGCCCTTGAGAAGGTGGTGGTGAGCCACCTTCTTGAACCACTGCAGTCTGTGTGGTTTCATTTTTATTATTTTGTTTCAGTAGCAGCTTGTTACAACTGAATGACTTGATAGGCCATTTCAGAGAGCAGCTAAGAGTCAACCAACATTGGTTTGGAGTCTCATATAGGCCAGACCTGCAGATTCCCTTCCCTAAAGGACATTAGTAAACCAAATGTGTTTTTACAACAATCCAATAGTTTCATGGTTACCGTTACTGATTTTTATTTAATTAACTGAATTTAAATTCCCCAGCTACCATGGTGGGGATTTGAACTCGCAGTCCCTGGATCATTAGTCCAGACTCTGACTGGATTACGATCCCAGTGACATTACCACTATGCTACCGTTCCCATGGGTCAGTGAAAACAAGCAAAAGGAAACAAAAAGCTACATTCTTTGAAATGTTTTTTTTAAAAGGCCTGTGGAAGGTGGTAACAGTCGTACTTTCAGCATTGTGCTCCTCTCCAGCAGGTCAGCATTGCTGCAAGAACGTGGTGGGAGTTGTGAAGCTTTAATAAAGGTTGTTGATTGGCTGTCACTGTAGTAACCAAGGATACCGTCCCCCTTTCCCCTTTCTCCCTCCCCAACCTTGTGTCTTTTCAGTCATAATATTTATAGAGAAAGAAGGTGGAAGCACAAAGGAGCGCTAACCCTGAACTTAAGGTTACAGTGTTTCGTTATTCATTGGGGAAAACTTGGTTTTCCGGCTTGTTTTATTTTTCTTTGTCCGGTGCACATTTTTTAAAATTTGAAAACACGTTATAAAATTGATGAGTTTCGTGAGGACTTACTTTTAATAAATTTGTACGTAACGCTCGAATTAAAATTACAAAATGACGTAACCTTTCTGTAACTGTCAAGGTGGCGTTCATTTTCATCCTGACATCTGGGTCCATGTTCCCCGTCAGCACTAGCGAGGCAAGTCTGAGAAATTCCAGCCCTACAGCAATTGCTTCGTGCCACTGGGAAGTATGAGCCTGATCACCAGATTATATCAAGAGACTATATGGCAAGCTGAGACTGACCAGAGAGGGAACAGGCAAAAGAGAGACAAGGACGGCGATTTTGCCAGCCCTGGGGAGGCGGGTTTGGAGGCGGGACTACTGGGAAAATGGCAGAATCTGGGGGCGGGTACCCATCCCACCCCCAACCCGCCTCCGTGCCATCTTCCCAGGAGGCGGGTAGCCGACCCGCACCACGTCCCGTCTCCTGGAGGCAGGAAGGGGATTACAGCCACTTAACTGCCTGTTAACAGGTAGTTAACAGGCAGTTAAGAGGATTATCCCCATTTTCCCTCCAGAGATGCGGGCTTCCTGACGTCGGGAATCCCCGCCAAGGTCAACGAGGTGAGCAGTGGGTCTGCAGGGGTCGGAGGGGTGCAAAAGTGCGCCGTGGAGGTAAGTGATGGGTGCAAGTGTGGAAAGGTAAGTTTGTGAGGTGAGTGAAAAGTGATAGAAAATGCTTACTTACCTTTGTTTTTTCCTGCAGGCTTCAACCGTTGGACATGCGGAGACTCTTGCATCTCATCGGTAGAGATTACAGATGGCTGCTGCATTCTCCGATGCAACAACCATCTAATTTCTGCTCACAAAAGAGGTTTGATGCGTCTTAGCATGGAAAATTGAGGCTCATGGGATAAAGGGGAAAGTATTGGCGTGGATAGGGAACTGGCTGTCAGATAGAAAACAGAGAGTTGGAATAAACGGCTCATTTTCTGAATGGCAGGCAGTAACAAGTGGGGTACCACAGGGATCTGTCCTGGGCCCCCAGCTGTTCACAATTTACATTAATGACCTGGATCAGGGAGTCGGATGCAGCATTTCCAAATTTGCAGACGACACTAAACTAGGAGGGGGGGTGGGCTCAGAGGAAGAGACCAGGAAGCTCCAGAGCGATTTGGACAGACTGGGCGATTGGGCGGATAAATGGCAGATGCACTATAATGTGGACAAGTGCGAAGTTATCCACCTTGGGTGCAGGAACGGGAGGGCAAATTATTATTTAAATGGCAATAGATTGGGAGAGGGGGAAGTACAGAGAGACCTGGGTGTTCTTGTACACCAGTCACTGAAGGCGAGCATGCAGGTGCAACAGGCGGTCAAGAAGGCAAACGGTATGCTGGCCTTCATAGCAAAAGGGTTAGAATACAGGAACAGGGATACCTTGCTGCAGCTGTACAGGGCACTGGTGAGACCACACCTCGAGTACTGTGTACAGTTTTGGTCGCCTCATCTGAGGAAGGATGTTCTTGCCATGGAGGGGGTGCAGCGGCGATTCACCAGGCTGATACCAGGAATGGCGGGAATGACCTATGAGGAGAGACTATGTAGTTTAGGGATGTACACACTGGAGTTTAGAAGATTGAGAGGGGACCTCATAGAAGTGTATAAAATTCTGACAGGTCTAGACAGACTGGATGCAGAAGGAATGTTTCCCTTGGCGGGTGAGAACAGAACTAGAGGACATAATTTAAGGATAAGGGCTAAACCATTTAGGACAGAGATGAGGGGGAATTTCTTCACTCAGAGAGTGGTGAACCTGTGGAACTCATTGCCACAGAGGGCAGTGTACGCCAGCTCATTAAATATATTTAAGAGGGAATTAGATATATTTCTACGGGCAAAAGGGGTTAAGGGTTACGGAGAGAAGGCGGGGACGGGATACTGAATTAAAGGATCAGCCATGATCTCATCGAATGGCGGAGCAGGCACGAAGGGCCGAATGGCCTACTCCTGCTCCTATCTTCTATGTAAACTACAGAGAATGTAAGTGTTTGACAGCTTCACAGAGCTGTCAAACGATGACAATTCATCTGTCAAAAATTTTTGACAGATGAAACTGTTATGTCCGTGTAACTTAATGTTGTGTCCTTCAATAATCAGACTGCAGGGAACGATTCAACAGGTGTTTACTGAACGAGGGTTACTTTAGAACTAACTGTACAGTTCACTACTCAGGGTTTATATACAGATGTGGTCACTGCCGGTATTACAGTATACAGGAGCTGTAAAAAGCAGTTCTCTCCCTTAAGGTATATATACATTACATACATTACAATTCCTCCCCTTTTAGATTAACAGTACCATAATACTCATTTAACAATTAACATTTTTAAGATACAATGTTAGATGAAAATAGTCCATTCATATATTCAGTCTCTGGGGAGGCTTCCTGATTCTTTCTGGATAACGCCTTTCCCGAGTGTCTCGCTCTTGGTGCAGAGGCGATTCTAGCACCCTGTCGTCAGTTGATTCATCAGCTTCCAATGCTATTGTTTCTGAGGTGGATGCGACCTGTACGTCGGGTTCCTCACCAGGTACGTATGGCCGAGACATGGGGTTGACTCGTTCCTGTGACTCTAGGATCTGGTCAGCATGGCGTCTCACAATGTTCTCCCCAACATCCACTGTGTACATTAGTGGCCCCTGCCGCGTGCATATCGTTCCTGGTTGCCATTTCTCTGTTCGGTAGTCGCAGGCCAAGACTGGTTGCCCTACATTGAAGCTCCTTGTCGGCTTCTCATTGATGTGCTGGAATTGCTTACTCTCAACATCTCTTCGTACGTTTGGTCTGAGCAGATCCAGACGAGATCTCAACCTTCGGTTAAAGAACATCATGGCCGGGGCCTGGTTGGTGACTGCATGTGTTGCATTTCTGTAGGCTAACAGGAAATTGTCCACCTTATGCTGCAGTGGAATGTCGTCATCGCACATGGCCTTTACTGCTTTTTTAAAGGTTTGTAAGAACCTCTCAGCCAATCCATTTGTGGCTGGATGATACGGGGCGGATGTGTAATGCCTTACCCCATTCCTTTTCATAAATCTTCGAAACTCTTCGGACACAAACTGTGGTCCATTATCAGTGCAAATCTGCTCTGGCAAGCCGTTCCTGGCAAAAATGGTCCATAGGACTGCAATAGTTTTCTCCATGGTGGTGGAGGACATTTTGATCACCTCAGGCCATTTCGAGTGCGCATCCACGGCTATTAAAAACATTGAGTTCATGAATGGACCAGCAAAATCAATATGCACCGGTTGCCATGGAGATGAGGGCCACTCCCATTGGTGTAGAGGGGCATGTGGTGGTGCATTTTGGACCTTCTGGCATCCTGAGCAGCTCTTTGTCAGGTCCTCGATTTGCTGATCGATCCCCGGCCACCACACATAAGCCCTAGCAAGGCTTTTCATTTTCACCCCTCCCAGATGACCTTCGTGAAGCTCATTGAGCACTCTCTCCCTTAACTTGGGTGGAATTACCACTCGGGATCCACACATCAAGGTCCCCTGGCATACTGACAGCTTTTCTCTTCTGGATGAGAATGCTGGCAACAGTGAGTCGCCATGTGCTGGCCATCCCTTCACCGTCAAATCATATACCCGAGACACTGTTGGGTCATTTCGGGTCTCCTTCTCTATACCAGCGTTAGTTACTGGCAAGCATTCAATTATAGTCGAATGAAATATTTTGACAGGATCCACTGCTGGTGCTTCCTCCGCAGTAGGCAGTGGCAGGCGTGATAGGCCATCAGCGTTTCCATGCTGTTTCGTGCCCTTATACTCGATTTCATATTGGTGCACCCCTAGAAAAAGGGACCATCTTTGTAGCCGTTGTGCAGTCATCACCGGAACGCCCTCCTTTGGATTAAAGATGGAGACAAGTGGTTGGTGGTCAGTCAGCATGGTGAACTTCTGCCTGTGCAGATAGTGATTGATCTTTTTCACTCCCCACACTAGGCTGAGGGCCTCCCTGTCAATCTGGGCGTAGTTACACTCGGCTGAGGTTAGTGACCGAGACGCAAAGGCTACTGGCCTCTCCGAGCCGTCCGGGAATTTGTGCGACAGCACCGCTCCAATGCCATAGGGTGATGCATCACACGCCAACCGAATTGGTAGTGCTGGGTTGAAATGAGCCAACACCTCTTTTGATGTGACCAATGCTTTGCTCTTCTGGAAAGCTCGTTTACATTCGTCACTCCACTTCCATGCTACCCCCGTTTGCAGTAGGGTGTTCAGTGGGTGTAGTACGGTAGACAAATTTGGCAAGAACTTATGGTAGTAGTTCACCAGCCCGAGGAACGACCTCAGTTGTGACACATTTTCCGGTGCTGGAGCCTTGACTACTGCCTCAATCTTTTCAGGGGACTTATGTAACCCCTCTTTATCAATAACGTGGCCACAATATGAGATCTGCTTCTGGAAAAACTCGCATTTGTGGCGATTAGCTCGGAGCCCATATTCCTTCAATCTAGTGAGCACCTGCTCCAGGTTGGCAAGGTGATCACTGTCATTTTCGCCCATGACCAGGATGTCGTCCAAATAACACTGGGTCCTTGGAATCCCTTGCAGGACTTGTTCCATTGCCCTTTGCCAAATAGCCGGAGCTGATGCTACCCCGAACACCAGCCGGTTGTATTGGTAGAGACCTTTATGAGTGTTGATCGTGAGGTACTGTTTCGAGGCTTCTTCTACCTCCATTTGCAGGTACGCCTGGGCCAGATCAATCTTAGTGAAGCATTTCCCCCCAGATAGCGAGGCGAAAATATCTTCAATCCGCGCAAGCGGATATTGTACAGTGTGAAGGACTGGGTTCACTGTCACCTTAAAGTCCCCACAGATGCGAACCTTCTTTGGTTCCCCAGGCGTATTACTCAACGACCACTTCATTACAGGAACGATGGGTGTAGCCCAATCGCTCCAGTCCACTTTGGACAGTACTCCTGAACGTTCCAAACCTTCCAGCTCTGCTTCGACGGCTGGGCGGATCGCATAAGGTACCGGTCTCGCCTTAAAAAACTTTGGGCTTGCATTTTCCTCTATTTTGATCGTCGCTGTTATGCCTTTTAGTGTTCCGAGTCCCTGCTGGAACACTTCTTGTGCGTCAGTTAGCATTTTTGACAGTCGTCCAGGTGTGACGTCGTCATCCTTTTTGGCATCTACAGTCAGTGCTTGTATGGAATGCCAATCTAGCTGTATCTTCCGGATCCATTCACGTCCTAGTAGTGGTGGTCCTCCATCTGGCAATACATGTAGGTCCATTTTTGGTGTTTCCTTGCCGTTATATATAACGTTCACCCTTATTTTTCCTTTGGGGTAGACCTTTTGCCCCGTGTACGTCTTCAAGACAATCTTTGTATCTCTCAAGGGTATATGTGAGAATAGCCGCTTGTAGTCCCTTCGGTTTATGACTGTTAGGGCTGATCCTGTGTCCAATTCCATTTTCACTTGGACTCCTGCTATCTTGAGCGTGACCCAGATAGTTTGGTGATCCTCTGTTTTGATCACATTATGTAGTTTCAGACAACCCAGCTCCTTGCTTCCTGAGTCTGTATCACTCTTCTGTTTGTCTGAACTACTCTCCGTCACCTTATGTACCTTCTTGTACTTCTCCTGTGGAGATTTCTTGCTGCTGGTTTTCTTTCCCGACCTGCAGACTCTTGCTATGTGTCCTACTTTTCCACACTGTCTGCACACTTTGTCCTTGAACCAGCAATCATTATGGTCGTGTGTTGTTCTGCCGCAGCGATAGCACTTCACTGTTCCGTATGACATTTCATTTGTGCCATATTCTTGCGGTCTCCGTTGTATCTCTGCAGCGCCCCGTGCTGCTGCTTCGTGTGATACTGCAATGCTGAAAGCCTTGTCCAGCGTAAGATCGTTTACTGATAGAAGCCGTTTCGGGGTTCCTTCACTTTGAAGCCCACACACAAACTTGTCCCTTAAAGTACCTGCCAGTCCCGTTCCAAACTGGCAGTGTTTCGATAGCTTGCGCAGTTCCGTTAAATACTCAGCATTACTTTCATCTTTATGCTGGTTCCTTTTGTGAAACTTAAATCTTTCTGCTATCAGCAGCGGTGTGGGGTTTAAGTGGTCCTGTAGGATTGACACTATGTTTTCAAAATCCTTTTCTACTGGCTTCTCTGGGGTTACTAGGTTTTGTAGTAAGCCATACGTTTTTGCACCCATTGAATTCAACAATACCAGCGCTTTCTTGTCATCTGGCACTTCATTCGCCTTGCAGTATACTTTTATGCGTTCGACATATGTCGTCCAATCTTCGACTTCATTGTCGAACGCTGTGATACTGCCACTATTCAGCATTTTTGGGTGTGGTTAGACTGGCTTAAAATGGCGTCTCCCGCGCTTTCCTTTCTTCCCCGCTGCGGCTTAAAATGGCGTCTCCCGCGCTTTCCTTTCTTCCCCACTGCAGCTTAAAATGGCATCTTCCGTGCTGCTGCCAACGCCGCTCTCGGCGGTCCTCGTGGCAAATGGCGATGCCCTGTGGGTTTCGTGCGCTGCTCCTGCGCTGCTGCCAACGCCGCTCTCTGCGGTCCTCGTGGCAATGGCAGCGCCTCGTGTTTTCCTGCGCGCCTCTCTCC
This sequence comes from Somniosus microcephalus, assembly GCF_052327205.1. Taxonomy (NCBI): domain Eukaryota; kingdom Metazoa; phylum Chordata; class Chondrichthyes; order Squaliformes; family Somniosidae; genus Somniosus; species Somniosus microcephalus. The sequence goes on from NC_140989.1 coordinate 350,899,469, forward strand.
CCTGTTGACGCTGCTTGGCCCTTGACCACCGGCTGCACTCTGCTATCTCTCGTCTCTGTCCCCCGTTGTCGCCATTCGGTCCTGAACACCAGCTGCGCCCTGTGTGCTCTGCCCTCTCTCTCTCCCCCGTCGACGCTGCTCGGCCTTTTTCTGTGCCGCTCGGTCGGGCTCTAGCCCGTCGCTGTCAGGGAAGGGTCTGCGCAGTACCTGTTGCCAGCCCGTTTCGCTGTACCACCGTGACTGGAAAGCCAAGCCTGGCTCTCGACAGCCTCCCCTGCGATGCTCAAATCTCCGCTGGAAGACTGGGCGGTTGCCCGTGGTCGACGCCCGTGCTTCTGGACTCGACCTCCTTCCACTGTTCTCCAGGAGCGAATCCCTGGGAGGTGATGCAGAGTTGCAGGTAGGTTCGAATCTGCGTCGTCGTCAATGTTATGTCCGTGTATCTTAATGTTGTGTCCTTCAATAATCAGACTGCAGGGAACGATTCAACAGGTGTTTACTGAACGAGCGTTACTCTAGAACTAACTGTACAGATCACTACTCAGGGTTTATATACTGGTGTAGTCACTGCCGGTACTACAGTATACAGGAGCTGTAAAAAGTAGTTCTCTCACTTATGGTATATATACATTACATACATTACAGAAACGTCATATGCAGACGTTCTCTGGAACCGGCTTGCCCTCAATTGGCCTGCTAAGCCCGCTGGGCAGGCTTAACAAGGTCAATCAAGGGAAAATAGCGTGGGTTGGCCACAAGTCGATGGAGACGGGACTAAAACTCAACAAGTGGAAGCCCCGCCTCCAAAAGCTCCCCATTGACAAAATCGAGCCCAAGGTGACGTAAAAAGAAACTGCCAGCTGCAAAATGTAAGTTTGCCAGAACAAAACTGAGTACCTGTATACCCATTAGTCATTGGAAATAGTTGCAGATAGAGTCTAGAAACTGGAATACAAGTACATGGTTTGTGATTTTGCATTAAGTTAAAAATTAATGGAAATTTTTGGTAATTATGAAATAGTCCTTTATTAAAGTTTATTACATAGTGTCATAGTATAGCAACATAGCATAAGACGGCACAGAAGGAAGCCCATCGCGCCTGTGCTGGCTCCTTGGTAGAGCTATCCAATCAGTCCCACTCCTCTGCAGTTTCCCCATAGCCCTGTAATTTTTTTTTCCTTCAGGGATTGATCCAATTCTCATAGAACATAGAAGATAGGAGCAGGAGTAATCCATTCGGCCCCTCGAGCCTGCTCCGCCATTCAATGAGATCATGGCTGATCATCCAAATTCAGTACCCTGTCCCTGCCTTCTCCCCATATCCCTTGATCCCTTTAGCCTTAAGAAATATATCTAACTCCTTCTTGAATATATTTAATGAACTGGCCTCCACCGCCCTCTGTGGCAGAGAATTCCACAGGTTCACCACTCTCTGGGTGAAGAAATTCCTCCTCATTTCAGTCCTAAATGGCTTACCCCTTATCCTTAGACTATGACCCCTGGTTCTGGACTCCCCGGCTATCGGGAACATCCTTCCTGCATCTAGTCTGTCCAGGCCTGACAGAATTTTATAGGTTTCGATGAGATACCCTCTCAATCTTCTAAACTCCAGTGAGTATAAGCCCAATCGACACAATCTCTCCTCATACGTCATTCCTTTCATCCCAGGTATCAGCCTGGTGAATCTTCGCTGCACTCCTTCCATGGCAAGAATGTCCTTCCTCAGGTAAGGTGACCAAAACTACACACAATACTCAAGGTGTGGTCTCACCAAGGCCCTGTACAACTGTAGCAAGACATCCTTGTTCCTGTACTCGAACCCTCTTGCTACGAAGGCCAACATACCATTTGCCTTCTTAACCGCCTGCTGCACCTGCATGCTTACCTTCAGCGACTGGTGCACAAGAACACCCAGGTCTCTTTGCACTTCCCTTTCTCCCAATCTATTACCATTCAAATAATAATCTGCCTTCCTGTTTTTGCCACCAAAGTGGATAACCTCACATTTATCCACATTATAGTGCATTTGCCATGTTTCTGCCCAATCACCCAACCTGTCCAAATCGTACTGGAGTTTCACGACATCCTCCTCACAGCATACCCTCCCACCCAGCTTTGTGTCATCTGCAAATTTGGAGCTATTACATCCAATTCCCTCGTCCAGATCATTAATATATATTGTGAACAGCTGGGGTCCTAGGACCGATCCTTGCGGTACCCCACTAGTCACTGCCTGCCACTCGGAAAACGACCCGTTTATTCCAACTCTTTGCTTTCTGTCCGCCAACCAGTTCTCTATCCAAGTCAATACCTTGCCCCCAATCCCATGTGCCTTAATTTTGCACGCTAATCTCTTATGCGGGACCTTATCGAAAGCCTTCTGAAAGTCCAAATACACCACATCTACTGGTTCTCCCTTATCTATTTTACCAGTTACATCCTCAAAAAATTCCAGTAGATTAGTCAAGCATGATTTACCTTTTGTAAATCCATGTTGACTTTGTCCGATCCTGTCACTGCTTTCCAAGTGCTCTGCTATTACATCTTTTATAATGGACTCTAGCATTTTCCCCACTACCGATGTCAAGCTTACCGGTCTATAATTCCCCACTTTTTCTCTACCACCTTTTTTGAATAGTGGGGTAACATTAGCTACCCTCCAATCCATGGGTACTATTCCAGAGTCTATCAAGTTCTGGAAGATGACCAGCAATGCATCTACTATTTCTAGGGCCACTTCCTTAATACCTTGGGATGTAAATTATCAGGCCCTGGGGATTTATCGGCCTTCAGTCCCAACAATTTTCCTAACACCATTTCCCTACAAATACTGATTTCTTTCAGTTCCACCCTTTCATCAGACCCTATGTTCCCCGGCATCTCTGGGAGGTTATTTGTGTCCTCCTTTGTGAAGACAGAACCAAAGTATGTATTTAGTTGGTCTGCCATTTCTTTGTTCCCCATTATAAATTCCCCCCATTCTGACTGCAAGGGACCTACGCTTGACTTCACCAATCTTTTTCTCTTCACATATCGATAAAAGCTTTTACAGTCAGTTTTTGTGTTCCGTGCAAGCTTACTCTCATATTCTATTTTCCCTTTCTTAATTAATCCCTTTGTCCTCCTTTGTTGAATCCTAAACTGCTCCCAATCCTCAGGATTATTGCTTTTTCTGGCCAATTTATATGCCCTCTCTTTGGACCTTATGCTATCCCTAATTTCCCTTGTTAGCCACGGTTGGGTCACCTTTTTTGTTTTATTTTTATGCCAAACTGGGATGAACAAATTCTGTAGTTCATCCATTCGGTCTTTGAATGTTTGTCATTGCCTATTCACCGTCAACCCTTTGAGTGCCATTCCCCAATCAATCCTACCCAACTCGCTCCTCAGACCATCGTAGTTTCCTTTATTGAAATTGAGGACCCTAGTCTCCGAGTCAACTACTTCATTCTCCATCTTAATGAAGAATTCGATCATATTATGATCGCTCCGACCCAAGGGGCCTCGTACAACAAGATTGCTAATTAATCCTTTCTCGTTACATAATTTCTTTTGAAAGTTACTATTAAATCTTCTTCCACCACCCTTTCAGGCAGCACATTCAAGATCATAACCACTCACTGCATTACAAAATGTTTTTGCATGTTGCCTCTGGTTCTTTTCACTTTAAATCTGCGTCCTCTGGTTACCGACCCTTCTGACACTGGAAACGGTTTCTCCTCATTTACTCTATCAAAACCCTTCATGATTTTGAACACCTCGATCAAATCTCCTCTTAACCTTTATTACAGTGATAACATCACAGTGAACATAAGGAAACCTCTGAGCTTTCGGCTGAAAACTTGATTTATCCCAGAGAGAGTGTTTTCGCTTGCCCAGATTTCCAGGTAAATACGTAGCATTACTCAGGAACAGAGAACTCTCTGCAGTTTATTTAGCCGAGTAATTTTGTCATGTGATCTGACACGATCCTCCTTGTCTTCAGAAGGTGGTAGACTTTGAATTAGGCTTCAGCTGCCAAGCAAATTTTATTAAGTCAGCATAGAGCAAGCAGCTAGAAGCAGCAAAACAATCAATATTTTTACAGTAGTTGTTAAACTTATTAACAAATAATAAATCGATCCTACCTGCTGTGCTAAACTATGATGTAAGTAATCTTCTTAAGCAGCGTTTCTTTTCAGTGTCTCACCACATACAGAAGCTGCCTGGCCTGACTATCTCACTGATTTGAACAAGACAGGAACTGAGGGCGATTTTAACTCTACTCGCTCAACAGAAACATGGCAGGTAGGCACTTAAACTCTTACCTGTCCGAAAGCCATCACGATCGCAACATCTGCAAATTTAACCTGCTCTCCTGGGCAGGCACCAAGGACAGGCGCCCGGAGCCACCAGGGTCCTTCTTTACATATGCATGTTGCAGCCCGGTGACATCACTGAGATCCGACTGTAATTTTAACTCCGGCCTGAGCGGGGAATCCACCTGGAGTTAAAACTGGGGCCCTAGGAGCAGGAGTAGGCCGTTCAGCCCCTTGAGCGTGCTCCACCATTCAGTTAGATCACAGGTGATCTATCCCTCAACTCAATTTACCCGCCTTTGCTCCATATCCCTTGATACCCTTACCTAACAAAAATCTACCGATTTCAGTCTTGAATATTCCAGTATCCACAGCTTCTTGGGGGAAGGGAGTTCCAGACTTCCACCACCCTTTGCGGGAAAAAGTGCTTCCTGATTTCACTCCTAAATGGCAAAGCTCCAGTTTTAAGATTATGTCACCTTGTTCTGGATTCCCCCACCAGAAGAAATAGTTTTTCTGTATCTACCCTATCGAATATCTTTATCAATTTAAAGACCTTGAGGGAGAAATTCAGTAGCGTGCAGGAAGGGGCGCTAACTTTTGAGAAGTTGGAAGATTAGCGCCAGGCACTAAGCAGTCTCGCTGCCCGCTAAATTCAGTCTCCGCACTCAAAGAACACAGGGGAGCGCTAAATCAGGCGCTAATGGCATAGGTGAGTGGTGTTGGGCTCCAAGCGACAACGAGTATGAGGTGTGTAATCGGAAGTGAACATTGGTGCAGGTGCTTTCCAGCCATTAAAAGGGAGGGTGCCTCAAGTCTGCACACCAGCCCCCCGATGATTCGGGGAGTGTGGTACGGTGATATGCAAAGTGCTTTGACGACCCGCAACACTCCGGGGACTAAGCAGCCTTTATTTGGCTGCAGGTACATCCTGCGCTCTCTGCCATTCATAACTGACCTTTCAAACGGAAGTTCCTTGACAGCTGGGGTGGATCCCTTTAAGTAGCGCCCCGCCCGCCGCCAGCTGGCTGGTTCATGCCTCCGCTCCCTGGCGCTGTCAGCGCGAGATGGTAAGGCAGGGGGCGCTACTGAAGTTTGCAGATCGGGCACCCTGCGAGCGTTGCACACTCGCTGACGTCACGATCTGCATGGCGAAAGGGGCCAAGGCGCTAACCGTTATTGCCGGCGCTTCAGGGGCCGGTGAATTTGCCGTGCGGCGCAGGGTTCGCCCCGCCGCGGCACCACTGCCTGAGCGCCCCGTTAGCACCTCCGTCAGGCGCTAACTGGGGGTGCTAACCTACTGAATTTCACCCCCCTTGATTCGATCGCCTCTCAACTTTCTAAAGTCAAATTAATACAATCCAAGTTTATGCAGCCTGTCCTCATAATTTAACCCGTTAAATCCTGTTTTCATTCTGCTGAATTTGAGCTGTACCCACTCCAAGGCCAATATTATGTTTCCTGAGGTCCAGTGCCCAAAACTGAATGCAGTACTCCAGATGGGGTCTGACCAAGGCTTTGAACAACGGAAGCATCATTTCCTCACTTTTGTTCTCCAATCCCCTTGAGATGAAGGCCAACATCCCATTCGCCTATTTGATTACAGGTTGAAAATACCTTCAAAAAAGTGACTGAGCCCAAGTTGATTTAATTAACCACCTGTTAAGAGTAATAAAAAGCTACCAATCAAATGCATATTTGAACTAATCCCAAAAGATGTTCATATATGTATTGTAAAGCTTGGCCCCTGCTTAAGACACAGCACAGACAAACAGACTAAAATGTGTAACAGTTGTCTCACGATAAGCTGGGACACCTAAAAGGTTCTGTGAGTGAGGCTGGATTCCAACTTCTTACATAGTGACACAGGGTTAAAGAAACCTTGCTAAATCTTAGTCAAAAAGGCTTCATTTTTGTGACAACAATGACAACAATAATTTGTATTTATATAGTGCCTTCAATGTATTAAAACAGAAGTGGGGATGTTCGCTGATGATTGCACACTGTTCAGCACCATTCGAGACTCGTCAGATACTGACGCAGTCCGTGTCCATATGCAGCAAGACCTGGACAACATTCAGACTTGGGCTGACAAGTGGCAAGTAACATTCGCACCACACAAGTGCCAGGCAATGACCATCTCCAACAAGCAAGACTCTAACCATCTCCCCTTGATATTCAATGGCATTACCATCACTGAATCCCCCACTATCAACATCCTGGGGGTTACCATTGATCAGAAACTGAACTGGACCAGCCATATAAATACTGTGGCTACAAGAGCAGGCCAGAGGCTAGGTATTCTGCGGTGAGTGTCTCACCTCCTGACTCCCCAAAGCCTTTCCACCATCTACAAGGCACAAGTCAGGAGTGTGATGGAATACTCTCCACTTGCCTGGATGAGTGCAGCTTCAACAACACTCAAGAAGCTCGACACCATTCAGGATAAAGCAGCCCGCTTGATTGGCACTCCATCCACCACCTTCAACATTCACTCCCTCCACCACCGGCGCACTGTGGCTGCAGTGTGTATCATCTACAAGATGCACTGCAGCAACTCTCCAAAGCTCCTTCAACAGCACCTTCCAAACCCGCGACCTCTACCACTTAGAAGGACAAGGGCAGCAGACGCATGGGAACATCACCACCTACAAGTTCCCCTCCAAGCCACACACCATCCTGACTTGGACCTGTATCACTGTTCCTTCACTGTCGCTGGGCCAATATCCTGGAATTCCCTTCCTAACAGCATTGTGGGTGTACCTACACCATATGGACTGCAGCGGTTCAAGAAGGTGGCTCACCACCATCTTCTCAAGGGCAATTAGGGATGGGCACAAAATGCAGGCCTAGCCAGCGACGCCCACATCCCATCAATGAATTTTAAAAAATACGTCCCAAGGCGCTTCACATGAACGTTATCAAACATAATTTGACACCAGTCCACATAAGGAGATATTAGGACAGGTGACCAAAAGCTTGGTCAAAGATGTACGTTGCAATGAGCATCTTAAAGGAGGAGAGAGAGGTAGAGAGGCAGAGAGGTTTAGGGAGGGAATTCCAGAGCTTGGGGGCTAGGCAGCTGAAGGCACGGCCGCCAATGGTGGAGCGATGAAATCGGGGATGCACAAGAGGCCAGAATTTGAGAGCACAGAGCTCTCGGAGGGTTGTAGGGCTTGAGTAGGTTACAGAGGTAAGAAGGGACGAGGCCTGGAGGGATTTGGAAATAAGGATGATGTTGCGGCTGCCGCGGAACACGAATGGAGGCCGAACCGATCTGAGGAACACATGGCTTTTATTACCTTCTCTTGAGAGATGGCTGCACCAGCTCCTCTCTCTGCTAAACCCGAAAACCGCATGAGGGCGACGCCCGCGCTTTTGAGTACACACTGAGGGCAACGCCCGCTCCTTTGTCATGCCTTAAAGGCAGCATGCTTCTTAAAGGCAAGGTGCCCGATTTATTGTCCACGGACGGAAAAGTGGATTGCGCCCGTTTAGGTGGCGATCCGCCACACAGCTCCCCCCAGAATCCGCTTAGGAGGTGTGGACGAGACGGTGCGGCAGTCTGATGGGCCGGCCGGAGCGGCTCTTGTAGGACGCCGGTGGACGTGGAATGGCCGGGCGTGGAGCAGCCGGGTGTACTGGCTTGAGGGCAGGTCGGCCGCGTGGCGGTGGACGAGCTACTGGGACCTGCTCACCGGGCTCCGAGTGTGCTGGCTTGAGTCGGTCAACCGACACTTTTTCAGTCCTGTCGCCCACTTGTAGGTCGAAAAATTTGCCCCCAGCCTGTAGCACTTTGTAGGGCCCGTCGTACGGGGGTTGAAGGGGTCCGCAGTGGGCATCGTGCCGGACGAAAACGAGCCGTGCCTGGTGCAGGCTTAGCGGGACGTGTGAGATGGATTCGCCGTGCCGGGCAATGGGCACCGGGGCGAACTGTAGCGCCGGTGAGGCGAAGTCGTGGCGTTGCTGGTCGGCTGACCAGGGTGTCGTGGCGGTGGGCAGGAACTCGCCGGGTACGCGCAGCGGCTGGCCGTACACGAGCTCTGCTGCCGATGCGTGGAGGTCTTCTTTAACCGCGGAGCGCAGGCCGAGGAGGACCCACGGGAGTCGGTTGGTCCAGGCGCCGTCCTGGAGGCTGGCTCGAAGAGATGCCTTCAAGGATCTGTGGAACCGCTCACACAGTCCGTTGGCTTGGGGGTGGCACGCTGTGGTGCGGTGAATGGTCACCCCGAGATTGCGTGCGATGGCGGTCCAGAGTTCAGAGGTAAATTGCGGACCTCTGTCCGACGTCATGTCGGAGGGGACGCCGAACCGTGCGACCCAGGTGCTGACGAAGGCTCTGGCGATGTCGGCGGTGGTGGTAGAGGTCAGTGGAATTGCCTCGGGCCAGCGCGTGGTGCGATCGACGATCGTCAGCAAGTGCGTGTGGCCTTGCAACGGCGGCAGGGGCCCGACGATGTCCACGTGGATGTGGTCGAATCTACGTGAAGGGACGGTGAACTCCTTGAGGGGTGCTTTCGTGTGTTGCTGCACCTTGGCCCGTTGGCAGGCTAGGCAGGAGTTGGCCCAAGTACGCACATCCTTGCGAAGGCCGCGCCAGACAAAGCGGTTGGCTACCAATTTGATGGATGCGCGGGCGCCGGGGTGGGAGAGGTTGTGGAGAATCTCGAATACCCGGCGGCGCCAGGGCGCTGGGACGACGGGCCGAGGTTGAGATAGGGATATGTCGCACTTGACCGTGACTGCGGTCGGGCCGCAGGCGACGTCGGCCAGGCGTAGCCCTGGTAGGTTGGTAGGTGCGGAGAGCAGATCAGGGTCCGTGAGCTGGTCTGCTGCGAGTTGAGCATAGTCGACTGCCAGGTGTGCGGCGTGGATGGCGGGGCGGGAGAGGCAGTCGGCTACCACGTTGTCTCGGCCGGAGACGTGTTGGATGTCCGTGGTGAACTCGGACACTGCCGCGAGCTGGCGCTGCTGCCTGGCGGACCAGGGGTCGGTTGTCTTTGCCATTGCGAATGTCAGGGGTTTGTGGTTGACAAACGCAGTGAAGGGGTGGCCCTCCAGCAAAAACTGAAAATGGCGGACCGCCAGGTACAGCGCAAGGAGCTCGCGGTCAAAGGTGCTGTACTTGACCTCCGGGGGGCGTAGTTGGCGGCTGAAGAAGGTAAGTGGTTGCCAGGCGCCGTCGACCCACTGCTCATACACGGCGCCGACCGCGTGGTCGGAGGCGTCCGTGGTGAGCGCTACTCTGGCATTGGGCCGTGGGTGCGCGAGCAGGGTGGCGTCGGCGAGCGCGGTCTTGGTGGAGTTGAAGGCGGCTGATACGTCTGCCATCCATTCGACCGCCATCTTGCCGCTCCTGCCCCGGAGGGCTTCATACAGGGGCCTCATGAGGGACGCCGCTTTGGGGATGAAGCGGTTGTAGAAATTCACCATCCCGAGGAACTCCTGGAGTCCTTTGATGGTGGTGGGGCGGGGAAATTGCTGGACGGCCTGCACCTTGGTGGGCAGGGGAATGGCCCCAGCATGGGTGATGTGGTGGCCGAGGAAGTCGATCTTGTCCAGGCCGAACTGGCACTTGGCTGGGCTGAGGATGAGCCCGTGGTCGCTGAGATGCCCGAACAGGATGCGAAGATGTTCGAGGTGTTCCTGCTTGGAGGAACTGGCTACCAGGATGTCGTCCAGGTAGACGAACAGGAACTTTAGGTCCCGAAGGACCGAGTCCATGAGCCGTTGGAATGCCTGGGCCGCATTTTTGAGGCCGAAGGGCATCCGCAGGAACTCGAAAAGCCCGAAGGGGGTGATTACGGCCGTCTTGGGGACGTCCACGGGGTGGACGGGGACTTGGTGGTAGCCGTGCACCAGGTCGACTTTGGAAAAGACTGAGCGGCCGGCCAGTCTAGCCGAGAAGTCCTGAATGTGCGGCACGGGGTACCGATCAGGGGTGGTGGCATCGTTGAGGCGGCGGTAATCCCCGCAGGGGCACCAACCCCCACCTGGTTTGGGGGCGATGTGGAGTGGGGAGACCCAGGGACTGTTGGAGCGGCGGATGATGCCGAGCTGTTCCATAGTGGCAAACTCGGTCCGCGCGATCTCCAGTTTGGCCGGGTCCAGCCTGCGGGCGTGGGCGTACACTGGGGGGCCTGTGGTGGGGATGAAGTGTTCCACCCCGTGTTTGGCGACCTCCGCGGAGAAGGTCGGGTTGGTGAGGGCCGGGAATTCGGCCAGGAGTGCCGAGTAGTCATCCGTGGCCCGGGCGTGGCACTGTGACGCCATGTCGGCGGGTTGACGGGGGGCCATGGTGCCCAGGATGGGGGACATGGTGTTCATGTCCACGAGGCGGTGTCGAGGGATGTCTACCAGTAGGCCTTGGGCGCACAGGAAGTCTGCGCCGATGAGAGGGGAGAGTACCTTGGCAGTGATGAACTCCCATCGGTAGCGGCGACCAGCGAGGTCGAGGGTGACTGTGCGGGTGCCGTACATCCGGATGTCCGAGCCGTTAGCGGCAGCCAGCGCCTGTCCTCGTTCGCCCTTTTGGATGTCGAGGGCGGAGGCCAGGATGATGCTGTGCTGAGCTCCAGTGTCGCACAGGAACCGACGGCCAGTTTTGTCATCCGTGACGTACAGCAGGGAGCCCGCGTGGCCCACGGCCATCGCGGGGGCTGGTACGGGGGCGGACTTGAAGGAGCAGGGAGGTGTGCACCGTTGTGCCCTGGCGCCGAACCGTGCGTGGTAGTAACAGTAGCCCGGGTTTGTGGGGCGTGAAGGCCCTGTGGGCCCCGTGGCTGGGCCTTGTGGCCGCGTGGTGGCCGGTGAGGGGCGCACCCAGGCTGTGGCTGCCAGGTCCGGAGCGACATCGCGGCTGGAGTGAGCGGACAGCAGCTTGTCGGCCTCGTCGGCCAGGGCTTCTAGGTCCGTGAGGCCGGACGCCACGATCGCTGGGCGGATGCTGGGAGGTAGCTGGCGGATGAACAGCGTGCGGAAGAGGGACCCGGGTGGGCTCTCGTCGGTGAGTGAGAGCATGTGGGAGAGGAGGTCTGATGGTGAGGCGTCACCGAGGCCTGGAAGGTCGAGGAGGCGGCAGTTTCGCTGGTATGTCGAGGTCGTAAATTTTTTAAGGAGTGCGGCCTTAAGATATGCATACTTGCCCTCCTCTGGTGAGTTCTGCAGCGCTATCCAGACCTTCGTGACTGTGGAGCTACCGAGTGATGCGACGAGGTAGTCATACTTCGTCCCATCTGTGGTGATGTGTCGCAGCCGGAATTGGGACTCAGCTTGGAGGAACCAGGCTTCGGGCTGGTTTTCCCAAAACTCCGGCAGTTTCACGGAAACTGCGTTCGTGACCGCCATTGCAGTGCTCGGAATACGTTCTGAGCGTCGGGGTCACCAATGTTGCGGCTGCCGCGGAACACGAATGGAGGCCGAACCGATCTGAGGAACACATGGCTTTTATTACATTCTCTTGAGAGATAGCTGCACCAGCTCCTCTCTCTGCTAAACCCGAAAACCGCATGAGGGCGACGCCCGCGCTTTTGAATACACACTGAGGGCGACGCCCGCTCCTTTGTCATGCCTTAAAGGCAGCATGCTTCTTAAAGGCAAGGTGCCCGATTTATTGTCCACGGACGGAAAAGTGGATTGCGCCCATTTAGGTGGCGATCCGCCACAATGGGAATTTTAAAATCGAGGCATTGCCGGACTGGGAGCTAAAGTAGGTCAGCAAGCACAGGGGTGACAAGGGTATTGTCATATTTGAAAAGCAGAAGTAAGATTGTTGGCCAAATGTTTATGTACAATCAATTATGTTTTTATGTCATAAAAAGTCACTAATTTATGAAATGGCACATAATTCTGGGCAACAATTTGCACTTTAATGAGTTATTGGTCATAGTTAGAACTCCAGTTTGCACCAATCAGTTCCCTTTATAAAATTATTTCTGTATCCTCAATAACGAGCATAAACTGGCACAAAACAAAATTTAATTTATAGCAGTCCACGGAAAATACACCTTTTCTCGAGAGATTTCTGCTAAACAGACACTTAAGTTGCATTTTAAACACCAAACGCTATCAGATAGTTGCCCTTCACTTGTCCTGTTTATCCTAATTGGTCTCTTCCTCCCTAGGACTTAATATAATAGGATTCAATCTGTACATAAGGGAGTATGTGTAACATCCTCAAGCTACTTCTCTCTAACTGAAAAGTCCACATGTTAATGTATTGGAAATGGTTATGCATCTCCATAAAAAGTTCATCTCTTTGATCTTGGGTTTCCAGTGCACAATTTAGATTTTTTTGACTAAACAATGTGTAAAGTAGTCCTTTTATTCTATGTATTAACCATCCACAGACCTCCCGTGGCATTGCATACAGTGAGTCAGAGGATCCACTGTTCTATATTAGGGGCATTATCAACAAACTGTGACAGGGAAAGTGTGACAGGAAGTAAGCTTGACACTAACAGGATGTACACACTCTACTCAAGGCTTTTAGTAACTATCGGCACTCCACCGCTCAACTTGAATTTCCCTCCCCCGCATCCCCATCGGATCTGTCATTGATCTCTCCTTGCCCGCCTGGCACTTGCAAGTGACAGCGGAGGGGTGGGGGTGATGGGAGGGGCAGGTGTGGCACCCGGGTCCCCAGTGGATTTCCCTCCCATCTACCTATCTTACCACTGCTTCCTGGGCTGTTATGGGGAAGGTAGTGTTAGACTCCAGGAAGTAGCAGTAACAGCTCTGAGGTGCCCCTGTGGTGGAAGGGAGCCTTTTCGTGGCCTCCTCCATCCCCATTCCACCCACAACACTTACGTGCTGAAGGCCCCAGCCTCACCCAAGGCCTTCAGCGAGGCAGCCGGCCTCATCTTCAGGGCACTTCCGCTCCTTTAAGGTCCCTCGCCAGCTCTTGCACTGCTGCAGTGCCTTCCCCGTATCCCCACTGCAGCCCCATCAGGATTGCCCTTTATGCACTGGTGTGCTCCCTCTTGGCAGTGGGAATCCGGCAGGAGCCCGCACTGCATCTCTAATGACCCTCGAGTGATGGGGCGGGGTTGGGGCGGATTCGGAGGGGTGAGAACAAGTCCTGCTCAACCAGATCTCCACCCTGAAGAGGAGAATCCCAACCTTGGTCTTGGGTTAAGAAACAATAGCATGGTGGAAGAAGGATATGTGTTGGGGGAGGTATCGGTGAGGTACCTTGTGCATTTTAACTGTCTCATTCATCTCTTTATCTACACCGTGTAGACATGGATGGTAAGAAGTTGAGTCATGTTTCCAGAATTATTTCGGGATCTGCATGGGACTTGTGCCTTCACTTGCCTTGGCCAATCTTGCAAGATCATTAAAACATTTACAGCCCTGTACTGCCGTTCATGGGGCACTGACTGCCTGAGCCTCTATATTGCCTGCAGCATCCTTCTTCCTGTCTTAGGCACCAAAGAGCCTGTCTCGTCCAACCTTACCTATACTATATCATCTGAGTCAGGATGCATCTTGAAAAATACATGTACGGACATTGAAAGTTAGTAAAGGCATGCAAATCAACACTAAATACCAAAATGAGACTGCTAACGCACTTTAATGTTGCCCAGGACTACATTTATAAGTGATTGCAGCTGGCTGATTGCAAAATGATCTCGAAAGAAAGTAGTAAGAGCTACGGGACATAATCTGCAAATTAGAACTAAGCCAGTTTGAAGCAAATATCCCTCAAAAGGCCATGAGAATGTGGCATGCACAGCCGCAGAAGGCCATGGATGCAGAGTCAATTGACATGTTTAAAGGAGATAGATATTACTTGGGAAATAAGGATATTGGGGACTATAGAAAAAGGCCAGGGATTGGATTTAAAAGGATAGAGCTGCCTTGGCTAACAAAATGGTACAACAAGTTCATTTGGCTAAATAGATAACTCATTACCCTATGTATATAAAACACACGAATGAAGCTTCGGTTACCAACGTATACATGACCACAAGCAAAAAAAGTCTGAATAATGACGTATATAAAAATACAAGCAACAAAAGGGAATGAAAATGGACTAGCAATGTGCTATAGAGTAACCATCATTGGGCTGTCTCGCAAGTCTCACTCCAGAGACTTGAGCACATAATCTAGGCTGACACTCCAGTGCAGTGCTGAGGGAGTGCTGCACTGTCAGAGGTGCCGTCTTTTGGATGAGATGTTAAACCGAGGCCCCGTCTGCTCTCTCAGGTGGAGGTAAAAGATCCTATGGCACTATTTCGAAGAAGAGCAGGGGAAATATTGCCGGTGTCCTGGCCAAAATTTATCCCTCAACCAATATCACTAAAACAGTTTATCTGGCCATTATCACATTGCTGTTTGTGGGAGCTTGCTGTGCGCAAATTGACTGCCGCATTTCCCACATTACAACAGTGACTACACTTCAAAAAGTACTTCATTGGCTGTAAAGTGCTTTGGGACGTCCGATGGTCGTGAAAGGTGCTATAGAAATGCAAGTCTTTTTTTTTCCTGGAAGCGCAATAATGGGCAAAAAAATGTCCCAAAAGCAGCCAATATTTTTGTATTTCTCTGGTCAGATCATTGCACGTTGCTTCAAGTGACTCCGCACTATTAACAGTCTTTCCAAGCTACACAATTATCAGTGGGAATGGGAATTGTAACACTGAATATCATAAAACTCACCCAACACTACAGGAGGTTTGACACCTATAATGATTTACCCTACATGAGCGACGGTACAACCCAGATATAATATAAATCTGTGACTTTCTATTCTGCATTTGCAGGACACAAAGGGGGAGAAATTGAACACTGTTGCGCCCATTTTTTGGCCAAAAAAAATGAAGGTTGGAGAGACCAATTTTAGGTTGTGAGCTCTCGCACCAGTCTTTACCGGACATACGCCAAATTGGAAGATTTCCAAGTGTGCAGTGCACACGCCAGAAACAGGCTTTAGTTGTCTTGAATACACAAATCGAGGTCCTAAAGCTGGTTTGATGGTCCTCATTGCAAAACTGGTCATCAACTGGGCTGAGCTTGGGTCGTGCATCCTCCACTCAGTTGTTCCAGGTCTTCAGCGGTCTAACCAGCGATCCTTAAAGCAACCACTGGTTAAGCCACCCTCGAATAATTAAGGAAACCTTTTCGACGTTTCATTTCTGTGGAGCGGGAGGTTCTCCCCCTTGGCTTCACAAAAATACCGCGGGCTGCTGTTGGCCCCGGCTCGACACCCTCTGTGTTGCCTCCCCCTTCACCTTCCCCCCTCCCGCGCCCCCAGGCCCTACCTGCGGGCTGACTCGGAATCAAAACCAGCCGAAATTCCTAAGGACCTGACCAGAAAGCAGCTTCGGGCATCGAATTACATGGAATTTACAGCACAGAAACAGGCCACTTGGCCCAACTGGTATTTATGCTCCACACGAGCCACCTCCCCCTATTAACGCACAACTGGTTTCTGCAGCTCACCGGTTGCATGCAAATGAGGCCACATTTTGATCAGGCCGACATCTTCAGCTTACGTGTTGCGAAAGCCCCGTTACTTGAATATCTCCCCCAGATCATCTAGCCTAACTAATTTTGTCTGATCTCGGTCATTTGGCAGCGAAGTTTTCCAATTAGCTTTTGGTGCCTTCAGCTGTCCTTCATTCTACCAGTGCAATTCACACCCCATCCAGAGCCATCCTTTATTCCTCGACCTGTCCCATTTCCACCTCCCCTTGCCTTGAATATCTCTTAATATCTCTTAATGTCTCTTAATCTCTCCTGCTTTCTATCCTATCACTGACCTTCCCTTTTGTTCTTTATCCCCTCCCCCCTTTCCCAGCCCCCAAACTTGTTTTCCATTTCATGCTTTTTTTCCAGTTCTGACGAAAGGTCATCGACCTGAAACGTTAACTCTGTTTCTCTCTCCACCGATGCTGCCTGACCTGCTGAGTTTTTCCAGCGTTTCTTCTTGTTATTTCGGATTTCCAGCATCCGCACTATTTTGCTATTGTATTCCTAAAAACTATCCTTCTGTATAATTGGCCATGTATTTGATTTTGTCTGTGTCAGCTGTGGCTCAGTGCATAGCACACTCGCTTCTGAGTCAGACGGTTATGGGTTCAAGTCCCACTCCAGGGACTTGAGTACATAAATCTAGGCTGACACTGCAGTGCAGTACTGAGGGAGCGCTGCACTATTGGAGGTGCTGTTTTTCAGATGAGACCTTAAACCAAGGTGGACGTAAAAGATCCCATGGCACCGTTTCGAAGAACAGCAGGGGAATTATCCCCGGTGTCCTGACCAATATTTATCTCTCAATCACCATAACAAAAAACGATTATCTGGTCATTATCACATTGCTGTTTGTGGGAGCTTGCTGTGCGCAAATTGCCGCGTTTCCCACATTACAACAGTGACTCCACTTCAAAAGTACTTCGTTGGCTGTAAAGTGCTTTGAGACATCTGGTGGTCGTGAAAGGCATTATATAAATGCAAGTCTTTCTTTCTTTTGATTCAGGACTGGAAATATAATGCATGGTTGAGATCGTTCCGAGTCTATGGGAATTCCAGAATTCCTATAGAACAAAATATAGATATAGGAAAGAAATTGAGGACCTTTTTACTTTACAGGAAAATTAGATAGTAGGTTGATATTTCATGTCTCATTGGTAGCCCACTGACAGGGGGCATATCATTTTAAACACCACAGATTGCATGGAACAAAACAGAAGGCACATGCAGGATCCTCTATGGGGATGACAGAAGTTACTGTGGGAAAGACGGGTAGGAGGGTTATTGTAGAGTCTGAGTGTCCCAGATATGCTTATTCTAAATCACTGGACACAGACAACAAGAATAACTTAAACAGGTCTTTACTAATCGAAGGTCAGGGCTGAACTGCTTAGCAAATTACTACACAGAGTTTATATACCGGTGTGGTCACCACCGGTACTACAATATACAGTAGCCAAGAGAAAGTAGTCCATCTCTTAAGGTAGTCTCTTAAGGTGGTACAGGTTACATACACCACAATTCCTCCCTTTTTAGCTTAATAGTGTACATCCCAATTTAAACATAACATGGATAACATATATACAACTTCATGCAAAACTGTTCAAAGATTCAGTCTCTGAGGAGGCCTCCTGATCCGAGTTGGATAACGCCTTTCAGGGGTCTCTGATTCTCGTTGCTGGGGTGACTCATCTAGTTGATCTCTTATGGATTGGACATCATCAGGTACATTGGCGTCTGAGGTAGATGCTTCAGGTTCACTAACTTCTTCCACTGGTGTCTCTGTCGTAGTCATGGGTTCGACCCTTGTTCTTGATTCTACAAGTTGGTCAGCATGACGTCGTATTACGTTTTCACCAATATCCACCGTGTACATCAGGGGTCCTTGTCTGGCACGAATTGTTCCAGATTGCCATTTCTCATTCTTATAGTCCCGGGCTAACACTGGTTGTCCTATTTCGAAACTCCGAGTGGTCTTGTTATTTATATGCTGGAACTGTTTGTTTTCGACTTCCCTCCGCACATTTGGTTTTAACAAGTCCAACCTGGACCGCAACCTCCTGTTATAGAACATCATGGCAGGGCTTTGATTTGTCACTGCATGAGTGGCGTTTCGATATGCCATTAGGAAATTGTCCACCTTGTGTTGTAGTGGAATCTGGTCTTTGCTCATGGCCTTTATCGCCTTTTTGAACGTTTGTACAAATCTCTCGGCCAACCCATTTGTAGCCGGATGATATGGGGCAGAGGTATAATGTTTCACCCCATTCTTCTTCATGAATTTCTGGAATTCTTCTGACACGAACTGCGGTCCGTTGTCTGAACGTATTTGTTCTGGCAATCCATTTCTTGCGAATATCGTTCTTAGAACTGCGATCGTCTTTTCCGAGGTAGTGGTCGCCATCTTAATCACTTCTGGCCATTTAGAGTGTGCGTCTACCACAATTAAAAACATGGAGTCCATGAATGGACCTGCGAAGTCAATATGTACACGTTGCCATGGGGTTGAAGGCCATTCCCATGGATGCAGCGGTGCAATTGGAGGTGCATTTTGAACTTTTTGGCACCCTGAGCAGTTTTTAGTCAGATCCTCTATTTGTTGGTCGATACCTGGCCACCACACATAAGCCCTAGCAAGGCTTTTCATCTTGACTCCCCCCAGATGACCTTCATGCAGTTCCTTTAGAACTCTCTCCCTTAATTTAGGAGGAATAATCACCCTTGTTCCATACATCAATGTTCCTTGACAGACGGACAGCTGTTCTCGTCTGGCTGAGAATGCCGGTAACAGTGGTTCACCATGAGCTGGCCATCCCTTCACTGTCAATCTGTAGACCCGAGACAGTGTCGGGTCGTTCCTGGTTTCTCTCTCAATACTTGCATTGGTGACTGGTAAACATTCGATGATGGTCGAGTGAAATAACTCAACAGGGTCAACTGTCGGTGCCTCTTCCGCTGTAGGCAGTGGCAGGCGCGACAGCCCATCAGCATTACCATGTTGCTTTGTACCTTTGAATTCGATCTGATATTGATGTGCCCCTAGGAAAAGGGACCATCTCTGGAGCCTCTGCGCTGTCATCACCGAAACACCCTTCTTAGGGTTAAAAATGGAAACCAACGGCTGGTGGTCTGTCAGCAGCGTAAACTTCTGCCCTTGCAGGTAATGATTAAATTTTTTTACTCCCCACACAAGGCTGAGAGCCTCCCTATCTATCTGAGCATAGTTGCGCTCAGCGGAGGTCAATGATCTGGATGCGAACGCGACTGGTCTTTCCAAGCCATTTGGCAACTTATATGAGAGCACTGCCCCAATACCATATGGAGGAGCATCACAAGCTAAACGAATAGGCAGCGTTGGGTTAAAGTGAGCCAACACTTCCTTAGAGGTGATCAATGCCTTGCTTTTGTGAAAGGCCCGCTTACAGTCCTCGCTCCACTTCCATGGCACTCCCTTCTGCAAAAGAGCGTTCAGCGGGTGTAGCACCGTGGATAAATTTGGCAGAAACTTATGGTAATAGTTAATCAACCCTAGGAACGACCTCAACTGGGATACATTTTCCGGAGCGGGAGCCTTCACAACAGCTTCGATCTTGTCAGGTGACTTGTGAAGCCCCTCCTGGTCAATGACGTGACCACAGTACGAGATTTGCTTCTGAAAGAATTCACATTTCTGGCGATTAACTCGAAGTCCATATTCTTTCAATCTGGTGAGCACCTGTTCCAAATTTGTAAGGTGTTCCTCATCATCATCTCCTGTAATCAGAATGTCGTCCAGGTAGCATTGTGTGCCTGGAATTCCCTGTAATACCTGCTCCATGGCCCTTTGCCAAATCGCTGGAGCCAATGCCACTCCAAAAACCAGTCTATTATACCGATATAAGCCCTTATGCGTGTTGATCGTGAGATACTGGCGTGACGCTTCATCAACTTCCATCTGTAAGTACGCCTGCGCCAGGTCTATCTTGGTGAAGTGTTTCCCGCCAGACAACGAAGCGAAGATATCCTCAATCCGTGGAAGCGGATATTGTACCGTGTGAAGCACCAGATTAACAGTGATCTTGAAATCGCCACAGATGCGAACCTTCCCCGGTTCCCCCGGCTTGTTACTCGATGAACGCTTCATGACGGGAACAATGGGCATAGCCCATTCACTCCAGTCCACCTTTGACAGTACTCCGGAACGTTCTAGTCCCTCCAGCTCAGCTTCCACAGCAGGTCGTATCGCATAAGGTACCGGTCTAGCTTTGAAAAATTTCGGGTTTGCATGTTCTTCAACCTTGATGTTTGCCGTAATTCCTTTCAGTGTTCCCAGTCCCTGCTGGAACACCTCTTTAGCATCGTCCAATATTCTGGACAGTCGTTTAGGTTTGACATCGTCCTTTTTACCGGAATCTACAGTTAGTGCTTTTAAGGAATGCCAGTCCATATTTATTCTCCTGATCCATTCCCGTCCCAGTAGTGGTGGACCTCCCTCAGGTAACACATATAAGTCCATTCCTCGGCTTTCTTTACCCTTGTGGACCACCTTTACCTTTATCTTTCCGATGGGGTATACTCTTTGCCCCGTGTATGTTTTCAATACAATCTCCGTATCCCTTAGGGGAATGTGTGGAAATAACCTTTTGTAATCTTGCTTATTCATGACCGTCAATGCCGATCCAGTGTCCAATTCCATCTTCACTTGGACTCCTGCTATCTGAAGTGTGACCCAGATAGTTTGGTGGTCTGCTGTGTTACCCACATTATGTATTCTTAGATAACCCAGTTCCTTACTGCTGGAGTCTGAATCCGTCTTCTGTTCATCCGAACTGTTCTCTGTCACCTTGTGTACCTTTTTGCACTTTTCCTGCGGTGACTTTTTGTTGCTGGTCTTCTTTCCTGACCGGCATACTTTAGCTATGTGACCTAGCCTGCCACATTTTCTGCATTCCTGATTTTTGAACCAGCACTGGTTCTGATCGTGCGTTGTCCTTCCGCAACGATAACACTTTACTGCACCCAATGCCATTCGATTGGTGCTGAGTTCCGATGACCTTAGCTGCATTTCCGCGGTGCCTCTTGCTGCGGCCTCGTGCGATGCTGCAATGGTGACAGCTTTATCAAGCGTAAGGTCCTTTTCCTCTAGCAGTCGCTTTTGAGTTCCTTCTTTTAGTAATCCACACATGAATTTATCTCTCAGAGCGTCTGCTAGTCCTGTACCAAACTGACAGTACTTTGATAGCTTGCGCAGTTCAATTAAGAATTCAGCGTTGCTTTCCTCTTTCAGCTGCGTTCTTCTGTAAAATTTAAATCGTTCCGCTATTAGCAGCGGCGTGGGGTTTAAATGTTCTTGCAGGATAGTAACAATATTCGCGAAAGTCTGATCCGCCGGTTTATCTGGTGTTACAAGGTGCCTCAATAACCCGTACGTCTTCGCACCCATTGAGTTTAATAAGGTTATTGCTTTCTTATCATCTGGTACCTCATTTGCTGTGCAATAAACTCCAATGCGTTCTACATACGTGGCCCAATCTTCAACATCGCTATCAAAAGCAGTGATGTTACCGTGTTTAGGCATCCTTGAGAGTTTCTTTAAATATTTTATTTTCCCAAAATGGCGGCTTCCCGCGCTTGTCTTCTTCCCCCGCCTACTAAAATGGTGGCTTCCCACGCTTGGCGGCTTTTCCCGCGCTTGTCTTCTTCCCCCGCCGACTACAATGGCGGCTTCCCGCGCTGGTCTTCTTCCCCCGCTGGCTACAATGGCGATTACCGCGCTGTTGCCGTTCTCGCCTCCCAGCGGTTCTTAATTTCCCCGACGCTGCTTTTGTTCCCCCGCGGTTCTCGTGGGCATTAACGCTTCCCTTGTTGCTGCGCCTCTCAGCCCCGATTGCAGCCCGGCCCTTTACACCGGCTGCGGTCGAGTTCTCCGCGGTTCTCGTGGCATTAACGCTGCCCTTGTCGCTGCGCCTCTCGGCCCCGATTGCAGCCCGGCCCTTTACACCGGCTGCGGTCGAGTTCTCCACCCTTTTTCCTCCAGTTTCCCTCCCCTTCTCCACTGACAATGCGGCCGACTTTCTGCCCGTGTCGCTAGATCGGCTTACCCACCACCGTGGTAGAAGGATGATCACTGCCTGTCGCTGATGGAGGACTTCGTGGTCAGTAATTTCAACCCGGGTTCTCGATGCCTCCCGTGCGATGCAGTGCTCAGCAGGCTGATGAGGGCGGATGCCTCTTCTCGACGCCCGTTCTGAGGACGAAGCTGCCTTGGATGCAAAACTGCCGCAGGGTAAGATCGGACTCGTCGCCACTGTTGAGTCTGAGTGTCCCAGATATGCTTATTCTAAATCACTGGACACAGACAACAAGAATAACTTAAACAGGTCTTTACTAATCGAAGGTCAGGGCTGAACTGCTTAGCAAATTACTACACAGAGTTTATAGACCGGTGTGGTCACCACCGGTACTACAATATACAGTAGCCAAGAGAAAGTAGTCCATCTCTTAAGGTAGTCTCTTAAGGTGGTACAGGTTACATACACCACAGTTATGATCTCTGAAAGGGGATCTGGTTGTTCATTCTAATGATCTTTTCTGTTCCTAAGAGTACTTATGCTCTTATCTACCAGGACAGCAGTTTTGAAGACATGGCCCCCATTGTGCATTCATGAGGTGTGCCATTGTCTGACAAGCGTAACTATTTGTTTGCTAGCAACATATTGAGATCATTTCAATGTTTCCATGCCCAATCGTAGAAAAAACACCAAGGAAACACAAGGGGTACATGTGGTCTTGAGAAAATTCTGTCATTAATTCAGGAGCAATGAAACTAGGATTACTAAACCAACCAAAAAGAACTATAGACCCTGCAAACACAGAATTTGACAGCAGTATTAACCACTCAAACTTCGCAGATAGCGAGTAAATACAACTCACAAGATCACAAGATACTTACAGATAAGGGAGGCCATTCAACCCATCTTACCTTATTCATCCAGAACAAGCCTACACTTCCCCCATTGATGTATCTACTTGTTTCAAAAATGGTTCCAGGTTTATTTGCCTTCACCTCTTTGTCTGGAAGTTCAGTCCAAGTTTTGATCATCCTCTGCATGAAGAAGAACCTCCAGAAATCAGTCCTAAAGTTACTTTCTACTCGTCTGAATCAGCGTTCCCTAGATCCAGTTCCATAGTTTCATTTAAAGTAGTGTTCCAGGCTAACTTTTTCTGTGCCCTTAAGAATCTTACATATAAGATCACCTATCTCTGTAACTTCCTCCAGCCCTACAACCCTCCGAGATCTCTGCGCTCCTCCAGTTCTGGCCTCTTGCACATCCCCGATTTTCTTCGCTCCACCATTGGCACCATCAGCTGCCTAGGCCCTAAGCTTTGGAATTCCCTCCCTAAACCTCTCTGCCTCTCTACCTCTCTCTCCTCTTTTAAGATGCTCCTTAAAACCTACCTCTTTGACCAAGCCCTGTCCTAATATCTCCTTATGTGGCTCAACGTCAAAGTCTGTTTGATAACGCTCCTGTGAAGCGCCTTGGGACGTTTTACTATGTTAAAGGCACTATATAAATGCAAGTTGTTGTGGTTTTGGCTATGTAGTTCAACATTCTATTGACTTAACAACAGAAAATGATGGAAAAACTCAGCAGGCCAGGCAACATCCGTGGAGAGAAAAGATTATTGCTTAAGATAAAAAATCACAGGATTGGGGGTAATATTCTGGCATGGATAGAGGATTGGCTATCTAACAGAAGGCAGAGAGTTGGGATAAATGCTTCATTCTCAGACTGGCAACCAGTAACTAGTGGTGTTCCGCAGGGGTCACTGCTGGGTCCCCAACTCTTTACAATCTATATTAACGATTTGGAGGAGGGGACCGAGTGTAACATATCAAAGTTTGCAGATGATACTAAGATGGGAGGGAAAGTAGTGAGTGAGGAGGACATAAAAACCTGCAAGGGGACATAGACAGGCTAAGTAAGTGGGCAGAGATTTGGCAGATGGAATACAATACTGGAAAGTGTGAGGTTATGCACTTTGGCAGGAAAAATCGTAGAGCAAGTTATTATCTTACTGGCAAGAAACTGGAAAGTACTGAAGTACAAAGGGATCTGGGGGTCCTGGTGCACGAAACTCAAAAGGTTAGTATGCAGGTGCAGCAAGTGATTAAGAAGGCCAATGGAATGTTGGCTTTCATTGCTAGGGGGATAGAATATAAAAATAGGGAGGTATTGCTTCAGTTGTACAAGGTATTGGTGAGACCGCACCTGGAATACTGCGTACAGTTTTGGTGTCCATACTTAAGAAAGGACATACTTGCTCTCGAGTCAGTACAAAGAAGGTTCACTCGGTTAATCCCGGGGATGAGGGGATGGACATATGAGGAGAGGTTGAGTAGATTGGGACTCTACTCATTGGAGTTCAGAAGAATGAGAGGCGATCTTATTGAAACATATAAGATTGTGAAGGGTTTGGATCGGGTGGATGCGGGGAAGATGTTCCCGATGATGGGTGAAACTAGAACTAGGGGGCATAGTCTTAGAATAAGGGGCTGCTCTTTCAAAACTGAGATGAGGAGGAACTACTTCACTCAGAGGGTGGTAGGTCCATGGAATATGCTGCCCCAAAAAGCTGTAGAAGCTACATCATTACATAAATTTAAAACAGAAATAGACAGTTTCCTAGAAGTAAAGGGAATTAAGGGTTACGGGGAGCGGGCAGGAATTTGGACATGAGTCTAGGTTCGGATCGGTCATGACCCTGTGGGTAGCGGAGTGGGCCCAGGGGCCGTGTAGCCTGATCCTGCTCCTATTTCGTGTGTCTAATTCTGTTAGATTCAGGAGATGGTTCTGTGATAGTGGATTGGCGGTTAGGATCAGATCAGCCATGATCTTACTCGAGGGGCCGATTGGCCTACTCCTGCTCCTATTTCTTATGTTCTTATGTTCTTATGTAAAATAGAGTCAACGTTTCGGGTGAACCCTTTGTCAAGACACTTCTATTGACTTTGTTGATTGGTAGTCTGCATTAGCTGGGCATGTTGAGCATTTGAGTCTACTTAAGCTCCATTCAACTTCATAGTTAGTTATTTCAACACCATTCATGAGGTACGTATGTTTCCCCATTTTTCCTTCCCTTCCTGTGTGCAATACTTTACACTTGTCTGCATTAGCTTTCATCTGCCATTGTTCTGCCCACTCACTCACTTTGTTTAGTTCATTCTGTGGTTTCTGGGCTGCCTCCTTTGATTTTACTGCCCCTCCTAGTTTGGTATAATCTGCAAATTTAACCAATTTACATTGAGTTTAAGAGTGCAAGTCAATAACGTCAATTATGATAGTGTGGTCCCAACACTGAGCACTGGGCCGGCAGCATCTGGAAGGAAAAGGTTCATTTTTCAGTTCTAGTGAAAGGTCTATAATCAAAGATTTGGTATATCTTTTGTCTTTGATATTCTAATCGAGTTACTGTGTAATTTTCAGGGGGTAGAGTTTCCGCTCCGTTGGGCTGGCTTTTTCAACGCAATGCGCCCGAAATCAGCGTAACCTGTGCAAAAGATGGTGGAATTTTAAGCGCAAATTACGTTCCGTGCAAATTGAGTTTCCGCAATCTTTTACGCTAGTTTAAAAAACATCGCGCTAGAAGCCGGCCCGTCCACAAACCTGACCACGCCCGCAGGATAAATTAATCAGTAAGTTTCTGCTAATTAGGACTGTTTGCAGGCATTCAAAGAGGCTCTAAAATTTAAACTGGTTCTTTGAGGCGCAAGGACACTAAAAGGCACTTTTTAAAATCTTTTGAGTGTAATTTTTTTTTCACTTACTAAAAAACTGACTACTGTACCCCAATATAATTAGCAAATGGTTCTGTATATTTTTTTTAAGTCATTTTCAGTAGTTTAAAATCTGGTTACTTACAGGTGATTGATACTGTGATTAAAAATGCTTATTTTTTGTGTTAAACCCATTTTCAGCTGAATTAATTAAACTGCACCACTCACCACTCTTAAATATATCAAGGAATATTTTTAATGCTTTTTTTAAAATTATGTTTTAAAACCTGGCCGATTGTGCTGGTTCATGGCAGATTTTACGTTCGGCAATATGCAAATGAGATGAAGTGGAAACTCGAGAGAGAGAAAAAAACACTTCTCAAAACGGGCGCAATTTTGGTCGCCGATTGCGGCCAAAGCGTGAACTCTGCCCCCAGATGTTTAGCGTTCATGGTTTTCCTTTTCCCATGACTCACTCTCAAGTATGTTAGTCATTAGTTATCGGGCCTCATTCAGCTTGCCATACAACCATAGAAGTTTCAGCAAAGAGGAAGCTCATTCGGTCCATTCTGCCTGTGTGGGTGCTAGCTCCACATTAAAGCTATCCACTCTAATCCCCCATCTAATCCCACCCTCATAAGAGTGCATTGCATATTCTGCTGGCTCTTGCTGGAAATTCCTCATTAACATAATGAAAATTTTAACAGAGACAACGGGGGTGATTTTGCCAATGGGGAGCTTTTGGAGGCGGGACTCCCACTTGTCGGGTTTTAGTCCCGCCTCCATCAACTTCTGGCCAACCCACGCTATTTTCCCTTGATTGACCTTGTTAAGCCCGCCCAGCGGGCTTAGCAGGCCAACTAAGGGAAAGCCAGTTACTGAGAACGTCAATGTATGACGTTTCATCTATCAAAATATTTTGACAGATGAATTGTCATCGTTTGACAGCTCTGTGAAGCTGTCAAACACTGAAATTCTCTGTAGTTTGATGAGTTATTGTACTCAAGACCTCATCAAACCTCTTTCTTTTGTAGAAATTAGATGGCTGTTGCATTGGAGAATGCAATGGCCATCTGTCATCTCTACCGTGGAGGTGCGAGACTCTCCGCATACCCACCGATTGGAGCCTGCAGGAAGAAACAAAGGTAAGTACACTTTTACTAACACTTTGCACTTACCTCAGATACTCACCTCTCCACACTTGCACCCATCACTCACCTCCACAGCACACTTTTGGACCTCTCTGACCCCCACAGACCCACTACTCACCTCGGTGACCCTGGCGGGTTTCGGAGCCTTCGGAAGCCCTCACTTCAGGGCTCAAAATGAGGATAATCCTATTTTCTGCCTGTTAACTACCTGTTAACAGGCAGTTAAGTGGATGCAATCCCTTCCCGCCTCCAAGGAGACGGGACCCAGCGCGGGACGGCTACCCGCCTCCTGGCAAGATGGCACGGAAGCAGGTTGGGGGCGGGTTGGGCACCCGCCCCCAAATTCTGCCATTTTCCCAGCAGTCCCACCTCCAATCTTATCGAAACATATAAGATTGTGAGGGGGCTTGATCGGGTGGATGCAGTGAGGATGTTTCCACTAATGGGTAAGACTAGAACTAGGGGGCATAATCTTAGAATAAGGGGCTGCCCTTTCAAAACTGAGATGAGGAGAAACTTCTTCACTCAGAGGGTAGTAAATCTATGGAATTTGCTACCCCAGAGAGCTGTGGAAGCTGCAACATTAAATAAATTTAAAACGGAGATAGACAGTTTCCTAGCAGATAAGGGAATTAGGGGTTACGGGGAGAGGGCAGGGAAGTGGACGTGAGTCTAGATTCGGATCAGCCATGATCCTATTGAATGGCGGAGCAGGCCCGAGGGGCCGTATGGCCTACTCCTGCTCCTACTTCTTTTGTTCTTATGTAAACCCGCGTCCCCAGGGCTGGCAAAGTTGCCCCCAATGTAACTGATTACTGGTACATTAAATGCCATTGGGTGTTGCATTACCAAAATGGGTTGTGAATAAAGAAAGAACTTACATTGATATAGTGCCTTTTCCGACCTCAGAATGTCCCAAAAAGCTCTAGAGCCAATGAAGTCCTTTTGAAGCGTAGTCACTGTTGGAATGTAGTGAATAATTACTTTCAGGGCACTGGAACTCTGTATCAAATTATATAATATAGGATGAGCTTAACAGATGAAGATACCAGGAATAAAATAAATATTCTAGCTGAACAAACACATCTTAACACATTTTATTCAAACTTTCAACATTCAATGAGGAAATATTCAGTCGTAATGAATGATATGAGTTTAACCTTCCAGGTTTAAGTAGGTTAGAATGTCTGGGGAAAATTGATAGAAAATGTATGTGATAAAGGTGACAGCTTTTCACACCAGAAAATAGTGTTTTCTCATGGATTGCCTCGATCAGCAGTCTGCCGCAACACATCTCAAAAATCATCTCAGGACCTTGTGGCATTTACTTGTCACTACATGCAGAACTTAGCATGGGCATGGGATCATAGAGACTTTGAACATCATTTCCACATGCTGCAGGAGATTAAATAGACCGCACCTGGACAGGGCCAGCAGAAGCTCGGTCTCTTGTGTACCAGTAACTGGAGAACTCGAGGCTGGCTCCTATAAACTATATTCCACACAATTCATATACTTCCAATTGAATAACTGAATATAATGGGGGGGGGGGAATGGCCACTTTGTACAACAAACAAGTAAATACAATTATAATGTTTGTCAATAAGGCTCAAATGCTTTTAAAATGCATTTATTATACCCAAAGAATCAAGTTAGCTTCTTAAATAATTCTCATAATATTAATACTGGTTTATTGTTGGACTGTAATCAAGATTGCATACAAAGAAACAAAAACGGCAAAATAAACGTAAGACTTTCATCCTAACATCAGTGTAACAGGAAAAGAAATAAAATCTCAATTGACTGAATTGACTGTAGGAGAAATACAAAGCAAGTATAACCAATAAAAATACTGCCTGAACATCAGACCATCTCTAACCATCACTGACTGGTGATACAGACTCAATCACCTCACAAAAAAGCTGTATTTTTCCCCACACATTCAGCTACACAGAAAACATTTAATTGTTTTGGTCCACAGGTTATATATTATGCTTGCTAAAATTATTGCATGTTTTTTAATTGGATGCAGACACCAATCAGACAGGAAATTCTATTTCAGGAGTGCGTGAGGCAATACACCAGTCCTTTGCCGATTAAAAACAAAATGCTGCAAATCGAGGCATTTCATCCAAGTACTGAAGCCATCCATTCCCAAAGACAATTTTGACAAACTGACGTTCTATGATACCTTAGGAATTTACAAGTATTGTTATACTACAGCTATTAGTTTGAGACCAGTACTTGCATACAGTGACATAAGCCAGGAGGCGCAAGTTATAATGCCCATTCATTGCTGCTGTCTGACCAGAGAACACAGAGCTGCGCTCACCAGCATCTGAATGACAGTCATATTTTGCCATAAACGAATAGCCAAAAGGGTATTAGGTTTTTCGCTCACATTAAAAAGATTAAAGACAAAATTTTAAAAAGTGCATCATCATGAACTTTAGAGTGCAACTGGCCTTTTAATATTTGAAGATCCGAGATCCTAGAGCAGTTCAAACAATGCAACAATGAATGAGAAGATGTGTGAATATTGAAGAGTTCAGCACTCAGGGATTGTAAAATCAATACAATGGACACTCACTTTATTTCCTCAATCATAATGGCAACTCATGAATATGAATAGTTTAATGATAAATTATGTATAAAACCCGGAAGTTTAAAATTCCCTGCACTGTTAGACTTGCCAGCAGCAGAAAGGAATGCCAAGACAGAGGAGTCAAAAAGCAATTGTAACACAACAAACTGTGGTGTGTGTGTGCTAGCAGATCTTACAACTGTGCTTCGGCCTGTCAGAGTTGAGATTAGTCTCTCCATAATATCATTCAAAAGTGTTGTTGGTAATTACTCTGTTACAATGAATGGTGGCTGTGGTAATAATATGTAAACTAGAAGTCTGAAGGAGGCAACTCTAACGTTGTAGGGTCACATGACAGAACATGTAATGGCGAATTGGCATTTCACGTGATAACTATCCGTAATATCGCTTTGTTCTGAGTTGTAAATTGGCCATGATTACATCATATGGTATAATCCTATCACAATATATGCAAGGATATACAGTATCTGGGTGACACACAACAAAATATATTTCAACAAACCGCCCCTTCCTGTCACATGACAGGATCACAGATCCTTTTTTGTTGCAACCCCCCCCCCCATTTCCTGTGATACAATTTAACAGCTCACGGGCAAACTTGGCGTTCATATGACAATTGCCGGATATAATGGGAGCTCTTGTATTAGGAAAGGTAACCTTCTTCTTCTCCTTCTTAGGCAGTCCCTCGGAACCGAGGATGACTTGCTTCCACATTAAAAATGAGTTCGCAGGTGACTGATGTGTCCAATGCGGGACCTACAGTCTCTGTCACAGGTGGGGCAGACGGTGGTTGAAGGGGCGGGTGGGTGGGGTGCTTGGGTTGACGTGCGCTCCTTGCGCTGCCTGCGCTTGGCTTCCGCTTGCTCCCGGCGAAGAGACTCGAGGTGTTCGGCGCCTTCCCGGATGCTTCTCCTCCACTTTGTGCAGTCTTGGGCCAGGGATTCCCAGGTATCGGTGGGGATGTTATACTTTTTAGGAAAGATAACCAATGGGATTATCTCTCTCTCTATGTATATATGTGTGTGTATATATACACACACATATATACATAGAGAGAGAGATAATCCCATTGGTACCTTTCCTAATACAAGAGCTCCCATTATATCCGCCAATTGCCATATGAACACCAAATTTTCCCGTGAGCTGTTGAATTATATCACAGGAAATGGGGGGGGGGGGGGTGGGGTTGCAACAAAAAAGATATGTGATCCTGTCATATATATATATATTTATATATCCTGTTTTGGGTGTGTGTGTAAAGGTGTGTGGGAGTATGCTAGAATCCATAACAGACTTCCACCCTCTTTTATTTTCTATTACTTTGACATGTTTTAGAAACTTTAAAAAAAAATTCTGCATATATTAGGTTTTCTTGTCTAGACACCAGTTTATAATCTTTGAATGTTTCATAAGTGCATACGAACAGTGCATTGTTTTGTTTGCCTATTTATATGAAAAGATTAAAGGAACGAATTCTAAATCAACTGACTAGGGAAAATGAACTCATTGTATCTCTCTTTGAAGCTTGTTAGTAGTAATAATAAATGAGCTGGCAGCTGACAGCTAAAACCTAATCCCCTTTAATGCCGTCATAGGAAATAACTGGTAAGCTCGGTAAATTTGTGGTAATATGTGAGAAGCAGATCCAGGGTCAGCCATTGCCACCTTATAAAAATACAGTAGAATTGCTCATATTAATAATTTAAAGGACAAGAAATTGTAATAAATACAAAGTTATTTGCAGCAAAATTAAATGATTACTGGCCTGTTTGTTGCCTCAAACCAGGTCATCTGCACAAACAATTAATAACAGTAGTGATGATTAAGTGCGTACATTTTAAAGATTAGAAACAGAAAGCTTATTTACAAGCCCATAACCTTCCGTGCTCGAACAGTTCAAATAATATCATACAGCTGTTTTTGTTAAATTGCAAGGCTTTTCCTGCGATACCAGGAAAATAATTTCAATTAGTGTGCAGCATTTCATAAAAGACTGAGCTATAACAAATTTCAAAATTGACCGATGTATCTCCATAAGTGATAATTATTATCTTGCAGCGAGAATTTCCCCTGCAAAGAAATGTAATAATGATAGCTGAAGTAAATCATTAGTTATTGTTATGCCTTTCTTCGTCTTTTTTTTTATTATTGAGGCCTTTAGGCAAGTACAGACATTTGCTTTGGTGCCTCATCATTTTCTCCATAGAGACATGAGGCAGAGGTATAATCATGCACAGGGCAATCAAACAGCAATCACATTAACATTGTGTCTCTCTCTGTAATAGTACTTTGCTCTGTTTGTGGTTTAAAATCTAAAGCAGGTGTGAAAACATGACATTTTTACTTTTCCCAATTTAGAATTCGTTTTAATCCAAATATGTGGAGAGAATGCCAACAGTAGCTTGGTCATTTGGGAACTACCTAATACTGTTCCAGTTACATTCAAAGCAGTATTATCCACACTTTAGCAGAGAATTGTATCGTACATAAAGCTAGGCTGACATTCCAGTGAGGGAGTGCTGCACTGTCGGAGGTGCCGTCTTTCGGATGAGACATTAAACCGAGGCCCCGTCCGTCTGCTCTCTCAGGTGGATTTAAAAGATCCCTTGGCACTATTTCGAAGAAGTGTAGGGGGGTTCTCCCCGGTGTCCTGGCCAATATTTATCCCTCAATCAATATCACTAAAACAGATTACCTGGTCATTATCACATTGCTGTTTGTGGGAGCTTGCTGTGTGCAAATTGGCTGCTGCGTTCCCCACATTACAACAGTGGCTACATTTCAAAAGTACTTCATTGGCTGTAAAGCGCTTTGAGATGTCCGGTGGTCGTGAAAGGCGCTATATAAATGCAATTCTTTCTTTCTTTTTATATATTCATATATTCTTGAAAAACATACAAAAATCTCAAATTGCATTCCATTTGACTCTCAGCTAAAAACACGTGTTACCAGTATATGTAGCAAATACTCCTCACTGGAAGACAGTGCTTGAAGACACAGTCTGG
The DNA here is from genome assembly GCF_052327205.1 of Somniosus microcephalus. Lineage (NCBI taxonomy): Eukaryota > Metazoa > Chordata > Chondrichthyes > Squaliformes > Somniosidae > Somniosus > Somniosus microcephalus. The sequence goes on from NC_140989.1 coordinate 350,931,760, forward strand.
ATCCTAGAAAGTATCTGTAAAGCACTTTGTAACATATGATTGTATGTGATAGTGGTGTAACTATTAACTATCACATACACTTAAGGCTATCACATACAGATAAGCCGGAGGAAGAGAATGTTTGAAGACCAGGACCTCAAACCCGGCACTAAGTTCATGGCCTACAGGGCAGCAGTGATACCCGCCCTCCTGTATGCCTCAGAGACATGGACCATGTACAGCAGGCACCTCAAAGCACTGGAGAGGTACCACCAATGCTGCCTCCGCGAGATCCTGCAAATCCATTGGCAGGATAGGCGCACCAACGTCAGTGTTCTTGCTCAGGCCAACATCCCCAGCATCGAAGCTTTGACCACGCTCAATCAGCTCCGATGGATGGGTCACATTGTCCGCATGCCCGATACGAGACTCCCAAAACAAGCGCTCTACTCGGAGCTCCGGCACTGCAAGAGAGCCCCAGGTGGCCAGAGGAAATGCTTCAAGGACACCCTCAAAGCCTCCTTGAAAAAGTGTAACATCCCCACCGACACCTGGGAGTCCCTGGCCCAAGACTGCGCAAAGTGGAGGAGAAGCATCCGGGAAGGCGCCGAACACCTCAAGTCTCTTCGCCGGGAGCAAGCGGAAGCCAAGCGCAGGCAGTGCAAGGAGCGCACGTCAACCCAAGCACCCCACCCACCCGCCCCTTCAACCACCGTCTGCCCCACCTGTGACAGAGACTGTTGGTCTCACATTGGACTATTCAGTCACCTGAGAACTCATTTTTAACGTGGAAGCAGGTCATCCTCGGTTCTGAGGGACTGCCTAAGAAGAACTATTAACGAATCAACAACAACAACTTGCATTTATATAGTGTCTTTAACATAATAAAACGACCCAAGGTGCTTCACAGGAATGTAACCAGACAGAAATTGACACTAAGCCACATAAGGAGATACTAGGATAGGTTGGTCAAAGACCTGGGTTTTAAGGAGCATCTTAAAGGAGGAGAGAGAGGTGGAGAGGTTTAGGGAGGGAATTCCAGAGCTTAGGGCCTAAGTGGCTGAAGGCACGGCTGCCAATGTTATGGCGAAGGAAATCGAGGATGCACAAGAGGCCAGGATTGGAGGAACGCAGAGTTCTCGGAGGGTTGTAAATTACTAACAATTATGGTATAATGGTAGGCTGGAAATGATTCCTCTATCATTCAGTGAAAAAGATTCAATCCTGAAGATATCCCAGGAGCATTAAATATGTTTACAGTAAAACTGGACATTGCCTATTGATGTAGTGACCATGGCACAACAAATTAATAAGTGGTTATTAATCAGAATTTTACTGTAACAAAAAGTCCACGATTAGAGAATTTCATGTTTATTACCCACATATGACAAACGCTCTAAATGCACATTACCAAATGGGTACATTTCATTTCGGCTACACACCAAGTGATGGTACTTCTGTTTGTAATGGTGTGCACTGAAGCTCAATCGAGTGGCTGCCAGTCAAGGCATAAACAGCTCAACATTTGCAACAGAATGAAAATTTGGAACAGCAACAGTGGTTAGCCTCCTTATCCAGCAGCCTTTTGCCTTAGGTTTGCAAACTGTTTTAACAGCCATCAGCCAAGAAATGTATGTGTCATCTGCAAACCCAAATTAATAAGAGTTCGGTTCAAGTGATTTGCACAGAGTGAAGTGCTGAAGGGTTTCGAGTCGCCGGAAACCAGACTTAAAAGTGATGTGAAATACAGAGCGAAAGGAGCTGCTATTGCCTTCGAGCTTAAAATAGACCGAGCTTCAGTGCCATGGAACAAAAAAATCACTAGTTTCTCCAGCATTTCTTGAAAGGTCAGAAATTTTGTAGGTGGATTGGGAGAGTAGTGGATTGCAGATGTGTTTAACAGCAGGGTATTTTCCGCTGCCATGCCCAGTTAAAGAAAACTTTGGAAAACACATCTGCTGGTAAACAGGCTGGCCTTACTGTGGGTCACGTGCTCTCTGCTCAGTGCTGCGTGAACTTATACCTGCACAAAGCTCCCAGGCCCCAAACCAGTCAAAGTTTTTTTGGGGGGGAAAAAAAAGTGTGGAGCGATGGACTCCAGAGACTCTTCATTATCTGTCATTAAATGTTTTAACGTTTGCATAATTGATCTGGCCAATAAGTCATCATTGATTTATAGCGGTCTCTGTTGAAGAGGTTCTGTTTAAAAATTCATAACGCTGGTACGTGTCTTTACAATCCATTAGCTGTTTACGTACCCATAGTCCTGAGATTGATCGACCTTGGGCTGAGATTCTCATGGACTCTGCTCTTCCTACAAGCCTTCCGTGTGGGAACAGCACTTTTTTTCCCTTGACAGCTATACTTTGATTTTTTTTTTACATCAAAATTGAACCCTACTTTGAAACGATGAATAAATAAAGCATATTCTATAAACAGCGTTTCAGTCTTATTTAGGATTTGGAGCTTCATCCTGGCAATCTTTTTCCCTGCCATCAAATTCAAGTGTGTAAATGTTCTAAAAGGCTTTGAATGTTTTATGATGATTTCAGGGAATGATGGAGTAATAGCTGAAGAATGAAGCTATTAGTTTTAATATTTATATTGAGTGCTCTGAAACATTAATGTGACAGGATGTAAGATCAGAGCAGCGGGACGTATTTACTTTACAACCTCCACCACGTGGCAAATGCATTTGTGTTCTGTAGCTCTAATGCCAGATATTTACTTGCGACAGTTCAGGTCTAGCAGCGATACATGTGTCAAACCTTAACTTTCCACTGGCTTCAGAGACAGTGCAGGCATGACAGTCATCTCAACAACAAAAAAAACAGCTCACTTAAGTCAGTGCTGCTTGATCAACATGTTTGCAGTTTTGGGAAACTTTTCCCATGATTTTACCCTTTCAGCCATTTGTAATCGGTGGTGTCTTGGCCTGTATTCGTACCTCAAGAGTGTTTCACGAACTAGGCTCACACTGATGTTTTAAAGCGTTTTAAATACCAGTCCCGATTTTCAATTCATGTTCAAGATCTACTCCCCTTCAAAAGATCAACAACAACAAACAAACAAACAAACAGCAACAAAAAGCAGATCTTATACCTGAGCCCCGGGGCAGCGTGTTGGTTCCTGGGAGAGTTGCAGGTCCTAGATTCCAGTCCCACCTGCTGTTCGAACCGCCTCTCCTCAATCAACAAGTTGAGCTGAAGTCTCAGCCAGACTGCTCAATGAAGCAGAGCACTGTGTCTGCAGGGCGAGGAACTGACTGGATCACCCCTGTCCCAGACAAGCTGACATCTTGTCAGCACTTGATGGAGCAGCGTTGACGGTGGCGGCCCTGGAAAAGCCGGGTCTCAAGACAGCGCCACTGTTGCAGCTAAAGGAAGATAGATGGAAAAGGGACCATAGGAAATGATCTCAAAGTGGGGAAAAGCCACGATAAAATATAGGTTGCACAGACTATTTAACCAATGTAAAACTATGTAACAATCATACCCCCCTTTTCCTGATTAGTTTGTAATGCGCTCCTCTACTTTGCTGGTTTTAAAGCTGTTGACCACAATCAATCCGATCTAGTTTGCTCTTATCATGAGCAATTCTGCTTTACAAAAACGATGCTGTTAAGAGGAATGTGATATCATAAAGGATCATCTCAGACAAACAGCGCTGTAATTTCATCCGCGTTCAGTTTTTGCCCCAGTCTAGGTATATTTCTGTTGTCTATTTGAAGGTGTATTGAAAGTTGGCCCTGTATTCGCAGAACAGATGTTATCGTGAAATCATTTTGTTATTCGTTCACTCAGATAGCTTGGTATGAATTATATTAAATTACTCACTTTTCCTGAACATTCAAAATGATGTTAACATTGCTATAAAAAAAAAGCTGTGCATGAACAATGAGTATTGAAAATGCTTGGGGCCTTGTTGTACATGTGTGTGACTGATGATACAAGACATCCCTTGCAAGCGCTGATGGAAACCAAGCATTTGTTAACTAAAGCAGTGAAGACAATTACAGCTGTTCCACTAACCTCTGTACTGCTCACCTCTAACCTCAGTGGTTCTTGGGGGCTTTCAACCATCAGAACACTGGGAGAATTAGCACATGTCAATTATGCAATACCCATGCAGCACGCTCCAAACGCCAGTGATTTCAAGCAGCCCTGAAAAGAACAGGATAAATACTTCTCCTACTTGGCTTCTGAAGGCAAGAAGCCCAGCCCAAGTGTGACATTTTTATAGCTTGTGCTTTAGATATAGCAAGGTCAACCCCACAATATCCTTAAACAAATTGTGCTTACACTCCATGCTTTTGCTCTGGTCCGCGAGAATAGTTTAATTTATATTATTTATTATGCTATTAACTATCACAGCATTGAAATATTCAGCATACCATATACCTCTCTCTGTTCGCGCCGATTTATTTTTGTTGTGTGGTGCTTTATTTTTTTTAAACGTGAAAAGCACCGTGTTTGGATGATGATTAACTCATTGCTAACACAACCACCTGAATAATCAGTGGAACAATAATCCACTGCAATAGGAGTGACGGAAATACATCAGGGTTGTTGTAATTATACAGGAAACATTCCCAGCAGTCAGAGTTAAACGGAATTTTTCATCTTTTTAAGTAAAGCGTAAAGGCACGGTGGCATAGTGGTTAGCACTGTTGCCTCACAGCGCCAGGGACCCGGGTTCAAATCTGGCCTCAGGTGACTGTCTGTGTGGAGTTTGCACATTCTCCCTGTGCCTGCGTGGGTTTTCTCCGGGTGCTCCGGTTTCCTCCCACAGTCCAAAGATGTGCGGGTTAGGTTGATTTGGCTATGATAAATTGACCCTTAGTGTGTTAGGGGATTAAATACGTGGGGTTACGGGGTTAGGGTGGGATATGTGTCGGTGCAGGCTCGATGGGCCGAAATGGCCTCTATCTGCATTGTGGGGATTCTGTGATGTCACCCCAGTTATTTGGGTAGCTAGAAATGGACTTGGTGCTGAGCAAAGAGGCGTAAAACGTTTAATTCTCAGCACAGTCCTGTGTCGGAAACTTAGTGCTTGCCCAAGTATAGACACCTTGTTTATCAAACTGCTGTCAGCTACCATTCTAAGAACATCTGTATCTATACATCCACATAATGGAGGAGAAATTCGTTGTCTTAGCGCCTCCCATTAGCGCCTCTGGGGGGCGCTAACAGGACGCTACCGGCTTTGCGACCGGGTGCGGCGATAGTACCGACGCCCGTGAAATTGACGTGGAGGTTTGTGGTGGCAGCAGTAACCCACTAGCGCCTGAGATCTCCTGCGCCCGGAGATCGTGACATCATCGCCGTGCACACCGCCCCGGTAGCGCCCCGGACCCGAACTTCAGTTCCGCCCCCTGCAGCATCGCTGGGCAAAAACACTGGCAGCCGCAGGAGGCGTCGTTCGGGAGGCCGGGAGCTTCGGAGGCGCAAGTAAAAAGGGATGTTGGCGCGGGTAGGAGAGAAAATTTTAACAACGTTGCAATTGATTTTTTTCGATTGCTCCTGGGCCGCGATCGATCAGCCGTCGTCGTGGACCAGCCGACTGGTCCCAATGCAGAGCCTGTAGCGATGGCCTTTCCCTTTAAGGGAGGGAAGGAGCCTCGGACGTCGGCAGCGCTGCACGGGACATTGTGCAGCGCTGCACCATAACCACCCCGCCTGCGTCCTACAGCACTCCAGGAAGGTAGTGGAGCGCTTGATTTAGTGTTCCTCTTCCTTCCTGGAGCGCAAACACCGAATTTTGAAAAAGCTGGGAATCATTAGTACCTGGCGCTATGTTTCCCAGCTTTCAAAAGTTAATGCCCCAAACGGGGCGATACTGAATTTCTTCCCCAATGTATCTATGATAGCTGGTTAGTAGCTGAGCTGACAATGTGTGGTATGGATGCCATTGAGTATTATGGGTTGCTCTTACAGTGGTGTCACCTGAATTCCTACACTATTTAGATAAAAAATTAGTATCTCAGTAAAATTTGTAGCTATAGGTCTATAACAGAAAACTACCACGAATAGACTACAAATTCCAGACCACTGAGAATAAGAAAGACAACAGAAAGAAAGGGTGTCATTCCTCTTGTTTTGTACTCACATCATTTTTTTTTGCCAAATTATCGACAGGAGAAATTTGAAGAGCCTTCAAAATGGGAGTGAAATGCGGGGCAGTAGAGAATAGTCTTCTGAGGTTGAGGTGTTTAGTTGCACTGTTGGACAATGTAGGAAAGCTTCACTGCAGCTAACGAGTGCCAGACATGCCCAGGAGCACAAAGCAGAAACATGTTCTGTCCCCCAACACTGTCACTTCTCACCTTGATGATTGATTTAAAGATTTTGGACTGGGACAAGTACACCTGAGCTTGGTACTGAATCTTCAGTAATTAAGGTGATATTATGATGTATAATCATGTGCATTTTAGTATATTCGAAAAGAACGTATCTATCATTTGGTTATAAATAGCAATCAGTAGAAATTTCTTCATCGTACATAGAGTATTACTAACACACAGCTTTCAGAAGAAATCCTCCCAGGAATGCTTCAGAACGGAAGCAGGCTACAAACATTTAATCTAAACTCGGCCATTCTCTCCAAGATATCTTGATGCGGGCACCGATGTTGCTGATGTGTAAACAGTGTCGAGATTACACCCGATATACAGCGAAAACCCGGGCCACTATCTGTAAAGAAGCATTGTGACAATGGTTTAAAAAACCCTCCATTGGGATAAGTAGGTGACAAGCAATGCCATTGAATTAATGCTCTTTGGGCGTTTCCATTTGATGACAGGGTGCTGCGGTGCTGATGTCAAATTCACTACTGTCTGATTTCTTGAGTTTCGCTTCCTTTTATTAACTAGGGGGATTTTAATAGATTAACGTAACCCTCAGTTGACTATATACAAAATGGAGGCCATTTTTCTTCACCAATATGAACAGGGAAACAATAGGTGGGAAAGCCAGCTGAGTGTCAGGACTATGTAATGTACTCTGGGTTTTTTTACCCCCCCCTCCCAGATTACTATTGTAATGCACAGCTGGACTCTGGCCCTGCTGCCTGCTGTCTACTATATAAAAGACACCTAAGAAATAAGGAGAATATCCACGAGCTTGGTGAGCTATAAAAACCAGACAGTAGAGCGATAAAGACAAACTGCAAATTTAAAATTAAAATCAAAGCTAATCACGCCAGGCCAATCAGCATCTGGAGGGGGTCAACCGGTGCCTCCAACCAGTCTTAGACCCTCGGGCGACTGTCTGTGTGGAGTTTGCACATTCTCCCCGTGTTTGCGTGGGTTTACTCCGGGTGCTCCGGTTTCCTCCCACAGTCCAAAGATGTGCGGGTTAGGTTGATTGGCTATGATAAATTGACCCTTAGTGTTAGGGGGATTAAATACATGGGGTTACGGGGATAGGGTGGGATATGTGTTGGTGTAGGGGTTACGGGGATCGGGTGGGATATGTGTCGGTGCAGGCTCGATGGGCCGAAATGGCCTCTATCTGCACTGTGTGGTTTCTGTGATTTCTGTGATTTCTGTGATTATATCACTGCCATAATCGGCTATGTAGTGACATTGCGTGTCAGCTGTGGCCCAGTGGGTAGCACACTCACCTCTAGGGTCAGAAGGTTGTGGGTTCAAGTTTCACTCCTGGGACTTGAGCACATAAAGCTAGGCTGACACTCCAGTGCAGTGCTGAGGGAGTGCTGCACTGTCGGAGGTGCCGTCTTTTGGATGAGACGTTAAACCGAGGCACCGACTGCTCTCTCCATTGGGCGTAAAAGATCCCATGGCACTATTTCGAAGAAGAGCAGGGGAGTTCTCCCCGGTGTCCTGGCCAATATTTATCCCTCAACCAACATAACAAAAACAGTAATTATCTGGTCATTATCACGTTGCCATTTGTGGGAGCTTGCTGTGCGCAAATTGGCTGCTGCATTATAACAGTGACTACACTCCAAAAGTACTTCATTAACTATAAAGTGCTTTGAGATGTCCGGTGGTCATGAAAGGCGCTATATAAATGCAAGTCTTTCTTTATTCTGCTGGTAATTCCACTGCTTGCCACTTACAACATTAGTGGTAGTCTGCTACCATTGGCTATAGATAGTGAGAATAGTCAGAAGCCAGTCAATCTCCTCCCTGTCTGAATGCAGTAAATCAAAAGCCAGCCACACTTGTTTTAACAAGCTGAATCATACAAGTCATTTATCGAACCGGCATTATTGATAGAAATGCCAAATGGAAGAGCACTCATTTTTTGGGGGGTGGCGGGGGAGGGGGTGGGAGGGGGGAGAGACACAATCAAAATCTTGGGAGAAAAGTAAAGCATTGAAATGTTGATTAATTGGCAGCTGTTTTTGAGATTGATCCAAAGTGGGATTTTCTGATTGTGAACACTTTTTGTCTAACAAAACCCATGGCCATTTGGGGGGTGATTTTTTGATTCATCTGATCATTTACTCAACTGTGCAAGTGCTCAACAGAGCTCGGTTGCTGGAAGATATACTTGCCCAGAGAAAGACGACAATGGTTTAGTGCCGAGCACTGCAACTGTCACCATACCCATGTATCAGTATGCATTTCTGAGAGATTTATTTTTTAAAAGAATGTCATTTAACCTTTCAGAGCAAATCAATCAGATCTACTTTGACAATAGGTTTAACAATGCAGCTCAAACAGTCAAATAGTTTAGCTACATGACTAGGGGTTCTTAAATATAGAGCTTATGGAGAGAGATTTGAGTGTTTTTTTATTTTTCTTTCCTTCTTTTCATCCTAGTGACTGACACTCAGAGCATCAGCGTACTGAGGAAGATGAAACAGCCTCTCCCACTGTCCTAATCAACTCAACACAAGCTTCCTGCTACAGCTTCCTGCCTCTGGGAGCTGCTGTCAAACTTGAGTCAGCGCCTTCCCCGACGAAGATTGTAAATAAGTTACGAGACATTTGCCTTTGTCACCTGCTTATGCACCACAGATTAGTATGCAAATGAGCCTGCACAGGAACAGGCTGCAGCGCTGGTGCTAATACCCTAAATGATCCTTCAAAACAGTAATTAGAAGTTTTTCATCACACTAATTTGACATGGCAAATTAGTGAAGCTGTGTTAAGGGGACTGGAGCCAGGGCTTATGTGTGCAAGCAGAGAGCCTTGCCAGAAAAGTCCAGCTTCACAAGGGAGTATGGTAACAGTGCACAGAAGCGACAATTAGCAAAATCAGCAGAAAATATCAGCAATTTGGGGCTTTTAAACCCTATTAAGTTGGGACTGCAACTTGTCATTCCAATAATTCTGCTCAGTGAACTATGCAACGAGGCTTCTGGTTGGTCAGTAAATCTAAAACTGCTCCGAACTCCGTTTAGGAGGCCAATCAACCCTCAGCGTGAATTAACCTGTCTCCGTCGTTACCTCCCCCTGTTTGCATAACAACTTGGTCGAGCCTTAAGCCAAGAATATCAGAATAGATACCACAGCTAATGGTTGCCATCATGTAATCACACGCATCACTGTGTATTTTACACAAGGCACCTGCCGCCACGAGTTATGTGCTGTTTAAGTCTTTTTCATTTTAAATTGCTTGTTTATTTAGGCTAACATCGATTAGCTGAAATGCGGTAAATATTTTTCATTTAAAAAAAAATCAATTTGAGTGTTGTTAATTTACTCACCAGGCATCGTCCTGTTAAATTTCTAGAAGCTGTTAATTCATATTAAGCCAGAATTAACTAATCTAAACAGATCAGGCAGATCTAATACCCAGAGTATGATCTAAAAAAAAATCATGAATACAGGAAATCTGAAACAAAACTTGAAAATACTGGATATGGAGAGCAAAAGAGTCAATTTTCTCCCCCTTTGCCTGGGTGCAAGTCAGTTAATGGTTGTTCTACCTGACCTAATCTGACTCCACTCACAGTCATTACTCTAGGCCCAGTGCATTCCCAAGCCCAGGCCTTGCATCTGGAACTGGCAGCAGCCGTCCAGCCACTGAGAGGCCTTGGGCAGGATTTTCATTGGGCCGTGGAGGCGGAATTGGAGGCATGTGGGGGGTTAAAATCCCAAAATCGGGGGTCCCAACACCATCCCGCCCCCAACCCGCCTCCATGCCAGTTTCAAAGGAGGCGGGTGACCGTCCCGCGCTGGGACCCGCCTCCCCGAGGCGGGAAGGGGATTAGTGCCAATTAACTGCCTGTTAACAAGTAGTTAACAGGCAGTTTTTAGCCTAATCCCTATTTTTAAGGTTGAAGTGTGGGATTCCCGACGGCTCCAAACCACGCCAAGTTAGAGGAGGCGGACCGTCGGGATGAAGGGCTTGAAGGGGTCGAGATGTCCAGTGTTCAGGTGAGTGATAGGTGCATGAGTGCAAAGATAAGTGTGTTTGGTGTGTGTAAAGTGTTTAAAGAAGTTTTACATACCTTTACTTACTTTTACAACCTTCCTTCCTTCAGGTCTCGGGAGTCCCTCATCTCACCGGCACAGAAAGCTGAATGGCTGCGAGCTGTCAAAAATTGCAGCATTCAGCTTTCTGTTCCGGGGAGATCTCTAAATCATCCTGAGAGGAAGGAATTAACCTGGAGTACAGATTGTCAGTGTTTGACAGCTTCAAACAGATGTCATACACTGATATTTCATCTGTCAAAAGGTCTTGACAGATGAAATTTCAATCTGTGACGTCACCTGTTGCCGGGTGGCCCTTAATTGGCCTGCTGAGCCCGCTGGGTGGGCTCAACAAGGTCAATTAAGTCAAAATTGCGTGGGTTGGCTAGAACTCGATGGAGGCGAGACTACAACCCCGAAAGTTGTAGTCCCACCTCCAACCCGACTCCTCAATGAAAATCCAGCCCAAGGCTTGTGTTTGGCTGCTATACAGGAAGATGAGGAGGAGCAGCAGAAGGAAAAGAGGCTGATAAGGCTGCACAGGAGGCATCTGCAAACCACCTGGTGGTACCCTGGCATTAGCACGTGGGGTTGTCCAAAACTAGAGGTCATAAATATAAGATGGTGACTAATAAATCCAATAAGGAATTCAGGAGAAACTTCTTTACCCAGAGAGAGTGGTGGGAATGTGGAACTCGCTACCACAGGGAGTGGTTGAGGCGAATAACATAGATGCATTTAAGGGGAAGCTGGATAAATACTTGAGGGAGAAGGGAATAGGAGGTTCTGCTGATAGAGTTTGATGAAGTATGGCGGGAGGAGACCCATGTGGAGCATAAACACTGGCATGGACCAGTCGAGCCAAATGGCCTGTTTCTGTGCTGTAAGTTCTATTTAATTCTATGTAATGTATAGACACCCGTGTCCCCCCCACCCCATCTCCCGAGCCCTACCTGCACCTCACCCAGGAGTAGTGTCTAAGGAAAGCTATATCCCAAAGGAAGCCATCCAGGAATTGAACCGTATGTTGCAAATTGACTTGCACTGTACCCACTGCACTCCCAGGAGCTGTCAAACTTATCATCGTACTCAATTTTTTTTCCTTTCAAACTGGTTCTGGGGATATCTATAACATCTCTCAGTTAGCACAGAGGTGATTAATATATTGTTTACTTGTGCAAATGACCTCATCAGCTTTCCAATGGATGTGCCACATCTGCGTGCAAGGGTCATGGGATTCTTCAGAGCAGTAGGACTCCCAAAAGTTTAACAGATCTTAGATGGAACCTATGTGGCCTTATGGGGTCATCAAAGGCAAGTTCGATCAATTTAGGCTGAGATGATGAATAGTGCATTTCCCCAGGACCCCAGTAGAACAAAGGTATAATGAGAAATAACAACAGAAAATGCTGGAAAAACTCAGCAGGTCAGGCAACATCCGTGGACAGAAATTTGAGTTGACGTTTCGGGTCGAACCCTTCTTCAAAACCCTACTGTCTAACCTGCTGCTCCAGGCTGGATTCTCTGGGCTGGTGCCTGCCATTGTCAGGATGAACGGTGTCATTGGGGGGACTAGGGCCCAAAGCAGAACAGCCATCCTTCACTTTGGTTTCTTGATGCCTTATTTCATCCAGAGGAGAAGTAGAGGGGACGGGGGAAATTCTGAAGAAGGGTTCGACCCGAAACGTCAACTCAAATTTCTGCCCACGGATGTTGCCTGACCTGCTGAGTTTTTCCAGCATTTTCTGTTGTTATTTCGGATTTCCAACATCTGCAGTATTTTGCTATCGTAAAGGTACAATGAGGTCCATTCTGCCAATAGGGTGCTCATAGAACACACTGAGGCTGAGAGGCTGTTTTTCTTGGCTGGAGAGTCTAGAACTAGGGGCCACAGTCTCAGAAAAAGGGGTCAGCCATTTAGGACTGAAATTAGGAGAAATTTCTTCACTCAGAGGGTTGTGAATCTTTGGAATTGTCTACCCGAAAGGGCTGTGGATGCTCAGTCGTTGAGTATATTCAAGACTGAGATAGTTAGATTTTTAGGCACTAGGGGAATCAAGGGATATGGGGATCGGACGGGAAAGTGGAGTTGATGTAGAAGATCAGCCATGACCTGATTGAATGGCAGAGCAGGCCCGAGGGCCATATGGCCTACCCCTGCTCCTGTTTCTTATGTTCTTGCAGCAAAGGAATGCTGACGTACAGTCCCGCAAAAGTGTTCAGAATAGTGGTCACGTGCTGCATGCTCCACAATTTGGCCTGGACAAAGATCTCCTCATGCAGGATACAGCAGGGGAGGGAGTTGCAAGGTAACTGAGAAAGGAGGTGCTCATCAGCAGCAGTAGAGGGAAGAGGTTGGCGAAGAGAGCCCTCTGTAGCAGTCATTCACGACACTTTCATTATGGACACCTTCTCCTGAGACCCGGCTCTCCCCACTGCACGAACATTCCATTCAACATTGTCCCGGTGCCGCTCCCTGATCATTATCTTCTGTGGTCAGAAGACAGTCAGTTTCATCTCCTCACATCTCAACATGTCCACTACTAAACTGATAAAATATCACCAAAATAAAATTTCAGTTCTGTTAGATCCGGGTATCTTAATGTTGTGTCCTTTCAATAATCAGACAAAGACTGCAGGGAATGATCAACAGGTCTTTACTGGATGAAGTTCAAACTGCAACTGACTGTACAGAGCGCCACTCAGGGCTTATGTACAGGTGTGGTCACTGCCGGTACTGCAGGATACAGGAGGTGTAAAAAGCAGTTCTCCCTCTTAAAGGTACATACACTACAATTCCTCCCCTTTTAGATTAACAGTACCATAACACTCATTTAACAATTAAATATCAAACTAATTACAATTAACACTTTTAACATGCAACATTAACCAGAAATAGTCTATTTATAAATTCAGTCTTTGGGGAGGCTTCCTGATTCTTTCTGGATAACGCCTTTCCCGAGTGTCTCACTCTTGGTGCGGAGGCAATTCTAACACCCTGTCGACAGTTGATTCATCAGCTTCCAATGCTATTGTTTCTGAGGTAGATGCGACCTGTACGTTGGGTTCCTCACCAGGTACGTATGGCCGAGACATGGGGTTGACTCGTTCCTGTGACTCTAGGATCTGGTCAGCATGGTGTCTCACAATGTTCTCCCCAACATCCACTGTGTACATTAGTGGCCCCTGCCGTGTGCATATCGTTCCTGGTTGCCATTTCTCTGTTCAGTAGTCGCGGGCCAAGACTGGTTGCCCTACATTGAAGCTCCTTGTCGGCTTCTCATTGATGTGCTGGAATTGCTTATTCTCAACATCTCTTCGTACATAGCAAATCCAGACGAGATCTCAACCTTCGGTTAAGGAACATCATGGCCGGGGCCTGGTTGGTGACTGCATGTGTCGCATTTCTGTAGGCTAACAGGAAATTGTCCACCTTATGCTGCAGTGGAATGTCGTCATCGCACATGGCCTTTACTGCTTTTTTAAAGGTTTGTACGAACCTCTCAGCCAATCCATTTGTGGCTGGATGATACGGGGCGGATGTGTAATGCCTTACCCCATTCCTTTTCATAAATCTTCGAAACTCTTCGGACACAAACTGTGGTCCGTTATCAGAGCAAATCTGCTCTGGCAAGCCGTTCCTGGCAAAAATGGTCCATAGGACTGCAATAGTTTTCTCCGTGGTGGTGGAGAACATTTTGATCACCTCAGGCCATTTCGAGTGCGCATCCACGGCTATTAAAAACATTGAGTCCATGAATGGACCAGCAAAGTCAATATGCACTCGTTGCCATGGAGATGAGGGCCACTCCCATGGGTGTAGAGGGGCATATGTTGGTGCATTTTGGACCTTCTGGCATCCTGAGCAGCTCTTTGTCAGGTCCTCGATTTGCTGATCGATCCCCGGCCACCACACATAAGCCCTAGCAAGGCTTTTCATTTTCACCCCTCCCAGATGACCTTCGTGAAGCTCATTGAGCACTCTCTCCCTTAACTTGGGTGGAATTACCACTCGGGATCCACACATCAAGGTCCCCTGGCATACTGACAGCTGTTCTTTTCTGGATGAGAATGCTGGCAACAGTGAGTCGCCATGTGCTGGCCATCACTTCACCATCAAATCATATACCCGAGACAGTGTCGGGTCATTTCGGGTCTCCTTCTCTATACCAGCGTTAGTTACTGGCAAGCATTCAATTATAGTCGAATGAAATATTTCGACAGGATCCACTGCTGGTGCTTCCTCCGCAGTAGGCAGTGGCAAGCGTGATAGCCCATCAGTGTTTCCATGCTGTTTCGTGCCCTTATACTCGATATCATATTGGTGCGCCCCTAGAAAAAGGGACCATCTTTGTAGCCGTTGCGCAGTCATTACCGGAACGCCCTTCTTTGGATTAAAGATGGAGACAAGTGGTTGGTGGTCAGTCAGCAAGGTGAACTTCTGCCCGTGCAGATAGTGATTGAACTTTTTCACTCCCCACACTAGGCTGAGGGCCTCCCTGTCAATCTGGGCGTAGTTACGCTCGGCTGAGGTTAGTGACCAAGACGCAAAGGCTACTGGCCTCTCCGAGCCATCTGGGAATTTGTGCGACAGCACCGCTCCAATGCCATAGGGTGATGCATCACACGCCAACCGAATTGGTAGTGCTGGGTTGAAATGAGCCAACACCTCTTTCGATGTGATCAATGCTTTGCTCTTCTGGAAAGCTCGTTTACATTCGTCACTCCACTTCCATGGTACCCCCGTTTGCAGTAGGGTGTCCAGTGGGTGTAGTACGGTAGACAAATTCGGCAAGAACTTATGGTAGTAGTTCACCAGCCCGAGGAACGACCTCAGTTGTGACACATTTTCCGGTGCTGGAGCCTTGACTACTGCCTCAATCTTTTCAGGGGACTTATGTAACCCCTCTTTATCAATAACGTGGCCACAATACGAGATCTGCTCCTGGAAAAACTCGCATTTGTGGCGATTAGCTCGGAGCCCATATTCCTTCAATCTAGTGAGCACCTGCTCCAGGTTGGCGAGGTGATCACTGTCATTTTCGCCCGTGACCAGGATGTCGTCCAAATAACACTGGTCCCTGGAATCCCTTGCAGGACTTGATCCATTGCCCTTTGCCAAATAGCCGGAGCTGATGCTACCCCGAACACCAGCCGGTTGTATTGGTAGAGACTTTATGAGTGTTAATTGTGAGGTACTGTTTCGAGGCTTCTTCTACCTCCATTTGCAGGTACGCCTGGGCCAGATCAATCTTAGTGAAGCGTTTCCCTCCAGATAGCGAGGCGAAAATATCTTCAATCCACGGAAGCGGATATTGTACAGTGTGAAGGACTGGGTTCACTGTCACCTTAAAGTCCCCACAGATGCGAACCTTCATTGGTTCCCCAGGCGTATTACTCAACGACCTCTTCATTACAGGAACGATGGGTGTAGCCCACTTGCTCCAGTCCACTTTGGACAGTACTCCTGAACGGTCCAAACCTTCCAGCTCTGCTTCGACGGCTGGGCGGATCGCATAAGGTACCGGTCTGGCCTTAAAAAACTTTGGGCTTGCATTTTCCTCTATTTTGATCATCGCTGTTATGCCTTTTAGTGTTCCGAGTCCCTGCTGGAACACTTCTTGTGTGTCAGTTAGCATTTTTGACAGTCGTCCAGGTGTGACGTCGTCATCCTTTTTGGCATCTACAGTCAGTGCTTGTATGGAATGCCAATCTAGCTGTATCTTCCGGATCCATTCACATCCTAGTAGTGGTGGTCCTCCATCTGGCAATACATATAGGTCCATTTTTGGTGTTTCCTTGCCGTTATATATAACGTTCACCCTTATTTTTCCTTTGGGGTAGACTTTTTGCCCTGTATACATCTTCAAGACAATCTTTGTAGCTCTCAAGGGTATATGTGAGAATAGCCGCTTGTAGTCCCTTCGGTTTATGACTGTTAGGGCTGATCCTGTGTCCAATTCCATTTTCACTTGGACTCCTGCTATCTTGAGCGTGACCCAGATAGTTTGGTGATCCTCCGTTTTGATCACATTATGTAGTTTCAGAGAACCCAGCTCCTTGCTTCCGGAGTCTGTATCACTCTTCCGTTCGTCTGAACTACTCTCCGTCACCTTATGTACCTTCTTGTACTTCTCCTGTGGAGATTTCTTGCTGCTGGTTTTCTTTCCCGACCTGCAGACTCTTGCTATGTGTCCTACTTTTCCACACTGTCTGCACACTTTATCCTTGAACCAGCAATCATTATGGTCATGTGTTGTTCTGCCGCAGCGATAGCACTTCACTGTTCCGTATGACATTTCATTTGTGCCATATTCTTGCGGTCTCCGTTGTATCTCTGCAGCGCCCCGTGTGGCTGCTTCGTGTGATACTGCCATGCTGAAAGCCTTGTCCACCGTAAGATCCTTTTCTGATAGAAGCCGTTTCTGGGTTCCTTCACTTTGAAGCCCACACACAAACTTGTCCCTTAAAGTATCTGCTAGTCCCGTTCCAAACTGGAAGTGTTTCGATAGCTTGCGCAGTTCCGTTAAATACTCAGCATTACTTTCATCTTTATGCTGGTTCCTTTTGTGAAACTTAAATCTTTCTGCTATCAGCAGCGGTGTGGGGTTTAAGTGGTCCTGTAGGATTGACACTATGTTTTCAAAACCCTTTTCTACTAGCTTCTCTGGGGTTACTAGGTTTCGTAGTAAGCCATACGTTTTTGCACCCATTGAATTCAACAATACCAGCGCTTTCTTGTCATCTGGCACTTCATTCGCCTTGCAGTATACTTTTACGCGTTCGACATATGTCGTCCAATCTTCGACTTCATTGTCGAATGCTGTGATACTGCCACTCTTCGGCATTTTTGGGTGTGGTTAGACTGGCTTAAAATGGCGTCTCCCGCGCTTTCCTTTCTTCCCTGCTGCGGCTTAAAATGGCGTCTCCTGCGCTTTCCTTTCTTCCCCGCAGCGGCTTAAAATGGCGTCTCCCGCGCTGCTGCCAACGCCGCTCTCGGCGGTCCTCCTGGCAAATGGCGACGCCCTGTGGGCCTCGCGTGCTGCTCCTGCGCTGCTGCCAATGCCGTTCTCTGCAGTCCTCGTGGCAATGGCAGCGCCTCGCGTTTTCCTGCGTGCCTCTCTCCCCCGTTGACGCTGCTCGGCCCCTGAACACCGGCTGCGCTCTGCTCTCTCTCGCCTCTCTCCCCCGTTGATGCTGCTCGGTCCTGAACACCGGCTGCGCTCTGCTCTCTCTCGTTGATGCTGCGCGGCCCTTGAACACCGGCTGCGCCCCGTGCGCTCTGCCCTCTCTCTCTCCCCCGTCGACGCTGCTCGGCCCTTTCTGTGCCGCTCGGTCGGCTCTAGCCGCCGCTGTCCGGGAAGGGTCTGCGCAGTACCTGTTGCCAGCCCGTTTCGCTGGACCACCGTGGCTGGAAGGCCAAGCCTGGCTCTCGACAGCCTCCACTGCGATGCCCGTGCTTCTGGACTCGATCTCCTTATGCAGAATTGCAGGTCGGTTCGAATCTTCTTGTCGCCAATGTTAGATCCGGGTATCTTAATGTTGTGTCCTTTCAATAATCAGACAAAGACTGCAGGGAACGATCAACAGGTCTTTACTGGATGAAGTGCAAACTGCAACTGACTGTACAGAGCGCCACTCAGGGCTTATATACAGGTGTGGTCACTGTTGGTACTGCAGGATACAGGAGCTGTAAAAAGCAGTTCTCCCTCTTAAAGATACATACACTACAAGTTCCTTCACTACTTGTGCATAAAATCAGGATCAAACCATTATGTCCATTCTTGGTGCCACAGTGTGCTCTTCTAACTATTCCTATTCCTCCTTCGTGCTACCTGAGTGGCTCAGGTGACTGGCTGTTGACTGTCGGAATGAGCCTCTTGGGACTGTTGCGACCTCCTTCTCTGGCCACCTACACTGTGAAAAGGCCCAGCAGCAAGCTGCGCCTTATAGCAGCATCTGAGGGAACTGACTAGAGGGCTTGCTTGATGTGCTATTGCGAGAGGCAGTAGGATCACTTGAGTACCTTTCTGCAGGGCCGCTGGCACTGGGCACTGCCTTTGCCATTGATCGGCAGAAATGCAGACCAAATGATACTAATGTGAGCAGTGAAGCCCTGCCTAAAGGTTCTCTCCAACAGGTGGCCAATTCTGTCCAAGTCGGAAGAGGTAGCCGTCTCAAAACAGTCACCCAGAACCTCAATGACGACAGTGTGAGTTGCCAGAAATGAAGCTTGTCCTGTTGCTAATGTCTCTGGGATTGAGGGTATCTGCTGCAATCCTGCTGCCTGGTGCTGCCGCAGCCTTCAGTGTAGCCTGTGGTGTTGTGTACCCATCTCTGACTGTACCGCACATACTAGCTTTGGATTCCCACAGGTGGCCAGTCAGGTCTGCACATGTTGGGAGATTGTCCGCAGCGCCTGCACAGAAGGTGTGGTGTTCTGCAAGCTTCCCTTTTTTTTACAAGCAGGTTCTGTGAGATTGGGGTCCACATGACTCTTCAGGAAAAGGCTGACCTCTCCCGACCCTTTGCTCAGGAATATCAGGCTCCAAATCCTCCACCTCGCACTCCTCCTGCCCATTTTTGCTCTGTGCATCATCTCCTGTGATCCCCCCAAACCTACTGTCTAACCTGCTGCTCCAGGCTGGATTCTCTGGGCTGGTGCCTGCCATAGTCAGGATGAACGGTGTCATTGTGGGGACGAGGGCCCAAAGCAGTACAGCCGTCCTTCACTTTGGTTTCTTGATGCCTTGTTTCATCTAGAGGAGAAGTAGAGGGGACGGGGGAAATTCTGTTCTCAGTTACAGAAGGAGCAGTAACATCAGGCTGTTTGTAGAAAGGTTACGTGCTTGTCTGCAGCAAGGCATGGAACAGCAGCAGAATGCTGTGATGAACCTACAAATTGTACCTGCCCTCTGACTTCTCTTGTCTCTGACTCTTTCAGCTATGAGCTTCCCCAGTAGCACATGCACTTCATCCTCTTAGGAGCTCGGAGACCTATGTCCTGCCTTTCCCTATTACTTTATTTATTCGTTCCTGGAATGTGGGCGTCATTGGCAAGGCCAGCATTTATTGCCCATCCCTAGTTGCCCTCGAGAAGGTGGTGGTGAGCTGCCTTCTTGAACCACTGCAGTCCGTGTGGTGAAGGTACTCCCACAGTGCTGTTAGGGAGAGAGTTCCAGGATTTTGACCCTGCGACGATGAAGGAACGGCGATATGTTTCCAAGTCAGGATGGTGTGTGACTTGGATGGGAACCTGGAGGTGATGGTGTTCCCAGGTGCCTGCTGCCCTTGTCCTTCTAGGTGGTAGAGGTTGCGGGTTTGGGAGGTGCTGTCGAAGAAGGAGCAGTAACATCAGGCTGTTTGTAGGATGGTTACATCCTAAAAGAACAATGCAGATAGTGGCCCCAAAATTCCATGGTTTGCAATCCTGGTGGTTGTGTCAGAACTATGCCCACCGGCGCCCTCTAACACTCACTTCTGTTGGGGTTGGTACCTGCCTTCCCCTTATGCCCAGATAGTTGGAGACCCACCTGCCCATGGAAAGCATGTCGGGGGGTATCCCACCTTCATGGACAGATGAGCATCGTGCGAATCATGCACAGTCCCGGAGACACAAGGTGGCAAGCAGGATTGGCACCAGAAAAGGCTAAAAAATCCAGTTCGAAACCAGGTCTGATATTTGCCTTACCAGAACAGATAGCCATCCAATTTCTGCTTCTGTCCCTACCTTACCTCTCTCAGCGCTGAAACTATGTCCCTAAGCTTTTGTCGTTGGTAAACTCCATTTCTCTAACGCCCCCTTTGCCAACTTCCCAACCTCCACCAAGGGCAAGAGTCAGGAAGATCGGCCTTATAAAAGTATGATTTGTTGTTGTTTAGCAATAAGAGGTTTGTGCTATTCGGGGAAGTGTGATACCAGAGTAAAACACCAGAAGCCAACGTTAGAAAATGATGCTAGAGTGTGACAGGGGACATATGATGCCAAAGTGTGACACATAAAGTGTGACAGAAAGAAATTGCACGCAGACATATTGGTAAATTCGACTGTGCAGCGCCTGTCTGTTAGGCAGTAAACCTAGACCTCCAAGGTGGTTAGCGCACTACCGGCTCATAATGAGCGTGCGTTTCCTGCCCTGCCTGTTTACAGGCAAAAAAATTGGCGTCCCAGCCCCGCCACATTCAGGATAGCCAGGTCTACATGCGGCATAACAGGCGGTCCTTAAAGGGACCACTGCTGGTCGTAACCAACAAGGTAAGTGTTTAAAATATACATACCTAAGTGTTCCTCCCGACCCCACATTAAACGCACGCGGACTTTGAGGCAGTCTGCCCACACCCATTATGATTTGGTACCCACAATTCTAGACCCCTTCGTATGTACATCTCAGAGGAAACCCTCTGCTTCACAAGACAAGCTGTCGCAGGTTTTTAACCATCTTTGTTAAAATGACCGGCAGAAAACGTCTGTAACAGTGATGGTTGCTTCTGTAGAATTGAAGGTTACCACAGGATTAAGCCACTATCTCTGTGCCCAGCTAAAAGAGACACCAGCCACTACCTCCGTACAGTTAAAAGAGACACCAGCCACTGTCTCTGTGCCCAGCTAACAACAAATTAAGTCACCAGAACTATTGCAGAAAAATCATTAGTTTGGGATTTTGCATGAACTGGCAAAATTCAAAATGAATTCAGAATCTAGGAATCTAGCAGAGAAAAATCAATAAAACCATTAAAAACATTAAAGGAAACAACTGTATCAGAGACCTATGAAAAAATGGGTCTAAGAATCTGGTGTCAGGTTAAAACCGCAGAGTAAACGTGGGCAGCAGATCTCACGCTAATAATAATAATAATAATCAACTTTATTGTCATTGTTAGTGCACAAGTGCAGTACAACGAAATGTAGGCTTGCGGCTCCCGAGAGTGTACATTTAGATTAAGACATTTAAACATTCAACATTCATTTGGCTTGTAATACATTAACATAAGGACATTGGCAAAGGAGGAACTGACGCAAATCAATATCTCTAAGGATATGGTGTTAAGGAAGCTAAAGGGATTGAAGGTGGACAAATCCCCAGGGCCTGATAACATGCATCCTAGGGTACTGAAGGAGGTGGCCCTAGAGATAGCGGATGCACTAAGGATGATTTTTCAGAATTCATTAGACTCGGGAACAGTGCCGATGGATTGGAGGGTAGCTAACGTTACCCCACTATTCAAAAAGGGGGGTAGGGAAAAAGCAGGTAATTACAGACCTGTAAGCCTTACATCAGTTGTGGGCAAAATGCTGGAGTCCATCATTAAGGATGAAATAGCGGAGCACTTAGCAAATGGGGACAGGATAGGACAGAGTCAACATGGATTTACAAAGGGTAAATCGTGCTTGACTAATCTATTGGAATTTTTTGAGGGAGTAACTGGTAGAATAGATGGGGGAGAGCCAGTAGATGTGGTGTACCTGGACTTCCAAAAGGCCTTCGATAAGGTCCCACATAAAAGATTAGCATGGAAAATTGAGGCTCATGGGATAAAGGGGAAAGTATTGGCGTGGATAGGGAACTGGCTGTCAGATAGAAAACAGAGAGTTGGAATAAACGGCTCATTTTCTGAATGGCAGGCAGTAACAAGTGGGGTACCACAGGGATCTGTCCTGGGCCCCCAGCTGTTCACAATTTACATTAATGACCTGGATCAGGGAGTCGGATGCAGCATTTCCAAATTTGCAGACGACACTAAACTAGGAGGGGGGGTGGGCTCAGAGGAAGAGACCAGGAAGCTCCAGAGCGATTTGGACAGACTGGGCGATTGGGCGGATAAATGGCAGATGCACTATAATGTGGACAAGTGCGAAGTTATCCACCTTGGGTGCAGGAACGGGAGGGCAAATTATTATTTAAATGGCAATAGATTGGGAGAGGGGGAAGTACAGAGAGACCTGGGTGTTCTTGTACACCAGTCACTGAAGGCGAGCATGCAGGTGCAACAGGCGGTCAAGAAGGCAAACGGTATGCTGGCCTTCATAGCAAAAGGGTTAGAATACAGGAACAGGGATACCTTGCTGCAGCTGTACAGGGCACTGGTGAGACCACACCTCGAGTACTGTGTACAGTTTTGGTCGCCTCATCTGAGGAAGGATGTTCTTGCCATGGAGGGGGTGCAGCGGCGATTCACCAGGCTGATACCAGGAATGGCGGGAATGACCTATGAGGAGAGACTATGTAGTTTAGGGATGTACACACTGGAGTTTAGAAGATTGAGAGGGGACCTCATAGAAGTGTATAAAATTCTGACAGGTCTAGACAGACTGGATGCAGAAGGAATGTTTCCCTTGGCGGGTGAGAACCGAACTAGAGGACATAATTTAAGGATAAGGGCTAAACCATTTAGGACAGAGATGAGGGGGAATTTCTTCACTCAGAGAGTGGTGAACCTGTGGAACTCATTGCCACAGAGGGCAGTGTACGCCAGCGCATTAAATATATTTAAGAGGGAATTAGATATATTTCTACGGGCAAAAGGGGTTAAGGGTTACGGAGAGAAGGCGGGGACGGGATACTGAATTAAAGGATCAGCCATGATCTCATCGAATGGCGGAGCAGGCACGAAGGGCCGAATGGCCTACTCCTGCTCCTATCTTCTATGTATCTATGTATCTATGTATAAACATAACCATAATAAAGTGCATTGGCAGATGTGCAGGCTTTAGAGTTTATTTGTGGAGTTCAGTAGGATGACAGCCCTGGGAAAGAAGCTGTTCCTAAATCTGGTCGTTCGGGTGCGAATGCATCTGTAGCGTCTCCCAGATGGCAGGAGGGCGAACAGACTGTGGCTGGGGTGGGTAGGGTCTTTGATGATGGTCCGTGACCTCCGTAAACAGCGTTTCTGGTATATGTGCTCTATGGTCGGTAGTCGGGTGCCGGTAATGCATTGGGCAGTTTTGACTACCCGCTGCAGGGCTTTCCGGTCATAGTAGCTACAGCTGCCATACCATACTGTGATACAGTTTGTCAGGATGCTCTCTATTGTGCAGCGGTAAAAGTTAGAGAGGATCAGGGGTGACAGGTTACATCCCTTCAGCCTCCTTAGGAAATATAGGCGCTGCTGGGCCTTCTTCACCAGAGAGGAGGTATTGAGGGACCAGGAGAGGTCTTCCGTGATGTGGACTCCGAGGAACTTAAAGCTGTCCAACCTTTCCACCACAGCCCCATGGATGTGGATGGGGGTGTGACTTCCGCCTTTAGACTTCCTGAAGTCCACAATGATTTCTTTGGTTTTCTTGATGTTAAGGGCCAGGTTGTTATCGGCGCACCACTTCACGAGATGCTGGACCTCCTCCCTGTAGGCTGACTCATCGTTGTTGGTGATCTGGCCTACTACCGTGGTATCATCCGCAAACTTGATGATGGTGTTGGAACCATGAACAGCCACACAGTCGTGGGTGAAGAGGGAGTAGAGGAGGGGGCTCAGCACACATCCTTGTGGGGCCCCCGTGTTCAGGGTCGGGGGGGGGAGGTGTGGTTACTTAATTTGACAGACTGGGGTCTGTTTGTTAGGAAGTCCAGGGTCCAGTTGCAGAGGGAAGTGTTCAGGCCAAGAGTTTGGAGTTTGGTGGCCAGCTTGTTGGGGATGATAGTGTTGAATGCTGAGCTGTAGTCTATGAACAGCATTCTGATGTAGGTCTCTTTACCATCTAAGTGATTCAGTGCAGAGTGTAGAGCAGTTGTGATTGCATCCTCCGTTGATCTGTTTGCACGATAGGCAAACTGGTGTTGGTCAAGAGAGGCGGGAACACTGGCTTTGATGTGAGCCAGGACCAGTCTCTCGAAATACTTCATTATGATGGGTGTGAGTGCGACAGGTCGATAGTCGTTCAGGCACATCACAGTCGTTTGCTTTGGCACAGGAATAATGGTAGCGGTCTTGAAGCATGTAGGGACTACTGCCTGGGCCAATGACAGATTGAAGATGGCGGTGAAGACATCAGCCAGCTGATCAGCACATTCCTTGAGTACCCGTCCAGGGATGCTATCAGGTCCAGCAGCCTTTCGTGTGTTCACTCCGCGTAGAACACCCCTTACAGTGGAGTCCAGGCTGCAAGAAAGTGGCACCTGATGCTGAATGTTAAAGGGGAAGTTCAGCTCAGAGAGGTTGGTCTCTCAAAACTGGAGCAAAAGTAACACAGTCGTGTAAAAGTGCCTTTAAAATACAACACTAAACCAGCCTAGAAATGACTGTTGACCTATTCGTAGACGAATGCTTAACACGTTTACACGACATGCCTTTGTTTGCTGAGCCCATGAACCTGTTTATCAAAGTAACGGAGCGAGGAATGGCATACAAACATGTTAAAGGTCCTCCCACTAGTATCACCAACAGTCATTTCTAGGCTTAGTTGGCAGAATTCATCGGAATGCAGATCCCACGTCTGTAAAAGAGTTTAACTGCTTTGAGTGGTGATTTAGAAAACAAAATACACATTGAACGTAAAGCAGCAAAGTTTACTACAGGCTGCGTATTGAGATCCCGCAAAGATGCTTCCTGCCTAGTTGTTTACAAGTGCTTTGCTGGGACACCTTTTGAAGTTCGTTCCTCGGCTCACACGCTGACGTGTTTATACTGCTGATCGTGATGCCACCCCAAAAGGCTTCTGTCACTGCTCCCTTCTATTACACAATGGTTCCTTGTGTGGGTAACTTGTTGTGCCCTGTCAACCAGAGCAGAACAGAGAAGCTTTGTTGTCTTAAGTGTGATAGTCAGTTGAATAAGTATCAGATAAAAAGATGTTTTCAGGATCACATAAGTCCCTTCATCAGACTAGTTGTCATTTACCATACCATCCATTAGAATACCTTAGATTTACTATCAGGAATCTCTAGCTTACCTTCAACATCGATGAAAAGCTATGTCACCCATCCCTCAGAGATAAAAAAGAAAAAATTGGAAAATGGTGAAAATCTCAAATCAAAACAGAAAGTACTAGAAATACACAGCCCATCTGTCAGTATCCGAAAAGAGAAAAAGATGTGCTAATGTTTCAGGGATAGAGCCTTGAAGTGTAGTCACTGTTGTAATGTAGGGAAACGCGGCAGACAATAATGCACAGCAAGGTTTAACGAACAATAATGAGATTAATTAGCAGATTATCTAGTTTGCTGGTGTTGGTTGAGAGATGAATATTGGCCAGGACAGCAGGAAAACTCTCCTGTTCTTCCTCATGAGATCTTTGACGTCCATCTGAGAGGTCAGAAGTGGCCTCACTGTAATGTTTTATCTGAAAGACGGAAATGTCATGCCGTTGACGCTTCTCTTCTGAGCTTGGGCCGAGGTACGTTGTTGAAACAGTTGAGCATTGACCTTATGCAACTCGGGTCAGGTCTGCCAGAAGTGCTTGGAGCTGCCACCCGACCCCTCCACTGCCTCTGGTTTGTCACGCTGCTTGTCCAACTTCCAGCACTGGGTGAGAATAAAGTTCCTCAAATTAAATATTGGGAAGACCGAAGCCATTGTCTTCAGCCCCCGCTACAATTTCCGTTTCCTAGCAACTGACTATCCCCCTCCCTGGCCATTGTCTGAGGCTGAACCAGACTGTTTTCAACCTTAGTGTCCTATTTGAAATAACAACAGAAAAAGCTGGAAAAACTCAGCAGGCCAGGCAGCATCCGTGGAGAGAGAAACCGAGTTAACGTTTCAGGTCTGGGACCCTTCATCAGAACTGGAAAAAGCTGGAGATGTAACAGATATTAAGCAGGTGCAGAGACAGCGGGGGGGGGGGGGGCGGTTAGGAGGGGAGGAAGAAATAGAAAGAATATCCTGTACTTTTGTAAGAGGCAGGAAAGATAAAATGTTGCAAATGGGAATGGCAAAAATCATACTGCATGAAAAATGGGGGCAGGGATAATTATCTGAAATTGTTGAACTCAATGTTGAGTCCGGCAGGCTGCAAAGTGCCTAATCGAAAGATGAGGTGCTGTTCCTCGAGCTTACCTTGAGCTTCATTGGAACAATGCAATAGCCCGAGGACAGAGAGATCAGAGTGGGAGTGAAGCGGTGAATTAAAGTGACAGGCGACCGGAAGCTCAGGGTCACCCGTACGGACTGAACGGAGGTGTTCCGCAAAGTGGTCGCCCAATCTGCGTTTGGTCTCCCCAATGTAGAGGAGACTGCATCGTGAGCGGCGAATACAGTATATTAAATTGCAAGAAGTACAAGTAAATCGCTGTTTCACCTGGAAGGGGTGTTTGGGGCCCTGGACAGTGGGAAGGGAGGAGGTAAAAGGGCATGTGTTGCATCTCCTGCGCTTGCACAGGAAGGTGCCAGGTGAAGGAGCAGGGCTGTTGGGGGTGATTGAGGAGTGGACCAGGGTGTCGCGGAGGGAGCGGTCCCTTCGGAATGCTGAAAGGGGAGGTGAGGGGAAGATGTGTTTGGTGGTGGGATCACGTTGGAGGTGGCGGAAATGGTGAAGGATGATCCATTGAATGTGAAGGCTGGTGGGGTGAAAGGTGAGGACAAGGGGAACCCTATCGTGGTTCTGGGAGGGAGGGGCAGGGGTGAGAGCAGAAGTGCGGGAAATGGAACGGACACGGTCAAGGGCCGTGTCAACCACGGTAGAGGGGAATCCTCGGTTGAGGAAAAAGGAAGATATGTCAGAAGCACTAGTATGGAAGGTGGCATCGTCAGAACAGACGCGGCGGAGACGGAGAATCTGGGAGAAAGGAATAGAGTCCTTACAGGAAGCGGGGTGGGAGGAAGTGTAGTCCAGGTAGCTGTGGGAGTCAGTGGGCTTGTAGTGGATGTTTGTTGAAAGCCGATCGCCAGAAATGGAGACGGAGAAGTCAAGGAAGGGAAGAGAAGAGTCGGAGATGGACCATGTGAAGGTGAGGGCAGGGTGGAAATTGGAAGTAAAGTGAATGAACTTATCCAGTTCAGGGCGAGAGCAGGAAACGGCACCAATACAGTCATCGATGTACTGGAAAAAGAGGTGAGGGAGGGGACCTGAGTAAGACTGGAACAAAGAATGTTCCACATGTCCCATGAACAGGCAGGCATAGCTAGGGCCCATGCGGGTTCCCATAGCAACACCTTTAATTTGGAGGAAGTGAGTGGAGTCAAAGGAGAAGTTGTTCAATGTGAGAACAAGTTCAGCCAGGCGGAGGAGGGTGGTGGTGGATGGGAACTGGTTGGGCCTCTGTTCAAGGAAGAAGCGGAGCGCCCTCAGGCCATCCTGGTGGGGGATGGAGGTGTAGAGGGATTGGACGTCCATGGTGAAAAGGAGATGGTTGGGGCCAGGAAACTGGAAACTGTTAAAGTGACGGAGGGCGTCGGAAGAGTCGCGAATGTAGGTGGGAAGAGACTGGACAAGGGGAGAAAAAATAGAGTCGAGATAGGAAGAGATAAGTTCCGTGGGGCAAGAACAGGCTGAAACGATGGGGCTACCAGGGCAGTCCTGTTTGTGGATCTTGGGAAGGAGGTAGAAGTGGGCTGTGCGGGGTTGGGGGACTATGAGGTTGGCGGCCATGGAGGGAAGATCTCCAGAGGAGATGAGGTCAGTGACACACTTGGAAACAATGGCTTGATGTTTGCTAGTGGGGTCATGGTCCAGGCGGAGGTAGGAGGAGGTGTTGGAGAGTTGGCGTTCAGCTTCCGCACGGTAGAGGTCGGTTCGCCAAACAACAACAGCACCATCCTTATCAGCAGGTTTAATGATAATGTTAGGGTTGGATCGGAGAGAATGGAGTGCTGCAAGTTCAGAGGGAGTTAGGTTGGAGTGAGTGAGGGGAGCAGAGAAATGGAGACGGCCGATGTCACGTCGGCAGTTAGCAATGAAAAGATCTAGAGAGGGTAGAAGGCCAGAGGGAGGGATCCAAGTAGAACGAGAATTTAGAAAGCGGGAGAAAGGATCAGCCGTGCAGGGGGAAGACTCCTGGCCAAAGAAGTGGGCACGGAGACGAAGGCAATGGAAGAAGAGCTCAGCATCGTGCCGAGCTCGAAATTCATTCAGGCGGGGGCGTAAGGGGATGAAGCTAAGGCCTTTGTTGAGGACTGAACGTTCGGGGTCAGAGAGGGGAAGGTCAGAGGGGATAGTGAAAACATGGCAGGGGGTGAGACTGGAAGAAGGGATCGGATCGGAGGAAAGTAACAGGGAAGAAGGTTCTGGGGGGGCGTTGGTGTCCATGAGTTGACGAAGCTTGCGATCCTTGACATCAGAAAGGAAGAAAAAAAGTTTTTTGTTGAAGCGTCGGATGAGCTTCCGACCCCATATCCACCCCATCACCAAGACCACCTATTTCCACCTCCATAACATCGCCCGTCTCCACCCCTGCCTCAGCTCATCTGCTGCTGAAACCCTCACCTGTGCTTTTGTTACCACTAGACTTGATTATTCCAACGCTGTCCTGACTGGCCTCCCATCTTCACCTTCCATAAACCTGAGCAGAAACTCTGCTGCCCGTATCCTAACTCGCACTAAGCTCCGTTCACCCATCACCCCTGTGCTCGCTGGCCTACATCGGCTCCCGGTCTGGCAACGCCTCAGTTTTAAAATTCTCATCTTTGTTTTGAAATCCCTCCATGGCCTCGCCACTCCCTATCTCTGTAACCTCCTTCAGCACTACAACCCTCCGAGATCTCTGCGTTCCTCCAATTCTGGCCTGTTGCGCATCCACAATTTTAATCACTCCACCATTGGCGGCTGTGCCTTCAGCTGCTGTTGTTGTTGTTGATGATGAAAAGTGGAAGAAAAATTACTTAATAAATTCACTTCTTATCTTCATCCCTAAAATGTAAAACAGAAAACAAAAGATTTCCTCTGAAGTGTCCAAAGGCGGATGGTATTAAGAAATGTTTACATGAGAACTCTCAGCCATGTCCCCACATGAATTTGTTTAAAAATGCTCCAAAAGTATTTTTTTTAATTAAAACTGTGAGTCACAAATGATGCTAATCGTTCCTGGGTGACAAAATGCTAACTTTCTACTGAATGATGCGCATAATTTGCTTCTAATGATGGTGGTCTGTGCTTTGAACACCACCGCAAACACTCTGCGACCAGAAAAGTTAAGACTTGTCAAACATGCATCATATGAGGAGGTCATTCAGTAGGGATTCTGGGTCACATCTAGACTGACATCAATACACAAATTCTCCAGACTGCACCATATAATGAAAAGATACCATTCATACATTTATGCTTTTAATTTTTAGCATAAATGTTCTACTTGCACAGCATGAACAGATTATTATCAAGTGCTCTGAGCCATCTCCCTGCGTGTTTCGCTCCTCACATGTCAAGCCTCAAGTGGATTTTTTTAAAAATTTGTTTATGGGATCAGGGCATCGCTGGCAATGCCAGCAGTTACTGCCCATCCCTAGTTGCCCTTGAGAAGGTGATGGTGAGCCGCCTTCTTGAACTGCTGCAGTCCGTGTGGTGATGGTACTCCCACAGTGCTGTTAGGTAGGGAGTTCCAGGATTTTGACCCAGCGACGATGAAGGATCGGCGATATATTTCCAAGTCAGGATGGTGTGTGACTTGGAGGTGGTGGTGTTCCCATGCACCTGCTGCCCTTGTCCTTCTAGGTGGAAAAGGTTGCGGGTTTGGGAGGTGCTGCCGAAGAAGCCTTGGCGAGTTGCTGCAGTGCATCTTGCAGCCACGGTATGCCGGTGATGGAAGGAGTGAATATTTAAGGTGGTGGATGTGGTGCCAATCAAGCAGGCTGCTTTGTCCTGGATGGTGTCGAGCTTCTTGAGTGTTGTTGGAGCTGCACTCATCCAGGCAAGTGGAGAGTATTCCATCACACTCCTTACTTGTGCCTTGTAGATGGTGAAAAGGCTTTGGGGAGTCAGGAGGTAATACACTCGCCGCAGAATACCCAGCCTCTGACCTGCTCTTGTTGCCACAGTATTTATGTGGCTGGTCCAGTTAAGTTTCTGGTCAATGGTGATAGTGGGGGATTCGGCAATGGTAATGCCATTGAAAATGTTAAGGGGAGGTGGTTAGACTCTCGCTTATTGGAGATAATCATTGCCTGGCACTTCTGTGGCGCAAATGTTACCTGCCACTTATCAGCCCAAGCCTGAACATCGTCCAGGTCTTGTTGCATGCGGGCATGGACTGCTTCATTATCTGAGGAGTTGCGAATGACGCTGAACACTGTGCAGTCATCAACAAGCATCCCCATTTCTGACCTTATGTTGGAGGGAAGGTCATTGATGAAGCAGCTGAAGATGTTTGGGCCTAAGACTCTGCCCTGAGGAACTCCTGCAGCGATGTCCTGGGGCTGTGATGATTGACCTTCAACCACCACAACCATCTTCCTTTGTGCTAGGTATGACTCCAGCTGGTGGAGCGTTTTCCCCCTGATTCCCATTGAGTTCAGTTTTACTAGGGCTCCTTGATGCCAGACTCGGTTAAATGCTGCCTTGATGTCAAGGGCAGTCACTCTCACCTCACCTCTGGAATTCAGCTCCTTTGTCCATGTTTGGACCAAGGCTGTAATGAGGTCGGCAGCCGAGTGGTCTTGGCGGAACCCAAACTGAGCATCAGTGAGCAGGTTATTGGTGAGTAAGTGCTGCTTGATAGCACTGTCGATGACACTTTTCATCACTTTGCTGATGATTGAGAGTAGACTGATGGGGCGGTAATTGACTGGGTTGCATTTGTCCTGCTTTTTGTGGACAGGACATACCTGGGCAGTTTTCCACATTGTTGGATAGATGCCAGTGTTGTAGCTGTACTGGAACAGCTTGGCTAGAGGCGCGGCTAGTTATGGAGCACGAGTCTTCAGCACGATAGCCAGGATGTTGTTAGGGCCCATAGCCTTTGCTGTATCCAGTGCGCTTAGCCGTTTCTTGATATCTCGTGGAGTGAGTCAAATTGGCTGAAGAATGGCTTCTGTGATGGTGGGGACCTTGGGAGTAGGCTGATATGGATCATCCACTCGGCACTTCTGGTTGAAGTTGGTTGCAAGTGCTTCAGCCTTGTCTTTTGCACTCACGTGCTGGGCTCTGCCATCAGTGAGGATGGGGACATTCTTGGAGCCTCCTCCTCCCGTTAGTTGTTTAATGGTCCACCACCATTCACGACTGGATGTGGCAGGACTGCAGAGCTTTGATCTGATCCGTTGATTGTAGGATCGCTTAACCCTGTCTATAGCATGCTGCTTCTGCATTTTAGCATGCATGTAGTCCTGTGTTGCAGCTTCCCCAGGTTCGCACCTCATTTTTAGGTACGCCTGGTGCTGCTCCTGACTTGCTGTTCTGCACTCCTTGTTGAACCAGGGTTGGTCCCCTGGCTTGGTGGTAATGGTAGAGTGAGGGATATGCCGGGCCATGAGGTTACAGATTGTGGTGGAATACAATTCTGCTGCTGCTGATGACCCACAGCGCCTCATGGATGCCCAGCTTTGAGCATTAGATCTGTTCTGAATCTATCCCATTTAGCATGGTGGTAGTACCACACAACACGATGGAGGGTGTTCTCAGTCTGAAGACAGTGAGGTACAGACGGCAGCAGGGCGAGATAGCGGCAGAGGCGGGCACTGATGCAGAGGTAGAAGGAAGCAGAATTGGGAACAGAGTGTATGTGGCTCAAGGAGCTGGGTTTGGGGGTCGAAGTAGATGCAAAAGTTCCACACTTCCCGACTCGGCTTAAGATGGTACATGTGGAGGTTGATTGACTGGAGGCTCGGACGCGATGATGGAAGCCAAAGCTAATGGCCACATTTTTGCTGACCTTCAGCTGGAGAAAGTCTTGGATCAGACAAGTAATTTGAGAGCGTTAAGTCTTTGTCTCCTTATAACATGTGTG
Source organism: Somniosus microcephalus (assembly GCF_052327205.1). Lineage (NCBI taxonomy): Eukaryota > Metazoa > Chordata > Chondrichthyes > Squaliformes > Somniosidae > Somniosus > Somniosus microcephalus. The sequence continues at coordinate 350,963,938 of NC_140989.1, forward strand.
TGACTTCATCCCTTGATGTGATTTTTTTTTTTAATTGATTTATTCATGGGATGTGGGCATCAGCATTTATTGCCCATCCCTAATTGCCCTCGAGAAGGTGGTGGTGAGCCACCTTCTTAAATACAACTGAGCGGGCTATTTCAGAGGGCAGTTAAAGATTCAACCACATTGCTGTGGGCCTGGAGTTACATATAGGCCAGACTGGGGAAGGGTGGCAGATTTCCTTCCCTAAAGGACATTAGTGAACCAGATGGGTTTTTATGACAATCTGGTAATTCGATTACTGATGCTAGCTTTTTTATTCCAGATTTTTATTGAATTGAATTCAGATTCCCCAGCTGCTGTGGTGGGATTTGAACTCATGAATCCGGGTCATTAGCCAAGGCCTCTGGATTACTAGTCCGGTAACATCTTCTTCTTCTTCTTCTTAGGCAGTCCCTCGGAACCGAGGATGACTTGCTTCCACATTAAAAATGAGTTCTCAGGTGACTGATGAGTCCAATGCGGGACCTACAGTCTCTCTGTCACAGGTGGGGCAGGCGGTGGTTGAAGGGGCGGGTGGGTGGGGTGCTTGGGTTGACGTGCGCTCCTTGCGCTTGGCTTCCGCTTGCTCCCGGCGAAGAGACTCGAGGTGCTCGGCGCCTTCCCGGATGCTTCTCCTTCACTTTGTACGGTCTTGAGCCAGGGATTCCCAGGTGTCGGTGGGGATGTTACACTTTTTCAAGGAGGCTTTGAGGGTGTCCTTGAAGCGTTTCCTCTGCCCGCTTGGGGCTCTCTTGCCGTGCCGGTAACATAACCACTATGCTACCGTATCCCATGATTATGTGGTCTGTTTCACTGCCGAATAAATAACTTATTTAGCAATTTTTTAAAAATAGCTCTTATCAACATTCATATGCTCTTTTTTATCCATCATCCCAATTGACTCAATTTTTCCTGAAGCATGGATCCAATCCTATAGATTGCTTCAAATCTACAGGCTGCAGTCAATGTGCCCCTGGCTGTGGAACTACCACAACCAGCAAAGGCAATCTAATTAGACATAGGCAAACACTTAGGCAATCTCACCTTCTGCATGTAAGATGCTTCCTGTCATTTGGCAAGACTCCCAGCTGCCTCTGAGCGTGAGAAAACAAATCCCCTGCAAACATGTTCCTCACTCGCCCTGTTAGTGAGATCTAACGGATCACAATGGCTGGAGGTGAAAGGTGACAGTCTTGTCAGGTAATGACATAGCCTAGTGCAGTCTATATTAAAATGGTGGCACTTGTTTAGATTAGCCTATTTACACCTACACGCAGAGTGTCTTTTTTAATGTAATTATTAGCCTCTGTGGCCCTGTCTTCGATTTGAAAATATCATTCATTTTCATCTACTTTCATCCGCTGCTGCTATCCTCCGATCAGATGCAGTCACCTAATCTTCCCACATCTAAGTGTGGACGTGAAGGTGGGCAGAAAATAGCTGAATTAACAAGAATGAGCCTGCAAGTGAGCTAGGTGACAAATAAGGAATTGGCAATTTATTTTAATCCCTCACAGATCAGGGAAATAGTATGCAGGAATGAAGTGCTATTCAGTTGAAGAGAGGGGACCGGACAATATGCCAGAGTTAATAGAACAGCTGTTCTAATATTATTACCAGGCATAGAAAAGAGCCAGTACATGATGAATTATGTGAAATAGAGTCGCACTCAATGACTATAGACAGATTTTCATTGAACGCATGTGATGATAAAAAGGTAAGAGTTCAATTTAGCTCCGCTGTAAAGTAGTTTTTTTTTATCCCGCTCTCTAATTAATTCTAAATGCAGTTTGAAGCGTTTCAGTGCAGTCAGGAAGCAGGTATCTGTGGTAAGCTCTTGTGGTTATGAAAGAAAAGATACATAAAACACTCAGTTTGTACTTCAAAAAGAATATCTTCTTGCGCCTACATTGTTCTAAGGTGGCATTGTAATACTGAATTTCCATCTGTGGATTCTGTCGAAAATTAATATTCATGAACCAGATGGAAGTGCAGTTTAGCCTATGACGTTATAAGAAAGAGAGAAAGAACAAACAGACTCGGGAATTAAAATTTAAACTTTGGAAACTAGACCGTATTGCAAAGTAGATCTTAGAATGAATCTACAATTGGAAATTGTTACAAACCGGCCACATCTCATTTTGAGCCAATTAATATGCAGTAATTTGGATTGATTTTGATATTTTCTCACACAATTTTCTCAAGCTCATTTGCCCAGTTACTTTTCCATGTGTACGTGCTAAAGCAAAGGGAGGAACACAAGTTTCCCTGTCTGTTGACAGAATCAAGCTCTTAAACCCCCAACTCAATAGAGCACCAATTCAATTCAATTCAATTCAAATCGCTTTATTGGCATGATGACAAGTTACATCTTATGTTGCCAAAGCATCGAAAAACATTCATGTTTGTACACAAAAATACAGATCTATCCATACAGTGTATAAACAGATATATCCCTGAGTGTATAAATATACTTTCATATAATTTATATATACTCTTTTCTTATATTTAGTGGTTGTCCCTCTGTCTATGGCAAGCTGTAACATAGTGTGCCGCTAGTGTTACACAATTTCTCTCTTCCCCTAGTAGGTATGGGAGTTTTTGGTCGTCATTCAAATTTCTACCACCTACTGTACTAATATGATATGTCCATTTCCCCAAAGCCCTACTATTAATGCCCTTCCTGAGTGAGATTGCCAAATACAATGCCAATTGTGTTGAATTTGAGGGTAGTTTTCTGTGTTACAGTTGTGCCCACTGGGAGTTGTGTTGAGACTGACCAAACTCATTTTATTTACGACCCTTAGCAGCCATCAGAGAGGAGACTTCAATCATCTTTTTGGCCTGGATTCTAACCCAGGTGCCAGAAGGTTCCAACACATTACATTACCCAATTCCTAGGACCTTAGTTGAGGTATCATAAGTTCTCTGACATGCCAAAACAATTATCACAAAATAGAGCAATGTCTATTACTGCTGTTATTCCTGTTGACATTTACACGGTTATTTATATTAAAAATAACAAAGTGCTGTGTACAGCAATATGTCAGGCTGTATCTAGTAGCCAAGAAATGTGGATGTTCACACGTGATCAAAAATGTAACAGAGGCCATCGAGTGGGCATTGCTTGCATTCGCACCGATGGTTCCGAGTTCCTGATCTTAGCTGTGGGGAAGTACTGAGCAAAGGTGAAGCACTTTCCTGTCAGTGGAGAGGAAGGAGAAAGAGGGAACTAACAAGGCAGCAGTAGATACATTGCTCGTGTGCCCCTCCTGGAAGCCATAGACCTGTCAAAAGGTCACTTGTTCATCTTATCACAAAGTATTACACTACAGCACAGAAACAGGCCATTCGACCCAAGTTGGTGTTTATGCTCCACACGAGCCTCCTACCACCCTTCTTCATCTAACCCTATCAGTATATCCTATTCTTTTCTCCCTCATGTGCTTATCTAGCTTCCCCTTAAATGCATCTACACTGTTCGCATCAACTACTCCCTGTGGTAGCGAGTTCCACATTCTCACCACTCTTTGGGTAAAGACGTTTCTCCTGAATTCCCTATTGGATTTATTAATGTCTTTCTTATATTTATGGCCCCTAGTTCTGGTGTCGCCCGGAAGTGGAAACACCTTCTCTACATCTACCCCATCAATCCCTTTTATAATCTTAAAGACCTCTATCCGATCACCCCTCAGTCTTCTCTTTTCTAGTTGTGTTCTGTTGTGTATGTACCTTTAAGGGAATAACTGGTCTCAGACTGCAGTACCGGCAGTGACCACCCCTGTATAAAAGGCCCTAGCAGGCTTCTGTAGTTTCAGTTTCCAGGTTGTCTCCATTCAGTAAAGACTTGTTATAATCAACTCCTGCAGTCCGTGTCTCAATTATACACGGACATAATACTGGCGACGAGTAAGAAACGAACTTACCTGCAACTCGGCAGCACCTCAGACGACATTATTGAAGGTCGAAGCCAGAAGAAAGAAAATAAAAATAATCCAAAGAAATTCGAGAAACGGGCGTCGACCGTGGGCAAACGCCCTCCAAATCATCGAATTGAAAAGTGCAGGAGAAACTGTCGAGAGCCAGGCTTGGTTCTCCAGTCTGTGGTTTCCCAGCTAATCGGGCTGGTGGCAGGTAGTGCACTGATCCTTCCTGGGCTGCGGCGGGCTAGAGCTCGATCGGGTGGCTCTGCAACGGGGTCGGGCAGCGAGTCGGGAAGCAAAGAGAGAGAGAGAGGGTGGAGCACACAGGGCGCGGCTGGTGCTTCGAAGCCGGGCAGCGTTCAGACCTAAGAAGAGGGAGGGAAGTGTCCCAGAGGGTCCGCTCCACGACAGGAATGGTTCTTCAATTAACGGAGCAAATATTGAAGCGCGATAGAAAAATAAAAATACCGCGGAGAGCGGCGTTGGCAGCAGCAATCGGGGAGGCGCGAAGATCATAGGGCGTCACCATTACAGGATAGTAAAATAAATATAATCGCCAGCAACAACGTTGGCAGCAGCGGCAGCGGCAGGAAAGCGCAGGAGGCGCCATTTTAACTCGGCGGGGAAGAAGGAAAAGCGCGGGAGGCGCCATTTTGATCCGTCGGGGACGAAGGCAAAGCGCGGGAGGCGCCATCTTAGATTTTCAAGATGCCAAAGACTGGCGATATCACTGCCTTCGATAATGCAATAGAAGACTGGACCACGTATGTGGAAAGAGTCGAGGTATATTGCGAGGCAAACGAAATAGCCAATGAGAAAAAGGCATCGGTATTGCTAAATTTAATGGGCGCAAGAACGTACGGCCTATTGCGGGACCTGATTACTCCAGCCAAACCAAAGGTGAAGAGTTTTAACGAAATTGTTGTTATCCCTCAGGAACACCTAAATCCTACACCGCTGCTGATAGCAGAAAGATTTAAATTCCACAGGAGAAACCAGCATAAAAATGAGAGCAATGCTGATTACCTTACGGAACTACGCAAGCTATCAAAGCACTGCCAGTTCGGAGCAGGACTGGCAGATACCTTATGGGACAAATTTGTCTGTGGACTCCTGAGTGAAGGAACCCAGAAGAGGTTACTCTCAGAGAAAGAGCTGACGCTAGATAAGGCTTTCAGCGTGGCAGTATCGTACGAAGCAGCAGCAAGGGGAGCTGCAGAAATACAACAAAAGCCACAGGAATACGGCACCCATGAAATGACACGGGGATTTGCAAAATCTTATCGCTGCGGCAGAACAAACCATGACCAGAAGGACTGCTGGTCCAAGGACAAAATATGCAGGCAATGCGGAAAGATGGGACACATTGCACGAGTTTGCAGGTCTGGGAAGAAGACCAACGACAACAAAAAGGCTACTAAGGAACCGTACAGGAAAGTACAAAAGATGACGGACAGTAGTTTCGAAGACCAGATGAGCGATAGTGAATCCGGGAACAAGAGACTAAGCTGTCCCAAACTTCACAACATAATCGCAAAAGAGGATCACCGAACCATTTGGGTCACCCTCACGATAGCAGGGTCCCAAGTCAAAATGGAATTGGATACAGGATCAGCTCTAACCGTCATGAATCGACGAGACTACGAGCGACTATTCTCACACATACCCTTGAGAGAGACATCCATTGTCTTGAGGACGTATACGGGGCAAAAAGTATACCCCAGAGGAAAAATAAGGGTGCCTGTCGAATACAACAGCAAGAAAATACGGAAATTGTATCTCTACATTCTGCAAGATGGTGGACCACCGTTATTGGGATGTGAAAGAATCAGAAAGATAAGTTTAGACTGGCACTCCATTCAGGCACTGACGATGGCTGGTAAAAAGGATGACGACGTCACTCCTGGACGATTGTCAACAATCTTAGCTGACGCCAAAGAGGTATTTCAACAAGAACTGGGCACTCTTAAAGGCGTAACCGCCTCGATAAAAAAATAGAGGAGAATGCAATTCCCAAGTTTTTCAAAGCAAGACCGGTACCATATGCAATTCGCCCAGCCGTCGAGGCAGAGCTGGAGAATCTGGAGAATGCAGGGGTGTTATCTAAGGTAGACTGGAGCGAGTGGGCGACACCCATCGTTCCTGTCATGAAGAAAACGTTAAACAATAAGTCTGAGGAGCCAAGGAAGGTTCGCATCTGTGGGGACTTCAAGGTGACGGTGAACCCAGTCCTTCACACAGTACAATATCCTCTTCCAAGGATAGAAGATATCTTCGCCTCACTATCTGGAGGGAAGCGTTTTACAAAAATTGACCTAGCACAAGCATATTTGCAGATGGAGGTTGAAGAATCCTCTAGGAAGTATCTCACGATAAACACTCACAAAGGTCTTTACCAGTATAATCGACTGGTATTCGGAGTAGCATCAGCTCCGGCGATATGGCAAAGAGTGATGGAACAAGTCCTGCAAGGGATTCCGGGGACTCAGTGTTACTTGGACGACATCCTAGTGACAGGTGAAGATGACAGTGAACACCTTGCCAACCTAGAGCAGGTGCTCACTAGACTACGTGAACATGGGCTACGAGCCAATCGCCCCAAGTGCGAGTTTTTTAAGAAACAGATATTGTATTGTGGCCACGTGATTGATGAAGAGGGGTTGCATAAGTCCCCTGACAAAATTGAAGCGGTAGTTAAGGCTCCAGCGCCTGAAAATGTGTTGCAACTGAGGTCATTCCTCGGATTGGTGAATTACTACCATAAGTTTTTGCCGAATTTGTCCACAATTCTGCATCCACTGAACACCCTACTACGAACGGGAGTAGCATGGAAATGGAGCGATGAATGTAAGCGGGCCTTTCAGAAGAGTAAGGACCTAATCACTTCAAGAGAAGTATTGGCTCACTACAACCCATCACTACCGATAAGACTGGCGTGTGATGTGTCTCCCTACGGCATTGGGGCGGTACTGTCACATAAATTCCTTGATGGTTCAGAGAGGCCGATAGCTTTTGCGTCACGCTCGTTAACTTCAGCCGAGCATAACTACGCCCAGATTGACAGAGGGGCCCTCAGCCTGGTGTGGGGGGTGAAGAAGTTCAATCACTACCTGCACGGTCAGAAATTTACTCTACTAACTGATCATCAACCTCTCGTCTCCATTTTCAACCCTCAGAAGGGCGTACCGATAATGACGGCACAACGGCTACAGAGGTGGTCCCTTTTCCTAGGGGCACACCAATATGACATCGAGTACAAAGGAACTAAACAGCATGGGAATGCTGATGGATTGTCGCGCCTACCGTTGCCGACGGTGGAAGAAGAACTGGCAGTGGATCCAGTGGAGTTATTCCACTCGACTATAGTCGAATGTCTCCCTGTGACGAATGCAAACATAGAAAAGGAAACACGAAATGACCCAACACTCTCCTGGGTCTATGATTTAACGGTGAAGGGATGGCCAGCACATGGCGAACCACTGCTGCCAGCATTCTCGCCGAGAAGAGAACAGCTGTCAGTGTGCAGAGGAACCTTGATGTGTGGACCCAGAGTAGTAATTCCACCCAAATTGAAGGATAGAGTGCTCAATGAGCTTCATGAGGGTCATCTGGGAGGGGTAAAAATGAAGAACTTAGCCAGAGCGTTTGTGTGGTGGCCGGGAATCGATAGAGAAATCAAAGAGATGACCAAGAGCTGTACAGGATGCCAGAAGGTCCAAAACGCCCCACCACAAGCCCCTCTACATCCATGGGAGTGGCCCTCATCTCCATGGCAAAGGGTGCACATTGATTTTGCTGGTCCCTTTATGGACTCGATGTTTTTAATTGCGGTGGATGCACATTCAAAGTGGCCAGAGGTAATAAAAATGTCCTCAACCACCACAGAAAAAACTATCACAGTCTTACGAACCATATTCGCCAGGAATGGGCTGCCTGAACAGATTTGCTCTGACAATGGACCACAGTTTGTGTCTGAAGAGTTCCGGAGGTTCTTAAAGAACAATGGTGTTAAGCATTACACATCCGCCCCATATCATCCAGCCACTAATGGATTGGCCGAGAGGTTTGTTCAAACATTCAAGAAGCCTATCAAGGCAATGTGTAATGAAGATATACCCCTACAACACAAGGTGGATAACTTCTTGTTTGCCTACCGGAATGCGACACATGCGGTTACCAACCAAACTCCAGCCATGATGTTCTTCAATCGAAGACTACGATGCCGCTTGGATTTGGTTAAGCCAAACGTCAGAAGAGATGTGGAGAACAGGCAGTTTCAGAATATGAATGAAAGGCCGACCAGGAGTTTTAAGATAGGTCAACCAGTTTTGGCCCGGGACTACCGCACTGAGAAATGGCAGCCAGGAATGATCTGTACACGGCAAGGACATCTAATGTATACCGTAGATGTTGGAGAGAGCATTGTAAGATGCCATGCTGACCAGATTCTAGAGTCACTGGAAAACGTCAACTCCACACCACGATCTGATACACCTGGCGATGAAACCGAAGTACCAATTGCATCTACCGCAGAATCGGTGATATTGGAAGCAGACGAACCAAACAACGACATTGATCCCGACTCAACCTTGCCAGAAGAGCCTGATATCCCAAAGAGGCGTTATCCAGACAGAATCAGGAAGCCTCCTCAAAGACTGAACTTATAATTGCTTAACTTCAACCAATGTATCTAGCAACCGTAATTGTAATTGTAATTAGTTATTACTTAGTTGTTAAATGAATGTTATGTACTGTTTATCAAAAAGGGGAGGAATTGTTGTGTATGTACCTTTAAGGGAATAACTGGTCTCAGACTGCAGTACCGGCAGTGACCACCCCTGTATAAAAGGCCCTAGCAGGCTTCTGGAGTTTCAGTTTCCAGGTTGTCTCCATTCAGTAAAGACTTGTTATAATCAACTCCTGCAGTCCGTGTCTCAATTATACACGGACATAATATGTTCAATCTTTCCTGATAGGTATAACCTCTCAGTTCTGGTATCATTCTAGCCAATCTTTTTTGCATCTTCTCCAGTGCCTTTATGTCCTTTCTATAAAATGGAGACCAGTACTGTTCATAGTACTCCAAGTGTGGTCTAACCAGGGTTCTATACAAGTTTATTGACCCCAGATGATGTGTGGGCTGGTGGGGCTAAGGAAAAGGACTAAACAGAATGCTAAAATGGTCTCTTTTAGTCCTATACATTCATCTCCTAAGGAGAGAAAGTACTTCAGCTACTGCTGCTCAATTCCCAGTTTCTGTTTTTATTTCAGATTTTCAGCAACTCCAAATGGCTAAGAGAAACTAGGGAGGCAATCATGATCAAACATTAAATGGACTTTTGGACAGAGTGGTGGAGGTTCAAAATCCTGGAATTATTTACAACAACAACTTGCATTTATTTAGCGTCTTTAACGTAGTACAGCGTCTCAATGAGCTTCACAGGGCCATTAGCAAACAAAATTTGACACCGAGTCACATGAGGAGATATTGGGCCAAGTGACCAAAGCTTGGCTAAAGAGGTAGGTTTGCAGCAGTGTCTTAAAGAAGGAAAGAGGTAAATAGGTGGAGAGGTTTAGGGAGGGAATTCCAGAGCTTAAAGCCTAGGCAGCTGGAAGCACGGCCGCCAATGGAGGGGCGAAGGTATTCGGGGATACGCAAGGGGCCAGAACTGGAGGAGCGCAGAGATCTCGGAGGGTTGTAGGGCTGGAGGAGGTTACAGAGTTAGGGAGGAATTTTAAAATCGTGGCATTGTCGGGTCAGGAGCCAATGTAGGCCAGTGAGCAAGGGGGTGATTGGTATGAGTTGGGATACAGGCAACTGATACAATTGAGTGGTGCAATGTGGGGACTTTAGGGTCTTTCTGAAGAGATGTCCTGAGATGGCTTGACCGGCCTTCCATAATAATCTGGTGATCTTGTGTTAGTTTAATCTGCTGTTATGTTCCTAGTGGCTCCCTCAGGATTTCACAAAACTTGCCAGGGGCCTATAATCCAGAATAGGCAATAATCGCACGAGTTCATCTTTAAAAAGTATCTTTATTTCTTCTCGATATTAAACATGCAGTATAAAAGTACCAAAGAGTGGGATCCCTAAGTGCAGCTGGTAGACAATTATTCCTGTGCACTAACAGACACGTTGGTTTATAGCCTTGGTGTTTATTCAGTGTGCAGAAGCCATTTATTGCTTTGTATACCCAGGGATTCCTGTGATTATCGCTTCATTATATGATTATGCTGATTAACTTGTATCATTAAAATATTATTTGGTATTGTACAGATTTTATCCCTCTTTTAAGTTCCCTGCTGCTTTCGTCTCCTCTGCCGTTGCTGTTTTAGTCAGCAAACTGGGAAGCCTGGACTACAGATGTCCCCATGGAAATTATTATTGATGTTCCACAACAGACTGATGGAAGACACCATTTCTTCTTCCTAACTTTTCTCTGGCAATTCTCTGCACTCTGCCCCTCTCCTACCATTGTCTCTCTGCACTCTGCCCCTCTCCCACCATTGTCTCTCTCCACTCTGCCCCTCTCCTACCATTGTCTCTCTGCACTCTGCCCCTCTCCCACCATTGTCTCTCTCCACTCTGCCCCTCTCCCACCAATGTCTCTCTCCACTCTGCCCCTCTCCCACCATTGTCTCTCTCCACTCTGCCCCTCTCCCACCATTGTCTCTCTCCACTCTGCCCCTCTCCCACCATTGTCTCTCTCCACTCTGCCCCTCCCACCATTGTCTCTCTCCACTCTGCCCCTGTCCCACCAATGTCTCTCTCCACTCTGCCCCCTCCCACCATTGTCTCTCTGCACTCTGCCCCTCTCCTACCATTGTCTCTCTGCACTCTGCCCCTCTCCCACCATTGTCTCTCTCCACTCTGCCCCTCCCACCATTGTCTCTCTCCACTCTGCCCCTGTCCCACCAATGTCTCTCTCCACTCTGCCCCCTCCCACCATTGTCTCTCTCCACTCTGCCCCTCTCCCACCATTGTCTCTCTGCACTCTGCCCCTCTCCCACCATTGTCTCCTCTGCCCCTCTCCCACCATTGTCTCTCTCCACTCTGCCCCTCTCCCACCATTGTCTCTCTCCACTCTGCCCCTCTCCCACCATTGTCTCTCTCCACTCTGCCCCTCTCCCACCATTGTCTCTCTCCACTCTGCCCCTCTCCCACCATTGTCTCTCTCCACTCTGCCCCCTCCCACCATTGTCTCTCTGCACTCTGCCCCCTCCCACCATTGTCTCTCTGCACTCTGCCCCTCTCCCACCATTGTCTCCTCTGCCCCTCTCCCACCATTGTCTCCTCTGCCCCTCTCCCACCATTGTCTCCTCTGCCTCTCTCCCACCATTGTCTCTCTCCACCCTGCCACTCTCCCACCAATACCTCGCTCCACTCTGCCCCTCGCCCACCATTGTCTCCTCTGCCCCTCTCCCACCATTGTCTCTCTCCACTCTGCCCCTCTCCTACCATTCCCTCTCTCCACTCTGCCCAGCTCCTACCATTGTCTCTCTCCACTCTGCCCCTCCCACCAATACCTCGCTCCACTCTGCCCCTCTCCTGCAGTTGTCTCTCTCCACCCTGCCACTCTCCCACCAATACCTCGCTCCACTCTGCCCCTCTCCTGCCGTTGTCTCACTCCACTCTGCCCCTCTCCCTCCATTGCCTCATCACTCAGGGATGTCCCTTGACAGAGAGCTTTGGCAGGCAAAACTATGGGTAACATCACAACCAAGCCCAATTTTAACCGCATACCAACTGTGATAAATAGAGAGCAAATTTCACCTTGACACACCTGGGTAGTAACCTGGGGGTATGGATCGCCCACCCATTTTAGAACACATTGGGGGAGAAATTCAGTTGGTTGCGCCACCCGTTAGCGCCTTAAGAGGGCGATAAGTGGGGCGCGAACCAGCTAGCGCCCGGGCGCGGCGATACCTGCGCCTCTCGTGAAATTGAGCGGACATTTAGCGGCAGCACTAAACCGCAACGCCAGCTCAGCTGCGCACGCAGATCCTGACGTAATTTCAGAATGCAACGTCCTTGGGGCACCCCGGACCGGAAATTCAGTGGCATCCCCCTCTTTTCCGCCTGTCGCTCCCAACGACAGGTTGACTGGAACGGTTCCCAGTCGCTGTGGGGCTGGGGGTCGCTATTTAAAGGGGGCTCTTCCTGGCTTCTTTGTGGTAGCCATTTTTGGACCACTCCTTCTGAGAGAGAGAGAGAGATTTCCAGAGAGACAAAGGGAGGGAGATTTCTGCATTGCGTCAGCGCTCGCTGAGGTACTTTTGGCTTCTGACCAGAACTTTGTAGTTGGTTTGCTTTTTCACCGGCATAGCTTTGAGTGGCCACATACTATGGGGGCTGCAATGGATGGGAACGTCGGGCTTCTCCATTACATTGAGAGGGCACAGAGACGCAGAGAGAGAGTGGCAATCATGGCCAGACGGAGGAGGGCCAACAGGCATCAGCTCACGAGACCTTACACTCTCAGGGTTTTCCGCCAACAGTTCTCATACATCAATATGTTTGAGGAGCAGTGTTTTCGGCAGCTGCGATTCAGCAAGGAGGTGGTCACTGAGCTCTGCCACCTGTTTCAGCCAGATCTGCAGCCTCAGCTGAGGAGCAGGACATCTCTGTCGGTGGCAGTGAAGGTCGGTGGCAGTGAAGGTAACAGTGGCTCTCAACTTCTATGCCACCGGCTCCTTTCAATCCGCTACTGGGGACATTGCCAATATCTCCCAGTTCGCAGTGCATTGCTGCATCCGTCAAGTCATGAATGCCCTCTTTAAAAGGAGACGACAGTACATCTCCTTCCCCATGACCCCGGACAAGCAGCAAGAGCGCGCAATGGGCTTTGCAAGAATAGCGGGCTTCCCCATGGTGCAGGGCACCATTGACTGCATGCATGTGGCTTTGCAGGTGCCACAAGAGAATGCCAAGGATTTCCGCAACCGAAAGGGGTTCCATTCGTTGAACGTCCAGTTGGTCTGTGACCACAGACAGCTGATACTCGCTGTCAATGCCCGCTTTCCAGGCAGCAGCCACGATGCCTTCATCCTGCGCCAGACTTCTGTGGCAGACCTTTTCGAGGCCCCGGCTCACCCAGGAGGCTGGCTTCTCGGGGACAAGGGCTATCCTCTGTGCACCTGGCTCATGACCCCGCTCCGTTCGCCCAGCACCCCTGCTGAAGAACGATACAATGAGAGCCATCAAGCTACCAGGAACATCGTTGAGCACAGAATCGGTGTGCTCAAGCAATGGTTCCGCTGTCTGGACCATTCCGGAGGAGCCCTTCAGTACTCACCTGAGTGAGTCTCCCATTTCGTTGTTGTGTGCTGCATGCTGCATAACCTGGCAATCCTCAGGACTCAGCCAATGCCACCAGACATTGGAGCACCAGCAGGGGAGGAGGGGGAGGAGGAGGAGGAGCAGCAGCACCAAGATGGGAGGGAGGCACAAAGTGCAAGGGCCGTCCGTCAGCGGCTTATAGCAAGTCGCTTCTAGGCCCCCTCTGAGGGAATGGCTTCTGCCATTCAAGGAACATGAATGGAACTGTGCCGCAACCCCTAAGCCGGTCAAGGCAACAAATAGTTCAAAGAGCAAACCTGCACATTCTGAATAAAGACACTTCTTTATTTAACAAACTGTGTACCCTTCCCGCGTGACAAAGTAATAGAAAGAAACCCAAAAAAACCAGTCAGTCACATAACTGGCTCTCACAACCTGGAGACAATGACCAAAACAGTACCAAAAATATGACCACGATCCTCGGCCTTCAATAAAACAATTAACAACATATTGCCACACCTCCTATTTTTTGCCCTTCGAGGGTAATCTGCTTCGCTTCCGAGATTGGCCCCTTCCCACCCTGCAGCTCCTCTGTAATGGGACCCCAGTGGCTGCAGCAAGGTTGGGGGAAGGCTGCTGAGTGTCAGAAACTGAGACTGCAGATGCCCTTGAGGGACGGCCTGGACAAGCTCTGGGCCTGGAGGGCCCGGCTGCTGACTGCTCCAACTCTGCATGGGCGGCACCAGTCTGTCCTACAGGTGGTGGCAGCTGCAGTGGAGAAGTGACAGTGCTGGCAGCAGGAATGCTGTCATCCTGAGAGAGGACAGCAACTCCCTGTTCGGCTGACACACTGGCACTCCCACGGGGCAGCACTGCAGCATGCGGAGCAATCTGCTGAAGCACAGATTGCTGGCCTGCTGCGGCGCGGTGAGGGCCCCGGGGAATCCTGCCCGATCCAGCGAGGGTGGCAGCAGTCAGTGCTCGTGTGGCCTCAATCTGCGTCTGCATGAGACCAGCCACTGACTGCATTGCAGCACTTAGCAATTGCGTGGCAGCCGCCTGTGCTGTGCCGACGTCCTGGACAATCCTTGCCTGTGCTACACCGAGGTCCTGGACAATCCTTGCCTGTGCTACGTCGAAGTCCTGGAGACTCCTTGCCTGTGCTGCGCCGAAGTCCTGGACACTCCTTGCCAGTGACTCAATGGAATCTGGCATCCTTGCCACTGCAGCCATGAGCTCAGTGTGCCTGTGCTCCGCCTGGGCACTCATTTCAGCGAGGAGCCGCACCTCTTCTGCGCTCACTGTAGCAGGACTCGAGGCCAGACTCTCCCTCCGGGGAGAAGGCCGCCGAGCTTCCCTACCCCCCTCGCATTGTTGCAGCCCGCTGGGCCCCGGAGCTTCACCCACCTCAGACCATTCCCCCCTGCTCCCCTCCAGGGAAGACATGTCCCCATTATGGCCATGAGCTGCCTCGGCTAAGGGTGGCACTGATGGTCCTCTTCGTCGTCGCCTTCAGAATCACTCACAGTGGCAGCTTGAGGGCTCGCCTCCTCACCTGGTGAATCAGCATCTGAAAGCAGGGAGGTACAAGAGTGGCTTTAGCGTGAGGACAGGGTGGCAGCAAGGGAGGCATGAGTGCTGCAATGTACTGATTTGGCTTGAAAGTGGCAAAGGATGCTGGTGTGAGGAACAAGTGGAAGGAGAGAGGTCAAAAAGGTGATGACCTTACCATTGCTGTCCATAACGGGGTCGGCATTTCCAGTGGCGACGGGGCCAATCATCCGGCCTGCCATAATCCGTTGGACTCACTGCTCCAGATTGGTCAGGGCTTGAAGGTGAGGCCGGCCTCCCCCGGTCCATTGCTGCTGCCTCCTATTATGCGCCAGCTTGCCCTGCAAGAGAAAGGACGGGCTTTGAGTACAGTGTGCAGCCCTGATCTTGGCTGCACTGCCTCCCATGGTCGAATAGCCCTTACAGTGCGAAGCCCTGATCTTGGCTGCACTGCCTCCCATGGTAGAATAGCCCTTACAGTGTGCAGCCCTGATCTTGGCTGCACTGCCTCCCATGGTCGAATAGCCCTTACAGTGTGCAAAGTGCTGAATGTGCGTGTGAGTTTCCTGAAAGGGCCATAGGTGTTGGATGAGGGCTGGGCATTGGGGCTTTCAGGACCCTTTGGCCATAAAGTGAGGTCGACAAGCAGGGATGAAGAGGATTCTGCAAAGGGCACTCACCCTGACGACCCGAGTGAGGTCGTTGAACTTCTTCCTGCATTGCACAGGGGTCCTAGGCACCATGCTGCTGGAGGTCACTCTGTGAGCCACCTCCCTCCAAGCTTTTCAATAGTCGCTGGGCAGCGGCCTCCTGCCACTGTCCTGGTACAAGAGAGATTGCCTGCGCTCCACCGCGCCAACCAGAGCCTCCAAGGCCCCCTCGCTGAACCGCTGTGCTCGCTCCCTGGCCCTCTCCATGGTCCCTGGCTTAAGTACATGGCAACAGGTCTGTCCAGGCCGAGATTCAGGGCTCTGATGCGCAGGGTGTGGCTGCAATTCAAGATCGACCCTCCCCTTTAAGAGCTGACTGGCGCCAGCGTGTCTGTGTGCAATCGCTAATTGGCCGCACCTGCACTGCGCCCGCCCTCGGAGGTAGCGCCTCGCTCCTCCGGCTTAGCGCCTTAAGACAGTCATGCAGCGCCTGTTTTAGCACTCCATGGACCTCCTGAGGCGAAGGAGGCCAATTTAGCAGTAGGTGGCGATAATTTGTGCAAAATTTCGTGCCCGGCCGATACTTACGCCCCAAACGGGGTGATACCGAATTTCTCCCCCATTGACTTTCACTCACTTGAATGATACACATAACTGGCTGCGTGAATCAAACCAATTCAACAATAATTGGGAGCAGGAGCCTTGAACTGTTTCCCTTCAATTAAGTAAGTCCACACCAGGGATTGAACCAGAGACTTTCTTGGTCTTCATGACTTAGCCACTCATTAAATAAATTCACTGAGGAGTTGTGGAGCCAGAGAAGCACAACTGAATATAGGGGGTATGATTAAGAAGTTTGCAGATGATATTAAAATCGGCTGTGTGGTTGATACTGAAGAAGGAAGCTGTAGACTGCAGGAAGATATCAATAAATTGGTCAGGTGGGCAGAACAGTGGCAAATGGAATTCAATCCGGAGAAGTGTAAGGTAATGCATTTGGGGCGGGCTAACAAGGAAAGGGAATACACATTAAATGGTAGGACACTGAGTAGTGTAGAGGAACAAAGGGACCTTGGAGTGCATGTCCACAGATCCCTGAAGGTAGCAGGCCAGGTAGATAAGGTGGTTATGAAGGCATACGGAATGCTTGCCTTTATTAGCCGTGGCATAAAATACAAGCCATGGTGTGGAGATGCCGGAGTTGGACTGGGGTGGACAAATGTAAGAAGTCACACAACACCAGGTTATAGTCCAACAGCTTTATTTGAAATCACAAGCTTTCGGAGCGCTGCTCCTTCGTCAGGTGAAGTGGAGAAATGCATAAAGACACAGCTTATAAAGACAGACACCTCAGCACTTCACTCTACCGCAAGCCCACGGACAACCTCAGGATGCTCCACTTCTCCAGCTTCCACCCTAACCACGTTAAAGAAGCCATCCCCTATGGATAAGCCCTGCGAATACACAGGATCTGCTCAGACGAGGAGGAACGCGATGGACACCTACAGACACTGAAAGACGCCCTTGTAAGAACGGGATATGACGCTCAACTCATCAATCGACAGTTCCGACGGGCCACAGCGAAAAATCGCATAGACCTCCTCAGAAGACAAACACGGGACACAACCAACAGAGTACCCTTCATCGTCCAGTACTTCCCCAGAGCGGAGAAACTACGCCATGTTCTTCGCAGCCTTCAACATGTCATCGATGACGACGAACACCTCGCTAAGGCCATCCCCACGCCTCCACTACTCGCTTTCAAACAGCCGCCTAACCTCAAACAGACCATCGTTCGCAGCAAATTACCCAGCTTTCAGGAGAACAGCGACCACGACACCACACAACCCTGCCACAGCAACCTCTGCAAGACATGCCAGATCATCAACACAGATACCATCATCACACGTGAGGACACCACCCACCAGGTACATGGTACATACTCATGTGACTCGGCCAACGTTGTCTACCTCATACGTTGCAGGAAAGGATGCCCCGGAGCATGGTACATCGGCGAGACCATGCAGACACTGCGACAACGGATGAACGGACACCGCGCAACAATCACCAGGCAGGAGTGTTCCCTCCCAGTCGGGGAACACTTCCGCAGTCAAGGACATTCAGCCTCCGATCTTCGGGTAAGCATTCTCCAAGGTGGCCCATGAGGACGGCCTCAACCGAGATCTTGGGTTCATGTCACGCTACATGTAACCCCACCTGACGCAGGGTCATCCAGACTCGAGTCGACATTGGCTTGTTCTCTCTACACAGATGCGGCCGGACCTGCTGTGATTTCCAGCAAAAAAAATGTTTTTTATCTTTTTTTTGTTTTTCATACAGACCCCAGCATCTGCATGTTCTTTGATGTAATGTTTTCCTGACTGACCTGTTTGGACACCATTCACACCTTTGATTGCTGTGATTATCTCTCTGCCGAGGTGCGATAAATGGCAGTTGGAAAGATTACCTGTAAACATCTGACATTATTCTCTGACTATATAAGCTGTGTCTTTATGCATTTCTCCACTTCACCTGACAAAGGAGCAGCGCTCCGAAAGCTTGTGATTTCAAATAAAGCTGTTGGACTATAACCTGGTGTTGTGTGATTTCTTACATAAAATACAAGAGCAGGGGGGGTTATGCTTCAACTGTATAAAACACTAGTTAGGCCTCAGCTAGAGTACTGCGTGCAGTTCTGGTCACCACATTACAGGAAAGATGTGATTGCACTAGAGAGGGTACAGAGGAGATTTACAAGGATGTTGCCGGGAGTAGAGAATCTTAGCTATGAGGAAAGACTGGATAGGCCGGGTTTATTTTCCTTGGAACAGAGGAGGCTGAGGGGAGACCTTATTGAGGTGTATAAAATTATGAGGGGCCTAGATAAAGTGGATAGAAAGGACCTACTTCCCTTAGCAGAGGGGTCAAAAACCAGGGGGCACAGATTTAAAGTAATTGGTGGAAGGTTTAGAGGGGATTTGAGGGGAAATTTCTTCACCCAGAGGGTGGTGGGGGTCTGGAACTCTCTGCCTGAAAGGGTGGTAGAGGCAGGAACCCTAACCACATTTAAACAGTACTTTAATGTGTGTGTGGGATGCTGTAACCTGCAGGGCAACAGACCTAGAGCTGGGAAGTGGGATTAGGCTGGATAGCTCTTTGTTGGCTGGCGCGGACACGATGGGCCGAAATGGCCTCCTTCCGTGCTGTAACTTTCTATGATTCTATGATTCTATCCAACAGTTCTTCCCCCACGCTCCCCCCCCCCCCCCACCCCGAACTGAGATGGAATGTTGCATTTCTATCTGGTGGTCGGTCCATCTCACAACTCCGCAATTGGTAACATCCATTTAATGGAGGTGCCCTTTTGCTTTGGAACATAGTTACAGGCGTAGGCCATTCAGCCCCTCGAGCCTTTCCTGCCTGTTTGGACGCCCAGTGGCCTATCATGAGAGCCAATGGATTACAGCATTAGTGAGCAGGTTTGCCAAAAAGGATAAAATGAAATACATTGCCAGTAAGGTCTGGTCTTGCACTGTGGAGCTGGATCACTCACTTTTCCCAACTGCACAGATCTTCTCAATGCTCTGGAGATCCTTATTGTAGATTTATTGGTTGGTAGTAATACCAAAAGTTTCTACTCCTTTATCACTTGTATTTAAAGTCTTCAATACGAAACCCTGCCAACTATTTTCTGTATTGTTATATATTACAGGGGAACTAAGCGGGCTGGCGGCGTTGTTCCATTATCTGAACAAACCCTCCATTTAAAATCCCAGCAGTAATGTAAGGAGTGCAGTTCACTCAACTCATTCAGTCTGTTAAGGCCCATGACTTCATTGCTTAATGTTAGAAGGTCTCTGTGTACCGTCTTTTATATAGATATAAAATAGAAGATGTCTCCACTTCATAGCACAATTAATTCTCTGTACTACAGTTTGCTCCCAAAGTGTTGATATTATTTTCTAATCATAGTCAGCCTAGAGTAATAAATAATTTTTTTGCCAGAAAATGAAAGTGATAAAACCTACTAGAGACTAACCTAATATTTAACAATACTTCAGGAAGCCATAAAGTAGTATTCCTGATTGATTGAGAACTGTAGTAAAATTCCTGATAGACCATAAACTACATCACGCGAGGGTGGGTATAGATCTATTTATTGTTCTTGCAAGTGAAAGAGTCATAATTCACACATTCTACCAGACCAAGTGGGCTATGAAGACCTTTTTTTATCTACAAGTAAATAATCATTAACTGTCACTCATTACCTATTGCTGAGTTTTAAAGTAATTCCACAATCGAGCACGTGCCATGAACTATTAAGTGCTATTTTGTACATGGGCAATATAAGAGATAATTTGGCATTGCTCCAATCCTGGGGCGGAGGCTCACCAAGTGCGAGTACAGGGCACAGAATAGACCCAATAATGTCTCTGACCTGCGCTGCAATCTGGCTGTCGGTGTAGGGACCGGGTGCTAGGGTTTGGATGATCAGCCATGATCTCGTTGAATGGCGGAGCAGGCTCGAAGGGCCGAATGGCCTACTCCTGCTTCTATGTTTCTATGTTTCTGTGAAGTGCCATGACGGTTCGCAACATTTTTAATTCACTCTCTGGATGTGGGCATCACTGACATGGTCAGCATTTATTGGCCGTCCTCAGTTGCTCTGGCTGAGTGGTTTGCTGGGCCCCTTCAGTGGGTACTTAAGAGTCAATCACGTTGCTTTGGGACTGGAATCATCTTCAGACCAAGTCCAGGCAGGAGGCTTCCTTCCCTAAAGGACGTTCGTGAACTACTTGGGGTTTTACGACAATTTGATAGCTTCACGGTCACTTTACTGCTACCAGCTTTTTTATTTCCAACTTTTTTAAAACGCAATTTAAATTCTCAAACAGCTATGGTAGGATTTGAACTCAGTTTTTCTGGGTTATTAGTCCAGTAACATAACTACTGCACTGCCATACCCTTATGGGGTATTATTACTGAATCACAATGAATATTTGGCCTGTTTTTAACTAGGGCATTTAAGCATGAAGCTGAATGCAGTTCAACGGATAGACTGGAGAAGCTGGGGTTGTTCTCCTTAGAGCAGGGACGGTTGAGAGGAGATTTGATAGAGGTGTTCAAAATCATGAGGGGTCTAGATAGAGTAGATAGAGAGAAACTGTTCCCATTGGCGGGAGGGTCGAGGACCAGAGGACACAGAATTAAGGTGATTGGCAGAAGAACCAAAGGCGACATGGGGGAAAACATTTTTACTCAGCGAGTGGTTAGGATCTGGAATGCACTGCCTGAAAGGGTCACAGCTTTCAAAAGGGAACTGGCTAAGTACCTGAAGGAAAAAAAATTGCAGGGCTACGGGGAATGACGTATGAGGAGAGATTGGGTCGATTGGGTTTGTACTCGCTGGAGTTTAGAAGAATGAGAGAGGATCTCATTGAAACTTATAAAATTCTGACAGGACTGGACAGACTGGATGCAGGAAGAATGTTCCCGATGGTCGGGGAGTTCAGAACCAGGGGTCACAGTCTAAGGATAAAGGGGTAGGCCATTTAGGACAGAAATGAGGAGGAATTTCTTCACCCAGAGAGTGGTGAACCTGTGGAATTCTCTACCACAGAAGGCAGTAGAGGCCAATTCATTAAATATATTCAAGAAGGAGTTGGATATATTTCTCAAGGCTAAAGGGATCAAGGGGTATGGGGAGAAAGCAGGGACAGGGTACTGAATTTGGATGATCAGCCATGATCACATTGAATGGCGGAGCAGGCTCGAGGGGCCAAATGGCCTACTCCTGCTCCTATCTTCTATGTTTCTATGAAAGGGCAGGGGAGTGGGACTAGCTGAAGTGCTCTTGCAGCGAGCCGGCACGGGTTCGATGGGCCGAATGGCCTCCTTCTGTGCTGTAACCATTCTATGATTCTAACAAGTTTGACAACTGTTAATACGCCCAACCTTGCTTGTTGAGAACAAGTGAAGAGTCGACCAGGATCTACACATAGATCAGTTTTGAAACAGGACCATTGCACTCTTTCGCTGGGAATTTCCTCGGGGGTTCTTGTGATCGGTCACCATTATTTCTGTGGTAGATTGGTGGAAACCCCGTTTTCATGTCTATCCAGGTTTGTCCATCTGAAGTTATGGCGGGACACTGGGAAAACAGCAAGGAAGTTCTTGCCGCTTTTAATTTAAATTTATCTATTGCAGACAAGAGTTCAGCAATGTTCAACCCATATAGTTGGGCCAGTGAATGGATTAACAGATGTGAATTTCCATACCATCCAATATATAATGTTATTTTTCCCTAGGTGAATAATTTCACTCAATAATAAATTGTGCGTCACGGTGCTGAATCCTTTCTCCACTATTTCAGTCTCATAAACCTCCATCTGGCCAAAAGCAGCAGGTTTCCCTGATTCCCAAGTAACCAGTTCACCTTTGAATAATGTCAATAGAAACATAGAAACATAGAAGATAGCAGCAAGAGTAGGCCATTCGGCCCCTCAAGCCTGTTCCGCCATTTAATGAGATCATGGCTGATCATCCAAATTCAGTACCCTGTTCCTGCTTTCTCCCCATATCCCTTGATCCCTTTAGCCTTAAGAAATATATCTAACTCCTTCTTGAATATATTTAATGAATTGGCCTCAACTGCCTTGTGTGGTAGAGAATTCCACAGGTTCACCACTCTCTGGGTGAAGAAATTCCTCCTCATCCCAGGCCTAAATGGCTTACCCCTTATCCTTAGACTGTGACCCCTGGTTCTGGACTCCCCGCCATCAGGAACATCCTTTCTGCATCTAGTCTGTCTAGTCCTGTTAGAATTTTATAAGTTTCAATGAGATCCCCTCTCATTCTTCTAAACTCTAGCGAATATAAGCCTAATCGACCCAATCTCTCCTCATACGTCATTCCTGCCATCCTAGGTATCAGTCTGGTGAATCTTCGCTGCACTCTCTCCAGGGCAAGAACAAAGGTAAATCGTGCTTGACTAATCTACAGCAATTTGTTGAGGATGTAACTGGTAGAATAGATAAGGGAGAACCAGTGGATGTGGTGTATTTGGACTTTCAGAAGGCTTTCGATAAGGTCCCGCATAGGAGATTAGCATGTAAAGTTAATGCACATGGGATTGGGAGCAAGGTATTGGCTTGGATAAAGAACTGGTTGGCAGACAGAAAGCAAAGAGTTGGAATAAACGGCTCTTTTTCTGAGCGGCAGGCAGTGACTAGTGGGGTACCGCAGGGATCGGTCCTAGGACCCCAGCTATTCACAATATATATAAATGATCTAGATGAGGGAACTAGATGTAATATCTCCAAGTTTGCAGACAACACAAAGCTGGGTGGCCGTGTGTGCTGTGAGGAGGATGCCGAGAAACTCCAGTATGATTTGGACAGGTTGGGTGATTGGGCAGAAGCATGGCAGATGCAGTATAATGTGGATAAATGCGAGGTTATCCACTTTGGTGGCAAAAACAGGAAGGCAGATTATTATCTGAACGGCAATAGATTGGGAGAAGGGGAAGTGCAACGAGACCTGGGTGTCCTTGTGCACCAGTCGCTGAAGGTAAGCATGCAGGGGCAGCAGGCGGTTAAGAAGGTAAATGGTATGTTGGCCTTCGTAGCGAGAGGATTCGAGTACAGGAGCAAGGGTGTCTTGCTGCAGTTGTACAGGGCCTTGGTGAGACCACACCTTGAGTATTGTGTGCAGTTTTGGTCACCTTATCTGAGGAAGGATGTTCTTGCCATGGAGGGACTGCAGTGAAGATTCACCAGACTGACACCTGGGATGGCAGGAATGACGTATGAGGAGAGATTGGGTCAATTGGGCTTATACTCACTGGAGTTTAGAAGACTGAGAGGGGATCTCATTGAAACTTATAAAATTCTAACAGGACTGGACAGACTGGATGCAGGAAGGATGTTCCCGATGGCCGGGGAGTCCAGAACCAGGGGTCACAGTCTAAGGATAAAGGGTAAGCCATTTAGGACAGAGAGGAGGAGGAATTTCTTCACCCAGAGAGTGGTGAACCTGTGGAATTCTCTACCACAGAAGGCAGTGGAGGCCAATTCATTAAATATATTCAAGAAGGAGTTGGATATATTTCTTAAGGCTAAAGGGATCAAGGGATATGGGGAGAAGGCAGGGACAGGGTACTGAATTTGGATGATCAGCCATGATTTCATTGAATGGCGGAGCAGGCTCGAGGGGCCGAATGGCCTACTCCTGCTCCTATCTTCTATGTTTCTATGTTTCTCTCCAAGGCCCTGTACAACTGCAGCAAGACATCCTTGTTCCTGTACTCAAATCCTCTCGCTATGAAGGCCAACATACCATTTGCCTTCTTAACCGCCTGCTGCACCTGCATGCTTACCTTCAGCGACTGGTGCACAAGGACACCCAGGTCTCGTTGCACTTCCCCTTCTCCCAATCTGTTGCCGTTCAGATAATAATCTGTCTTCTGTTTGAATGCCTTTGCAATTCAAAGGATTTGTCTGAGGTGACAAGTGCATTCAGTCCTTCCATCTCCTCACCTTCCAACCTCCTGGACCTTCGCTGCCACTGAGCTAAAAATCCATTCGTTTATAAAGAGAGTCACCAACAAGAAGTCATTTCAGTTAAACTTCCTGCCAAAAATTCAGTTAGTATTTGCCCTGCTCCACTTGTATAGTTTTACTTAAGAAGAATTTTATCATCACTGAATGAAATATGAACTTGGTGAAAAGTAGCGCAAAGATATGCAAAAACTGCTAATCAGAATATATAGAAATGAACACACTTTTGAAAATAATATTACCCATGGGGGTTACGTCTTTTAAAAAGCAAATGAGTTTATTTACCGGAATAAGGAGATAAAAAATTGTAGAACTAAAACAAAAGACTTGCACTTATATAACCCTCAGAAACATTTCAAAACACTTCACATCCAATTAATTACTTTGAAACGTTGTGCATGAGCAAATACAATGACTATTTTGTACACAGCATGACCCCACAAACAGTAATGTCCAGCCATTTTGGTTCTGGATGTACACGCTGCTCTTTATCAAATGATGACATTGGATCCTTAACCACCACTTAGAACAGGCAGATAAGACCACAGATTAACATCTCTTCTGGAAAACCAACAATTTAGCACTCCCTCAGTACCGCTCTGAGCTTAAGCTCTTAGCATGGAGCTTGAACCCACAAACCTCAGGGTTAGAGGCAAGAATCTAACATTCAAGCCAAGTTTGACAGCTAAAAACTACTCAGATTAGAAAGAAGTGCTTATTTTACCCTTGCTTTTCTATATAACCATGGACTGATTACCCCTGAAATCAACCAAGTTGTAATCTAGCTGTAGGCTGCAAGGCTTAAAAAAACAAAAACACAGTCCAAGTTATTTTCTCTTTTTTTTCCAGTCATAGGAACAGAAGTAGGCCATTCAGCCCCTCGAGCCTGTTCCGTCAATCAATTAGATCATGGCTGATCTGTATCTCAACTCCATTATCTGCCTTGGTTCCATATCCCTTAATAATCTTGTCTAACAAAAATCTATCAATCTCCGTTTTGACATTTTTAATTGACCGAGCCTCAACAGCTTTTTGAGGGAGGGAGGGAGTTCCAGATTTCCACTGCTCTCTATGTGAAGAAGTGCTTCCTGACATCACCCCTGAACGGCCTGGCTCTATTTTAAAGTTCTGCCCCCTTGCTCTGGACTCGCCCATCAGAGGAAATAGTTTATCTCTATCTACCCTATCAAATATTTTAATCACCTCCACCCAAATTAGATCACCACTTAAGGGAATACAAGCCTAAGTCAATGCAACCTGTCCTCATAATTTAACCATTTTAGCCCTGGTACCAATCTGGTGAATCTGTGCTGTAATCCTCCGAGACCAATATACCCTCCAAGACCAATATAACCTCCGAGACCAATATACCCTCCGAGACCAATATACCCTCCGAGACCAATATACCCTCCGAGACCGATATACCCTCCGAGACCAATATACCCTCTGAGACCAATATACCCTCTGAGACCAATATACCCTCCGAGACCAATATACCCTCCCAGACCAATATACCCTCCGAGGCCAATATACCCTCCGAGACCGATATACCCTCCGAGACCAATATACCCTCCCAGACCAATATACCCTCCAAGACCAATATACCCTCCGAGGCCAATATACCTTCAGAGACCAATATACCTTCAGAGACCAATATACCCTCTGAGACCAATATACCCTCCGAGACCAATATACCCTCCCAGACCAATATACCCTCCGAGACCAATATACCCTCCGAGACCAATATACCCTCCGAGACCAATATACCCTCCGAGACCAATATACCCTCCGAGACCAATATACCCTCTGAGACCAATATAGCCTCCGAGACCAATATACCCTCCGAGACCAAAATACTCTCCCAGACCAATATACCCTCCCAGACCAATATACCCTCCGAGACCAATATACCCTCCGAGACCAATATACCCTCCGAGACCAATGTACCCTCCGAGACCAATATACCCTCTGAGACCAATATACCCTCCCAGACCAATATACACTCCGAGACCAAGATACCCTCCCAGACCAGTATGCCCTCCGAGACCAATATACCCTCCGAGACCAATATACCCTCCCAGACCAATATACCTTCCGAGACCAATATACCCTCCCAAATCACTATACCCCCTGAGACCAATATACCCTCTGAGACCAGTATACCCTCCGAGACCAATATACACTCCCAGACCAATATACCCTCCCAGACCAATATACCCTCCCAGACCAATATACCCTCCCAAACCAATATACCCTCCCAGATCAATATACCCCCCAAGACCAATAAACCCTCCGAGACCAATATACCCTCCGAGACCAATATACCCTCCGAGACCAATATACCCTCCGAGACCAATATACCCTCCAGGACCAATTAACCCTCCATGACCAATATACCCTCCGAGACCAATATACCCTCCCAGACCAATATACCCTCTGAGATCAATATACCATCTGGGACCAATATACTCTCCAAGACCAATATACCCTCCCAGACCAATATACCCTCCGAGGCCTATATACCCTCCGAGACCAATATACCCTCTGAGGCCAATATACCCTCCAAGACCAAAATACCCTCCCAGACCAATATACCCTCCGAGACCAATATACCCGCCGAGACCAATATACCCTCCAAGACCAATGTACCCTCCGAGACGAATATACCCTCTGAGACCAATATACCCTCCGAGACCAATATACCCTCCAAGACCAAAATACCCTCCCAGACCAATATATCCTCCGAGACCAATATACCCTCCCAGACCAATATACCCTCTGAGACCAATATACCCTCTGAGACCAATATACCCTCCGAGACCAATACACCCTCCGAGACCAAAATACCCTCCGAGGCCAATATACCCTCCAAGACCAAAATACCCTCCCAGACCAATATACCCTCCGAGACCAATATACCCTCCGAGACCAATATACCCTCCGAGACCAAAATACCCTCCCAGACCAATATACCCTCTGAGACCAATATACCCTCCGAGACCAATATACCCTCCAAGACCAATATACCCTCCGAGACCAATATACCCTCTGAGACCAATATACCCTCCGAGACCAATATACCCTCCGAGACCGATATACCCTCCGAAACCAATATACCCTCCGAGACCAATATACCCTCCGAGACCAATATACCCTCCGAGACCAATATACCCTCTGAGACCAATATACCCTCTGAGACCAATATCCCCTCCGAGACCAATATACCCTCCAGGACCAATATACCTTCCGAGACCAATATACCCTCCGAGACCAATATACCCTCCGAGACCAATATACCCTCCGAGACCAATCTACCCTCCCAGACCAATATACCCTCCCAGACCAATATACCCTCCGAGACCTATATACCCTCCGAGACCTATATACCCTCCGAGACCTATATACCCTCCGAGGCCAATATACCCTCCGAGACCAATATACCCTCCGGGACCAATATACCCTCCCAGACCGATATACCCTCCAAGACCAAAATACCCTCCCAGACGAATATACCCTCTGAGACCAATATACCCTCCGAGACCGATATACCCTCCAAGACCGATATACCCTCCGAGACCAATATACCCTCCGAGACCAATATACCCTCCGAGACCAATATACCCTCCAAGACCAATATACCCTCCGAGACCAATATAGCCTCTGAGACCAATATACCCTCCGAGACCAATATACCCTCCGAGACCGATATACCCTCCGAAACCAATATACCCGCCGAGACCAATATACCCTCCGAGACCAATATACCCTCTGAGACCAATATACCCTCTGAGACCAATATTCCCTCCGAG